>NC_091787.1:10472500-11097500 GCF_029378745.1 Bos indicus
AGCATGTTCTAGGAGAGCATGGCATATTCTCCTTTGTCCTTTTGTTTGCTTTTTTCTTTTTTGAGGGTCAATTCAACATTTATGGTTGTTCTGGCACTCCTGACTTAACCCCATTGGACTTTTCATAGGCTTTATGTTTCATTGTAATTCAAACAAAATAGTCATTTCAGTTATTTTTATTCTGGAGTTTCCTTAGCAGTTATATTTCAAGGAATTTCAGCATCCCACATAAAATATATTCCTTTACGTGTTTTGTAAACTTTTAATCTGGGACATACCAAGCTATTCTTTTTGCTGCTACTTTAATAGTACTCCTTGTACCCGATCTTTACATCTGGATACGATCTTTTGAAATTTTTATAATTTTTGCAAACGTTTTTACAAAATTTATAATTTTATAAATGGTTTTCTCTTGGTCGGGTTTTTAAAAATTTAAGTGCTTCCCAGAATTTTTAAATCTAAAAGAATGCTTTTAGTATTTCTTATCAGAAGAGGTATGCTAGAAACTTAGATTCTTGCCAGAATTCCAAGTCCATCAATTACATATGCTACTTCTGTTAGATAATTAACAGCAATCAACTTGTACCTTAACAATCTGAGTTTTCTGTGTTTAGAAATATGTGACTGCAAAGTAGGCTCCCTGTGGCTCAATGGCAGACTCTGCCTGCAATGAAGAAGACCCAGGTTTGATCCCTGGACCAGGAAGATCCCCTGAAGAAGGAAATGGCAACCCACTCCAGTATTCTTGCCTGGAGAATTCCATGGACAGTGGAGCCTGGAGGGCTGTAGTCCATGGGGCACAAAAGAGTCAGACTTAGTGACTAAACAACAACAACAAAGACAATACAGTACTTTCTGATCTGGAAGGCATAGTGAAAATTACGTATTTAAGACAATTTTTTTCTCTTTTCTCTGTGCATTAGAAAATGAAGCATTTTGCTTGAAACCTGCCTTGTAATTTTACTGGGTCCGGCTGTGCAAATTTTAGTGCATAGTACACTCTGCATTCAGAGTTCGAGTAGGAAGGAAAACATGGCCTCTTTTTCCTTCTTGTGTAACTGTAGATGTCTTTGGCACTTGATACTACAGTTGTCTTTATGTTCATGTTTTAGTTGCATCTTAGACAGCATATGCATAGTTTTTTTTGAACAGGTTTTCTAAATTAATTGGAGCATTAAAGGCACTAGACAGGAAAGTCTTGGATGAGTCCTGTGTATCCTATGTATATTTAGAGGATACCAGGAATTCTGTAGTGAAAGTGAAAATTCTATTGTAAAAGTAGTAAAAGTGTTAGTTGCTCAGTTGTGTCTGCCTCTTTGCAACCCCATGGACTATAGCCTCCCAGGCTCCTCTTGTCCTTCTTCAGGCAAGAGAACTAGAGTGGGTAGCCATTCCCTTCTCTAGGGGATTCTTCCCAACCAGGGATTGAACCCAGGTCTCCTGAATTGCAGGCAGATTCTTTACATCTCGGCTACTAGGGAAGCCCAAATGCACCCATATCTCATTTCAGATTATTTTCTAAATACTATGCTGTATTCTCATCTTGACATCCTCTTAGGAGGTGGAAACCATCCCCTACTGGTACCTTATGATACACTGACAGCCAAAGAGAAAGCCAAGGATAGGGAAAAAGCACAGGACATCCTCAAGTTCCTGCAGATCAATGGCTATGCTGTATCCAGGTAAAAGCACACCTACTCCAGTTATAAGTAGGTGTTATAAGACTTGTTATAAGACTGTTATAAGACTTGTTATAAGACTGAATATTCAATTAGCCCTGTCAGATTTAATGCTGAAAATGAGCTCCGTGGCCTCTTTAAATGTCAGAGCTCTATTTAGTGTGTTCAAAATATACATGTTGAAAACATTAATGCCCTTAGCTGCCATATAATTGAGTTCCCTACACTTTTTATGTCAAGTCTCCATTCATCATTTAGGCAAAATCTCTAGGCAGAAATGACACTCTGTATTTTTAAATGCAATATCTTATTGTGTAGTAATATTTATTAAGTACAGCTTCTTATCATATGCAAAGTATTTTTTAAAATTTATTTTTAGCTATAAAATATTAGCTAACCTTGCAAATGTATCAATATCTGTGTATAAATGTATATATTGCTATATGTAAAATGTTAAGATACCTCTCTGTATGTAGATATTTAACAAAATATGTTTTGTTTTTACCTTGCCTTCTAATAATCTTTCTTAGATGTTGGTTTCCATTTTTTGTTTTTGCCATCCTAGAGGGTTCAAAGACCTGGAACTGGACACACCTTCTATTGAGAAACGGTTTGCCTATAGTTTCCTTCAGCAACTCATTCGCTATGTAGATGAGGCCCATCAGTATATCCTGGAGTTTGGTAGGTACCATGGTCCTGTTACTAACAGCCCAGTTTTTGTTATGTTTGTTATTTACAACATCAGGATCTAGAACAGCATAGACCACTGGGATGCTTATGGTCTGTTCCCTGATGGTGTAAACATTTTTATATCAATCCTAATATTAACTTGAGTCTAAAAGTCAATAGGAAAACTCATTTTTTAAGGATGGGTAAATTTTGAGAACTTTAAAAAAAATTCTAACATGCAATTCTTTTCTCCTTAAAATGTATATTGGCATTGATTTTTCATTTTGAAAGATACATTGGATGGACATCAAATTTTAAGGTACAGTTAAATCCTTCCTTATGAAATTAATTGCTCTGCTCTTTTAAAAAAGGAACTAAAACTCTTTGGATTCTCCAAATGTCTAGACAATGGAAAGCCCTCAAGTTTAGCCTTTGCAGGAACACACATTTGTACTAGAGTATCAGCAATGCGAATACTTTATTATCCTCTTAGGGTGAAAGGAAAGACCTCTTCCCCATCTGGCTCAGTGACATTTAAGTACAAAAAGAACTCCTTAATTTAAATCGTAGATTTGAATCAGATCATCAAGACAGCCTCCTCTCATTTCTCTTATTTTGTGTTTGTCCTCAGCATTGTTGAATTAAAATTCAAGTTGTTAATGACTTACCTTCGAGTCAGATCCCCTTCCAGCCACTGGTTGGTATTAGATATAAAGAGTAGAGTTTTATCCTTTTTGAAAAACTGTGTGCTCTGCTGGTGGTCATCTTATTTTCTTTTCCACTTTTAGGGTTGTATTTCTGTTTTTATTTTGTTTTTTTTAACCCACATTCTTTTGGTTTTCAGCCCCTTTCCTTGGGGTCCATAGTCCTAGGTCTCATAGCAATACATCAGCAAAAGATCCCTCCTAACCAGGGGCTCTTTTTGCTGCTGTTATCTTAGGATTTATGCTTAGTTTTCAGCATAGCATCAGATTAAAGTTTATAGAAATTTGAGCTCTGATATTTTCTTGTTGCTAGGTCCCTGGATCCCAGATATGATTAGAGATATTCAGTTTGAGCATCAGTCTCTTAAATAACCTTCCTGTCTTTCAACCTGCCTCCTTATCTACAGTACAAATGCTATATTTTTGATCTCTTCACCAACTTTTTCATAAAGACCAATTATATAAACTAATCCATAATATGCAATCTCTTTGTATGTCATCCATCAGTATTTTTTTAAAATATGGTAGTCATCCTGACTAATAGCCAAATTACCCTCAATGATATTTCACCAAAGAACAAGTATGAGGCCATGGTGAATTTTTGAAGCTTTTATGCACAAACTTAAATGTTGACATTTCTAATCCACATTTAAGAGTATATGAATGAACAGCAATTCTGGCATCCAGCCTTCGTTTTGACCACAGAAAGGAGAAGAGGGGAAAAAAGAGTGATCATTTGGAGAAGGGAACAAGAAAAACAAACTTTTCTCTTGCCTCCATATGGATAACAGAAACAGAACTTTGAAGGATGAAATTTGTTTAGACTTTAGTCGTGCTATATTCCAGTTTCTGACTAAACATCCTGGGACAGTGTTTCTGTCTAAGAAGTGGTGAGAAGCTTATTACAGGGCAAGTTCACCTACTTGACACATTTCTTTTTTTCTATAGGAGAAGGTCTTATAAACAGAATTCTGGGGACAAATAAGGTTAGATTAGTATAGAGCCCAACAAAATTAGTTTTTTGTTTGGTTGTTGACAATTGCTGATGTTAGTCGTTCCTTTTTCAGGTGACCGCAAAGCAAGTTATGTATAAGAACTCTGTTAGAGGAAATCCCAAATTTTTATGATACCTCCTTTTATTTTTCACTTTATTGCCTTTGCAACACATCTTTAATATAGCCGTTCTTAAACATAGACTCATGGTGCCGATAAGAATATGCATGTGCCTTTTCTAAGTTTTGTGTTATATCATAGATCATACTCTCTCCAAATCCTTTCATAGTTTCTGCATAAGCATTTTTATTAAAATGTGTAATTAATGGAAAAATATTTCCTATTTAATGCTTTGAAGTGTGGTAAGATTTAGATAGGTACAAAATTCTGTCTGAATAACATTTATTTGAGAAGCCCCTTAGGTAGATCCAACCATTGTGCAAATGTTTGAGAGAGATTTAGTGCCAAGTTGATTTAAAAAATGAAACTCTTAAATGTTAAAAATACATAATTTTCTTTTACTTATTCATGGGAAGATCATTGTCTCATTTTATGAAATATTACCTAGGTTATCTAAAACTTATGCCAGATTTGTGTCTTTAAAAATTTAAAAGCCTATTTCCAATTGTTTTTATTTCTGTTTGCAAAAGAACTTTTTCAAGGAAAAGTCAGTTTGATTCTTATAAAATATGGAAGCTCTGCTTCCAAATTTTACTAAATCCTTATATCCAGTTCTGAAATTCTTAGCTCTACAATCTGTTCTGCATATCATTGTGATTATTATAGTTTATTACTACCTCTTCAGTATGCATGAAATCTCTTCTGTATGCATGAGGGAATGAGGAAATGCCACCTTTTAAGCTAAATACATTAGGTCAATCAGTTCTTAACCTTGAACTCATTTTCTATACATGGGGAAACTTTGGGGATTTTTCCTTTGCTTGTGGAGGTTATCTTTGGACATTGGTGAACTTCTTTGTTCTTTAGCAGAATGTTAATTTTCCAACCTAGTATTCTAATTGTAGTCCTCCCCCTCATCACAGGCACTGGCTTCCTGCAATTTTTCCTTTGGCATATTAATATTAATAGCTTTAGCTTTGTCACATCAAGAAGTAACTGTCTTTATTGGAGACTAGTGTTAAAATCTAATGAATTTTGTTTATTTAAAAACACTTCTCTACTCACTTTTCTTACCCCTGTGAGCTTCTTTCTCACTGAAATAAAATGTGGGATTTTACTGCTAAAAATGTGGACTTTTTACTTTATTCCAGTTTTCTCAGTACGTGTTAATAAGATCTCAGAGTTTTATCGGAAGTTTGTGATTGTAACCACATGTGTGGGCTGTCTCAAAAGCTTTTTTATTTTGACTTGGGTACATTTTTCATCTTTTTTTTTTTTTTTCATTAATGACACTGCTAAGGTTAACCTTTCTCTCTTTGTGTTCAGTTTAGGAGGGTAACACGTTTAGCAGTGTGTTCTGAACTTTGCATTTTGGGTGAATATTTTGCAGTGTTTGAAGTGCAACATGTACCTAAAAAACTCTTCATGTCTACAGATGGTGGCAGCAGAAGCAAAGGAGAACATTTCCCTTATGAACAAGAAATCAAGTTCTTTGCTAAAGTACAGTATACAATCTGTCTTGTTTTTCCTTCAATATGTTTGTTTACCAAATATACTCTTTAGATAGTCGCCTCTTTGCAGAATGCACTTGTCTACAAATATGAATTCTCCTCTTAGTAAATATTCTGTGGCACGAAAATAACTGCATGAATCATGTAGGATAAATTTGCTCCCAGCATCCTTGGTCATACTTAAAATAACTTGTTCTGCTCTCTGTACGGTATTCCTCAAATGACTTTGTTCTCTATGAAGTTTGACTCAAAGTTCTCTCTTTTTGGCTTCATCATATGACATAAAGGAGAAATAGCTACTTCCTAACATTTGAATATTGATCTGACTTTAAAATTTTAGATGCATATTTCTTCATTAAAGAGGAAAAGCCTGAGTTAATTTTTAATGATTATATTATAACCTACAGTATAGAATCTTTATTGTGAAGCCTGAGTCCTACTCAGAAAAGGAAAACTGAAGCTCAGACAGGATCAGTTGTTCGTGGTTAGAGTATAGCCTATCATTTTTATTTATTCCACTTAATATGAATTCAGCAAAACTCTGCTCTATGTCTGAAACATTCCTGACTTCCTTTCAGCCAGTACAGGAAAGAGATGAAGAGTTGCAGAGTCTCCACGTTGGGTCCATTCACTTACTCACTGTTTACTGTGTGTCTGGTCTGTGTCATACATTAGCCTACAAGGATGTAGATTCAGTGTCACAAAGACAGAATTCCCTTGGGACGCTTTCCTATTTACAACATGTTTTAGTTAACCTGAAGACCTGATTATTTTTGTCAGGTTCCTTTCAAAGTACTTGTATGTGGTCATTTGTAAAATGGCATGTTATTTTGATTGAGTAATATTTGGCTTCTGTTTTCAGAATTGTTATTCTTTATTATAAGGGAAATTTCTCCTGTCTGTTCTTTCCATTCAGTATAGCACCCAAAGTCCGTATCAGTCATCTGAAGTTTGTCTTAGGCTGCACATTGCTAGGTATCTATTCTACTAGGGTGTAATCCTCCTTGATAACCAGTAATCAAGAAATGCTGTATTCATGACCTCTAATCATGCATTTAGAATACATTCTTGTATACCATTGCCAGCGTGCTCAGCACTCCTAGTGATTTTGTTTGCAGATGCCTAATGAGGCTTAATTTCTACTCACTCTGTGATTCATTCATTCACATATTTACTGAGTACCTATTATATGTCAGTTGCTAAGTTCAGGCAATGTCACAACTTTTTAGGCAGATCACTGGAAACTTGTGTATTCCTATTATTAAAAAATAATAAATATATTATTTAAAATATACCATGTAGGAAAAAATTAGATTTAGACTAGAGTCTAAATACTGATAATGCCTATTATTATCACCTTTTTCATTTATTTCTTCAATGAATATATATCTAATGCTTGCTGCAGGCTTGCAGCAGAGTCCTAGGCACAAGTGAATCAGTGATAAATGAAACAGAGCAAGCAGGGGTCATAGAGGCCAAGAGAGGGGTTTAAACAATCCCCCAAATGTTTTTATCTCTCATGCACCTTATAGACTCTTAGGGAGACAGACTAATACAAAGTCACACAAATAAAATATAAAATTGCAAATGATGTTAGAGGACCAGAGGATATGGGGAGTTTATGTCCGTGATAGGCCAGCAAAGGCTTACCTGATGAAGTGCTGCTGCGCTGAGGCCTGCAGGAGGGGTGGAGTGACTCGGTGGTTACTGGGTGTGGGAAGGACATTTCAGACAGAGGGCATGGCATGTATACAGCCTGTGGATGGGGGAGGGGCGATTGGACAAAGGCCAGCAGGATTAGAGTGCAGAATTGAGAGGTAGGCTTTGATCAAGGCCAGGGATGAAGAACTTTGTAAGTCGGTAAGTGGCGATGTGTCTGAGTAAATCATTCACTGTCTTCACCTCAAGTTATCTTCATCTCCATCTTCAACCTCGAAAACAGAGTTGATAACACCTACCATACAAAGTGGTCACTGGGACACATGGGATTATAGCATGTCAGATACAGTCCTCAGACATAGTAGAGACTCCATAGAAGGTCATCCTTGATTGCCTTTGAATCTTTTGGGCACGAAACTGCAGTGTGTGAAAATATTAAGACTATTTCATTTGAGAATGTATTGAGACTAATTTCAAACACTGAAAATTCAGTGTGTTTTTCATAATGACACCCCACTCCAACCTACTCCTGCGTCCCCCTCCCCCGCCACACATACACATGCACGGACTGGAGAGAGCAGAGAGGGATACTCTGAAATGGTGCTGACTGGCATGGCTGTGAATGTTGGGGACTCATTGCATGTGAACAGAGCTCTGGCTGCACCAAAGACTCAGCATGCATTGGTCCCCCAAAAGATTCCACTGTGTAGATCTGTTTTCTTTTCCTTTCTTTCAGGTCGTTCTTCCTTTAATTGATCAGTATTTCAAAAACCACCGTTTATACTTCTTATCTGCAGCAAGCAGACCTCTCTGTTCTGGAGGACATGCATCAAACAAAGAGAAAGAAATGGTGACTAGGTAAACAGCTATAAAAATAAAGACTATTGTTTAAGTGTATTTGCATTTGAGAAAGAGTATCTCAGGATCTTGAAGTAGGAGCATGCAGAGTGTTCACCCATCTTCCTTGGCCCCTGGGAATCAAATACTACAAAGATGATGGTTTGGGCAAGTTAATACATGTGTTCTAGGTATTGAATTTTCTTATATTTTACTGCTAAATATAATACTGAGTTGAGGGAATAAAATACACAGTTCAGAATGCACAAGTAGAGGCTAGAGATACATTAGTATATTAGTATTTTTGATAAATGATGCTCTTAACATTGGTTTCATTAACATTTTTTCAAATCTAATATTTTTGCTGGCCTGTATTTTTCAGGAGGGCAAGATCTCATTTACAGTAATTATAATTTTAAATGAAAAAAATTATGACCTATCCTGGAATAAAATGATGTAAACATATATACTTTCTGAGGTTTTCCATTCACACCACTCAAGCTACATCCTAGCAGTGCTTTCTCATTTATGTTTAAACCTAAGTATTCTTTAGATTTGTGATTCTGCTGGCAATTTCAAGTCTGAGTCCTAAAAATTCTGCCAGAAGTTAGGATGCATGAGAATCAATTCCTGAGAAAGTCTGCTTCTGTATTACACTGCT
This sequence comes from Bos indicus, assembly GCF_029378745.1. NCBI lineage: Eukaryota > Metazoa > Chordata > Mammalia > Artiodactyla > Bovidae > Bos > Bos indicus. The sequence continues at coordinate 10,481,334 of NC_091787.1, forward strand.
CAGGAGTCTATACCAAGCTTATAGATTGTATTGAAAAAAAATTTCTGTGAAAATGAGTCCCCTGTATAAAGCAGAATATAGGATTTCCTTGGACTTCACTTTCTTTTTATCTATCTATTGCTGTTTAGCAAAATTATCACAGGTTTAATGTTTTAAAAGAATATGCATTTATTATCTCACAGTGTCTATGTATCTGTCAACAGTACCTTGCTTGGAAAACAAGCCTCTTTTTTTTTTTTTAAGACATTTTAGAGCAGTTTTAGAGTCATAGCATGGACTTGACTTTAATAATATGCTGGATGGCAGTGCAATATCAGCCTATTGAACAGAATGAGATGAGATTGAATATAGCCTGCCACCAGAGGGTGAAGAATAAATAAGATTCCTTTGTTACATAACACTGGGGGTGGGATTTTAAGCTCATCTCTTGAGTTTGTTTATTGCCTGTTTTACCAACCAATAAGTAGCCAGTTATGTGATGTAGGATTGCAACAGCATTAAAAAAGTTTCCAAACTTCTTCAAATAATAAGGTTCTTGTGAAGCTGATAAAGATAACAGAGAATCCATCCCAGTGGCTTACTTTGTTTACACCAACTGTGTTACCGGAAGAAAAGAGAAGGAAGAACTATTTTCCAAGATACAAATTTCATCCCTTGCCCACTTGGGCCTGGCCTTCTTTCCGTCTTCTCTGGGAGAGAGGGGGACCCTTCCCGCCTCGGTTCATACATGCACTCATCCACATCGCTGGCCCCGTGTCCCCCTGTGGGCAGTTGCGTGCACACCGTAGGTGGAAGAACACCAGTGCACTGTTACCTTAAGCACCAAAACCAAGGCAGCTGCACAGCACCCGGTGGTCTCTGGCCAGTTAGCCTTTTGTAACAGAAACTTTGTTCTTACAGGTGGTGTTAATTTAATGGCATTCAGTTACATAAGTGAACACAATATAATTAGAGAATATAGGGGGGAAATTTAAACAAATGTGTGAATTCTGCTCTTTCCCCTCCCCTTTTGGGTTTTGTTATCGTCATTTCAGTTTTAGTCTTACTCTGAGAATAATTCACTAGTTATAGAAGTAACTAATTTTCCTTTACCAAATATATCCCTCATATAATAAATCAGAAGAACAGCATGAGTCTGTGCTAGCCTCCATTAATGTAGTTTGGGGCCCTTATAGTAATACTTCCCCAGTTTTTAATGATTTCATCTTCAAATTTTTCTTCACCTCTTGGAAAGAGGGTTGATAAGTTTTACTTCTCCAATGAGCACTTCCAAAAGAAATATATGCCATTAAAATTCCAACACACAGAAATAAGAGATATAATAGGAAAAGTAACTGATTTCTTTACAGTACTTTTGTGCCAAACATAGGTTGAACTTAAGCTCAGAGAGAAAAAAAACTCAGAGTGGAAAAATGAATAAGGTGATGATAAGCAAATTATGGTACATGTTGTCCAGTCATTAAAATGATGATGGATATAAATATGTGACAACTTAGGGAAATTATTTAAAAAATAAAATACATGTTCAAATAGTATTGATCTGGATTTGTTTTTAAACTAAATTTTTAGGTATAGAAAAGTAGTGGTAAGGGATAAATTTATTGTTAATGGTAGTTTTCTTTATGTAGTACATGTAGATTTTGTATTACTATTTTTATGTGTTTTCTAAGTTTTTAAAATGAAAAAAATCTTACCTTAATAATCATAAAACTATGTTTTAAAATAACCAACATCACTGCCACATTAATGAAAACAAACAATTTCTTTGGCATGTTGAAGTGGAATCACTGAAATTTATAAATCTGATTTTGTACCACTTCAGCTAAGTATTACTTTAGTGACTAAAATAAGTAAAAAAAAAAAAAAAAAAAAGAATGAAATAGATTAAAAAAAACTGACCCTGCTACTGTGAACATACAAGCATAGCTTCATACACATAATAAGCATTGCCATGATTTAATAGCTGTGTGTAGCTATAGTTGAGTGGGTCTAAGTTAACTTTTCCACAGTTAAAACCAAGTTGTTCCCATTAGTTGTTTGAATACCTTCTGGCACTAGAAATTATATATCAAGCATTTATTGCTCTGCTGTACTCCAGGAGTGTTCATGGCAGTGGCTAAGTGTATGGGAATACATATAGTTCCAGTAGCAGAAAGCCAAGCAGTGCTATGGGATTCCAAATAAAGTAAGACTGCTTTGGATGGGTATGGATGGGCTAAGATGTATGGAAGTCATGACAGTCAAAGATGATCTTAGAAACATGCAGATCAGAGATTAAGAAAGGGGGATATTTTCTAGAAAACAACATAAAGAGAGAAGCTGGGTCATTTAGGGGAAATGTAGGTTATATAGATTCCTTATGGAACACTGTAATTGATAGTAACTGCCAGAATAAAATGTCATTTTTCTTTTTTAAAAAAAAACATTTTAAAAATAATTCATGAGCACTAAGAAGACATTAATGCTTTTTAAATAGAAGACTTGAGAACAGCCTGGCAGCAAAAGTGGGATTGATAAGAGTAGCATGGCTAGGCGGAGAAGGCGATGGCACCCCACTCCAGTCCTCTTGCCTGGAAAATCCCATGGACGGAGGAGCCTGGTGGGCTGCAGTCCATGGGGTCGCTAAGAGTCGGGCACGACTGAGCGACTTCACTTTGACTTTTCACTTTCATGCATTGGAGAAGGAAATGGCAACCCACTCCAGTGTTCTTGCCTAGAGAATCCCAGGGACAGGGCAGCCTGGTGGGCTGCCGTCTATGGGGTCGCACAGAGTCGGACACGACCGAAGCAACTTAGCAGCAGCAGCAGCAGCATGGCTAGGAGACCACAGCAGCCGTTCAGAGCTATGACAGGGATGCAGGCTGTTGTAACAGAAGAGATGCCTCCAGTAGGTGGTGCCACCCTTGGGTTTGTTCAGCAAGTGTTCTGAATGCCCGCTGGGTACAAGATGCTATCCTAGGTCTGAGGATAAACACACAGGTACGAGGGCACAGTTCCTAGCTTTAATGGACTTAGAAGTACAGCTGAGTAGACACATGCATTTAGAGCTAGGCCATATACTACATTGTGATGAGTGACGTTGGAGCCATATATAAAGTGCTGGGAATGCAGAGGAGACATTAACACAGAAAGAGGCTGGGTGTGAGAAACACAGAAGGAGGAAACCAGCGTGCCTCAGTAATGAGTCTTGTGGCAGGGAAACAAGAGAAGGCCGACGTGGGGCTGAAGTTTCTGTACTGAGTGGTTAGAACAATGCTGGTGTGACTAATGAAAGCAAGATACTTCAGAAGAAGTAGTTTTGAGGAAACAATGGAAACAGTGACAGATTTTATTTTTGGGGGCTCCAAACTCGCTGCAGATGGCGACTGCAGCCATGAAATTCAAAGATACTTGTCACTTGGAAGAAAAGCTATGACCAACCTAGACAGCATATTAAAAAGCAGAGACATTACTTTGCCAACAAAGGTCCATCTAGTCAAGGCTATGGTTTGTCCAGTGGTCATGTATGGATGTGAGAGTTGGACTATAAAGAAAGCTGAGTGTTGAAGAATTGATGCTTTTGAACTGTGGTGTTAGAGAAGACTCTTGAGAGTCTCTTGGATTGCAGGGAGATCTAGCCAGTCCATCTTAAAGGAAATCAGTCCTGAATGTTCATTGGAAGGACTGATGCTTAAACTGAAACTCCAATACTTTGACCACCTGATGCAAAAAGCTGACTCATTTGAAAAGACCCTGTTGCTGGGAAAGATTGAAGACAGGAGGAGAAGGGGATGATAGAGGATGAGATGGTTGGATGGCACCGACTCAATGGACATGAGTTTGGGTAAGCTCCAGGAGTTGGTGATGGACAGGGAGACCTGGAATGCAGCAGTCCATGGGGTCGCACAGAGTCGGACATGACTGAGTGACTGAACTGAGGTGGCGCTAGTGGTAAGGAACCCGCCTGCCAAAGAAGGAGACGTAAGAGGGATGGCTTCAATCCCTGGGTGGGGAAGATCCCCTGGAGGAGGAAATGGCAACCCACTCCAGTATTCTTGCCTGGAGAATCTCATGGACTGAGGAGCCTGGTGGGCTTCAGTCGATGGGGTTGCAGAGTTGGACATGAATGAAGCAACTGAGCACAGCACAACACAGTTTTGAGAAGAGGTTGAGTTTGTTTAAACTGGTGCTTCTGGAAAAAGAAGTAAGTGCTAACAGGTCATTTTAGCTGGAAGTGTACAGCAGGAAGTGAGAAGCAGGTGTTTGGTATTGGAGAGATCAGGGCAAGAAATGACGTATTTGGGGACAATCTATACCCATCTAATGCTTGAAGCTTGGAAAGCAAGAGGAAACCAAGAGAAAAGCGGGGAGAAGCTGAAAGGGCTGAACACAAAAACTTGGAAAATTGTTACACTTGGAGGGTTTTCAGAAGTGGATATTTGAAGAACAGAGAGAACAACTCATTAGCAAAGAAGTGGGAAATAATACTGTAAAACAGAGACCAGGGTTTCACAGAGGTGAGTAGTTAATGATGCTGAGACTGTGGAGAGCCCTGCAGGATGGAGGCTGAAAAAGAGGTTATTAGATGAACTATTTGGAGGGTATTGAGAACTTCAAGGAGAAGCCACGAGGGGTGGAAAGGACACTCACAAGGCAGAGAGTCAGGGAGGAAGCTGCAGATGCATTTTGAATTCTTAAGTATGTTAGTAGTGAAGGGTACAGGGAAAGGGAGTAACAAGATTATGGAAAGTGCTTTAAAGAAACTATAGGTTAGCACTGATAATAGTCAGACCTAGAGTTTGCACGGGAACTACACCCTGAAAGGGGATAGCACAGGAGGGGAGAGATATGATTTGTCTTTTTTGAGGACCTAAGAGTCGGACACGACTGAGCGACTTCCCTTTCACTTTTCACTTTCATGCATTGGAGAAGGAAATGGCAACCCACTCCAGTGTTCTTGCTTGGAGAATCCCGGGGACGGGGGAGCCTGGTGGGCTGCCGTCTATGGGGTCACACAGAGTTAGATACGACTGAAGCGACTTAGCAGCAGCTTTCCATTGGGTTTACCAAAGAGTTCATTCAGGTTTTCCCATCTATATGATATGTCTTGAAAAACTGGAATGAACTTTTTGGCCAACCCAACATGTATCTGTATGTCTCTCTGGTGACACATCTGTTACTAATTAGGAATAACTAGGGTTAGGAATCGGAGAAAGCAATGCAACCCACTCCAGTGTTCTTGCTTGGAGAATCCCCATGGACAGAGGAGCCTGGCAGACTTCAGTCCACAGGGTCGCAAAGAGTTGGACATGACTGAGCGACTAACAGGATTAGGAAACAGCTGATATCATAAGAAGTCATTTTTCTGTGACAGATTCTCAGACGTAAATGTGATCTGATGGGATGGGATACAGAGCAACTCTGTTTCCCATCATCACAAAACATCCCAGGTTTAGATTAATCAGGTTACAACATGATCTGCGTATTACAAATTCAACATCATCTCAGAATGTTTCACCCTAATACTAGAGAGGGTGAGTAACAGGTAAAAGATACCCCTTAAAATAGTTTCCAATAATCCAAAATGTATGCAGTTCTAAGATATAAACACTCTCTTCAGATGGAGACATATCCTTGTAGGGTTTTTTTTGGCTGTGTGACTTGGCATATGGGGCCTTAGTTCCCCAACTAGGGATCAGACCCATGGCTCCTACAGTGGAAGCTTGGAGTCTTAACCACTGGACCACAAGGGAAGTCCCAGAGACAGACCCTTATTGACTTAACACAGAGAAAGCTCAGTGAATGAGGATACCTGGAGAAAGGTGCTTTTGTTTTATTGTCTTTGTTCGTTTCAGTTAGAGCCTAAAGATAGATAATGCAGCTCAGTGGACTAAGGTTGAATCTTGTGTCTAATGTCTACTTGACAAGATCATTGAAAAAAAAAAAAGAGCACTGGTAAGAGATTTCTTAAGACTTCAGTCATTTAAGCACTTGCGGATGAATATTTTCTTGGAAAAGCCACCCTATGCCCTATATAATTACTTTTCACCAATAAATTATATCACATTGTTACTAAAGTGAGAAATAATGGGCAAAACGTACTGTGAAAGTGGTCAACATGAAAAAGGTGATTCTGTCTCCTTTTTCCCATTCTGCCATGAGCAGTTGCCAGCACTGTATTCCATGGCATAGTCTATATCCCCAGGACTGAGCATGTATATCTGTATCCTGGTAGTGATGGCAAAGATGGCAAGAGAGGACAGGGTTGTCAGGACATAGCTGCTACCATGACTGGAAAAATCAGGCTCATGTAGGTGGTGCTATACAAGTGGATTTTCAAAATTAGAGCTTTGGCAAGTTCTAGCTGTGGAACACCTGTGTGTCTGAGAGTTCAGAAGAGTGTGGATAGATGTGAAAATAATGTCAGGTGTATAAATATGGAGGTTAAGTGTCATGATAGATATTTGCAAATGGCCCCTGGCTGGGAGGGGACTTCTGTGAGCCTGGGTTGGGAGTGCTAAAGGAGCACTCCCAGGTGTTAGAAAAGGCTTCTTGGAGTAAACATGTCCTGAGCTGAATCCTGAGGGATATTTAGAAGGGGCTGTAATGTGGAAGTGAGATGTTCTTAAAAATAGGACCCAACAAGAAAGTCACCAGGCTGCCTGGTGACAGACAAGACAGGACAAGACCAGGTACTGCTCAGATTCTGGGTTCTGATGTGAGCATTGGTGCACAGCAATGCCGTCATGCTGAGTGCTGGGCACCCTTATTTGGAGTCTTCTGTTGGTGAGCACCAGGAAGGGCACAGAGACCTGGGAACTCACTCTAGAGGAGATATATTTTTGACTCATGTATTAGCATTCAAAATCCTTTAAGTGATAACAGCTGTAATGTTTTTCTTTGAGTGATTATAAATGGTTTAAATTCTCTTTCTAGTTCATTGTGTGAAATTCACTGGATGCTTTGGTATATGTCTATGGGATAATGGTCAAGGTCTAGAAGAAGGAAAGTTCAAATGGGAAGACATACTAAAAGTAGCATTTTGTGCACAAAGCACCATACTTCCATTGTTAAATAATGCCCATAACAACCACAAAAAATTCTAGAATTTCAGTAGTACTTTGGTACAGATAAAATTAATTTTTTTTCCTTATGGTTTTCTGTAGTTATACTTTTGTGGGGTTTGTATAGATTGCTTTTATATTAATTAGCTTTGCTTTCGATTTTTTTTGGTTCCTTTACTTATAATATGTGCTTTTTTAACCGTGTTTGTTAAAGATATGCACTCAAAGACTCTTTATTTAATACCTTTACTCCACATTCTGCTCAGAGAATTGATTCTTTCTGCGTGACATCATGTTGCTTTTTTCCGGCTCATATATCAGCTGTTTATTTTTCTTTTTTTCTTCTTCTTTTTTTTTTTTTGTTTTATTTCATTTGAATTTAATTTCTCCCTGTTTTTTCTACCTTCCCTTCCCCCTTTCCCTTTTCTCTTTTGTTTTTCTTTTGTCTTCAGCCTATTCTGCAAACTTGGAGTTCTTGTCAGGCATAGGATTTCACTATTTGGTAAGGAGACCCTTAAACAAATACTAGCATGGCCATCACTTGGTTTTCTTTGCCATTTTTGCACTGTGTTGTGTGCTGCTATGTTGCATGAATGCATGTTTGCATGGCTGCATGCATGGTCGTCATAGGCCAAGGTAAGGTCCTCAAGGTTGTTTATGAGTAGCATTACCTATAGTAAAATTGAAGACCGTAAGTTTGTATACCAGTCCAAAGCACACTTGAAAATCACAAACTTATATTATTAAAGATCAAATGAATGAAAACGGCAGTTTCTACCTTATTTTATTTCAGAGGGGTGAAGCAAAACTGGGCCTCTGAATTTGTGTTTGCTTATCTCTGATAGATTAAATACCCATCCACAGTTTTTAATTGTACTTACTTTTTCAATGCTCTTGACTACAAATTTGCATGTTGACTGTATTCCAGACATTGGAACTTCATAATAGAGACAGGCCTGGGTTTGCCAAAAGCAAGTTCTCTGGTACCTCCAAACCCCACAGTAGTCAGTTTTTGTTCATTTCTGAGAATTCATGTAGCTGAAGTTCATGTTCCCAAACCCTGCTTTCCAGTAGCCATGCAGGGCAGTCACTCACTTTTCACAGACTCTCCTTGCAGTGGGGCTTTAAGACTCTATAGCAGTTGGCAGTTTATTTTTTACACTTTCCTGCATCTGCATTCATAAACTGCCAAGGCAAATTTTAGCCCAAAGCTCTCTAGATTTTGAGACAGTGTTGTGGTGACTTCAGTAAGAAAACATTGAGTGTGTTTAGAGATTTATAAGTCCTAGTCCATTCACCAAAAACCCTAAGGATTATGTTATTTCTATAAAAGCCACAAAGGATAAACTGAGAAATAGGTACATGTATATCTGTGTGTGTGTGTGTATATATATGCAAATAATTTTTACATTCTTTACATTTGTTTGAGAAATGATAGCTTCTAGATATGACTACTTAATGCTGCATTTGGTTTCTAATATTATTATATCCAACGTTTGGGTACTCTTAAGATATGATTCCCATAAATTGCTGAGGTTTTTGCATTAATGTTTCAGTTATCCAAAATTCATGGGGAAATTGCCTTCCGAATGATCTCCAGTTGGCAGCCTTTTGTTTTGACTTCTCTTCAACTTAGAAAAACTTCTATGTAAATTATTCAGACAGAACTTTCATGTACTCTTTAACCTTTTCATAATAATTATGTATTCAAAAATTCTCCATCTGTCTTCAGAGAATACTGTCTAATTATATCTACCTCTGGTGGGGACCCCATAATACTTTCTGTTGTTTATCTCTAGCATCTTACATATTTTAACCTCTTGGTTTCCAATGTTACATTTTGCTATAACTTCACATTTTAAATTTTTTGAGGTATTCCATATATACAGTGAAGTACACAAATCTTAAGAGCAGCATGATGACATAGCTTGATGGAATTTTACATGTATTTGCCCATTTTTCTCAGTTCAAGGCATAGAACATTTTCAGCATCCCAGAAGCCTACCTCGTGCCATTTTGCAATTTATAGCCCTCTGCAAAGGAACTATATTTAAACTAATCTAGTGGTCTACTAATGTAGACTTTCATTACCATGTATTAATTTTGCCTGTTGTTTAATCTCCTTTATTCCCTTTGAATATATTAAGGGCTCAGTAATGGAAGATAAATACATACTGTAACTTGTTGTAATAATCAGAGGAGAAGAACTGGATTTTGACCTTCATTTCATCTGTGATTCTAATATTTCATCTAGGCGTTGTATATTATATCCTTTTGCCTTTAAATATAACTATTTTTTATTTTTAACAGGAATTTATTGGAGAACTACTGTGTGTCTTTATCTGGAAAGCATACTTTAATGTGCATTTTATTAATGTCACATTATTTTTTCAAATTCGCTTTGGCATTTGCTTATAAAACAATACAAAGGTCAAGAAGTCTTTATTATTCAACAATACTCTAATATAGCTTTGTCAACATTTTAGCATTTAGGTCTTAGACTTGTAAACTTTACATATTATAGCTATAGCTTGGTTTCAGACATTAACATGATGTCCTGAAGAAAATAATGGACTTTGATCAGAAAACCTGTATGTAAGTCCCCTCTTTGTAACTGAACCAGTTGAATGATCTGGACAAGGGACTTGACTTCTCTTGATAATTATTTATTTTTTTCATTTTGAAACTAGATTAAAATAACTACTAACTTTAGAGATCTATTGTATATATAAAATCTCATATGAGACGATGAATGTTAAAGTGCTTTGTAAACTGTAATCATACCACTTTCAAGTCTAAGATATTCTTAGCCTTATTTGTACAGCTTATATTTAGATGACTCAAGTTACATACAGGCTAAACTAGGGCAGTTAGCTATTTAAAGTGCATGCACCATGAAATCTTTAAAATCTAGGCATTTTCACATCAAAGCAGAAGTGGTATAATTCAAGTATTTACTTTAAAAAAATTAACTTTTATTATCTTTTGGCCATATCATGGGGCATGCGGGATCTTTGTTACCCAACCAGGGATCAACCTGTGCCCCACCACAGTGATAGCATGGAGTCTTAACCACTGAACTGTCTGGGAAGTCCCAAGTATTGACCATTTGATGTATCAATTTTACCATTGTGGATTTTCCTAAAGAAAAAGAGATCTAACAGCATATATACAGTGGTCTTTTGTATATGGACATATTAATCTCTTACTTTTTTCTTTCACCCTATCTTTACATTATTTTTTTCTGTGTTCTGGGAGACACCAACTGATGATCAAAATGTTTTTCCTGTACTTAGTTCAAAAAATTGTTCACGGCCTAACTTAAGAATAAAGTGAGACAGAAGTGAAAGTTGAATTTAACAAAGAAATACTTGGGGTTGTGTCAAGTAGCAAAACATATAGAAAGAAATACATTAACCTGAAACATGTCAGGAAGGTGCGGTTAGTGATAAGAAGGAAGCATTAAAAAACACCAGGAGGCAAAACTCTTGTCATGATGGTGGTAATTGTGGGGAGCTGAGTTTGATCAGCAATGGAATATTTATTCTAAGGTGGCTGCCAGATTATATCTCTAAAACTTCATCTCTAGTTCAGAAAATTTTCTGATATATAAAATGAGGATTCCCCAAATTTAAACTTCTATATTTGCTTTATCTTTTACCTACTTTAAAATATTTTCTATACATTGAAGCACACTAAGAATTAAAGAGATGAGTCATGTTTTTATGCCTCATATATGCTTTTGAAGGTGTTTAAACCACTTCATTTTATCTTAGAAAAAGGTAGAATTTTTAAAAAGGGGAACAAGCCATATTCCCAGCATAACAGTAGTTCTGGTATACCTGTAAAATACTTTATGGAAAAAATAGTAAGTAAAATAGCATCTGTTTTATATATAGGGCTTCCCTGGTGGCTCAGTGGTAAAGAATCCACCTGCCAATGCAGGAGATGTGGTTTCAATCCATGGGTAGGGAAGATCCCCTGGAGAAGAGAATGGCAATCCACTCCTGTATTCTTTTCTGGGAAATCCCATGGACAGAGGAGCCTGGCGGGCTGCAGTCCATAGGATCGCAAAGAGTTGGACACAATTTAGCGACTAAATAGCAACTGTTTTATATGTAGTCTTCCCTTTTGACTTCTGAAATGCTTGCTAGTAATTATAAGTTGGTGTATTTTGGAACAAATAAGTTCTTGTACTTTGGAAAATCAGTTAGAACTGGCTAAGACCCAGGCAGGTTGACAAGGTATAAGGACCCCATGTGCCATATTCAGGGACACATTGTTGACTAATGAAATACTGCTTTTAATGCCTCCATTTTCCCTCATTTATGCTAAGTCCCTCACTTTGGACTTCCCCGGTGGCTCAGATGGTAAAGCGTCTGCCTACAACGCAGGAGACCTGGGTTTGATCCCTGGGTTGGGAAGATCTCCTGGAGAAGGAAATGGCAACCCACTCCAGTATTCTTGCCTGGAAAATCCCATGGACGGAGGAACCTGGTAGGCTACAGTCCATAGGGTAGCAAAGAGTCAGACACGACTGAGCAACATTTGGTATTTGGTATGCTAAGTGGAAATTCTGAATGTCTAACTGCCTAATTTTAAGGCAATTAGAGAATCCTCAACTTCTGCTATTATAGCCTATTTAAGGCTCTCAGTTATTTTTAGAGGAAGTGGAATCTGGCAACCATAACTCCAACAGGAATAGCATGGTGACACAGGACTTCTTCACGGCTTTCTTTTTCCATGTGGAAGTAAATCAAATGCCTTAATGACATTCATTTTATGCATTCATTCAGTAAATATTTTCTGTGTGTGAGGCATTCTCTTAGGCTCTGAGGATAGAAAAATGAAGATTTCTTTACCTTTTTACTACTCCCAACCTAAGCCAATATACAGGTGGCTTTCACCTGCATGCCTCTAAGAACATACTAACCCTGCTCTCAGAACTCCCTCTTGCCTTTCTAAACTGTGTTCCAAAACCATCATATCTCTCGCCTCCCCTCCAAAAAACAAGACAAAGCAAAAAATGATCTCAAAACTGAATATACTCTTGTGTAGCCAGTGGCTTCCCATTTCTCTAGAATTAAGATCAGAATTCTTAATCTGGCCATTTAATCTGGTTAGTGTTTCATAGTCTGCCCTCCGTGTACCCCTCCACCCCTGTTTCCCAGAGAATTCTTGCTTCCTCACGATGCCTCAGCTTAAGTGGTCTTCCTTCTGCTTCTTGAAAGTGTCATTTTCATAGCTGCTCAGGCCATTTGCACCATCCATGATTACTGACTGTAATGGGATCCTGTATATGCCCCTCTCATGGGATGAACTATCCACCGTTCAGATTTCAACCTAAGTAGTATTCTCTCTGGAAGATCATAGCTGACCTCTCTGATTATACTCGCTCTACTATTATAACATTCTCTTAGCTCTATGTACTTTTCCTTCATCTCAGTGATGAGTTACTAGATTAACTTCTCTCTTTGGTGCAAAACTCAGCTCTTTGAAGGCTTATTTTTGTATCCTCAGAGCCCAGGAGGAAGTCTGGCACATAGTGGCTGTTTTATAAATATCTTATGATGGAATGAATCAACCAACCAGGTCTTACCTTTAAGAAAACTACAGTCTAAAGAGTAGATAAGTAAGTAGATGCTTTTAGCAATGAGATAAGTGCTATCAGTTTGGAATTTTCTTACCTTCACAAAAAGCCCAAACTTTACATTTTTTTCTCCTTGAGAATAAGAAAAATATAGTATCCACTTATCTCACAATTGGTGAGAATCACATTTTTAAAAAATTCTTAAAGCCTTCCACTTAGAGCACTTACATTGAAAAGGAAGTAACACTGTAACTAATGACTCTTAAAACAAGATCATTAAAGTCTACTAACAATGATCTATTCAGTTCAAGTAACTATTCGAGAAAGCTGGCACAAAATAGTTATCATTTAGAGGCTTTGTCTACTTTCCTGTTTTCTGCTGAGTTTTTAACACATTAGCAAGACAGTTAATTAGCAAGACAGTTAGTCCAGAGTCCTAGGATTTACTGGAGAATTTCCAGCTTTGATGACAAATAGGTTTCTAGGAATGCCTGGAGTAGAGCAAGCATTTTGCAGCATGATCAACATATTTCTTATCAGCAATATTTCTTCTGGTTGACCTCAATAACCCTAGAACTCAACATTTTCACATCATTAATACAGCTCCAATATTAGCTTCATGAATATTGGACAAGTATTATCACATGTTTAAATGAAGCAACAGGTTTTGTTAAAATACTTGTTTTCTCCCTCTAGGGTGAGTATGACTGATTTAAACTGGTGCCAAAATCTTAATATTGTTTTTCAAAGAGTTTTAATAGTAAATAGAGTAATATTATGAATTCTATCCATTGATATCTCTCTCTGATTAAAAAATTAGTGGATTGAGTTTATGTTGATTCCCCTTGACCTGCCCCCCCCCCAAACTCTGTATTTAAATGAAGAGTTTTCTTGTATCAGGAGATATTAGAAAATATTACAGTCATCTTTCCATATCTGCAGGCTCTGCATCTATGAATTCAACCAATCAGGGATCAAAAATACTCAAAAAAAATAATTCCAGAAGGTTCCAAAAAGTAGTGCTTGAATTCACCATACCTCAACAAATTTGTACATAACTTTTACATTGTATTCTTTATTATTAGTAATCTAGAGATGATTTAATGTATAAAGGAGGATGCATGTAGGTTAAATGTAAATACTATGCTATTTTATACAAGGGACTCAAGCATCCTTGGATTTTGGTGTTGGGGGAGGGTCTTGGGACCAGTCCCCTGTGGATACTGAGGAACGACTGTTAATGTTTGTATTGTCCCTAAAAAGGTTCAGATTGTGTATATGTTTGTTTAATAGGATACATATAATGAAATGAAAGTCATTTGAAGCACTAAGAATCCCTGAGGATAGTGCTCTGGGAGAACTGAGTATGTCATTATGCTAAGAATTTAATGGTTTAAATTAAATTTTAAAAATAGCACAATCTGCTACTTTTCTTTTTCTTTTTTTTAATTTTATTTTTAAACTTTACATAATTGTATTAGTTTTGCCAAGTATCCAAATGAATCCGCCACAGGTATACATGTAAAGTTCTATTTTCTATTGGAGTATAATTGGTTAACAATGTTGTGTTAGTTTCATGTCTACAGCAAAGTGATTCCGTCATACATATGCATCTATTCTTTTTAAAATTATTTTCTCATTTAGGTTGTTAGAGAATATTAAGCAGAGTTCCCTGTGCTATACAGTAGGTCCTTGTTGATGATCTATTTTGCATATATAGCAAGTTTCCTTTATACATTAGGAAACTCTTGCTTTTCTCATACATACTGTCCTAAAACTACAGAATCTTTCAGTCACATTAAGACCTTAAGGATCCTCTTAATGATGAATGGTGGTTTAGTCACTAAGTCATGTCTAACTCCTGTGACTGAAAGATTCTGTAGCTTTAGGACAGTATGTATGAGAAAAGCAAGAGTTTCAATGTATAAAGGAAACTTGCTATATTAAAAATAGCCTAATTCTTATAGAGGGTAAATATCAGACTCAGACATTTCAATGAACATAATATCAGAAGATAGATACTTCTTTCATTTCAATATGCCACTCTGAGAGGATTTCCTGACTTTGAGCAAAAGAATAGCATGTGCAATATATGTTCTAGTTGAACTGAAACTTTTCACCAAGTTAGGGACTCAGTAATTTTAATCTTTTCAATATCACAGACTTTGGAAGTAATGAAATCTTCAGCATGCTTCAGTTTCTACCTACTCATAATTTGGAGAGAAATTTTTACCTTTTAGCATAATTTTATTTCATCTTCTTAATAAAGATTTTTCTAAGGTTAATCATCTCTTCAGAGAAGATAGTATAATGAGATATTGTATCAGGAGCCATGTTAGGAAAGTAAAGAAGAATAAAAATTAGAATAACTGTTGACTGTTTTCCTAGGAGAAAGTCAACATTCTGCGAATTCTCAGTATATTAGTTTATAAAACAGCAGCAGTTACATGTATCAAATTTTGGATACCATTGAAAACTCCTGAACTGTAGAAACCTTATATTTAAAACCACAAAACAGTTTGAGATTAAAATGCAAAAAGGATATTTTGACTCTAACAGCTTTAGCTTTGTTATTATTTAGGGGGTTGTTTTATTTTATGAGTTGCTAACAATGTTTTTAAAAACCCTATGCTTGCTGTATGTTGTCATTAGATTCTATGAGCTGTAATTTTAATTTTGTACCTTTGTATCTTTGCTGTTACACACACACACAAACAAACACATAATCTTAAAGATATTAGGTAATCCGTAAGTATTGTTTAGAAGTACGAGAGTTATGTTTGAAGACAGAGGAAGTAGCTTGAACTTGGAAAAAACACCAGTTGAAAGTATCAAACTTTTGGTTTTTATACTACTTAGAGCAGTTAAGAAATTGCATACAGTTAAGTATGTGAAAATACAGTCATCACCTTAAAGTTTTAACATCTTACTATGCTCTGAACTAGCCCCTCTGCTTCTTACTAATAGTGTGATTGACATTCCTGATGATGGTGATCTATATCTCCTTCAGAAGGACAATATCCAGGTTGCTATTTTATTTAAAAGTCTTACTGCATACTTTATCTCTTCATGATTAACCATTAGTTTAGGCATCTATACATGCCAATGAAATTGATTCTTTTGCTTGGTCCATACATTATAACACTAAAGTTCAGTTAATACTTTCTTTCATTCCTTAGGGTCTTTTCCCCACCATTTTTTATGGAGGGCTGTTTCCATTTAAAGTTGTACTCTCTGATCTGGAGTGTCCGAAAATGTATATCTGCCTGAGCTTATAGTTTTGTGACTTTGATAATCACAGAAATCTCATATTTACCATACAGATGTTCACTGGACCCACAGAACTTGTCTAGCCACTGGTGCCCTTTCTTCCTCTTCATACTTACATCCATTGTCATCCCACAGATACTAATTGAGCTCCTGCTATGTGTCAGGCACTAGTCTAGGTGCTGGGCTACATCAGGGCACAAAGCAAACAAAAATCACACCTCACGAGCTTATACAAATAGAAGTTTAAAATGCCCTGAGCCTCCTTTTGGAAAAAGGCATTGCCAGGCTCAGTATGAAGTACAGATACTGATCATCTGTATAAAGGGACAGTATAACTGTGAGTTTTAGGAAAAGAGTTAGAGGCCAGCCTCTCTGAATTGGTGCTGACTTTGGTTGCATTATTAGATTCATAGGCATCGCTTTGTATCCCCTCTCCCTCCCAGGCCTTCGCTCTGTCATTTTCTGTGCTGCGTCCTCCTTATGATTTTTACCTCCAAACATTAGAGGTTATTGGACCTTTCTGCCTCTATATTTATGTTCATGCTAACATTTCATTCAGCCCCATGATTCAAAGAAATGTCCATATGCTTAGGAGACCCAGATTTACAGCTGCAACTTAGATCTCATCTCTGCACTCCGGATTTTTGTATCAGTTGCCTATTCCATATCTCAAGCTGAGATGAATAGGTCCATTGCACTTCACCTGTTGAAAGCAGAATACCCAACTCCCACCCCTCCCATCCCCTTGCATTCTCTGACGTCCACCTTGTACTCTCTACACATCACTGAATCCTACCACCATTCACCCAACTGCTCAGACACTTGCTCACCCAAACAGTTGCGGAGTTATCCTTGTCTCCTTTCCCTCTCACCAACTTGCAACACATAAGCAAAAACTGAACATACGTTCTTAATTGCTTCACCAATAATATCCCAGGCCAAATTTGCCATCTTCAATCTACTGGTTCTAGACTACTGCAAGGGCTTCCTAACTCACTTTTACTCTTGCCCTCCCAGAATTTGGCACGCTGGAATTAATCCTCTTAACGTATAAATTGGCTCACATTCTGTTCAAAATGTCTTCCTATTGCACTTAAAAAAAAAAAGTCCAAAGTGCTTGCTCTGGTTGTGATACTCTAGAACTTGGTTCCCTTGTCTCCACCATATATTCTCCTTCTTTTTCCTGAATTTGTCCACAGCATCCATCTTGACTTCCTTGCCAGGATCAGTAGGTTCATTTTCTGCCCCAGAGCCTTTGCACATCTGTTTGTACCACCTGGGCTCTTCTCCCATATATATACATGGTTTGTCCTTTCACTTCATTTAAATCTCTGCTCAAATGCCATCTCCTTGGGGAGGACCCAGTGACCACTCCCCCTGTTACTCTATCCAGTTGCTCTCATCCCCATTCCCTGCTATATATACTTTTACCTTGGCTATATATTATGTAACATTGATTTTTTTTTTTTGGCTTAATAGTTCATTATGTGTCCCCCATTAAAATGCAAGTACCATAACTCTAGCTTATTACTGGAAGTTTAAGAGTACCTGGTATTTATCGTGTATTTATTGAGTGAATGAATAACTAAATGAAAAATACTTCTAAGGACTATAGTAGAAGCCCTAGCACTGCCACCAGTTAATAGACAGGGGCATGACAAATTCTGCCCTTCTACGGATTTTGTCATCATTATTATTGGAAGTTCTGAGATTCAAAGCATGAGATTAATGGAACATTTACTGAAAGAACTCAAGAGTCTCAGCAATGAATACCTAATTTATTTTTTCGTATTTGTGTTATACCACTAAACTGGAATGCCCACACACTAAGGAAATTATTAATTTCCATGTATGTTTAATTCATTCATTTTAGGGTACTTTTGTGTATAAAGAGTATAGTATACTCAAATGTTTTAAAAACTCACATTCAAATAAGAGTTGTCAACCTAAGGACCAGGAAATTATTGTGTATATTACATGTAGGAAAGCATGAAATGAAGAAGTGATCAGTGTCAGACTATATTGTGTGTGGTCACTTTGTTACTTTGGATTCATATTTTCTTTATTGTATCCTTATCATAAAGTAAAATATATGTATTATATGATTCATATTTCTGTACTTAGTGATGAAATATTCCTATAAAATAAGTTTCATCTTATTTTTCAAGGGGAGTTGCCCCATTTTAGATATCTCATAAGTAATGTCTAACTTCTTCAGCCTCTGATACTTTCTTACATGATGGTTTGGTACTTCTTTTTCACCAAAGACCAACAACATTCAGGCATGTTAGTTCATGTGAATGCAGTTAAATTCAGGCAAAATAATTCATCTTAATGCTGTTGAATGCAATAAGAAAGCAGACATACTTGGGGTAATTAAAAGGGAATTAAATTTTATTAGACTTTACTCACCTCATTTCACAGAGGATATCGGCTGACTTAAAAAGTTGACATACAATATGATTTAAAAATAATGTGAACTGGTATTGGGAGGGGGATATGTTTGAAGACTCCAGTTAAAATTCTTTGGATAGTGCAGTGCTTCGAATGCTTCTTGAGTATGTCAGCTATTTGATGAAACATGCTTTATTGCTTTTCTACTTACATTTGCATAACCACTTTTAAGCAGAAAAACTGCATGATTTTAAACTTGATTATCAAAAAGTCCCTTGAATTGAGTTATCCTTATTGAGTTGTGCCTTGACTAATTTTTTGGAACACAAGCGTTAATAGAAAGAGGAACATTGAGAATTTCTCAGAGCAGTTTATACAGCTATTTGTTTCCTCTTTAGGGAACGATGCAACATCAATTGTCAACTGTCTTCATATTTTGGGTCAGACTTTGGATGCAAGGTAAATGGATATGTTTTTATCTCAGTCAATGAGTGTAAAAATGATATATACGAATCTGAAGAAAAAGCTAGTGTCTTCGTTGGAATTGTAATGAAGACTTCAGATGAAAAAGAAAATATTTTATAAATTAATAATACAAGTAAGTAAGTGTTAGTCGCTCAGTCGTGCCCAGCGCTTTGTGACCCCGTGGACTGCAGCCCACCAGGCTCCTCTGTCCATGAGATTTTCCAGGCAACGATACTGGAGTGGGTCACCATTTTCTTCTCCAGAGGATCTTCCCAAACCAGGGATCGAACCCAGGTCTCCTGCACTGCAGGCACATTCTTTACTAACTGAGCTACAAGGGAAGCCCAGTAATACAAGAGCATTATATTATTTTTATATATAATCAGATACAGATTGTTATTTAAATTTCAAGTAATTTCTGTAGTGGCTAGGTATATAATTGAGAGTTGCATTGGGACTATATCATGTGAGGTAAAAATAATGAGCTACAACTCTAGACAGCTTATTAACTTCAAAGCATGGTAGTTGTACTCCATTTTGTTATAATGTTTAGTTTTATAGGAAACATGAGGGTTTTATTCTTATTTTACAGTTGAGTAAAGTGAAGCTCAAGATTCCATAATAAGTGTGGAAGTAGGCCAATTTCCAAGTCCGTGCACTTTCTACCCTGCCCTAATATCACCATGACCAGAAATCCAAATACAAAACCAATTTGGTTAGCTTGATTCAGCCATTAAACCATTCATTTAATTCATTAATTATCCAGGATATATCTAAATAAAAGTTCCTAAAAGTCTTCCACAGAGAATATTCAGTGATACCTTGAATTATTCATTTTAATGTTTAAGATTTTATTTGAGATGTTTTATATAATAAAGAAAGAAGATACAATTATACACCTTGATTTTCTACGTGAAATAGTGGCTTTTAGCATGTCACTTTCATACAGAGTTCAGTCTTCAGAGACGTATTTAGAAAAAACGGATTTTCTACCGTTAAAAGTAAAAAAAAAAAAGTCTATCAGTTGGTAACTTGGTTTAACCGCCATTAAATGTTTCTTTCACACCCATTGTCTCACAAAACAGTCTAGTTTTGTTGGATCTGAGGTGAACTAAACTTGCTCAGGACCTAAGTTTTGTTAGTCATGAAATAAGTATTCTCAAAATTTGAGACCACAGTTGAAAAGCATACATCATTATAACTTTGGGAGCCATTTGGGATTTCCCTAACAGTCCAGTGGTTGATTCAGGGCTCCCAACATAGAGGGCAGGTTTGGGGTTTGATCCGTGGTTGGGGGATTAAGGTTCCTCATTTGTGCGGCCACAGGGAGGGTCGGGAGAGTAGGGATGATGTTTAGAAAAAAAAAAAAGAAGAACTACATTTTGCTTCAAGATCCTAATTAAGTTGACTCTAAAGGCATTTAGGAAAGATTATGCATGTATGGAGTGATACTACTATAACTTCAAGTATATAAGAAAAATAATGTTATTTGAAAGTGGATTAAAAAAATTAAGTTGACTATCGTCATGAACAAATAAACATGAGTTAAAAGCATGTTTTATTTGTATTTTCTGTGCTCCTACCACAAGGTATAAGTTGTCCCTTCTTTGCTCCCTAGGACTGTGATGAAGACTGGCCTGGAGAGTGTTAAAAGTGCACTCAGAGCCTTCCTGGACAATGCCGCAGAGGATCTGGAGAAGACGATGGAGAATCTTAAGCAGGGCCAGTTCACCCACACCCGAAACCAACCCAAAGGTGTTACTCAGATTATCAATTATACCACGGTGGCACTGTTACCAATGCTGTCATCATTATTTGAGCATATTGGCCAGCATCAGTTCGGAGAAGATCTCATATGTATGTAAATCTATTAGAGTTTCATTATCTAAATGGTACAATCGGAAATTGTAACAGCCACATCATAGAGATTACTCAAACACTGCTTTAAATTTTTTTTTTTTTTTTGGAAGAACACTTGAAGTTGACATTTGAGTTACAAAACCATTATTATAGAGGTAGATCATGAATTCACAGGAGGGACCAGTAAGGTAGTGGATATAGATAGTCTACATTGTTGACATACAAGTTCCAAATTTTACTCTTTTTATGATGTCTTTTTCCCTGGAAATTTTCTAATGCAGTTTCACCATAGGACATGCAGCATTAAGTGTTTTCAAATTATTTCTGAGTTGATGCAAATTGTTTGTGCAAGCTCTCCTACCAATATGTGAAGACTGCTGAGACAAAGTCTGTATCTAAATAATTGATCTACCAGGGTGGCTCAAATGTCCTTGGTTTATAGATTTCAGTCTGTTTTCATAGGGGATTTCATCTGCTGTTTTTGTCTGGAATTCTGTAGTTATTAAAAATAGCCACAGAATGCCGAAGCTTGAGTGGAAAGAGAACACATGACCTAAGTTCCTTCCCTTCTGCCTGTATGAACATGAAGGAAGAGAAAAGCCAATATCTAGCAGTCAAGTGGGTCTTGCCCACAGACCCACGCACTCAGACTCTCAAATGGTGTAGGTCTCCCAGGTAAAGTTCTGTAAAAACCATTGTGGTAATCAGAGAATGGCACCAAGACTAGTTTCGAAATATTGATACTACTTGAACCAGTGGGAACATTACTTCCCATCCCATATTGACATAGAAACAAGTATGGGAGAGGAGAATGATATGGTGTGTCCTTCAGAAAGTGGTAACAGAGTTGGCATTAGAAATCCAAGGTTCTTATATTTCTTTGCCTGTTGAACATGTTTATTAAATCAGAGATCATCTTAGAAGTTTTATTTTCTAGCTTTAGAAACTACAAGAGTAACTTTCTTATGCTTTGAATTCTAAGTTGTTTCAGAAATAAATCATACACCCCATTCTCCAGCATTCTCATTCTTGTTCATTTGAGAGTTAAAATAAAAGATACTGTCTTTATGTACCTTTGAAACAGGAGTCAAAATGGACCTGTCCTCCCAGATATTCTTGTGCTTAGTTTTATTCTTGAAGAGATCCTTGTTCTTATGCCTAAAGAAAAATGATAAATTGTTCCTGATAATATTCTGTCTGTATAATCAGAGCATGAGTCTTTAGAATGCTTTTAGCTCCTTCAAGAAAAGACTTTTATTTGAGAAAAAAGTTTTAAATGTAATTTAAATATAATTTTTAAATTTTGTATTTTAAAATATAATCATGAATTTAAATATAATTTTATATGTTCTTATATTTTGTCAAATATTAAAATATTAGTATGTCTTTGATATAGAATTTTGTTTTTAGCCTAAACTTTCTCAGGACAGTGTATTGATAACAAGTGTTTTGAATGAAATTCTCTTTTTCCTTAGTGGAAGATGTACAGGTGTCATGTTATAGAATTCTGACTAGCTTGTATGCTTTGGGAACCAGCAAGAGTATTTATGTGGAAAGGTAAGATTTTAAGAGTTTAACTTCTTACTAATAGTTTTTTTAGATGTTATAATTATTCATTTCCAGGGTTTCATTTTGTAACTTTTTCCTTAGTTATAAACTAAACAACCAGATTGATGTGTTGAATTCCTTGGGAGGAATTAGGCAATCTTTAAGCTAAATGCTAAATTTGATTGATATGTTTATTAATATAATAAATGCCAATTTATGAATGAAAAATGTAAAGCAATAATGGTAAAGACCATATTTAATATAAAGTTTAAACTTTAAAACATTAATGAATCTTATAAAAGACTGAATATGGGTAGTTATTAAACCAGTTTAATTTTTTCTTAAGTTCAAGAGGGGAAGATTTGCAATGTCAGAGGATGTGGACAGATCAAGTAAGATAAGGTGTCCCCACTGAACTGAAGCAAAGAGATCACTGGTAACTTTAGTAAAAAATTTCTATGGAAGAGAGAAGAAAAAGAAGACTTTTTTTTACCAGTTAAAATAAAAAGATATGCTAATAAAAGACCAATAAATGAAGTAAATAAATCAAAGGTATTCTGAGAGAGGAATATTGAGTAGATGTAAATTCTCTTCAAATTAATCTTAATTATAATACAATTTCAAGTAGATATTTGCTTTTTTACTGAACTTGAAAAAATAATTCAGAAGTTCATTAGGAAGAATAAATGCATGAGACTAGCATATACAATTTTGAGAGAGAAAAATAAAATAATAAATGGGTATGCATGTGGCCTACCAAATATTAAAACTTTTTTAAAATGGTAAAGTTGCAATTACCAGTATATAGGAAAGTAGATCAATGGAAAAAAATAATTGCTTTTTGTCTAAATATTTTTGAAGTTTTATCTGCATTTTAAGTTAATCTTTTTTTAAATAATTTTTTGTGGCTATAAAATATATTTTATCCTAAGGAAGTATCATAATATATTGAAATGTTCCTTCATTTTTGACATATAGCTTCTTTTCTCTTTTCATTATCATAAATAATGCTAAATCTATGTTCATAATTTTCTGTGTGTATTTATTTTCTTTCCTTTATCAGAATTTGGAGATCTGGGTTAAAAAGTATGTACATATTAAAGGTTTATGATACACATTTTACTATCTTTTAAAAAACTGATTCATTTTATACTATAAAGTTTGCAAGAGGATTCTTACTTCCTCACATGTTTCTCATTTCTGATTATTCTTTTTTACTATTTATAAATTTAATAGTTAAAATGGGATATCATTTTTATTTTCAGGTGCATTTCTCTGATTACTCGATATGGGCTACTTTGTTATGTTTACTTTGCCATTTTTATTTGTTTGATAAATTACCTTTTCTAATTTTTGTCCATTTTTCTATTAGTTTATTGTCTTACTCATCAGTAATAACCTTTCTATTTATTAATTATTAACCTCTTGTCTGTCATTTCTCCTGTTTTTATGATTTTTCACATTTTTATCCATTTATAGTGCTTATATATAAGACATAATGTACAGATAGTTTTTATGCCATGAAAGTTTTGAACTTTTATATAATCAAATCTACCAGTTACGTCATATGTGTCTTCCTCTTATTTTCATGATTTTAAAAAGTTTATACTGTACCTTAACAACTAGAAATTGAAATATTTGTTCTCCTAGGTTTTTCATGTTTTCATTTGTCTAGATTTACTTTTTAATTCTTTTGTTCATTCAGTAAATATTTATTAAATGTCAGATTCTGGGATATAACAGTAAACAGATAGATCCCTGCTCTCAAAGAGCTTATGTCAAGTGGAAGA
This sequence comes from Bos indicus, assembly GCF_029378745.1. Lineage (NCBI taxonomy): Eukaryota > Metazoa > Chordata > Mammalia > Artiodactyla > Bovidae > Bos > Bos indicus. Next base: position 10,505,294 of record NC_091787.1, read on the forward strand.
AACATAACAAATAAACTGATAAATGTTATAGTGGCAAGTTATTGTGTGTGAGGAGCACACAATTCAGAGAATAACATGGGGTCGTCAGGAATGTATTTTTTAAAACATGGTTCTTTGGACTCAAAACTTTACTCAATAGGAAACAGGTGTGTGTCTAATAACTTTTGTTGTCTCATTGAAATATGACTGGAGTCTTTAGCCAAATCATGGTTGAAAAAACAAGCGTGAGAAGCTTGAGGAAGGCAGAGAATATCCGAAATTGTTTGTTGTTCTTTGGTTGCTAAGTTGTGTCTCTTTGCGACCCCACGGACTGCAGCCCAGGGTTTCTCTGTCCTTCTCTACCTCCCGGAGTTTGCTCAAGTTCATGTCCATTGAGTTGGTGATGGTGTCTAACCATCTAATCCTCTGTTGCCCTCTTCTGAAATGATTATCTCAGGGCTAAGAAGAGAATTTACTAGAAATGCATCTGAATTTCATGTTTCTGTTTGGCGTTTGTTATGTAGAATTTAAATTCAATTTTTAAATCATCCATCATGTCTAACATAATGATTTATTAAATGTTCCTTTTATTCAATGATTTAAAATAAACTCAATCATACACTAAATATGATAGGTTATATTTATAGAATGTGTTCTAGAATATACATTTCTAGAATTCTGTTCTATTATTTGATTTTTTGAATGATAAGAGCAGTACTGTTTAGCCTAAATTATTAGTATTTTGTAATTTATTTTAATACCTGGTAGTCAAAATTCTCTTATGCCTCAGCAGTTATTCTCTTATACCTCAGCACTTACCGTTATTGTTTTTTGCTGTTCTTGCCTGGATATTTTTCTTGATAAAATTTGGACCATTCTCTTAGAGTCTAAAAAAAAGGTATATGTGCATTTTATTCAGTTAACTTCACAATTGTAGAGTGATTCTGGGCGAATATAAAAATAAAAATTTGAAGGTGAATAAAAGGTATTTTGAAAAAATGATGGTATACTAAAAAATGTAATGTTATAAAAATGTTATTTTTATACAAATCATTTAAAAGAAATGTTGCTATTTCCAGAAAACAACACAAATGATCAAATTAATCTGAGAATTACTATTTGAATTGGTATTTTAAAGTGAATCATTAAGTAATTCAGAAGAATTATTAATGAAATAAAAGGACTAGCTCAATATCCTGGTGGCTCAGATGGTAAAAAGTCTGCCTGCAGTGCGGAAGACCAGTCTTCAATCCCTGGGTTGGGAAGATCCCTGGAGAAGGGAATGGCCACCCACTCCTTTATTCTTGCCTGGAGAATCCCATGGACAGAGGAGCCTGGTGGGCTACAGTCCATGGATGGGATCGCAAAGAGTCAGACACAGCTGAACAACTACTGCTTTCACGCTTTGAATCAGATGTCAGGAAATTGGTTACCTACCTTGGGGTCATACATGAAACATTTTAGGCTATTAACTTCTTAAAGTATGTCTCATTATTTTAAAACATTTATTGAACCCATATTGTGTACTAGATATTTTGCAATTCTGTCCTCATTTTTAGGTAAGGAAAGAAAAACTTGAAAAGTGTAAGTAATTTTCCTACAATGAGTGACGCAGCATTAGGAGTAAGATCAGGTCTTGGATCTGTATGAATAAAAGCCTGTGCTCTTTGTAATTGCTTGATGTCTTATTTTTAGTAATGCAATGTTATTCAATGTGTAAACTGAAGTTTACCTTATTCAGTTTCTTTCTGTGAAGGGATATTTTCTCCTAGCAGAGTACCTATCTAGTTGTTTTAATTAAAATATTAAATAATCAAGCATTATTTATTATTTTTTAATAAGAAATTTAAAACTACCCAAGAGAATTATGTTATCTTGTTAACTCAATCCATTTTATTGACTTTTAAATTAAATATATATACCAAGTCATTTAAAGAGTTCATAATTTGCTGAACTCTCATATTATTCTATATTTAATAAACATTTAAGGTGCCAGTAAAGCCTTGGATTAAGTAGAAAACTGAGGGAGAGAGAGAATTTAAATATATCAGTGGCAGGAGAATTCTTAAATAAATTGATCACAGTTTGATTCCCAAGGCACCACCTTCTCTTGAAAATGAATAAATCAGTTTTAAGTGTTATCTATAGTCTTTAGCATCTAGTGTATCTTACTATTTCATAACTAATAACCTGACATTATTTATATAACCCTGAAATTAATTATATATGGCAAACTTTCAGAAAGTTATATGTGTGTTAGTATTAGTACTTTATTTTTTTTTAATTTTTTATCAAAATCCATCTATTCATATGGCAAGAATTGTTCCTTAGAACACTGTGTTAAAAAAGAAAGAAAAGGAAACCAAATGAAATGTCCAAACTCGTGGAGGCATTTATAAGTGTGTTTGTTGTTGTTGATATTTTTGGCTGTACTGTTTTTAACTTCTCTTAAGCTGACAGGTGATTCAGATTTTAAAAAAAAATGATAGGGAACTTGCTATGGAAAGCAGATGATAATTTACAATATAGAGGTTGGATCTGAGGGGTAGTTTTTATCAGTAGCTCTATGATTGTCTTTCTTTTAGGTTGACTTTGCCAATTTTAATATAACTTCTTCAGTTATTCACTTAGAAGGCTTTAAAAATGTAAAGTTTCCATTTACAGGCAACGTTCTGCATTGGGAGAATGTCTGGCTGCTTTTGCTGGTGCCTTTCCTGTAGCATTTTTGGAAACTCACCTGGACAAGCACAATATTTACTCCATCTACAATACAAAGTCTTCGAGAGAGAGAGCAGGTAGCACAGAAGCATGTGTGGTACTTGATATTTGAAGCTAAAACTGAATGACATTTATAGTATTTTACAACCATAATTTTTTAATGGGCTATTTTAATTTATTATCTCCAATGCTATTTGTTCTTAAGTCTTATTATTTGGAAGTTTTTGGAGTGTTGTATACTATCTCCATTGTTTTTCTGAAAGAAAATTCATTTCTTTTAAATTAATGAACCACAGACAAGTTAACCCTCTTAATAATAAGACAGAATAATCAGCAGTATGGAAAAAATAGGTCACTCTAATTCAGTTATCTCTTATAGGTAGTCAGCACATGTACAATATTCTTATTTGTTATGATTATGTATTCACTGGACAAGGAAATGGCAACCCACTCCAGTATTCTTGCCTGGGGAATCCTGTGGACAGAGGAGCCTGGTGGGCTGCTGTCCATGGGGTGGTACAGAGTCGGACACGACTGAATCGGGTTAGCATGCATGCATGCATTGGAGAAGGAAATGGCAACCCACTCCAGTGGTCTTGCCTGGAGAATCCCCGGGATGGAGAAGCCAAGTGGGCTGCCATCTATGGGGCCCCGCAGAGTCGGACATGACTGAGATGACAGCAGCAGCAGCAGCAGCATGGATTCATACTTTGCTTTTTTCTCAGTTCACTTGCTAGATCCATCTTATTGGGACAGTTTTATTTCATGTGATTTTTTTCTAACAGTATTGTCCTCTAAGTCTGATAAACTATATTGTATATTAGTTGTTTTCCAAAAGCCTTGCAATCAGTCACTTCAGTCACTCAGTCATGTTGGACTCTTTGGGACCCCATGGACTACAGCACACCAGGCCTGCCTGTCCATCACCAACTCCCAGAGCTTACTCAAACTCATGTCCATTGAGTCGGTGATGCCAGCCAACCATCTCATCCTGTGTCATCACCTTCTCCTCCTACCTTCAATCTTTCCCAGCACCAGGGTCTTTTCAAATGAGTCAGTTCTTCATATCAGGTGGCCAAATTGTTGGAGTTTCAGCTTCAGCATCAGTCCTTCCAATGAATGTTCAGGACTGATTTCCTTTAGGATGGACTGGTTGGATCTCCTTGCAGTCCAAGGGACTCTCAAGAGTCTTCTCCAATACCTTGGTTCAAAAGCATCAGTTCTTTGGCACTCAGCTTTCTTTATAGTCCAACTCTCACATCCATACATGACTACTGGAAAAAACCATAGCTTTGAGTAGACAGACCTTTGTTGGTAATGTCTGTGCTTTTTAATATGCTGTCTAGGTTGGTCATAACTTTCCTTCCAAGAAACAAGCATCTTTTAATTTCATGGCTGCAGTCACCACCTGCAGTGATTTTGATGCCCCCCCCAAATAAAGTTGGTCACTGTGTCCACTGTTTCCCCATCTATTTGCCACGAAGTGATGGGACCAGATGCCATGATCTTAGTTTTCTGAATGTTGAGTTTTAAGTCAACTTTTTCCCTCTCCTCTTTCACTTTCATGAAGAGGCCCTTTAGTTCTTCTTCACTTTCTGCCATAAGGGTAGTGTCATCTGCAGATCTGAGGTTATTGATATTTCTCCCAGCAATCTTGATTCCAGCTTGTGCCTCATCCAGCCTGTTTCTCATGATGTACTCTGCATATAAGTTAAATAAGCAGGGTGACAATATACAGCCTTGACGTATTCCTTTCCCTGTTTTGAACCAGTCTGTTGTTCCATGTCCAGTTCTAACTGTTGCTTCCTGACCTGCATACAGATTTCTCAAGAGGCAGGTCATGTGGTCTGGTATTCCCATCTTTCAGAATTTTCCACAGTTTGTTGTGATCCACACAGTCAAAGGCTTTGGCATAGTCAATTAAACAGAAGTAGATGTTGAGTTCCCCAAACTTGGAGAAGAATATTTGCTGTTCACAAATGCATACATCTCTGTTAATGAGACATATGCATTTAATTAATGAGATCATTTAGTTAATGAGATCATTTTGTGTAATTCATGTTTGTATGGGAGTTACTGGTTACACTAATTTTATAGTGAATTTTTCAAGTAAGAATGCTTTTTAAAAGCTGAATAATTATCATTTACTTTACCTAGTTTGTGATTCTAATTTCATATCACAGAGAGGAAGCTAAAGGAAAATATATTGACTATAACTTAGTGATATTTTTCGAGATAGTTGCATAATATATTTGTAAACAGTAAAACACAATTGAATTTGTATTATTATCTGTGTAAGCATGTCTTGTTGTCTTATTAAGGATTTTTGATCCTTTAATATTTTTGCAATGAATCAAGCATGAAACAGATTGCTATTTCATTACAGATAAGCAAATACACAGAGCCAATAATTTACCTGCTTATTTCTTATAATACATCATTTTCATAACAAAGCAAAGGAACTGCATTTAGTGATTCTCCTTCATTCACTTTTTACTCAAGCCATTCAACATATGATTGTTGGTAGGTGGAGGAGACAGGATACAAAGATGAATATGATTTGGTTCTTTTCCTCTGGGAGGTTCTAGATGCATCAAGGGAGAGAAACTGATGAATATATGTGATAGAATTCACAATAAAGAACACTGGGGATGTGAAAAAGCAGTTTGAGCTAAGAGCACCTGGGAAGACTTAGCAAAGTTGGTACAATATGAGCCTTGAAATTAGGGACACTGCAACACTGGTACTTAGGGGAAACTTCAAGTACTTTGAGGTGGTGATAGCTTTCAGGGAAGAAAGAGAAAAGATGAGGTAAGTATTGGAAAACCAAGAAGAGTTGAGGCAGGCTTTCCAGGTCAGGTAAGGAATGGGGACTGTACCAGTGCAATAGGACCCTTTCACTGGCTTTGAAAAGTGGAGTAACATGAGTAGATTTGCATTGCAGCAAAACATCATGATAGAAGTAAGAGAGATGGAGTAGTGTGTGTCACCAATTAGAAAATGATTGTGGTAATTCAGAAGAGATCTGATTGGATAAGGTCCCTTGGATGAAGTTTGTAGTGCAGAGGTTATGAGAAATCCTCAAGATACAAGCATTTCCTATAGGAGATGAAGGAGCCTCCCAGCCTAGAATTTCTCCCAGGTTTCTAGCCTGGGTGACTCGCCAGACAACCTTGTCCTCACCGAGATACTACTAGTACAGGCTGAAGAGCTAGATTGGAGAGGAAAGGTCAAGTTTAATTTAGACCCTTTTGCAGTGGCTTTTTGACACATTCCTTATGAAGCACATACTCACACAAAGCTTTAGGAAATATGGGATTGAGAGTTAATTTGCCTGATCAGAATCTCAAAGGAATGGCCAGAATTGCCTAGGCAAACATACAAGCTAAGAGAAGTGAGTTCAACACAAATCTCTAAAGAAAACCCACATATAGAAGTTCAGCAAGGTGAAAAGATTTAGTAAAAAGAGACTGGCAAAATTTAGAAAAGAGTCAAGAAAGACTGAATGCATTGAAGTTAAGAAAAGGGGGATTTTAGGAAAAGGGAATTTTGGTCAGTGATGTGAAGTTTTACTTTAGATAAGGATTAAAAAAATAAAATTGTTTAGTGGTAGAAAGCAGAGCATTCACATCTGTGGCTAGGAGAGCATCTGAAAAGTGAACAGTCTGGGAGAGACTTAAGCAAATGTATAGGCTGCTAGGGAGGAGACAGTGGAGAAGGAGCTGAAGATGCAATCCTGAGCAAGGCATCTGCTGGAGTGTAGGCTTGACATCAGGTCACAGGTGGAACAGTGAACCTCAGAACTCCTTCCTCTGAAAAGGGGAATAGAGGTGAATGTGAAACCAGATGCACAAATCCTGGCCACATGAGAGCAGGCAGTTGGAGGGAGAGACATCTGATACTCCTGTTTGCTCTGAAGTACAAGGGGTGGTCATTTGCTGATCTTCAGGTGGTGGAGTTGGGACTTGGGGGCAAAGAAAGTTTGAAATAGCTACCATGAGAAGAGGGAGTGGGATCCAGCTGAAGACATGCCAGGTCTGGCTGAATTTTGAAGCTCAGCATGAAATGGTTGCTGATGTCTGTTATTAACAGTGGCCACGTGGCTGGCAGGTCACTTCTTTGACCGAACACGTGTCATTTGTATGTGTGTTTCTCTAGCTCTTAATTTGCCTGCTAATGTGGAAGATGTTTGTCCAAATATACCGTCTTTGGAGAAGCTCATGGAAGAAATTGTGGACTTGGCTGAGTCCGGGATTCGCTACACACAGATGCCACATGTGATGGAAGTTGTCCTGCCCATGCTTTGTAGTTACATGTCTCGTTGGTGGGAGCATGGGCCTGAGAATAATCCGGGAAGGGCTGAGATGTGCTGTACAGCTCTGAACTCAGAGCACATGAACACGCTGCTGGGCAATATCCTGAAAATCATATATAATAACTTGGGTATTGATGAGGGAGCCTGGATGAAGAGGTTAGCAGGTAAGACTGAGAAGCAATGTGCCATTTACGTTTTGTTTTCAGAAAGGTTCAAAGTACAGAAGACTAGAATCTTCCTCTCTCAGTCTTGATTAATATTTGCTTCTGTACTCAAAAAATATTCTTGATTATTTCTTTCATGCTGTTTGCTGTTCTTAAAAAAAACCCAAAAACTAGATTTAATCAGACATTGTGTAACTTTCCATATAGTTAGTACATTTAAGTGAGTAAACATTTTCTTAATTTGACCAATCTCGTGAAGATCTTGCTAAGATTAATTAAAACACAGCAATCAAAATTAATGATTCTGTAGACAGAGACAAAAATAAAACTGGATTTTGAACTCACCCACTTTTAGTAATCTATCTTTGCAGGAGTCAGGGAGGATTGCACTATTTATATTGAATAATTGGAAGCAATCTGAGTGACCAGGCACTAGAGAATGGTTAAACAGGTTGTGTATATCCATATTCCAGAGTATTATGCTTTCTTTAAATGTTAAGATTTCAATATTTTATGACTTAGAGAATATTCAGAATATCATGGAGGATTAAAAGAGTTTTAAAAACTTGAGTTTGAAAGTATACATATGAAGTTGTTTATTGGCAGAATTCCACCCCCCCCCAAATACACCAATGTCTTATTAATTTGGATAGGGTGATTTTGGTTCATTTTTAACATCTCTCTTTTATACATTTCCCCAATGCATCTATATTACACTTACAGGAAAAAAATTCATTTTAAAAAAGGCTTAAAAAATAAACTTATGGTTACCAAATGGGAAAGGTTGCCGGGGTTGGGGGGGGGGGGGATAAATTAGGAGTTTGGGATTAACATGTACACACTACTATATATAAAATAGACAGTCAATAAGTACCTACTATATAGCAGAGGGAACTCTACAGTATTCTGTAATAACCTATATAGGAAAGGAGTCTGATAAAGAATGGATATATGTATATGTATAGCTGAATCACTTTGCTGCACACCTGAAAGTAATACAACATTGTAAATCAACTATACTCCAATATAAGATAAAAATTAAATTTAAAAAATGGCCCAATCAAGCTTACAACTGTTGTTAACAGCTTCAACTATTATTAAATAAAAAGGCAATATTATATGTAATCTAACTCTTCCTTTGGAACAAAGATGAAGACAGTTAAAGTGTCATGGCATAGTGGTTATGTTGTAGTAGGCATGTGGTCTCAGGATTATTCAATGTGTATCTCTTCTTTAAAAAAAAAAAAAGAGGGGCCCAGGGGACTTTTTCCACTGGGGGACTTTTCTTCTTTGTGGGAAAGTAATTGATTTCCAAAGTGAATGAATGTCTTTTTTTTTAATTCTCATTTAGCTACCAATTTCTTTTTTGAAAACAAGGAAGCACATCAGATTCAATTCAGTAATCATTTTTGAGCAGCAGCTATGTAATTAGGTTTGGGACTAGAAAAGGGGCCGAGGGATGGGCTGAATTCTGAAGGAAGCCATGTGCTGGAGGAGAGGGAGGCTTAATCATGCTACAATTGTAATGACCATCTAATCCTCATTTAATGAATGTTTATGCAGAACAGCATATTAATGTCTTTCTTCAAACAGTGTTTTCCCAGCCTATTATAAATAAAGTGAAACCTCAGCTCTTGAAAACTCATTTCTTGCCATTAATGGAGAAGCTCAAGAAAAAGGCAGCAATGGTGGTATCAGAAGAGGACCATCTGAAATCTGAGGCCAGGGGAGATATGTCTGAAGCCGAACTTCTCATCCTAGATGAGTTCACCACACTGGCCAGAGATCTCTATGCCTTCTATCCACTCCTGATTAGATTTGTGGACTATAACAGGTAGACCAGCGGTCCCCAACCTTTTTGGCACCAGGGACTGCTTTCATAGCAAATAATTTTTCCATGGACCTGGGGTTGGGTTGAGGGTGATGGTTTTGGGATGATTCAAGCACATTACATTTATTTCTATTATTATTGCTTTGTGATATATAGTGAAATAATTATGAAACTCACCATGAGGCATAATTACTGGGAGCCTTGAGTTTGTTTTTCTGCAAATAAGGGGTACTTCCCATGGTGAAGAATCTGCCTGCTAATGCAGGAGACATGGATGTGATCCATGAGTCAGGAAGATCCCCTAGAAAAGGAAATGGCGATTCACTTTAGTATTCTTGCCTGGGAGATCCCATGGACAGAGGATCCTGGTGGGCTACAGTCCATGGGGTCGCAAAAGAGTCAGACACAACTGAGTGACTAAACAACAACAACACAAAAGGAGAAAACACATAGATCTCTCGTGTGTGCAGTTTACAGTAGAGTCTAATGCCACTCATGCTGTGACAGGAGGCAGAGCTCAGGCGATAAAGAGAGTGATGGGGAACAGCTGTAAATACAGATGAATCTTTGCTCGCTTGCCTGCAGCTCACCTCCTTCTTTGCAGCCTTGTTCCTAACAGGCCATGGACTGCTAACAGTCCATGGATTGGGGACCCCTGAAGTAGAATGTTCAAAAGTGATTTAATGTCTCTAATTCAGTCATAACTTTACTGGGTTCATATGTCCCAGTGGAATTGCTTCATTCACTACTTAGCAATGAGATTTTGCATGAGGATGACATTACCAGATGTTTGTAGATAAGTGAATTTCGCCAAGCAAAAATTACAGTGGGAGATCCCATTCTGGAGCAGTCTACCTCTCATATGTGAAAGCTAGTAGTTTGTCAGTTATAATGTTTAAATTAGTTTAAAGGTTACAACTGTACACTGAACAATTTTTGAGCTCTGTGAGCAAGCACGATTGCCCTCAGTTTACTTGGTTTCAAACTTTGAGAGGTGATTTTTTTTTTTTTAATTAACTTTAAGAAGTAACTGAGGCACCACTTTATTATATGCTCCAGGGCAAAATGGCTGAAAGAGCCTAACCAAGAAGCAGAAGATCTTTTCCGCATGGTTGCTGAGGTGTTTATCTACTGGTCAAAATCCCATGTAAGTAGAAAAATATTCACAATGCTTACTGTTTCATATATGTTAAGGACTTAAAAATTTAATCAATTTCCCAATCCCCTTAGTTAATACCTATTACAGTTTCTCAAGCTTGTCTCATAAATATCATTAAACTGGTGAGGAGAGAGACAAGGTTTCTCTGGGGAGTTTGAGGCAGTGTAAGCCTTCTGTTGACTATTGTAACTTATCCTCAGTCACAATGATTTTTAATTGCCCTGAGTTATCATAACTGATTTATCATAATCAGTAGGTTTTTAGATGAATGCCCAATGATACTTTTAAGAATAATAAAAAATCTGAGTATGTGCTTTTGAATTTCATGAATATATTTAAAACACAAACATGTTCAGTTCAGTCACTCAGTCGTGTCTGACTGTGACCCGATGGACTGCAGCACACCAGGCTTCCCTGTCCATCACCAACTCCCAGAGCTTACTCAAACTCATGTCCATAGAGTCAGTGGTGCCATCCAGCCATCTCATCCTCTGCCGTCCCCTTCTCCTCCTTCCTTCAATCTTTCCTGGCATCAGGGTCTTTTCCATTGAGTCAGTTCTTTGCATCAGGTGGCCAAAGTATTGGAGTTTCAGCTTCAGCATCAGTCCTTCCATTGAACACCCAGGACTGATCTCCTTTAGGATGGACTGGTTGGATCTCCTTGCAGTCCAAGGGACTCTCAAGAGTCTTCTCCAACACCACAGGTCAGAAGCATCAATTCTTCAGTGCTCAGCTTTTCTTTATAGTCCAACTTTCACATCCATACATGACTACTGGAAAAACCATAGCTTGGACTAGATGGACCTTTGTTAGCAAAGTAATGTCTCTGCTTTTTAATATGCTGTCTAGGTTGGTCAAAAAATTTTTTTTTCCCAAGGAACAAGCGTCTTTTAATTTCATGGCTGCAGTCAACCTGCAGTGATTTTGGAGCCCCCCAAAATAAAGTCTCATTGTTTGTTTCCCCATATATATTTTAACTCAGATTTTTAAAGGTGAAACTATATAAGTATCCATAAGATTAATAGTAAAATTAGAATATTAATATGAGCTGGATGAAAATTGAGGCTTAGTCTATTCTCTGTCCTCAATAGAAATCGTTAATTGCTTATTAATTATTAATATATGTAGATGCTTACTATGAAGCTGTTTTGTTCAGGTTATGCTTCTTTAAAAAAGAAGGACATACAGTTATATTGTTAGCCTCTCTTTTAAAACTCTGTGGTTTCTGCTTTTATTCTATATTTGCTTTAACTACTACCAGTGCTTAAACACTTGACTTTCCTGGTGTTTTTATGTTCCTAAATTTAAAGTGAATAAAATAATGTTAGGGTACATGAAAAAGTAGTTAAAATATCTGACAGAAAGTTGTGTTATAGTTGTGCACGCCCTTAGTAAACCTGTGTTTATTCCAAAAGCAGTACATATGCTTTTCATCAAGTAGTTGGAGTTCGAGTGTTCATTTTATCCCCTGGTAGCTGTGTGACTTGGTTACTTAAATTTCCTAAATCTTAGTTTTCCCATCTTTAAAGCATTCATATTTCTATCGTAGTTCCCAGAATTGTTGTTCCCAGCCAGGCACCCTCACTGGATATTCAACAGCTATTTGTTTCCTTTCTTTATATCTTATATATTAAATTACTACTTATCTTGGTAGAAACTTTGGGGTCCTGTGTAATCTCTAATTATTTGAACTTCTTATCTCTGTGATTTTAATTGAAACCTCCTTTGGAACGTCTCAGAATTTCAAAAGGGAGGAGCAGAACTTTGTGGTGCAGAATGAAATCAACAATATGTCTTTCCTTATTATGGACACCAAGTCAAAGATGTCCAAGGTATGACTATAATCCATTTTATGTTCTAGAAAATGTTTGAATATAATGTTCATTCATTGAATAGGTTGATATTTTTTAGATCTTTTGAAGGTTTATACCTGGAATTTGATAGATTTGATAATATTGTTTACTGACTAAACACACACCCACACAGATTTAAGGATACCTAGGACTTGTAATCAGGTGTGGTAAGATATATAGACATGGAAATGACTGTCATGGAGGAAGAAGATTTTATTCACAGTTCCCTGGAGGCAGAAGGGTAAGTCATGAGGCAGAGGGAGGAAGGGGAGAATGTGAACAGGAACCTTTCTTATGGTTTCTGTGGGAAGGAGCAGGCATCGTAGGGTAAGAAGGTTTAGAATTGGATGGTTTGAATAATTTCAGTGGGCTCTGGGGTGTAGGGACTGTTCCTAGTTGTCTGGTGCCTGGTCCTTGGTGATGAGGGAAGGTGGACTGGGGTTCAGGTAAAGGAGATGATTGGAGGACAAGGACTCTGGATTGACTGGTTTGTCTGTGAAAGATGTGCTTACAGGCAAGTAATTTTGTATCTCTAGGAACTGACTAGCTCTGGGAGGAGCAATCAAAGATCAGTAAGGCCAAAGATATCAAAGCATCAAAATAATAAGGCATGCTTAATAGACATGCTAAGTCACTTCAGTCATGTCCAACTCTGTGCGACCTCATAGGCGGCAGCCCACCAGGCTCCCCCGTCCCTGAGATTCTCCAGGCAAGAATGGTTGGAATGGAAATGGGTTGCCATTTCCTTCTCCAATGCATGAAAGTGAAAAGTAAAGTGAAGTCGCTCAGTCGTATCTGACTCAGCGGCCCCATGGACTGCAGCCCACCAGGCTCCTCCGTCCATAGGATTTTCCAGGCAAGAGTACTGGAGTGAGTTGCCATATACACATTCACAAAATTGCCAACCAGTATGATGTACATATAATTAGTCAATGATATATATTCATCAAGAGTAAATATATGTACATATATACACCTCAAAATAATTAGCTGCATTGTTTAAGAAAGAACCACATGGATAAATATAAAATTCTCACACATGAAATGGAAATTTTTGTTTTCTCTGTCACTCAAGTTGGGGATTGGCATGTACGCATGGTTGCTCAGTCATGTCCAGCTCTGCAGAGGACCTTTAAAAACACTGAAAACTATGTGCTTTTATTGTTTGTATTAGTACTAAATAAGAAGATGAATATATTACATGGGATAGCGCACAAGGTATGCTAGCGAATAGTCAAATATGCAAAATAGTAAGGCACTCTAGCCAAGGATATCAATCTCTACCAACTCAACAAATTACTCAAGAGAGATGCCTTGGGAGAAGGGAGATGGTACCCCAGTGAACCCCAAGAGTCCATCTGATTTGTTCCGTTGATGATCACTGGGAAAATAAAACAGCATCACCCAATACTCTAGTCTTATTTAGAGTTGTAAATGCCATGTATTTGACACTACTAGACATGAACTTAAAATTAATGCTAGTTGAAGCTTTGTATCCCTAGTTGTCTGACTGCTATGGGCTATTATTTTGTGTGTCTGTGTTATTGAAACTCTCAAAAAAGATGATAAATTTTCTTTTCTCTGGGAAGACAATAAGCCTGAAGAGTGAGGAGTTGCTCCTTTGGAAGATGGTGTACTAAGAGTATACATTTCATAGGGGTATTTTGAACTGAAAACTGTTAGTGAATCATTTTGCTTTGTCATTATGTTGTCAGTTTAGCCCAGTGTTAACAGAGGCATAGAGAGAGGCCATAAGAGGTCAGGGATTCTTCAGTATCTGCAAATTAATCAATGTGATACACCACATTAACAAATTGAAAGATAAAAACCATATGATTATCTCAATAGATGCAGAGAAAGCCTTTGACAAAACTGAACATCCATTTATGATAAAAATCCTCCAGAAAGCAGGCATAGAAGGAACATACCTCAACATAATAAAAGTTATATATGATAAATCCACAGCAAACATTATCCTCAGTGGTGAATAATTGAAAGCATTTCCCCTAAAGTCAGGAACAAGACAATGATGCCCACTCTCACCACTACTATTCAAAATAGTTTTGGAAGTTTTAGCCACAGCAATAAGAAAGAAAAAAGGAATCCAGATTGGAAGAGAAGAAGTAAAACTCTCCGTGTTTACAGATGACATGATCCTCTACATAGAAAACCCTAAACACCCCACCAGAAAATTACTAGAGCTAATCAATGAATATAGTAAAGTTGCAGGATATAAAATTAACACACAGAAATCCCTTGCATTCCTATACACTAACAATGAGAAAACAGAAAGAGAAACTAAGGAAACAATTCCATTCACCATTGCAACGATAAGAATAAAATACTTAGGAATAAAGTGAAGTTGCTCAGTCGTGTCCGACTCTTTGCGACCCCATGGACTGTAGCCTACCAGGTTCCACCATCCATGGGATTTTCCAGGCAAGAATACTGGAGTGGATTGCCATTTCCTTCTCCAGGAGATCTTCCCTCCCCAGGGATTGAACCCAGGTCTCCTGCCTTGTAGGCAGATGCTTTACCATCTGAGCCACCAGGGGAGTCTCTATACTTAGGAATAAATCTACCTAAAGAAACAAAAGACCTATATATAGAAAACTATAAAACACTGATGAAAGAAATCAAAGATGACACAAATAGATGGAGAAATACACCATGTTCATGGATCAGAAGAATCAATATAATGAAAATGAGTATACTTCCCAAAGCAGTCTATAGATTCAATGCAATCCCTATCCAGCTACCAACGGTATTTTTCAGAGAACTAGAACAAAGAATTTCACACTTTGTATGGAAGTACAAAAAACCTCAAATAGCCAAAGCAATCTTGAGAAAGAAGAATGGGACTGGAGGAATCAATCTGCTTGGCTTCAGGCTATACTACAAAGCAACAGTCATGAAGACAGTATGGTACTGCCACAAAGAAAGAAACATAGATCAATGGAACAAAATAGAAAGCCCAGAGATAAATCCATGCACCTATGGACACCTTATCTTTGACAAAGGAGGCAAGAATATACAATTAAGAAAAGTCAATCTCTTTAAAAAGTGGTGCTGGGAAAACTGGTCAACCACTTGTAAAGAATGAAACTAGAACACTTTATAACACCATACACAAAAATAAACTCAAAATGGATTAAAAATCTAAATGTAAGACCAGAAACTATAAAACTCCTAGGGGAAAACATAGGCAAAACACTCTCTGACGTAAATCATAGCAGGATCCGCTATGACCCACCTCCCAGAGTAATGGAAATAAAAGCAAAAATAAACAAATGGGACCTAATTAAACTTAAAAGCTTTTGCACAATGAAGGAAACTATAAGTAAGGTGAAAAGACAGACTTCAGAATGGGAGAAAATAATAGCAAATGAAGCAACTGACAAACAACTAATCTCAAAAATACACAAGCAGTTCCTGCAGCTCAATTTCAGAAAAATAAATGACCCAATCAAAAAATGGGCCAAAGAACTAAATAGACATTTCTCCAAAGAAGACATACAGATGGCTAACAAACACATGAAAAGATGCTCAACATCACTCCTTATCAGAGAAATGCAAATCAAAACCATAATGAGGTACCATCTCACGCTGGTCAGAATGGCTGCTATCCAAAAGTCTACAAACAATAAATGCTAGAGAAGGTGAGGAAAAAAAGGAACCTTCTAACACTGTTGATGGGAATGCAAAACTGGTACAGCCACTATGGAAAACAGTGTGGAGATTCTGTAAAAAACTGGAAATAGAACTGCCTTATGACCCAGCAATCCCACTGCTGGGCATACACACCGAGGAAACCAGAATTGAAAGAGACACGTGTACCCCAGTGTTCATCGCAGCACTGTTTACAGTAGCCAGGACATGGAAGCAACCTAGATGTCCATCGGCAGATGAATGGATGAGAAAGCTGTGGTGCATATACACAATGGAATATTACTCAGCTATTAAAAAGAATGCATTTGAATCAGTTCTAATGAGGTGGATGAAACTGGAGCCTATTAAACAAAGTGAAGTAAGTCAGAAAGAAAAACACCAATACACTATATTAATGTATGTATATGGAATTTAGAAAGATGGTAACGATGACCCTATATGCGAGACAGCAAAAGAGACACAGATGTAAAGAACAGACTTTTGGACTCTGTGGGAGAAGGTGAGGGTGGGATGATTTGAGAGAATAGCATTGAAACATGCATATTATCATATTTGAAATAGATTGTCAGGAACTTCTTCTGAACAGAGATTGAGACCAAATACAAATACCAACCAAGAGACAAATTGTCACATATCTTCAGCTAGTCCCTCAAGCAGGGATAATCACTATGTGTATGGAGTACCATTTCTAAAACTATAAGAAGACTGTAAGTTGGCCAGCAGACCAATGTAGAGTAAGGTGATCTGGGATAGGGAAGCTCAGTTTGACCTAAAGCAAAATATCTGTAGCCTAGAGAGAGGCCAGTATATAGATAATTGGCCATAATACTTGGGTAGTTCTAGTTTTCTTATTTTTTGAGGAACCTCCATGCAGTTCCACAGTGGTTGAACCAATTTGCATTCCCACTAATAGTGTACGAGGGTTCCCTTTCTTCCACTTTGTCACCAAAACTTGTATCTTTTGTCTTTATGATGTATAGTGTCACTTTTATACTTCATATATCTAAAAATGTTTAAATCGTCTATCATTTTGTTTGTGTCTACTTTGGGAGAGTTGTAGGCCATTTCATTGGGGAACTACTAGAAAATTCTTCCCTTTTTCTTGGTCCTCTATTAAATTTTAGATCATTTTAGGTGAATTTGTTGGAGCTATATCTGTGGTGTGTGAGAGAGAAAGATAGAAATACACACACAGATTTATTTAAGATAGAGTTTGTCCTACTTTCCTCCTTAACTATGCTGTCGACAGAAATAATCAATAAACAGTCTAATAATAGGAATAAACAAGAGTTTTATCAGAGCCAAACAAAACTGTAACCTGGGAGACACAGATTCAAGAAGCACTCATCAGAGGTGTGTTCTGCCATACTGCAAAGTGCAGGAGACTAATAAAGGCAAACACCAGAAAATTACTTAAGTTGTTTGTCAAGAATTATGATTGGAGCTGGCAAGAAGTGTGCTTGTTAAGTAAGGGTTGATTGGGATCTGAAATAGTTGCATAGTTACCAGAGGAGGTCTTGAGACTATAAGGTTATAGCTGGAAGCTGCTAGCAGATCTTGTTTTGAGGGTGGCTGGTGGTGTCCTTGAGTCTGGTACAGTTCAGAAAATTCAGGTTCTCAGTAATGCAGGATCATGTCTCCAACCACAGTCACAGTGGCCACTGAGCTCCATTTTGGATGCCTGAACGATTGTTACTCTATTTTAATTTTTTAAATGTATTGTTTTCTTTAATGGTTAAAGCAGATGTGCAATGAGTGTTTGGCGGGTCACAAAACAAGCTGTTCTGGTTAGTGTAAAATTTCAGTTAAATTATGTGTGACCTAAGAATGACTTCCCCAGATCTCAATATCTGAAATTTTCTTCCATCAGTACCTACATATTGACCACGTTATTGTGTATTCATGTCTGATTCAAATGTTAGGTGATGGATTGAAAATAAAATATGCACCTTCAGTAACTATAGCAGTTCTGTTCAAATTATTGAACAGCTCCTATGAGTCAGGCACAGTGCTTAGTTCTATATACAGAAAGGAACAAAATAGGTTTGACCAGTTCCCTAATGGAGCTCCAAAGTCTGGGGAGGAAACGCACTGAAGAAGCAAAACCAACACATACAGATGTCCATGAGGATATTTGGTTTTGTGTATATTTAATTTCTTCATACCAACAGTGGACTGTTATCAGCCATAAATGTTCAAAGATATATTAACTATTCTTTTCGGTTTACAGATTTCCTGTGGTATAGAAAACAAGATTACATAATATTTTGAGTATAGGCGGAATTAATTTTTCTACTATTTCTCAAAATTGAACAATGTAGACTTGCCTTTAGTGTTGATTTAAATTATTTTTATTATAACATCACCTAAATATTTATAAATATCAAACCAAGTTTAAGTTCCATTTACTTATGCAACCATAAAGCTAAAAGAGTTTTAGAAGTTAAAATCAAAGAAAATTTCAACACCAATACAATGTAGGTTTTAATGTATTAATATTTAGTAATATTGTTTTTCTAAGACTGAATTACCAGTGTTGGGTTGAAATATGTTTGCATAATTTGTTTAATTTTTAGGATGGAGGTTCCTCATGTGGGTTGATTATTTTAATCACTGTGGCTATGTTTCCTCTTAGCAAAGAGCTCATTCAAAACCACTAATTCATTATTTTTATAGATTAATGAATTTAAGAGTACAAATAACTATTCATTGTACTTTTTTTATGAAACTTAATAATCTCTAACAAATTGGTACAGATGAAAGTGGGATCTATGCAATAAGTGGGCTTCCCAAGTGGCGTTATTGATAAAGAATCTGCCTGCCAGTGCAAAAGACGTAAGAGACACAAGTTTGATCCCTGGACCAGAAAGATCCCTGGAGTAGGAAATGGCAACCCACTCTAGAATTCTTGCCTGGAGAATCCCCATGGACAGAGGAGCCTGGCAGGTTATAGTCTGTAGGGTCACAAAGAGTTGGACATGACTGAAGCTATAAGTACATCTCTTTGGAATGTGAATATGATTCTTATTACTATGGTTCAGATTTTATAGATTTGATATATATATCAATATATGCTATATATATAATGATATAATACATCGTATGATATATATGATATTATTAACATATCAGCTACTGTCACTACATGATTTCAGTTGTTTCAAAACTTTCACTATGCAAAAACCTTCTTTGAGTATCATGTTGTGATATATTTTGCCTTCTTTTGGGCAAGACAGATCATTTGTATGTTAAATTTTCTTCTGTTTTTTCTTAGCTCAAAACTATTATACCATATCATTATCATAAAAGTATATTTAGTGTTTGATTTGTTGTTACAAAGAAATTTAACATATATGAACAAGGGCATATGGGACAGTTGTTTTAATTTTAGTCTTCCAACGTGCCCTCTATATAGAAAAAGGATCCTCACTACCCAGTGAAAATTAGACTCTCTAGTTTGAGGTAACCCTAGCACAGGCATGGTTTTCAACAGAATTACAAGGGAACTTAAGTATCATGGCTGTGCTCAGCTGTAAGCAAGTCATCCAGAGATAATCCTAAATATTTAAGTAACACTGATTAGTATATTATTAATATGTCTCTTTCTGTTAGATGGGGATTAAGGCCTTGGGGAGACAAGTGTTCAGCCTATGTAAAAGGCAAATAAATGTTTGAGAGTTTTATATATGCTGTGTGTGTGTGTGTGTGACACAGCAAGCATTTGTCAAAGTAAAAACTATTTATTCTTACATTTTTTTCCTCTTAAGCATTGATAATTATATAACACACAGTATCTGAAATTGCCATGAATTTTTCATACATCCATATGCCTCTCTAAAATTACAACGTGCAATTTCCTTCTGAAATTATATAGAGGAATTCCCTGTTGGTCCAGTGGTTAGGACTCCACGCTTCCACTGGCAGGGGCTTAGGTTCAGTCTCTGGCCAGGGAACTAATATTCTTCAAGCCACATAGTGTGGCCAGACTAAAAACAAAAACAAACCAACAAAGTAATAACCCTTTTTTTTTTCTTAAAAAATATATAAATGCCTATGGGGGAATTACAGTGACTTGGGGATCTGAGAAGTAGGACTATTGAAAAGAAAGAGAAGAGGTATCCTCAGTAGGATTTTCAAAAACAGGGACCAGCAGAAAATGAGGAAAATGAAAACCACAGTCAGTTAGAAAAGGCTCATGAATCCTGAGACAAGAAATTGTTGCAGATTCCAATGTTTATCTTTGTTCCATAGGCAGCTGTTTCTGATCAGGAAAGGAAGAAAATGAAGCGCAAAGGGGACCGATATTCCATGCAGACATCTCTTATTGTGGCCGCTCTGAAGCGGTTGCTGCCCATTGGGTTGAACATCTGTGCCCCTGGGGACCAGGAGCTCATTGCACTGGCCAAAAATCGCTTTAGTCTGGTAAGGCTCCTGTTCCTCCCATTGGGAAAGATCATTTGACCTCCAGCTCCTCAAGTGTTTGGATTCCTTTGTCTCACTGTTCTGTGCCCATGTTTCTTTCCATTGAAGGCTTTATTAACCAGTTTTTCTATACAGGCCCTAGGACTCAGACACAGAGATGGCCTAATATTTTTTTTTGGAGGCTGTTTTTATTTCTAAATTATGTTAATCACCTGAAGGGTATATTCACACACAAAATGGAAAGATGGCAACAAGTCGCTAGTAATGAGGGAAAAAATGGATTTCCTATGAACTCCTATATCAAATTTGTGATGAGAGGTATCTGCAGATTTATGATGGGTATTTTTTTCATAAATGCATAATGTGTTAGGTTAGATGCATAATGTGTTATGCTGATCGTGGGTGGATAAGATGTTGACTTTTAAATCAGTTTTTCTCCTTTGTGAGCATCAAGATTGAAGTTCTCAAGATTTCTTGATGGCCTTCAACTTTCCTCTATGGCTATACAGAGAGAATGCAGTTTTTTGAAAATAGGCATGCTATGTTATATACATGTAAAATAAAAGGTATATTCTCCCTCCCACACTGAGGAACCTCTCTATATATCCACAGTTTGAGGCCCTACTGTGAGCAAATTGAGGGGCGGTTGTGGCCAAGGGGGCTACAAGGATGCAGGCCCGTTGGCTGTTGTTTAATATTTGCTTCTCAGGGTATGCTCCTCATGATTACTGCATATTTGTAGATGTTATTGGCTAAAATGACTTCATGGAGATTTTAGAGAATACTGGAGACCTCCTTATGTTTGAACCTAAAGGAAGATGCCTCTGCTCTACTTCCTGTGACCTGGAAATTCAGTTGCATTAAATCTAGTGAAGTTCAGTTAGGCGGTTGTCTTGTTTCAAGTCCCAGCAATATCAAAGAATTACCTGAGCAATAATCCCCCAGATTTATGGCATGTATCAAATCCTATAGAGATGTTTGTTCAGACATAGACTGTTTCAAAAGAAGTTAGAATTACTTCTATTGACTTGTGACCATGGATGCACTATAAGACTTCTTTTAGGTAACATTTATTTCTTGACAGAAAGACACTGAGGATGAAGTTCGAGATATAATCCGCAGTAATATTCACTTACAAGGCAAGGTAAGCCCAATATTATTCAAAAGGATACTTAGCACCTATAAACTATATAGTTAATCTCTCTTTAGAAGAAATACTACAAATAATGTTACTTTAACAAGTAAGGTAGTGAAAATATATCATCTTATTCATTATTCTGCTTGCAAATCCTTATGAATTAATGACTCTTAAGGTAACAAATGATGTATTTCTAAAGTAGATCACCAAAGACTGTCAAACTTTGTTAAAAAAAAAAAAAAGGTGGCACCAGTTGAAATAAAGGTTGGGAATTTCCTTCATACAGCTGAATTTGAGGACTTTTGTGACATGGAGACAGTTGTCTATGAAAATTTGATATTTTACACCTAGTTCTCAAAAATGAAATAAGTTTAAGAGTCATTAGCACATAGGAGATAGTAAGAATTACTGTAATAGGAAAGCCAGTGTACATTCAGAAGAGAAACATGAATGGAAACCATTATAACATCTATTTTTTAACTGTGGGTAAAATGTTTGCTGTAAGTAGTTTTTGTAGTCAAAGTATTTACCATTATTTGGAAATGCTTTCATAGTAGTGGATAAACTATTCATTTGTTTACTGGACCAGTTATTTAATATGAAAAGTCTTGCAGTTAATTATTTTGACTCAACTATTTGCTTCTATTCAGATGTCCCTCCTGAGGATTTTTTAAATTATGAAAATGTCCAGATGTCAAAAAGAATTGATTACAGTATAATATATCCCTATCTGGGTATTAAAATGTTTATTTCCAAAGATCCAAACCATATTCATTTTTTTAACACTTCAGAATATAATGTGATAAAGGTGTGACATGGTTTTGCAATATTTGCAATGCACAGAAATTATTTAGGACAGATTTCATGTGCACTTGTTTATGAAGTCCATTATTCATTTAATTTTAACTTTAACAGAGTAGGAGGTTAATTCCCATATGAGCATGATGTCTTTGCAGATAAAATCAAAAAGATTATTCAAAATATTTATAAAGCCTCCAGCTTAACCTCAAGTTTATACATGGGTGTTTGAGGAGATCATGTGTCCCTGAAAGGATCTCAAGATTTTTAGGAAATTTGGGCCCATTCTTTGACAACCATGGTCTCAAATAGAGACAGGAAATATTCATTACCTCTGAGGTGTGTATGCCACTCTCAGGAAACAGCAAATAAAAAGTTATGTCTTGGATAAGCAGGAGGAAATCCTTCCATTCTATTCTAGCGGTTACTTATAGGAATACTTTGGACAAGGTATGCTGTATATTGTGGTATCAGGAAGAAAGAGAAGAGCTGAGAAGGATGAACATGTATCATCAGTATTTCATCTCCCAATGAATGGAACCTGAAAGTAAAGACATAATGAATACTTATTCTTTGTAACATTTCATTATATACTTTTTATACTAAGGGTTGGGCCCCCATATATATGGACTTACAAACAATGAGTTCTTTTGTTCTCAGCTCCTTCTTGAACACATTGTCTTAAAATTGTAGGACTGGTAATCCTGGGGACAAGAGGGGGTAATTTTATATTAAAAGAATAAAATCTGTACGTCCAATAGTCCTCAAATGAAAAAAGTATATGAATAAAACACATTTTGTTTTATCAAAGGACAAATAGGTGTTGACAAGTTATTCAGTGTACAAAATTCTGTCTCCGACTATGTGAAAGTTATTTTTTTGAAACATTCAGACTCTGCTTTCTCTGGCTAGGAGTTGTAAAGCTTTGGATGTTGTTGATCTAATTCTTCGTCATTATTCTCCATTTCCCATGTTGAAAGGAAATATTTAATGGGAGGAGAAACATAAAAGTATTGCTTTGCCTGTTTTTAATGACATAGTTATTCTAAATTATTTCTTTGAAGTGATCTATCCCTGGAAAGATGCTTGTATTTGTCCATTTCTATGGTTTAAAATAATCTTTCTTAAAAACCTTCAGAATTCCATTATATCTTTAACTCAAGAAATTTGACAGTATTAAAAAGTAGAGTCCATAGATTATCAAAATATGATTCGATATGCCTTCATTGATTTATATTCATTGGTATCTTAGTTTCAGTGAGTCTAGGCTCTGTTGTTGAGTCCTTTTGATCCTATATCATTGCCTCTAAAATAAATCTTTCACTGATTTGAGTGAAAGGAAAAGAAAAAAATAAAAATAGCTTTTGCCTGTTTTCTTTCCCTGATGATCTTCAGTTCATCGTTAAATCCTAGTTGAAACTTCACTTGTTTAGAGAAATCTTGCCAACCACAATAGATTGGGTTAAGTCCCCAAGGTACCTTATATTTCTTCCTAGCAGCCCTGTACCATTGTAAACATTTATTTGATGTCTGTCTGTCTTACCAGATGACAAGTTTCATGAGTACAAGGCACTTCTGTCTTGATCTCTGCGTCATGTTTTCACCCTGTGCCTGTGCTCTATATGTAGCTATAGATTGACTCTTCAGAAATGGGTGTTCTTCTCTTTCCTCTGTATTTTTTGAATGGTTTTCTTTTTTCTGCAGTTGGAGGATCCTGCTATTAGATGGCAAATGGCTCTTTACAAAGACTTACCCAATAGGACAGAAGACACTTCAGATCCTGAGAAGACAGTGGAAAGGGTCTTGGATATAGCAAATGTACTTTTTCATCTTGAACAGGTTAGCTTTTGTGTTGATTCAGTCACATTTGGATTAACCTTGTAAGAATGTTTTTTTAAAGGACGTGTGCTAACTTGTGAGCCAAAAAGCATACGTGTTCAGCATGTTCATTAAAAATAATCTGTGACTTGGGAGTGCTTAGTATCTAATCAACATTATTTCCAAGCTTATAATTTTTGTAACCATTGATAGATAATGTATTGAAGGAGATCAAGGCCTCTGTTTTATTGTCTTTTCCAAAATGTTTCTAAAATTAAACAGATAATTAGGATTATATACTTAATTTTAAACCACTCTAACAAAAATTTCAGGAGTTACTCCTGACTTCAAATGTTTTATACCTTTATTTTTCATTACTGCTCATAGCAACATGTATGAGATACTGTCTTTCCCTGGTCTCATATTTGAATTTAAGGTCACTTGTTTAACCCTTCATTTTAATATTTTTGAGCTGATTTTTCTCAGGATCAGCAATACATTACATTTAGAGAAGAGCAAAAAGGAAAATCCCATGAACGGAGGAGCCTGGTAGGCTGCAGACCATAGGGTTGCTAAGAGTCGGACACGACTGAGCGACTTCACTTTCACTTTTCACTTTCATGCATTGGAGAAGGAAATGGCAACCCACTCCAGTGTTCTTGCCTGGAGAATCCCAGGGATGGCAGAGCCTGGTGGGCTGCCGTCTCTGGGGTCACACAGAATCGGACACGACTGAAGCAACTTAGCAGCAGCAGCAGCAATGCATTGATATTAAAACCATGTGAGAATAATGTTTTATATCATTTTTCAGTTATTTTCTATTTTAAACTAAAAGCTTACTGTGTGTCTTATTTTCTTATTTATTACCTTCGCTCAAGAATTCTTAAACCAATAATATCTGAAATGTTATCAATTGGTGGATTGTGTTTTTGTATAAGAAATCTTCTAGCTTACGCAACACAGAGACTTTCTCTGTTTCTCATGAGATCCATTCAACCACTAACGCCAGACTGAAGGTGCTTAGTGCAAACTCAGAAGTGTGCTGTCACTGCGTCTCCATGACAATACCCGCCTGACATGGAGGGGCAGTTATTTTACATTAAACACATATGTGTTTAAAATATTATTTTAAGCACATAAAATAATAAAATGCCCTGTGTCATCTCAGGATATTGTTATCTGAATGTTTTGTAGAACACACTAGAATAGCGATAATAAATATATTTCTTTGATTCCTATTTTATCTCATGATCTCCTATCTCTGCCCTAGCCAGTTAAATAACTAAAGATATCATCTAATGCAGTATCTGTTAATTTCCTTCTTGTTTACTGAAATGCAAATAACTTCTCAAAAGCCATGCAATTTACCACTATACCCGATGAAATTAAGCTAGGATACTCTTATGCCATATAACTATCAATATGTATTCACACTGTGTAACACTGTAATATTAATAATATAATATGATAATATAATATTATTTAGGCAACTTAATGTTTCCCTAAATGTTGTCATGAAATATTAAATAAATATAAATAATCATATATCAGCAGATGACAAGACTTGAGGTAATGATATGTTAAGTGATATATTAGGGTCATAGAGGATTCCCTGGTGGTCCAGTGGTTGAGACACTGTGCTTCCATTTGAGGGGGCACAGGTTCTGTTCCTGGTTGGGGAACCAGGATCGCACATGCCACGCAGCTTGACCAAAAATTTTTAAAAATAGAAAAGTTAAAAGAAAGTCATAGAATTGTGTACCTGAAATGATACACATATTAAAGGAGATTGTGCTACATATGCTTGTGCATGCTAAGTCGCTTCAGTTGTGTCTGACTCTTTGTGACCCTATGGACTGTAGCCTGCCAGGCTTCTCTGTCCTTGGGATTCTCCAGGCAAGAATACTGGAGTGGGTAGCCATTCCTTTCTCCAGGGGATCTTCCTGAGCCAGGGATCAAACCTGCGTCTCTTATCTCTCCTGCATTGGCAGGCGGGTTCTTGACCACTAGCATCACCAGTTAAATGGCATTACTCTCTCATGAGTTTTTAATTCTTCCTGGTTTTCTTGCACATATCTAAGTTTCCTTGAATGGCTTTTAGATACATTAAATGAAGTTTATTGAACTCTAACTATGTTTTATTATAGTCATATGTTATATATTCATAAATACATGTGACATAATGAATGATATCATTTGCACAGTAATGAGATTCATTTTACTGAGCAACTATTTATCCCGTGAATATTTATTGTGTGCACTACCGTGTGAGAGCATTGTACTCTGCAGGTCCTGGGGCTTGAATTCTGTTGCTCAACTCAAGTGGCTGGTGCTCTAGGAGAGGATACAGACACATAGTTAACTATGTAATGATTTAGATGTGCTAGGATACAGAATGTACTGAAGAGAGAATAAAAGAAACGCAGACTTTCTCTAGCTGTGATGAGGGTGATCCCTGTGTAAATCTTTAAGATGTGTGAATATCTAGGAAAAGGTAAGCAGGTCAGATTTAAATGGCCAAGTATTCTTCAAAAATGTTAAGAATATGAATAAAAGAACTCATGAATTATCAAAAAACAGAAATGAGTGGGAAATATGTGTGTGCAGAATTCATTCCTTTCATCTCTCTATTCTTATGTTAATTCGTGAGTCATAGAATAGTTTGCTAAGAATATTTTCACTTGCTAACCAATATTTTCACTTGCAAAAGCGGTGGATGCACAGAAAAGACTTAATTTATCTCAAATGCCAGTGACCCATGCAAGTGACTTTTTGTACTGTACATCTGGTCATCTTTCTCAGAAGAGTGAGCTGTCTCCTTGGGATTGTCTAATACTCAAACACCAGACAAGCTAACGCATCAGCACAGCCAGACATTCAAACAGTTGCAAGACACATCTTGATGTTCGCTTTTGGATCACAGATCTTACCAACATCTATTTACTTCATTTATAGGAAAATTCACTATTTAAGGTCTTTCCTTTGGGTATTAAAATGCTCTGCCAAATGGCAGCCTTCATGACAGCGGAGACCTTTTCCAACATGTTCATCAGGGCTTAGGTACTTAATTATGTTTGTTGAGTGTTACCCATGCTGCTCACAATGCCTTATTCTCTGGGAATAGCATTATCCTTGATTCTATTTTCACCTACACTGTCTTAACAGTGCTTTGTTTTGCTTAACATAACCGAGAAGACAACTGAACTAACTGGATAGTTATCAGAAAGTGTTTCTTGATCTTATAGAGGAAAGAGGATCACAGAAATAAGTGCTTTCAAATTACACAAATTGCTTTGTTAAAATTTCCAAACCACTGTTATCCAAACATTCTAAATGTTTTCTTCAGGCATTAGTATTACATTCATATTTTGACTCTTTACTGCAGAGGATAATACCTTTAGTTTTACTTTTTTTTAGCTAACATAACATTTTTATTTCTTCCAGAAATCTACATGTATGCGCCGGAGATATTACAATCTGGGAAGTACAGTGTTCAATTGCCTAGAAATTACTAATGAATGTAGAATTCCATGTTGGGATTTTTTTCTCTCTAATACTTATGATTAATCTCTTCCTTGAAATTCCGAATGCTATTAGCTAAACACATAGCTTGCTTGCATCATTTACTGCAACTTGTAAATTCTCATTTGTCCCTATCTAACAAAATAATTATATAGTTTAACATTTTTTCAAAATTAAATTCTTTTACTCACTTCTACTAATGTGTTCACAAAGACTTGTCATCTTCTCTCCATCTTATTAAATATATTAAGAAACAGTAGACTTCGTTAGAATTTTCTTTAACTGCCTCTATTTATATTTACTGTTGTAGCTCTTAGGATAAAATTAGTGAAAATGCATAAGCCAGGGTAGGTTAATTTTTCTTTACTTATGTTTTGGTACCATAACTGAATTTTAAAAAGGATGCAAAATTATTTCATATAGGATGGTTTCATATTTCTTTGGTTTTTAAAAATGATATAGCTTCTAAAGTACACATTGTTGGGAAAATATGTTTTTTCTAAGGAAAATACTTAACATCTGAAACTATTTCAAATGTAGCATTGGGTGACTTTGAAGATATTTTCATAATAATTGTAAGATACTTTTGGAAAATTGAAAAATTAAAAGTTTTTAGCTAAAAGGTACAGCTGTTTAGTACTACGTTCCTGAAGATGTTTGGGGGGTTAAATACGTATGTCTCTGTCTTTCTACCTCAGGTTGAGCATCCTCAGAGATCAAAAAAGGCCGTGTGGCACAAACTGCTCTCTAAGCAGAGGAAACGAGCCGTGGTTGCTTGCTTCCGGATGGCTCCTTTATATAATCTGCCGAGGTCAGAATTTCTTTAATGTTGCTAATAGATTAAAATTACTCTTCCTCTAAGAAGTGATAGGAGGCTAGCATATACCTTGACATGAATATAGTAGTCCAAGAGAAGGATGAAGGAGATTTATTTCCTCTTCTGTGTAATGCTTAACTTCCTTTTTTCCTGTTGGTTATTCTCATTGGCCTGTAATGTCATTATTGAATAGATTTTATTTTTTTATTAAAGTATATTTGTGCTTTAGATTTACAGTAAAAGGATTTATACATTTATCTTTTCTTTTACAGATTTTTTTTCCTGTATAGGTTATGAGAATATTGAGTAGATA
This sequence comes from Bos indicus, assembly GCF_029378745.1. Taxonomy (NCBI): domain Eukaryota; kingdom Metazoa; phylum Chordata; class Mammalia; order Artiodactyla; family Bovidae; genus Bos; species Bos indicus. Next base: position 10,533,810 of record NC_091787.1, read on the forward strand.
GATACTGTGCTATACAGTAGGTCCTTGCTGGTTATCTGTTTTCTATATAATAGCATATATATGTTAATTTCAGACTCCTAACTTATCCCTCCCCACCCTTTCCCCTTTGGTAACTATAAGTTTATCTGTTACTTTTAAATAATTAGGAGGATCTGCTCACATATTTGAGGCAGGATAGAGAAATCAGCTTCCCTAATAGCTCAGTTGGTAAAGAAGCTGCCTACAGTGCAGGAGACCCTGGTTCAGTTCCTGGGTTGGGAAGTGCCTCTGGAGAAGGGATAGGCTATCCACTCCAATATTCCTGGGCTTCCCTTTGGCTCAGCTGGTAAAGAATCCACCTGCAATGCAGGAGACCAGGGTTCCATCCCTGCATTGAGAAGATCCCCTGGAGAAGAGAAAGGCTACCCACTCCAGTATTCTGGCCTGGAGAATTCCATGGACTGTCTAGTCCATGGGGTCACAAAGAATTGGACACACCTAAGTGACTTTCAACCAGTCTTTGGGGTCAGACTGCCTTGATTTGAATCCTGACCTCACAGCTTATGAGTGCATGATTTTGGTCAAGGTTCTTTCCTGACTTTTTTGTAGTTTTCTCAACTGTACCATAATGTTTGCCTCATAGAGTTGTTTAGGTTATTTAATGGGTCGAGGTAGACAGAATGCTTAGAACTGAACATAACCCAACGTTAATCGTTGTTTGTTACTTTTGTGATTATTTCATCTTTGGGGAAAAGAATTGATAGGGAACTAACTTATGGGAATAATGCAAATACGTTACCCTTCATGGTACCTCTTCAACTCACTTTATTGACTCAACATCCAGTTCCATCAACTAGCAGATTACAAGTTAGTTTCTACAATACAACAGAGTCTGCTATTCCACATTCTCTGATATAACATATTCAAAATTGTATTCCTTATTCCAGTGGTTCTCAGACCTGGTGCTTTAAGGAAATACACTCAGATTCACTTGAGGAGTATCCAAGCCTCAACCTGTTGAATCAGACTATCTGAGGGCTTAGCATGTGTACTGTGTAAAAACTCCCCAGGGGATTCTGATGTGCCAGTAGAGTTGAGCTTCTCTCTTGTATAAGAATTGATGGTGAGTTCTGGCCATTCCAGGTGCCTGGTCAGTTCTCTCTGGATTTCAAGGCCCTTCATAAACCTAAGTTTATGTCTCACGATTCCTTAGTCTACCTTTGGTACTGTTAATGTTGTAGCATTCCACTCTACAGTGGCACCATCTCATTTTAACATTTAGCTCTTATGTTCCCTTATTGATGTGACTTTCTTAGAGTGGAACCTTAGCCATATATCGCATCAATTTCAAGATGAGTTTAGTCTTTATTGGTCTTCTTTATTTCATAGGCAACTATTTTCATCAGTATTCTAGGATTTAATCTTTGGATATATACTCCCATAAAGTTCCCTTAATACGTTTACTTTTGTAATCCTCAGAGGCTGTATCTGATGTTAACAGGAAGACTGAATAATTCCTCTCTTGAAGCTCACGACTGTTTATCCAGAGCTACTTTATGTCATAAGAGCTACCATGTAATGAGCGTCTATCCAACATGTTTTATGTTCTTTATCTCAGCTTGAGTCTCACAAAACTGAAGCATAGATGGGGTTATCCTAGTTTTATAAATGAGAGAAGTAAAGTTAACAAAGTTTACTTTGTTTACAAATGTTAAAAACTTTGTTACAAAGTTTACAAATGTTACAAAACTTAGAAATAACTGAATCCAGGTCAGTATGATCTGAGAAAGCTTTCTCTATCTACTGCAATGTCTTGCTTCTCCAGTCGAGATTGGAAAGTTTATTTTTATTTATTCTTTTATGCACAGATAATCCAGTGATTAAGTGCTACTGAGTGCCTTTTCAATTTATTTTTTAAAAAGCTCTTGAAATTGTGCTTACCTTTTAGGCATCGGGCTGTCAATCTCTTTCTTCAGGGATATGAAAAGTCTTGGATTGAGACAGAAGAACATTACTTTGAAGATAAATTGATAGAAGACTTAGCGGTATGTTTTTGCTGGGTTAGAAGATGAAAGAAGGTCTGGGCTTGGTGGAATAACATTGGTGTGAGCCATTTATCTTATAACATTGAAAAGGACACAATATTGCAGCCTGTGGGGCTTAGGAAACTTTATTCTGGATTGTTACTGCATGCAATGTTTAGGGAAAATTCACTCTTCTTATTTCAAAGAGATCTCATCAACAGCCAGTAGTTCAGAATTTAAGTAAATTTTGACTCTATTGTCCTTTTAAATTATTCCTCAAAGGAACTTCAAACAACCTCAGAACCAGGATAGAACTATAAAAGCTGAACCATAAAAAATGATTCACCAAAAATAAGGTGAAGTTTAACAAAAGCCAATGAAAAGTGGCTGGTTGTTAAACATATGCAGGGCGGAGAATGATAGATTAGATGCAGGAAGAGCAGAAAGTCACAGTAGATATAGAATAAACGGAGAAGTGGAATTTTTCATCCACCCATGCTGATAAGGACGCTTGTGCTACTGAGAATGCTTCACTCAAGGGAGCCATTGTCTCAATTTTTTATAAGCTGTGGCTCTATTTAAAAATTTGATCAAGAACCACCTTCTCAGGGAATTTACAAGCATGTAGTTCCACCGCGTTTTGTAGACTGAGAGGCTCCATAATTCCAAAGTTAAAACTTTGGTCTAAAGTTTTTTTTGAAAAAACACACAAATAATCAGGGAATGTGATGGACAAACTAATCTAATTCATAAAACCTTAACCCTGATTATTCCCATATATTTTATTTAGTTATTTTTATTGGGGTATAGTTGATTTACACTATTGTGTTAGTTTTTGCTGTACAATGATCCTATATATTTTAAGTGAGTTTCATTTTTCTTTAGAATCAAACCTTTAGAATATTAGACTATTTTAACCTTGCAGATTTACCATACTAGCTGCAACATTAAGCCTTAAATCCAAGAAAGAACATCACTTACATATAAAAAATATCAGTTTGAATGCGTAAGTCTAATAGAGATACAAAATTCATTAGCCATTCAACAAACAGGATTAATTCATTCTTGAGTCAGTAAAAAATGCTTAATAATTTTCCTTATGGTAATTGTTCAATAAATGAAATTACTTTTTTTAAGTTTTAAAAGTAAAAATGGGAATAACATGTAAGTGGTTCAAACATTAACTCATTCAGCATTCTTTACCTATCTCTGTCTACGTAGGCAACAAAAATGTTTCATTTGATAGAACAGTTTGCCTTGCTAGGTGCACTAAATTTTTATACATGGAGTGACAGCATTTTATTGCAATTTTTTGTATTTGAGATCTCCTTAGAGCTGCTGAAATCCATGTAGCAGTTCACTTTTCAGTTAGTTATGATGCTGCTTATAAGAATAGTATTCAATTTTTTTTAAATGATATAAATCATGCTTTCCCACAATGTTTTTTTTGTCCCATTATTCAACAACTTTTTAAATTAAAAACTTGTTTTATTTTTATTTTATTTGGCTGTGCTGTGTGGCATGTGAGATCTTAGTTCCCTAACCGGGAATCAAACCTGTGTCCCCTGTATTGGGACATAGAAGTCCCAGCTTTCTTCTTTAAAACTGTATACTTTTGCATCGATAATATAATACACACGTCCAGGTACAATGCATATAACATAGATACAGACATGCACCACAATAGGAAGAAAAAGACTTTCTTTTTATTTGCTATTCCAAGCCTTCACAATGCTCCTGGGTTTGAGTGAACATTTCACCTTAATGTGAAATTTTATGAATTTGACTTTTTTATAGAAACCTGGAGCAGAACCTCCAGAAGAAGATGAAGGAACTAAGAGGGTTGATCCTCTTCATCAGCTGATCCTTCTGTTTAGTCGAACAGCTTTAACGGAGAAATGGTATGGTTGGGGAGTTCACAGGAGACATAGGAGGAACAAACAGAAACCCATGTCTGAATGTTCTGTTCGTCACATGTTCATGTTTCAATTTCATCGTCTTCTTGAGAGGAGAGAACATTGTTCAAAGTTAGTTGGGAAGATCCCCTGGAGAAGGAAATGGCTACCTACTCCAGTATTCTGGCCTGCAGAATTCCATGGACTACAGTCCATGGGGTTGCAAAGAGTTGGAGATGACTGAACGAGTTTCATTTCACAGGACTAGTCTGGTATACATGTATGAATCAACACTCGTTCAACTTCAGACTTTAATATTTACCTATCAAAAATTAATATTTACCTAGCTCTAATTCTTTTAATAGTACTGTAATTAGCTGGTTGAGTTGATTCCGAATCTTCTTATAATCTTTTCTTTATCACAAATGTCCTTTAGAAATTAAAACAAAAGAGCCCAAAGTAAATTTCAATACCAAAAGTGTTGGAGACCACCGGTGACCCCAAATATCTTGTATAGATTATCTCCATTGTCCAGTGAGTGTCAGGAAACTTCAGGAGATGGCTAAGCCATCCCTTCAATGCGAAGTTTCTTTGAGATCTGTTTTAAAGGCCTTCTCCATTTTTCTTGGTTCTTGTTCTTTTGAATTCATGAAAACCACAGAGGGTAAAACCTCTATGGAATTAAATAAGAAATGCATTCATAAGCTTGATAATTAAAGTGTGCCAGCACCTGCCCATGATAGGGGCACGGTGTAGATTCATTCTGTAGATGAGACCTTGCAGAGGTTTCAAAACCTTCATCAGCTTCCCTGTCTTGGGAAAGAAAGCCAGCTTTGCCCTAGGCAAAGCAGGAAAAGAATTTAATTATCAATCCCTATTCACATGTGTCTTGACGAGTTCATCTGACCTCTGTGCATGTCATAATAATGTACATTTCTCCCTCTTAGCTAATGTGATCCATCTTTCTCTCACTATTTCTCTCTCTCTCTCTCTCTCTCTTATTATTTCCTAACTAACAAAATCATCTCATCCCTAAGCATAGAGCAGCTCCCTGTCTGGCATTGTCAGGTAATGAGGTATTTCTCATAAGTGGACTTTTCTGATGGCTGTAAGTTTAAAACTGCTAAGATAATTTTGCAAACAGGAATTTTTTGATGGAAGTCTTTCTTCAGTGAATTAGTGATTTTCATGCTTTTTCAAAAGAAGATAATAAATAGATTTTAACCTGTCTTAATTTTTAAGAATCTTTTATGACCATGATATTTTTTCACTATGTAGTCATAATAATTTGGGTAGTCTTTCGAACAAATGTCAGATATCACTTCTGCTGTCAAGATACCTGACATCATGTAAATTTTCTCATTTCAATGTTTGTATTTTTAAGAAAATATTAATGTTACTACATTTGTGTGTAAATCAGTAAATTGTTTATTTACACACAAACATATTTATTATATTAGACTGTAAAGTAAGATGGGGCCAACTCTTGAGGAAGTCTGATATCTTTGCTTTCTGATTCTACAATATTTTTGAATGATTGCTCTAAGTTTTGTGTTTGTTTCATTTAAAAAAAGACACACTTGTTGAAAGAAGGTTATTTTATATAGTGATGGTAATTTTTTGTGTAACTAACCTACTTAAAAACTGTTGTTTTTTTCTTATTTTTCATAGCAAACTGGAGGAAGATTTTTTATATATGGCTTATGCAGATATTATGGCAAAGGTAAATAAATTCTTGATTTTAATGGTAAAATATAAAAATCTACATATTTCTCAATTAAAATAAACAATTCTTAAATTTTAGAAAACGTAAGTGCATTAATCTCAACTTTTCACTTGTTGCTTGAATATCTGTTCTAACTTTTTTGACAGATAATCATTGTTTCTTCATTTAACATTTTATTTAAGGGAATCTCACTAATTTTCCAAACATTCATTTATTCAACAAATATTCACTGGGCATTAAGATACTGGAGATAATATGGTGAATCAGAGAGAAATACACACATCCTGTCTTCTTAGATTTCATCATCTGATGGAAAGGGCAAACTTTGAACAAATGATTACCCAAAAGATGCTGACAAGTTTAATGGTAGAGGAGCAATTAGGAGTCTATGGAGTAGGTTGCATAGCACTGAGTTTTAAGGAAGTCCTTGACTATTGAATGATGAGTTGACCGTGCAAAAATAGTAGTAGCTAAGTATTTACTGGGTGCTTATTTCATTTAATCTTAGAACAAGGAGATGAATGAGGCGATGAGTATAAAAAAGGAGTCAGGTTTCTCTGAGGCTTCTGACTTGGGCATCTGAGTTGACAGCAGTACAATATGCTAAGGTGCGGAGCACCAGAATCAATGCAGGCTTAGAGTGAAGAGGCAGGATGGCAAATTAAATTTTCAACATGTTCGTTAAAGATGCCTGTGAAGCATCTAAGTGGAAATGTCCAGTGTGTGGTAAGATAGTCATTTCTGACATTCTGTATCTCATGGAAGGCTTATAAATATAGCTTTGTTGTTGGTCAGCATTAGAAGGAAACTGAAGCCATAGTAGTAGATAATCTTGCTTAGGCAGAAAAGGAAGCATGAGAAGAACAGTCAGCATAGGACCAAGCCTTTAAAGACATGAATGCTTAAGAGATGGCTAGAACAAAAGGACTTCTCCCCAGAAAAATAGGAGAAAATCTTAAGTTTGAGCATACATAGGAACTGTTGAAATGTGTGGTCAACAAGGTCTTACTCTGCTGAGGGACTGAACATAAGGATTGAAGATTCCACAGGATTTATTCCATGGACATCATGTGACCATGATGCAGAGAATTTTGAGGGAACATTGATGTCCAAGTATGTATTGTGGGGAAGTAGAGATTTCCATGTGAGTAGATGTGGCATAAGTCTCTTTATTGAGAAGACCGAGAAGGAGGAGAAAGATACAAGGTGATAAACATCTAGATGGAATTATAAGGTTGAAGGGGGATTATTTTTGCCTGTTTGCCTTTTTTTTTTTTTTTTTTAACGTTTTAGAAAAATAGATGTTACCATGCTTCTATTCTGGTGGGAAGGATCAAAAAGAATAGAGAGGGAATAATTTGTGAAATAAGGCTTTGAACAGGTAGGAGCATGGTGACAGGACAGGTTAGAGAGCATAAGGGAAAAGTCATGGCTTCCCACTCACAGTCAGTAATACAGTTACCAGTATATTTATGGAGACATAAAAGCAGATACCTTTAAAGAAAATCATCATGAAATTATATTTATATTATGAGCAGTATATAGTTTATTTTCTATTCTATTTAAATAAAAAGATCTCTGAGATCATGACTCTGTCAATAGATTTCATGTCCAGTTAATGGTTTGAAAGCCATAGTGTATAAGATGAAAACTATCTCAATGTACATCATCAGATTAATGGATAAAAAAGATGAATTCCATATATGTGTGTGTGTGTGTGTGTATGTATACAATAGAATACTACTCAGCCATAGAAGGGAGAAGGCAATGGCACCCCACTCCAGTACTGTTACCTGGAAAATCCCATGGGCAGAGGAGCCTGGTAGGCTGCAGTCCATGGGGTCGCAAAGAGTCGGACACAACTGAGCGACTTCACTTTCACTTTCCACTTTCATGCATTGGAGAAGGAAATGGCAACCCACTCCAGTGTTCTTGCCTAGAGAATCCCAGGGACAGGGGAGCCTGGTGGGCTACAATCCATGGGGTCGCAAAGAGTTGGACACGACTGAAGCGACTTAGCAGCAGCAGCAGCCATAGAAAGAATGAAATAATGTCATTTGTAGCAACATGGATAGAATTAGAGATTATCATACTAAGTAAGTCAGAAAGAGAAAGGCAAATACTGTATGATATTGCTTACATATGGAATCTAAAATATGACACAGAAAACTTATCTATAAAACAGAAACAGATTCACAGACATAGTAAACAGACTTGTGGTTTTCAGGAAAGTAGAAGGATGGATTGGGAGTTTGGGATAGTTGTATTAAGTCACTTGAGTCATGTCCAGCTCTTTGCGACCCTGTGGACTGTAGCATGCCAGTCCACATGCCTAGGATGCTCCAGGCAAGAATACTGGAGTGGGCTGCCATGCCCTTCTCTAGGGGATCTTCCCCACCCAGGGATCGGATCCTTGCCTCTTACATCTCCTGCGTTGGCAGGCAAGTTCTTTACCACTAGCACCACCTGGGAAGCCGTGTATGTGTAACTGAATCACTTTGCTATACACCAGAAACTAACACAACATTGTAAATCAACTATCCTTCAATAAGATACATTTTTAAAAAACACGATTAAAAGATGAAAGAGGAAAGATATTTCCTTCTATGGAAATTGGTACTGAGTATTGACTAGAAACTAAAATGGAACTCCCAGACAGTGTGGAAAGCCTCACTGATGTCGCTTTGTATAAATTTGGGCAGTACCAGTTTTCCTGGTTGGGTGGCTTTTCCCTAGCAGTTCCCAGAACCAAATGCAGAGTCAGAGAAGGCAAGAAGTTAGATTCATCAAGGATGGCAGTTTTTACCAGACTGTTGTTGAAGGACAGAGGATCATAGGGGTTTTTTCTGTCATTATGAGACTGGCTGAGGCATTGGATCTTGGATTCTGAGTAAGACAAATAAGGAAATGAGACAAGAGGGAGCTGATAAGTAAGGGGATTGTAAAGTAGTCTGTGGGCTGTTTTCCTTTCAGCTGAAGAAGCAATGAGCAAGTGGTTTGAAAAGGGAAAAGCTCCTGTTTTGAGAGTAATAGATTCCTGATCTTCAAATTCTTCCTTGTGACGGGAGAAGAGTCAGCCCCCACCCCACACTTGTCCTGGTTCCATCCTACACTTAAATCTAATCTCTTTTGAGAAAGGTTCAAATATTGATGCTCACTTTTCTTCAAGATTTTCCCATCAAAATTAACTAATCTCTTTCCATTTATTGTTTAATGTATCCCCGGAATGCCAAGCTTTCATCACTTCTTCATTCTTCTCTCAATCAGTTATCAAGATGTGTGCCCCTAGAAATTATCTGAACACTGTGCCGGCTATGAGTTTACCTGTGTAGAGCACAGTGGGACTTTATCCTGGCTTATTCTGCCCTGGGATTCTATACATTTACAAGAGATTGTAAGAACTCACTAGTTTTTTGACAGCCAGGTTGCATTTTTTCTCTCATTGTGAGCTTGACTTTTCACCTCAATTCCAGGTCATTTATGAATTTCTTTTGAGGTTTATCATACATATCTCTATTTTGACAGTTGATGTAGGCTTTAGTTAACTCATCAGTTCTCTAATTGGAGTTGAACCATTGTCCAAGGCCAAAATAGTTTTAAAGTTCAGTACTTTCATGCAGTGTTAAATATCTCTTTACATTTATGTTACCCACAGACTTGATAAGTGTGCTCTCCCAGTGTCTCCCTAAGTTGCTAGTTTTGGTGATTCACATCAAACTATTTAGTAAGTAGTTTCGGGAGGCTACCTTTCTTCACTTTGATAGTCAGCATCCCAGGAGTCTGAAAATTTCTCTTGGACTTCATAGTTTCTCAGAATTTACTAGTGGTCATTTTACATTCACGTATGATGATTTTTGACTTGAATCTTGACACTTGAACTCTATTCAAAAGACTTAAGTCATCCTGTCTTCAGTATTGTAGGACTTTATGAAGGCAGCATTCACATCTTAATTGGTTGTTCTAAAATTTCAGTTTTCATTGTTTTTTTTTTTTGTTGTTGTTGTTTTTTTTAATCACTGAAGCCCAGAATTGGGTTAATCAGCACTCTGGATCAATGATACACTCCCATTATTGACTCCTTTTTTATTTAAATTCCTCTCCACCCCTCAGCACTGCATAGTATGTGAGATCTTAGTTCCCTGAATAGGGGTTGAACCCACGCCCCCTGCATTGGAAACACTAGAATACCAGGGAAATTCCCATTATTGGTAGTTACTTAGCAATTTCTAATACTGTAGTAACTACCCATAAACTCCCTACTCACAAGAAAAGCTAGTTCAGTTCAGTTCAGTTGCTCAGTCGTGTCCGACTCTTTGCGACCCCATGAATCACAGCACACCAGGCCTCCCTGTCCATCACCAACTCCCGGAGATCACTCAAACTCACTTCCATCAAGTTGGTGATGCCATCCAGCCATCTCATCCTCTGTCATCCCCTTTTCCTCCTGCCCCCAATCCCTCCCAGCATCAGAGTCTTTTCCAATGAGTTAACTCTTTGCATGAGGTGGCCAAAGTACTGGAGTTTCAGCTTTAGCATCATTCCTTCCAAAGAAAACCCAGGACTGATCTCCTTTAGGATGGACTGGTTGGATCTCCTTGCAATCCAAGGGACTCTCAAGAGTCTTCTCCAACACCACAGTTCAAAAGCATCAATTCTTCGGCACTCAGCTTTCTTCACAGTCCAATTATCACATCCATACATGACCACTGGAAAAACCAGAGCCTTGACTAGACGGACTTTTGTTGGCAAAAGTAACGTCTCTGCTTTTCAATATGCTATCTAGGTTGGTCATAACTTTCCTTCCAAGGAGTAAGCGTCTTTTAATTTCATGGCTGCAGTCACCATCTGCAGTGATTTTGGAGCTCCAAAAACTAAAGTCGGCCATTGTTTCCACTGTTTCCCCATCTGTTTCCCATGAAGTGATGGGACCAGATGCCATGATCTTAGTGTTCTGAATGTTGAGCTTTAATCCAACTTTTTCACTCTCCTCTTTCACTTTCATCAACAGGCTTTTTAGTTCCTCTTCACTTTCTGCCATAAGGGTGGTGTCATCTGCACATCTGAGATTATTGATACTTCTCTTGGCAATCTTGATTACAGCTAGTGCTTCTTCCAGCCCAGCTTTTCTCATGATGTACTCTGCATAGAAGTTAAATAAGCAGGGTGACAATATACAGCCTTGACAAACTCCTTTTCCTATTTGGAACCAGTCTGTTGTTCCATGTCCAGTTCTAACTGTTGCTTCCTGACCTACATATAGGTTTCTCAAGAGGCAGGTCAGGTGGTCTGGTATTCCCATCTCTTTCAGAATTTTCCACAGTTTATTGTGATCCACACAGCCAAAGGCTTTGGCATAGTCAATAAAGCAGAAAGAGATGTTTTTCTAGAACTCTCTTGCTTTTTCCATGATCCAGCAGATGTTGGCAATTTGATCTCTTGTTCCTCTCCCTTTTCTAAAACCAGCTTGAACATCAGGAAGTTCATGGTTCACATATTGCTGAAGCCTGGCTTGGAGAGTTTTGAGCATTACTTTCCTAGCATGTGAGATGAGTGCAATTGTGCGGTAGTTTGAGCATTCTTTGGCACTGCCTTTCTTTGGGATTGGAATGAAAACTGACCTTTTCCAGTCCTGTGGCCACTGCTGAGTTTCCAAATTTGCTGGCATATTGAGTGCAGCACTTTCACAGCATCATCTTTCAGGATTTGAAATAGCTCAACTGGAATTCCATCACCTCCACTAGCTTTGTTTGTAGTGATGTAAGAAAAGCTAAGACCTTTATAATTACCTACCTTAATTAAAATGGTTCTCTCTTTAACCCATACCCTGCCTCCCCATATGAGGAAATCATCATCTTGTATCCCTTGTTCAGGATAACCTCACTTTCCTTTGGGGGCTTCCATGGTGATTCAGACAGTAAAGAATCTACCTGCAGTGTGGGAGATCCAGGTTTGATCCTTGGGAAGATTCCCTGGAAAGGAAATGACTACCCATTCCAGTATTCTTGCCGGGAGAATTCCATGGACAGAGGAGCTTTACATAGTTTTCATTAGTTATATGAATTTATTACTATATATATTATATATGTGTGCATTGTCAGTCACTCAGTTGTGTCTGACTCTTTAAGACCCTATGGACTGTAACCCACCAGGCTGCTCTGTCCATGGGATTCTCCAGGCAAGACTACTGGAGTGAATAGAGATTTCCTCCTCCAGGGGATCTTCCCAACCCAGGGACTGAACCCACATCTCCTGTGTCTCTGGCATTGGCAAGTAGATTCTTTATCCTTGAGCCACCGAGAAGCCCTATTACGTGTAAACATGCATTTTATATATATGTGTGTACATTATATATATATATGTGTGTGTGTGTGTGTGTGTGTGTATATATATATATATATATATAATTATGTACTTTTAAAGATTTTAGTTGTTCTAACTTTTAAAAGCACATGATGCTATGAGTAAAGTTTTGGTACTTAATAATTACACTGTCGTTTTCTAAGATACACTTATGCTTTCGTGTGGCTGGAGATCATTTGATTTGACTTACATTTCCCTGTGCAACTACGCAATAGCTTATCCATTTACCTTTTTGTTTGTAACCTTTTGTGTTGAATCTTTGTTTTTGCTGATGTGAAAATGGGCTTGAAATGCCTATTTTTATTCATGTCCAAAAGCCATGGGTCATAGGATGTATGAATGTTGAATTTTGAGAAGATGCCCAGCTGTTTTCCAAAGTTACTGCCCCAAATTACATTCCTCCTTGCTACATTTAAAAGAGATTCTGGTGATACGTATCTTCTCCAGTATTTGATATTTTATGTTTTACCAATTTTTGTCAACAAGGTGGATGTGGTATGACATTTCATTGGGGTCTTAGCTTTCATTTCTCTTGGGTAGGTAATTTTCACATTTAAAAATTACTTCTCTTTGGTGGTTAAGTCTGAAGCAAACCCCTGATGAGTAGTTCTGCACTTTCTCTTGTTATTACTACAGTTTCTGCACTAAATCATAACTTAGTATTCCTTATTCTCCTTCCTTTGGCTGTATGTTTAAAATTCATTTTAAATCTTTGTATTCTTCAGGCCACGCTTTATTTTAAACCTTGTGTTAATGTGTTTTGTTTTGTTTTGTTTTAATCTTCCCAACACCCTCTTTCTATCGTATGTATTTGTTCTTGTGAACATCTTAGAAAATTTCCAATTCATCCACGTTGGTTTGCTGTTGCCCTTTCATTTTCTCCTCATTGTGATCACTCGTGCTTGATTCTCAGAATGTCTCTTTATATCCCAGCATCCCTTCTAAACTGTCTGAAGCCGTTCTGTCCAAATGGACTGCTTTTACCAGTTTAAACAAGATAACCATGTGGAAGTCTCTAGAATAATAACATCATAAAGTAAACACTCTTTTGAGTTTCTGGCTAACAAAAACTTTGTCTCTTCTTGCTCTTACTAATTTACTGAAAGATACACATTAAGTTATGCCCAGTGTTTCGTTCTTCACTGGTTAAAATTATAAAATGCAAGGGTCACTTTGTTATGAAAGTTCTCTCTTCTACCTCATCCAAATCCATCCAAAATGGATTTCAGTTTGAAATTCAACCTGAAAATTTCTTTTTGCATCCTCTGTCTTCTGAGGAGTGACATAATCAGGAAGGCAAGTGAAAAAGATATGAAATATCCTTGTTTTGCAGAATGAAATTTTCAGCAGATGGTGGTGGTGAGAAGTACCCCATGTAAACTTTATGCTTATGAATTCTCATTGCTGGTTTTGAGTTTTGCTCTAGATATCTGAATGGTCTGAAGACGTATCCTCTATTTTGGTTCTAATTTTTTTCTTCAAATTCTCTGTGTCATGCTTCTGCCCCATTATGTATGGATCTTATTCACTTTTGTTTCCTTTCTGGCATACAGGATCACTCTTCCTTTCCTAGAAATGATCAGTTCGATCCAGAAAATTGAGTCCTGTATTTCAGGACCATCTAATACAACCTATAGTTTATCTAGCATTATCATATTACGTGGACGCAATTTGCTGTTGAAAAACTTATCTCCTATGCCTGTAAATCTTTCAGTTTCTCTTAAGTACATTAAAAAGTGCTAGACATCTGCTGTAGTTTTCTTGTGGCTCCCATGCCAATCAGTACAAGTTTAGCTTATGGATTTGTTGAATTCTGTAGTTCAAGCTTAATAGATTATTTTTAATTACAAATTTTAACCTTTTAAAAGCAAATCTGACTACATTTTCTTAAAAAAAAAAAAAAAAAAACTAAGCGGTTTATGATACTCTTTACAAAGGATTGTTTTGAAATACCTGTCATCTAAGAGTCCCAAATTTCTCTGTATAAGAGCAAACACATCTTTTACTAAATGCCAACTTCTCTATAAATGTATTCTTCAACTCACACCTTATTCATACCCAGTATTTCTGAAGGTAACAAAATACATATAGGAGATGATGTGTTTGAGAGAAGGTACAACTTTATATCCTTAAGAGACGTTTTGTATTCATATTCTCATTTGCTTAAATAATATTCATATTTGTTCAGTTCAGTTCAGTCGCTCAGTTGTGTCTCACTCTTTGTGACCCCATGGACTGCAGCACGCCAGGCCTCCCTGTCCATCACTAACTCCTGGAGTTTACTCAAACTCATGTCCATTGAGTCGGTGATGCCATCCAACTATCTCATCCTCTGTCATCCCCTTCTCCTCCCACCTTCAATCTTTCCCAGCACCAGGGTCTTTTCCAATGAATAAGTTCTTCACATCTGGTGTTCAGTACTTTACATCAAAGTATTGAAATTTCAGCCTCAGCATCAGTCCTTCCAATGAACACCCAGGACTGGTCTCCTTTAGGACGGACTAGTTGGATCTCCTTGCAGTCCAAGGGACTCTCAAGAGTCTTCTCCAACACCACAGTTCAAAAACATCAATTCTTTGGTGCTCAGCTTTCTTCACAGTCCAACTCTCACATCCATACATGACTACTGGAAAAACCATAGCTTTGAGTAGACAGATCTTTGTTGGTGAAGTAATGTCTCTACTTTTTAATATGCTGTCTAGGTTGGTCAAAACTTTTCTTCCAAGGAGCAAGTGTCTTCTAATTTCATGGCTGCAATCACTATCTGCAGTGATTTTGTAGCCCCCAAAAAGAAAGTCTGTCACTGTTTCCACTGTTTTCCCATCTATTTGCCATGAAGTGGTGGGACCAGATGCCATGATCTTCGTTTTCTGAATGTTGAGTTTTAAGCCAACTGCTTCACTCTCCTCTTTCACTTTCATCAAGAGGCTCTTTAGTTCTTCTTTGCTTTCTGCCATAAGGGTGGTGTCATCTGTATATCGGAGGTTAATGATATTTCTCCCAGCAATCTTGATTTCAGCTTGTGCTTCATCCAGTCCAGCATTTCTCATGATGAACTCTGCATATAAGTTAAATAAGCATGGTGACAATATTCAGCCTTGACATACTCCTTTCCCTATTTGGAACCAGTCTGTGGTTCCATGTCCAGTTCTAACTGTTGCTTCCTGACCTGCATACAGATTTCTCAGGAGGCAGGTTAAGTGTTCTGGTATTCCCATCTCTTGAAGAATTTTCCACAGTTTGCTGTGATCCACACAGTCAAAGGCTTTGGCATAGTCAATAAAGCAGAAATAGATGTTTTTCTGGAACTCTCTTGCTTTTTCCATGATCCAGCGGATGTTGGCAATTTGATCTCTGGTTCCTCTGCCTTTTCTAAATCCAGCATGAACATCTGGAAGTTCACTGTTCAAGTACTGTTTGAAGCCTGGCTTGGAGAATTTTGAGCATTATTTTACTAGCATGTGAGATGACTGCAATTGTGCAGTAGTTTGAGCATTCTTTGGCATTGCCTTTCTTTGGGATTAGAATGAAAACTGACCTTTTCCAGTCCTGTGGCCACTGCTGAGTTTTCCAAATTTGCTGGCATATTGAATGCAGCACTTTCACAGCATCATCTTTTAGGATTTGAAATAGTTCAACTGGAATTCCATCACCTCCCCTAGCTTTGTTCATAGTGATGCTTCCTAAGGCTCATTTGTCTTCTTCACATTCCAGGATGTCCAGCTCTATCATGTCTAATCATGATAACCATCATGATTATCTAGGTCGTGAAGATCTTTTTTATATAGTTCTTCTGTGTATTCTTGTCATGTCTTAATAGCTTCTGCTTCTGTTGGGTGCAATACCATTTCTGTCCTTTATTGTGCCTATCTTTGCATGAAAAGTTCCCAAATATCCTAATTATCTTAAAGAGATCTCTAGTGCTTCCCATTCTATTGTTTTCCTCTATTTCTTTGCACTGATCACTGAGGAAAGCTTTCTTATCTCTCCTTGCTATTCTTTGGAACTCTGCATTCAAATGCATATATCTGTCCTTTTTTCCTTGGCCTTTCGCTTCTCTTCTTTTCATAGCTATTTGTCAGTCCTTGTCAGACAACTATTTTACTTTTTTGCATTTGTTTTTCCTGGGGATGGTCTTGATCACTGCCTCCTGTACAGTGTTAGGAACTTCTGTCCATATGTTAAATCATGTGATCCTGTTAGGAATCTTGTTACTGTTTTTATTATTTACACTTTAATTATGAGAAAACAGAGACTCAGAAAGGTAAAGGAACTTGCCCTAGACTAAACAGCTCTTAAATGGCAGCATCAAAATTTGAATTGGGCACTCTGCATCCTCAGGGCATGTTCCTAACCACCGCACAGCTCTTCTTCCTTAGTAACCAGAACTCTCAGCTGTGGGAATTAATTAAGAATATATGCACAGCTCCTTTATTATTTCTGGAAAAATAAAATAATTCAATGGTCAGTTTTATAATTTTTCTGTAAACGAAGGATGTTGGTAGCAGTTGGAATTTTACTTTCCTCCTATAGACCAAATATAACAAAAAATGAATTTATCAAAAAAAATAGATTACAAGATTCACTTTAATTAATAGACACTGCTTTCTGTTAATTTTAATTCGTAGCTATTAAATATGTTTGTATTAACACATTGTAATTTAAGCATAAAAGAGGAGAAAACAGTGATGTTGTCTAAGGTTTGTAACTTGATTTCAACAAGGAAAATGCATGAATAAGTAGTATGTACAGTATGATATAGACCTCATAAGTATCTCTATGATATATATAAAATTGATGATTTAGTATTTGCACAGTATAGTTTTCTTTTAGTTCACAAATTCATTGATCATGTCATGTAAACTTATTACATATAATGAATATATTCAAATAATATTGATAAAGTAGCACAAGTGATTTATTATTCTGTGCTAATTCATTTATATTTTCTGTCTCAGCATATTCTTATCCTGTTGACCTTTTCTCAATTTTTTTTTACATGTATCAGAGTTGTCATGATGAGGAAGATGATGATGGGGAAGAGGAAGTGAAGAGTTTTGAAGTAAGATGGATCTTTCACTTTTGTCTTTTATCTATGTTGAAACATTGTTTCATAGCTTATAACTGACATTTATGTTTCTTGCTTCATGGCTTATTGCAGCTTATTGTGTCAAGGAACTGCATGTCAGAAGCTGGATGGACAAATTTGAGTCCTAACATTTGCTGAAGTTAAGGCCAAGGAACGTAGGCTAGTTAAAGAATTAAAGAAAGCCCATATGTTCAGGATGAGTGTTCCTGAGAGCCCTTGGAGATGAGGTTGCTTCACATTGTTCTCATCTCGGTGAAGGATGGGGTCTGAAATTTCCAGCAGCCATGGGAGAAAAATATTTATGGAAGAGCAACCCAACATCAAGTTTCTAATTAAAGCCTTGGTGTGAACTTTTTTCTGAATCAATGAAGTCCGAAAGATTTGGCCTCTTTCGACTTCTGCCCAATGAGGTCACTCATTCCCTGCACATATGTAAATGGTGGCACGCAGTCTGCTTGCATGAGGCAGGATTGCATCTATTCCTAGAATTATGTTCTATTACATGATTTTCCCTCAAACCTTCTCAGCTTTTAAATTTCCTATACTTTGAAATATTGCTCAATATTCTTTAGCCAAAAAGAAAGCAAATATTATTTCCCCCCTTGGCTTAGGCTGCACTTTTTTTTTTAATATATATATCTAAGAAAGACTAGCTGTTGCTAACTACCACTCTCCTTATTTATTTGTTTTTTTTAATTTTCAAAAAGAAATTAAATGAAATAGAGTAGACTCTTTTTTTTTTCCTGCTTTTAATTTATGTGTCTGTTTTGAGCTGAAAGTTTGGAAATATATTAGTAGCCAGCTGTAAGTCTTTAATTAAAGTGGACCCACAGAAAACGTGTAGGTGAGGAGTAGATACTGAATAGGACTCCTTTCTGGAACAACTGGAAGAGAGCATCCCTGTGGCATTGCGTCCCTGAACTCATTGTGCAAAAAAAAATGCTAGAACAGGCTAGTTTGAGAATCACCCATGACTATTGCTGGCTGAGAAAAAAATGCCTTAAGATTCATTTCCTAGATAACACTATAATCTTTTCTAATGTATGTGTGTTCTAGTCTCAATAAGATAAGAAACTGAGCTAAATTAGAATGAGCTGTGAGCGGCAAGTCATACTATTTTTCTGAAGTGCACACCATATATACTCTATCGGTTGTCTTCCGAGCAATTGTTTATTGCGATTTTGCTTCTTGTCCTCATCCTTCCTTAAGGTCACAGGATCCCAACGCAGCAAGGTAAAACTATATATATGTGTGTATTTGTCTGGGTCTGAGTTTCAGTTTCTCGTGACATTTACCTTTGTTAGACCCAACATCTTGGATTCTTTTGTTTAAAAAAAAAAAAAAGATCTTGCAATCTTTGTACCAAGTTCGTAGCTCCAATGCCATTGGTCTCTTCAGTATCCCTTCCTTGACATAAGTTTATTCTTCTTGCAATTTAAATGACTCATAATTTGAAATTTTATCCTCCATGTTGCATTTGAACTGAGTACTGTGCTGAAATGAAAAAGTCTACCCTTTAGGTGATTAAATTTTAGCTGGTGACTTTTCATTGTAACATTTCATGCCTTATCCCTTTTGAGAGTGTTTATACTGGTCTCATTTCTAGAAAAGAGATATGATATATGGTACTGCTGGTGGAATTAGACATAATCTTCTTTTCCTTTGTGCTAGAAATACCTTCAACTGGTAATTAGGATATTCCATGATTTCAGAGTTGACTTAGTATTTCCTTATAGGAAAGAGCTAGATGACCTTTTCTATCTCTGAATATTCTGAAGAGCTAAGTGTGTGGAAAGTTTGCTAAGAGAAAATATTTTAGAATCACAAAAAATTGCCTTTCATTTGAACCCTGTTAAGCTTACATTTTATTTTCATGAGACTGTTTAGTCAGAAAATCGGTCATGCTGCTGCTACTGCTGCTAATTCGCATCAGTCGTGTCCAACTCTGTGTGACCCCATAGACGGCAGCCCACCAGGCTCCCCCATCCCTGGGATTCTCCAGGCAAGAACACTGGAGTGGGTTGCCATTTCCTTCTCCAATGCGTGAAAGTGAAAAGTGAAAGTGAAGTCGCTCAGTCTTGTCCGACTCTCAGGGACCCCATGGATTGTAGCCTACCAGGCTCCTCTGTCCATGGGATTCTCCAGGCAAGAGTACTGGAGTGGGTTGCCATTGCCTTCTCCGATTATCGGTCATAAACATCCCAAAAAGAAAATGCCTATAATGACTTTAGTTAAAGAAAAGAAAAAAAAAAACTTTTCTGAGTGTAGAGTGTCCTTTTTTGCCTTCTATTTTATAAAGTGAACTATTGCTGTTAAAGTGAATTTAGAATGTCATAAAGAATCTATTTTTAAGAAACAAATTATAATGTTTTTTTACTCACTTATATTTGGAGAAATATATTGTTATATCATTTTAAAATTTGACTTCATGCAGATGCTACTAGATTTAGCTCCAATCAAATGGATATAATTTAATGGCATATAATATGCATAAAATTTATAAATTATAATTATCAGTAGGTATAATGGATATAATCCTGATTTGGTGGATTTTTATAGTTTTATCACTGATGATCTCAGATAGAATTCCTGTGACTTGTTGAGGGTTGGAAAATATGAAGGGACCTCTTAACATTCACCAAAGATTTGATTTCATTAGACACCATTGCAGTTCATGCCCCAGAGTATATATTGACATCCATGGAGTGGGGGTGGATAAGGAAGGCTGGGATAAGAAAGTGTTGCTGGTTAAGAAAACCATTTTACTCTGAACAGGAATGTAGTTTCAGGAAGAACTAAAAGCAAATACAATTTGGTAAATAGGATCAAATTTGCTGACATTAGAAAGGTTCCCTATTCAGAAAAAAAAAGTCTGGAAATAACTGGTAGTGGAATCTTAGCATTTAGAGTGTAGGATTCAGGTCATACTGAGAACAAGAAATCAGGAGACTGTGGAGCCCCACCTGGGAGAATGGGCTACATGCCATGGATTTAGGATGTTGGGAGAGAAGCTCACATAGGTGAAACCTGGTAATTAATCCCCCCAAAGGAGCTAGAGGCCACCAGATATGACTGTCCCAGCAGAAGAGAGGATTTTAAAGTTACTGGTGGTTGCCATATATTCATATACATAACACAATAGACAAGATTTGGAAATTTTCACTTGGTAACCAGTGCTTTACTCATTCTTCATGTAATTTTGTACTGTAATCATTTATGCCTAATATGTGTAACAATCTATTTGTAAAATATATACTATGTAAGTAAATAGCCTGAACTCTTCCCAAGTTGAAAATAGAGGATCATGGTTTTCAGAGAGTTGACAGAGTCAACAACCTATGAAGATAATTTTGTCTGAAATTGACTCTCTGATACAAATAACACAACTGAAAAAATTTGGCCAGACAACTGAATTACTACTTTCTCTTTATAAATTTAGTAACGTCCTAGACTTTTTACATTGAGATGTCTGGTTGGCTAACATCATTTAGCTATAGTCAGATAGTGGAATTTTTCATCTAAGTTATAATGAATTTGAAAGGTCATTTGGTAGTTTCAGTAATTCTTTAAACAAATTATATTAAATAAATCTGGGAATAACATAGTGTGTGTGATTATTGAATTTTATCCCAATAACTGGCTGATTATTAATATTTGCTGTACTTTCTACTTAAATTCTCTGTCTATAAAGATACTGAGAAGAAGAAAGAAGTAGATTAAAAAGGTAGCATTATAAGGAAAATTTCCATGAGGAATAAAGTAAACTAAATAAAGCTCAAGAAACATGGAAAACAAGGAGTAGAGGCTAAAGTGCCTGGTATTAGCCAGCCCTTTTCTTCCGTCACATGTGTTTTACTAATGAGATCCTGTTAAAACTTGCCTGATTTAAGTTGATAATTTAATTCCCAGCTTAATCTGTAATATATGTATATTTACCTACAACTAATTATTAAAAATTTTATTGCATAATTAGTAGTTATATATTTCTCTGACTTCAGGCTATTTTAATATTAAAACTATAAAAGTGAAAATGAAAGTGAGTGAAGTTGCTCAGTCGTGTCCAACTCTTCGCGACCCCATGGACTGCAGCCCACCAGGCTCCTCTGTCCATGGGATTTTCTAAGCAAGAGTCCTGGAGTGGGGTGCCATTGCCTTCTCCAAAAACTATACAAAGGGATAGTTAAATCTGATAAAGAAGCCAGTATTAACTGAAAGGAAAGAAATGTTTCAGCAATGACCCAGAGTGTTAATTACTACAGTCCAGAGCTTTTCTGGCCTTTGAATTTTTCATAAGTGAAACACATAATAATAAGAAATAATAATGTTTCAAGTCAAGTAACTTTTCTGAGCATGACGGGTTTTTCTCACCTAGAACAACAAGAAACTTTGGTAACAGAGCAGACCACATTTTTAAATTAAGATTTTTCAAAACATACAGAAACATTGTTCCAATGGTTACTTCTCCTATTACCATTCTTTCAAATCTGAGGGTGCAGCGTTCAGTGATAATTCAATGAAGGCATTTCTGTGGAATGTTAAGTGCTATAATATAGATTTATTAGTTATGGAAAAACCTAAATTAATGACAGTGAAGCTTAAGTAATCTAGAGGAATGGACCATTAACTCGCTTTCTAGACCATCTTTCTCAAGTACAATATTAAGCAAGTTGCATCATCCTTTGGCAAATGCCCAGTTTCTACTTCACAGATGAATTCTCTGGTGAGTCCCTGAGGTCCTATTATTCTGTACTATTGATTAAGGAGAATTCCTTGTGTCTTCAGTGCCAAATATGGCTGTGGCAGAGTTGATATTCTGTAATAAAAATTTAGATTAATCTGTGTTTTCTCCCTGATGGGCCTCAGACATAACTAAAGCGAAATCATACCCACCCAATACTTAGAGCAATACCCAGCTCACATTCCAAAGAATGTATGATTACATGTGGAGGAATCAATTTAGGTCTAAAATGTCTTAAAGACCGATGTTATATAGCTAAATACCATGATAAAAACACTTTTATTTGGCCCCTCCAATGATTCTAATTTTGAATAGAATTCATTTTGGGGGTAATGAATTGACTATAAGATGTTCCCTTTCCAATAGCTACTCATAATTTAATCTCTGAAGGGCTTATTTACTTCTGTTTATAAGAGCACAGTAATTTAAATTATAATAGCTTCATGAATCTTAACCAAAGAGAACTATTAACTATTTTAAAAATTGAGATACATCTATGGTTATAAAACATGGAAATAATTATCTCTTTTATTAAGAAAGTTTATACTTCTTTAGTTTCTTCCTCAGAAGCTCTGTGGTATCAACATATGGACTCTAGAGTGTTGAGTTGCTGTCATACTGTTGAATGATTGAAGGGAAAGGGGGAAGGAATTTTCATGGCCAGTGTTCTCTAATACTCAGGCTTATTGTTGCAGTCTGCCAACTCCATTTTTATATACTGAAATTGTTGATCTCAAGTAATACCCTCCCATCTTAGCCCAGGTTCTGTAGAAAACAGAGCAAAGAGGTTATTTGCTAGCACTTTGTTGGAGTTGTTACAGTCTTAGGGAAGTAAGGGTGAGGAAAGAGAGAACTGATACTTGGAGGCAGAGAGA
The DNA here is from genome assembly GCF_029378745.1 of Bos indicus. Taxonomy (NCBI): domain Eukaryota; kingdom Metazoa; phylum Chordata; class Mammalia; order Artiodactyla; family Bovidae; genus Bos; species Bos indicus. The sequence goes on from NC_091787.1 coordinate 10,556,496, forward strand.
ACACAGTGATGCATTCTTGAGCTGACTAGTTAACCACAGCAAACCAGCAGTATAGCTATTTGCTTGGTTGTGTTAGATGGCCCTGAAGAAGCCATATGCATCATGGAATGGTACTTCCTGGGGAAAAGGGGGCACTTCTGGTCACAGGGTGTTAATTTGTTCATTTATCTCCTGATATTAATCGCTCTTCCAGAAGGCAGACCCCTGGGGAAACCAGAACCAACTTGGGTTCAACCTCTTGAGTGTCCAGGCACTGCTGTCTCTCCATTTCCATCAGTATGTGGTCTCCTTAGACAGTGGTCATGGTGCTAAGAGTTAGCTTTCATAAACGAATAACTGGTACAAACCGTTTCTAGGGCCACTGTACTTCAGAAGCAAGACAAATTGCTAAGACTTAGAGAGAAGGGGGTTTAGGATAGGCTAGAGTACTGGTCCTGATACAAGGGAAATTCCCCCAAAGCACAGTCCTCTAAATTGTATATGTTAATTTATACACACGCATGTGTAGCCCTAAAGAGCATATGATATGTAGACAACACATATTTAAACATCTAATTGTGCAGCTAATTGTGCGTTTGATATGCACAATAATTTGACTTCATGTGCTATTGTTTTTAAAAATAATCCCAGTTGAGACTGACATGTGTACACTGCTATATTTAAAATAGATAACCAACAAGGACCTACTATACAGCACAGGGAACTCTGCTCAATATTCTGTAATAACCTAAATGAAAAAAAGAATTTTAAAAAGAATAGATAATGTATAACTGAATCACTTTGCTGTATACCTGAAACTAACACAACATCATTAATCAGCTACGCTCTAATATCACATAAAAGAAAATAATAATAATCGTAATCTCAGTTGAAGCTTATGCTTGACCACGTTATGTACAGGAAATGAGATACAGCAGAATCATTAAGAGCATAGACACTTGAATGGACCACCTGTGTTTGAATCCCAGCTCCACCATATGGATATGTAATCTTAAGTCTCAATTTGCCTATCTATAAAATGGAGCTAATTAAGGTCTCTACTTCATAGGATTGTGATGAGGATTAAATTAATTTATATACATATTCCACTCAGAACATTGCATATCACATAGCAAGCTCTAAGTATTTGCTATTATCATTATATTTAATCAATTTCCCTTCTTTACTAAAATTAAGCCAGAGAAGTCCACAGAGGAAATTTTTCAGCATAGTGAGTGCAGAACCTCATAAGGTAGGAGATCTGGGTTCTCATCTGGATGCTAACCAGATGACCTTCAGCAGGTCATATTTAATTGCCTCAGAGTTTTCATCTTTGGACTGAAAGCTTTGAGCTATTTTCTAAGGGGTAATATCCACCTTTAAAACTGTCTGATTTGCTGGTTTTGCAGAAGTTCTTTTCATTTTTCAGGACAATTTCAAAACTCTTATAGATTTCTAGGTGCATAAATACCAATTAGAAGCATGCAAATTTTGATTATTTTTCTTCTGATCTTTTCTGAAGGAATGAAAAAGAAAAACTCCATTTTTTTTTTAGTGTAGGGATTTCACAATAAAAATGATTTATAGGAAATGTCTAGCTTCTGTACATGTATATGTATCTCTATCACTTCCTCGCTTGTTATTTAAAATACCACATAATTATACCTAATACAGTTAGATAAAGGAAAAAATGTATTGGGAGATGGAAAGCATTTAGGGGTCTTCTAAGAATATGAGTAATCCAGAAGTTCATGCCACAGTGTTGCTAATTTGCTGCAGGTTGTTAGTACTACTGATGCCAAGGTTTCTAGGAGTCAACATAAAACCATATAAATGTAAAAATTTGCTTTATCAATAAAATACAGAGACAATCTTCTTGTTTCAGGGAAAAAAAAAAAAAAAGAATACCTGAAGCATTTTTCTTCCGGAGGACCTTCTTGGGAATAACAATGTGTGATATAATGAAAAAGGTCCTTGGTAATTCAGTAAATGTAATTATTTGAGAATTAATACAATAAAGTCCAGGTGTATAGATGCCGTCATGGGATAGTTTAATGTAGAATAAGCACCAGGTGTCTTGAAGAATGGACGGTCTGTGAATCCTCAAGACAGTCTCAAGAAAAATCCTTCTCTCAGCTAAGCAGGGAACACCTGTCAGGGAATTTGAGACTGTGTCAAGTACTTAAAGTGTAGCTAAGAGTTAGTCTGGGGTGGGATTAATAACCATTTGTGAAAACTTAGAATTGTAAATATTAATACTTGAACTACTAGAATTGGGAGAGCTCAAAATCCAAATAATGAGTTGCTGTGATCATTTTATGATACAATTTCTTCTAACTGCTTCTTCTAATTATTCCAACCTTCTGGCACCTTCTCATCTAACCATTTCTTCCTGTGATTGGAGGTCATGTTGTTCAGTTGCCAAGTTGTGTCCAAGTCTTTGCAATCCCATGGACTGCAGCACGCTAGGCTTCCCTGTCCCTCACCACCTCCCCAGATTTGCCCAAGTTCATGTCCATTGAATCAGTGATGCCATCCAACTGTCTTGTCCTCTGTCACCCTCTCCTCCTTCTGCCTTCAGTCTTTCCCAGAATTCAGGGTCTTTTCCAATGAGTCAGCTGTTTGCATTTATGGGAGGTCATAAATCACCTTATTGTCCTTTTTCTCTCCTTTGTCAGGCTCTCTTAGTAGACTGCATAGGCACTTATTCTCTGTAGTCAAGGCAGTATCCAGTGCTTTTAAGGCTTAAACAAACAAACAGGTAGATGAAGGCTGTTTTAAGTCAATATTGTACTCAGGACAAACTGCATGCCCTCTAATGATAAATCAGTGTAACATTGCTAATTTGATAACCTCTGATATTAGAGTTACTCATTCTTTCCTTTCATTTTGTACTTGGTTACTGGAGCTTTTTGTTGCATATTATAAATTTGTCAATAGGATCTTGAATTAAAAAATCATTTTAACTCAGCTGGGTTTATAGCTTTAGCATAGTAGTAAAAGTCACTCAGTCATGTCCAACTCTTTATGACCCGATGGACTAGACAGTCCATGGAATTCTCCAGGACAAAATACTGGAGTGGGTAGCCTATCCCTTCTACATGGTATCTTCCCAACCCAGGGATGGAATACAGGCCTCCTGCGTTGTAGGCAGATTCTTTACCAGCTGAGCCACCAGGGAAGCCCAAGAATACTGGAGTGGGTAGCCTATCCCTTCTCCAGCCTGATCTTCCCAACCCAGGAATCCAACCAAGGTCTTCTGCATTGCAGGCAGATTCTTTACCAACTGAGCCCAGCATAGTATTCAGTTTAGTTGCTCAGTCGTGTCTGACTCTTAGTGACCCCATGGACTGCAGCACGCCAGGCTTCCCTGTCCATCACTAGCTCTTGGACTTTACTCAAACTCATGTCCATTGAGTTGGTGATGCCATTCAACCATCTCATCCTCTGTCGTCCCCTTCTCTTGCCTTCAGTCTTTCCCAGCATCAGGGTCTTTCCAAATGAATTAGCTCTTCACATCAGGTGGCCTTCAGCCTCAACATCAGTCCTTCCAGTGAACATTCAGGACTGATTTCCTTTAGGATGGACTAGTGGGATCTCCTTGCAGTCGAAGGGACTCTCAAGAGTCTTCTCCAGCACCACAGTTCAAAAGCATCAATTCTTCGGCGCTCAGCTTTCTTCACAGTCCAACTCTCACACCCATACATGACTACTGGAAAAACCATAGCTTTAAGTAGACAGACCTTTGTTGGTGAAGTAATGTCTCTGCTTTTTAATATGCTGTCTAGGTTGGTCATAACTTCTTCCAAGAAGCAAGCGTCTTTTTATTTCATGGCTGCAGCCACCATCTGCAGTGATTGTGGAGCCCAAAAAGATAAAGTCTGCCACTGTTTCCCCTGTTTCTCTATTTGCCATGAAGTGATGGGACCAGATGCCATGATCTTTGTTTTCTGAACGTTGAACTTTAAGCCAACTTTTTCACTCTCCTCTTTCACTTTCATCAAGAGGCTCTTTCGTTCTTCACTTTCTGCCATAAGGGTGTTGTCATCTGCATATCTGAGGTTATTGATATTTCTCCTGGCAATCTTGATACCAGCTATGCTTCATCCAGCCCAGCATTTCTCATGATGTACTCTGAATATAAGTTAAATAAGCACAGTGACAATATACAGCCTTGATGTACTCCTTATCCTATTTGGAACCAGTCTGTTGTTCCATGTCCAGTTCTAACTGTTGCTTCCTAACCTACGTACAGATTTCTCAAGAGGCAGGTCAAGTGGTCTGATATTCCCATCTCTTTCAGAATTTTCCACAGTTTATTGTGATTCACACAGCCAAAGGTTTTGGCAGCAATAGATGTTTTTCTGGAACTCTCTTGCTTTTTCAATGATCTAGCAGATATTGGCAATTTGATCTCTGGTTCCTCTGCCTTTTGTAAAACCAGCTTGAACATCTGGAAGTTCACGGTAGTATTAATTAGTTCTAAATATGCCAAATCTAGTGAAAATGATATTCCAAGAAATGCAAGTGTATCTGATACAGGAAGAAGTAAAGCATAAAGTCTGACTTTCAGAGCCTCCCAACACATTATCTGAACTAAATTTTTCTGGTTTAGTGATTTTGTTGTCTCTGATCGTATATTGGTAAATTTTTGGTATTTAAACAAAGTTTATTTTGGGTAAAGACACTTTTTTAAATTAAAGAGAACATTACAAACTTTTGCCATCCTATTGAGAACAACTCTGGAAGATTATTGTACCATTTGATAGTTCAGCAACAAAGAGGATGTGTAGTAATGAAAGGTACAGGGAAAAAATTAAGCTGCTAAATGAATTAAAAACTACAGTTTGAGAATTATTCTTTTTTTGTGTGTGTATAATTCAACTTCATAGACCATGTACTAAAAGGAAACTAAACTTTTCACATGTTACTAACTTAGTAGCTCTTCAGATAAAAGAAAATGTTTGTTAAGTTTCGGATTAATTTAGAATACTAAATGATATCACATTATTCAGTTCCATCATTCATTTATGCATTCTTGAACATCTTTAATGTGCAGGGAGCTACTGGGTATTCAGTGTATGTGTACTGGTTCGTGTTTAATATAAAAAAAAAAAGCAGTGATCCTTTTCCTCATGAAGCTTTACTTCTAGAAACCTCCATGTACATTTGGTTTTTTAAAAAGTTAAAATTTAAAAATTTGGGGAACCATCCATTGTTGAGTAAAATTATAATCTTTAAGTGTTTCCCTAGCACTGGGAGTCACCCATATATGAATATGGCTAATCCATAGTTTTGGAAGCTGGAATACAGAACAGAATTAGGTGAATCTCTGGAAATGTGACTGTTATCTATCACTTTTGTTTCTTCGTTAGTCTGAGTTGGCCTGTTTATGTTGTAAACCAAACTATTAGTACTATTTCACTGCCTTTCAGTTTTGTCCTCTTAGTTATTTAATTAAATCTTCTGTATTTTGATGTTCTCTTCTTGAAATACTAAGTCTCAACATCACCTTGTAGATTATGACTACATTTAAGATGCCAAATAAGATGATTTAATATTGACTTGTAACATTACTACATTATGACTTTTTTAGAAAGGGTTCATCTCTTGGAAATTTCTCTCCACTTATAATCAGTTTTCATATTCAGTTTAAGACGAAAACATATGAAAACCTTTTCACTAGTTGCTGAAGAGTTGAAAATGCAACAAAATGCAAGCCAGTAGCATGCATAGGCTATAGAATTGTTGTCCTCAAACTGTGATTTCCATGAAATCAGGAGGGTCCTTCAGAAACAGTGTGAATTTCTTTGCTGTCATCATATTTTCATCTCTATTGTGGGGATAAACTGTTTTCTCCATCAAGAAGCAAGGGACGGTATAATTTATTCTTATCTCAATATTTTTTCTCATATAAAGCAAATTTCTGAAGAATCGAATGGCTTTTTTTTCCTTCAGATCTTTCTCCTTCCTTCCTTCCTCCCTCCCTCCCCTCCATCAAGTGCTAAAGACTTGAGCCACTCTTAGACAAAGTGGAGGATTATTAGCAATTTTATTACAGACTTCAGTTATAGTAGAAGCAAATCATGATGTTGAATACTTCCATTCAATGACTGTGATTTTATCATAGGTCTGAGATATGATCACCCTTGACCTTGAAAAACTCATAACAATCTTATTTAGAAAAGAGCTGATAATGCTTGGTTGCTTTTGGTGATCAGAACTTTTTGCCTAAGGGAAAATTCAAATTGTGGAGCTGTTCCTGTTTTTTTTTTTTTCCCTTAACCTTCCTTTGTGACCTTGGAATAATTTAAAGACTGAAACTATAGGTTGAAGGTATAGTGCATGTATAACACCCTTAGGCAGTTCAAATGGAATTTGAAGTGGAAAGGGACAAGGAACCCTACTTTTTAAAACTATTTTTAAAAAGTAGGATTCCTTGGAGATAGATCTTTTAAAAGTATCTTACTTGGAGAAATGCTATAGTAGATACTTGCTGTTTTCCCCAAGTAAGATACTTTTAAAAGATCTGTCTCCAGTATGCTTAGAAAAGCTAATCTGCAGTAGATATAAAATGGAAGATTTTTCCCACATAGTCCATTATTTTATTGCATGAAAACTTTCTATTTTCCCTTTCAAAGTTTTATTTTTTTATGTCATGATCAAATTTCTAATGAGATTAAATTATACATCCAGAGTTCAGTTCAGTTCAGTTGCTCAGTCATGTCCAACTCTTTGCAACCCCATGGGCTGCAGCACTCCAGACTTCCCTGTCCATCACCAACTCCTGGAGCTTTATATACCCAGAAGCAATCCTCAAAGGACAACAAAGTACAAAAATAACTAATATTAAAGATGTTCTGAAGAGAGAGCTTCCAATTCAGTCTAACAGAAGAAATTCAAAAGAGTGGTCGATCCCTCTTTATGAAATCGTTTTCCCACTTCTAGATCAGCATATCTTTTTTGCTCAACATCTTTTTTTCAAATGAGTCTCATCATTTCCCCCAAAGCATTATTGTTGGAATTTATATATTATATGAGAAAAATGAGTAATCTTTGCTCAGGGAGTTAAGTTTGTAAAGAAGGCAATTTGATACCTTGTCTTTCTTGGTGCTTGTAGGGTCTACCCATCATGAGTGATTTCAGTTACTAAAGAGGATGTTGTGACTTTAGAATCTATTGTGCAAGTGGCCCTGGCAGATCTTTGGGTTGGTCTACCTACTTTTGGAGCACCAATGGCCATTGTTTTTTGTTATTGTTTTCCTCAAGAATATACAGCATGCTGGCATCTTCCATCTTCTTTGGATGTCTTGATGACTATCTTTGTATGTTCTACTGAGTCAATAGAAGAATCACTCTTTCTAGCTCCCTTGCTTCTTTAGTTGATAAAAATTATAGTGCAGTTCCTTAAGCCAATAATTTCTTATCACTGTTTTCCGGGCAAAGCCTTTCACAAAGGGAAAACTGGGAAGTAAAAGTTCCATAAATAGCTCTGGCAATGGGAGGAAAGTCAAAGATTGTTGGGTCTAAAAGGAAGAATCAAATGTTGCTCACTAATTTTATAAAACACCTGAAGAGCAGACAAAAGGGTCTTCTTTCAGTTTTTCTCAAACTGTGTTGTAATTACAGTATGATTTTGTGTGTCTGTGTGGTTTTGTTTTCGTTTTGTTTTTGACTTCACAGGAAGAGGTTTAAACATGAAGGCAAACCTTTTAGATGTTAGCATGGCTACATATAAAGCAAAGCTGCCTTTTTTTTTCTTTTCTCTGCTTCCATTTAGGCCTATCACATAATTTAAGAAAAAATAAAATTAATCACAGGAGCTCTTATATAGTGTGAAAAAAACCCTGATCAATTTTGTTTTCGCAGCACGATATTATCAAAGATTTAAGAGACAAATTTGCCAGCCTCGGCGAGAACTCTCTGGTAACAGCATAAATGTCTGTGTTGGTTGCTTTTGATTTAAAGGTTTCTTTTTTCATTTGTTTGAGCCCATTTCTTCCCCCCCTCCTTTTAGTTTACTTTCTTTTTCATATTCTGTAACTAGCAAGCCTTCATTTTTTAAACCTCTTCCATCTTCCAGTGTCTATTTTCCGTACTTTGGATGGAAAGTTTACGGCAGCAAAGCTGTCACTCTGGCTACTTCTGCTGCAGCTCTTCCTGCTCTTAGGTCATATATGTTTTGGCCGTTGTGTTTATGGACATGATACTAATTGACTGTTTCATGTCCCATTGACTAAGCTTCTCTACCACGCCATTTGATGGACGCGCTGTCATAGGGCTCTATGCAACTTTCATTCTGCAACTTATACTGCTTGGTTCCGTCTCAATTCTCCAGCGAACTGAATAGCTCAAGTGAATGATCCTACCAGTCTTGAACTTGCTGTGCCTTTATATTTTATTTTGATTTCCTTCTGTATATTTTCAGTGGTAGTTTAAGTAGAAAAGAACAATCTCCAGCCATTGCTCTAGCAGTACCATGCAGTATTGTTTGTTACCACCTGAGAATACAAAATATAAAGGCACATTGCTTCTTTTATTCTTTGGGGGGAACTGGGGAGATCTGTTATCATAAGTTCACTACTTAGTTGAAGCCTACCTTTTTATCCATATCAGCTTTCAATTTTGCTTAAACTCCAACACGTCCTCAGTTGATGTTTTTCTGTCACTCAGTGATAACTTGCAACTCAAGCCATTTGCTGAGCAGTATCAAGTTATGGCCATGACTTGGGAGATGATTAAAAACATGACAAACTGATGCACAAATGTATCATTCAGAAAGTGCAAGTTTCAATGATGAAGTATAGTACTTCAAAAGTATCATACAGGCTTTGGACTAATCCAGTCATTAAAATTAAGAAAATTCATCCTGATAAACAAGTACCAAAAGTCTATCACAAGAAATATAAAGGGAAAAATCAAGAGCTGACTATGTTAACATCTGTTGAATAACATTGTTGGTGTTGAAATGGTCCATAATGTTGTCATAGAGCCCATACATGAAGAGATGATGAAAATATGGTTTATAGAAAGCTACTCTGCTTAATGATAGTCGCAACATAAATGGTTGGGATTTGTGTTCAGGAAAAAGAAATGGAAAAGCAAAAGCTTCTATACCAACAAGCCAGGCTCCATGACCGCGGTGCTGCTGAGATGGTGCTGCAGACCATCAGTGCCAGCAAAGGTGAGGCTCATTACCCTACCTTGGAAGGGTTGATTCTTCAGATTTTCCTGGGAGCTCCCTTATTTGTATTATACTGATATATTTAATCCCTGAATTTCATGTTTATGATGAAGTCAGGTGAATTCATAAAGGCCAACTCTCTTTTGCCCAATCCAATGTTAATTATTTTCAATCAGAGTCTTACTGAAAGATCTATTTTGTTTCTGTTCATTAAGTTTTGGAAATTATATTGGGACACAATGCTAACAAACTGATCAGGTAAATCAGGGGTGGGCAAACAGTTTCTGTGAGAGGCCAGGTAGTAAATATTTTCAGTTTTTCAAGCCATTGGGGTCTCAGGGGCAACTCTTCAACTCTGCCATAGTGTCTGCCATCTAGAGATAATGTGTGGCCTTGTTTCAGTAAAACTTTATTTACAAAAATAGGTGCCAAGCTGGATGTGGCCCTCAGGACCCTTGATATAAATGTTTAGATTTTTAACGTGAGTCATTTTTAGCAGTTGAAGTGCTATTGCATTTTTCAATAGCCAGCCAATTCAAGCTGCTTTTTCTTCCATTAGTAACATCTTCTTTATGAAACCTTTTATTCTAATTTGAATGGAATAGAAAAGTAATAGTGGATATTAAACACTCCTCTCCAAATATAAGGATTGTTTCATTTCTAAGATAATGAATTACATTATCTTAGAGGTGAAATTACATTAAAAATAAAACATAATATGCTAAATTATAGACAACAAGTTGGATTTTAAATTTTGTTAATTATTACTTGAATAACAAAATTATGACTAGTCAGCTTAATAAAGCATTACTACAAACGCATGAAGATAAAAGTGATGAAATGAAAATCATAAAAGTTGTTCAAACATACTTGAGGGAGGAAGGAGAAAATTTTAAGTGGCTTATGTTCATTTCAATATTATTTTATTACTCATGATTAGTTTTACATTTTAATAATTTTAAGTATCAGTATTTCAAAATCATTTGTTTCTGCCTGTTCTTTTTTTCTGCTTTCTCATGTAATTTCAACTCATGGACATACTACACAGAATTTAGTAAAAACATTGATGGCAAAATATGCATTATGACTCTTAATTTATTTTTGGTATATACATCAGTCTGTCCTCCTCCACCATGACACACATTTGTAGGAAGCTGATAAGGACTTTAAAAGTGCACATTTTGAGATATAATTGGTCAATGTAGCAAGTGAAGAGATACAAGGAACACTATATTTTGTATTTTTAAGGTGAAACTGGACCCATGGTGGCTGCTACTTTGAAACTTGGAATTGCTATCTTAAATGGAGGGAACTCTACAGTACAGCAGGTATGTCATTAAGCCTTTCACATAATGTGCTTTTCAAATAGATGGACCATATAGTCATCCTGTTGAACAATCATCGTAAAAGAACAATTAGTTGTACTTTTTTTTTCACTTTCTATGTAAAATATGTCTTTATTTTATGGTCTTGTCCTAGTATCCAGATATCTTCTAGTTAGCACAATAAACACAGCTTCTAGGTACGACAATAGATAATGTTTCTCTTTAGAAGTCTGAAGTCATGTCATGTGGTGTCGTCATTTGCAATGCTGCATTTCATGTGACTAAGTCAGCATAAAGCAGCTGTTGTGTTTTAATAGTGAAATATAAATTTCCTTCCCTAGGCAGCCTAGTTTAGGAACATGTTTTATAGTGTTATACCTCCTATGAATTGACTCTTGAGATTTTGTTAATAGTATGAAGCTGGCTCACAGGTTAACATGTAAATAGGATGCACTGTTCAGAATTATTTCTAGTTATAAATCTTTCTATTCTCCTAAAATAAGAAAATCACTTCCCAACCAAGTTTTTATATTCAGTTTGAAAGTTAGACGTTATCAGGACTGGGGATTTGATAATGCAATGTCTCTATACAACTGAATGCAAAGATCTGTAAGTTTGTTAGAATAAGAGTATCTGAGTGACTTAACTATAAATAATAAATGCTAGAGAGTGTGTGGAGAGAAAGGAATCCTCCTACACTGTTGGTGGGAATGTACAGCCACTATGAAAAGTATGTACAGTATGGAGGTTCTTCAGAGAACTAAAAATAGGATTAAGATATAATCCTGCAATCCTACTCCTGGACATATATTCAGAAAAACCTATAATTGAAAAAGAAACATGTATTACTACGTTCATAGCAGCACAATTTACAATAGCTAAAACATGGAAACAACTTAAATGCCCATTGACATATGAATGGATAAATAAGAAGTGGTACATATACACAATGGAATAATACTCAGCCATTAAAAAGAATGAAATAATGCCATGACACTCACATCAGCATGGATACAACTAGAGGTTTTCATAAGAAGTGAAGTATCTCAGAAAGAGAAAGACAAACACCATATTTCACTTATATATGAAATCTAAAATATTCCACAATTGAACCTATCTACAAAATGAAAACAGACTCACAGATGTAGAGACTTGTGGTTACCAAGGGGGAGGAGAGTAGGGGAGGGAATAGAAATTGGGATTAGAAGATGCAAACTATCATATACAGAGTGGATAACCAACAACATCCTACTGTATAGCACAGGAAACTGTATTCACTGTCCTGCAATAAACCATATGGAAAAGAATATAAAACAAAGGTATGTGTATGTATAACTGAGTCTCTTTGCTATTTAGCAAAAATTAATACAATACTGTAAATCAAGTTTACTTCACTAAAATATATATATATTTGAGCGACTTAGGGAGAAAAAAAAAACAGGAACAGACTAATAAGCATGTATTTCATGACTTTGGGGCCACATCTGACAGTGTGGCTCTGAGCACAGAAAAAATTCTTATGCTCATTGAAAAACAGTAAAATATAATATAAACTTCAGATTGTGTTATTCTAAAACTCTTATTTTTATATCTTGGCTTGTATATGAGAAAGAACAGTTGATGGACAGGGAACTAAGAACTATTCTTTCTTGGCTAAGTATTAGTGAGGCAGGTAAAGGACTTCTCTCATTGAAGGACAGGAAGGCTAGTGAGAACCTTAGAATGTTTGATTTCAAGTTGTTGCGAACCTCAGAATCACTAAGGTGGGAATCGCTACAGTGGGACAAAGCCATGAATATGCTCCGAGAAGACATTTGAGTCTAAGAAAAGAAAAACAGAAAATGTTGACGGCCTCTTTTGGATTGGCTAAGTTTTGAACTAGGTGAAGTATTGAGTTGGCCAAAAAGTTCATTTGGGATTTTCTGTAATATCTTATAAGAAAATATGAACAATATTTTTGGCCAAACTAGTAGTAGAAGAACTGCAAAATTCATTTTTACCTTGTTCTCAAATTGTGTGCTTTTTTTACTGTAAATATAATCATTACATGTTATAATTGGATTGAAATCTCTGGTCTCTTCTTGGTGTAATGTTTGTAAGTGCATGAAGTAAAATGACACAGGTTGACAAAAGAAAGTATATTGAAATGTGGTTATCAAAATGTTATATAAAGTTGTTTATTTCATTATGAATTCATTAAGTAAAAGATCTAGTGCCTAGTCTAATAATTATTGAGAAGAAAAGATTAAATACTTTTAAGTAGCTATAACAACTGTAATGTGATAGGAAAATATCCATAATCTTTATTGGTAACAAAATCATAGCCATTATTAATCCTACTTGTGTTTGTTGCTTAGATTACTTGTTGAAAGGAATGCTAAATTTCAGTTGCTGCTGCTGCTGCTAAGTCACCTCAGTCGTGTCTGACTCTGTGCGACCCCATAGAGGGCAGCCCACTAGGCTCCTCTGTCCCTGGGATTCTCCAGGCAAGAACACTGGAGTGGGTTGCCATTTCCTTCTCCAATGCATGAAAGTGAAAAGTCAAAGTGAAGTCGCTCAGTCGTGCCCGACTCTTAGCTACCCCATGGACTGGAGCCTACCAGGCTCCTCCATCCATGGGATTTTCCAGGCAAGAGTACTGGAGTGGGGTGCCATTGCCTTCTCCGAAATTTCAGTTAGAATTTAATAAAAATAAAAGTGAATTTTTTTCCTATCCAATTTACAGATTTTCTTTTTTGATTTCCCTAGTAAAAGACTATATGACTTCTTTAAAATGTAAGGAAAAATAAAGAAAACTTACCTAATCTCTCCACAATACTGATCAAGAAATAGGTTCCCTTAGCTTATGTATTACTTCAAAAGATCTTAATTATATATATATATATATAAATATATATATCTCCAGAATCCTTGGAGTCAAAAGGAACCTTGGGAAATCATGTAATAAATATACTCACTGTATGTATAGATCTTTTCATCTTCTCTCTAAACCTTCAGATATACCTTCCTTTGCCATATAAACCATGTTTATTTTGTTTTAAAAGACCAATGATTAATAACTGCTTCATGTTTATTATACCAGTAAGTTATCACACACACACATACACCCCCAAAACGGCTATGTTTTTATGTGTTTGTGTTTGTATGTGTCTACGCATGTGTGGAGAAGGCAATGGCACCCCACTCCAGTACTCTTGCCTGGAAAATCTCATGGATGGAGGACTTGGAAGGCTGCAGTCCATGGGGTCGCTGAGGGTCGGACACGACTCAGTGACTTCACTTTCACTTTTCACTTTCATGCATTGGAGAAGGAAATGGCAACCCACTCCAGTGTTCTTGCCTGGAGAATCCCAGGGACAGGGGAGCCTGGAGAGCCGCCATCTATGGGGTCACACAGAGTCGGACACGACTGAAGTGACTTAGCACGCATGTGTAGGTGTATCCATATGTGTGCAAACACACACACACTGCACTTTGTGGATGTGTATGCAGCCTTCACATATTTAGTTTTATATTACCTTTAACTCTAATTTCTGGAAAAAGATTACTTACCACCATTTTGACTGCTTAGCTGAGCCCTGTCTAAATAGCACTGGTAGTAGGAATTGTTCCCCGCTATTTTCGGACACGACTGAGTGACTGAACTGAAGTGATTTAAGATTCAGAGAAGATCAGTGTCTTTATCTTCTTAGTGTTTCTCTTATCATCTTGAATGTACTTCTTATTTGAAACCTAGAGCACATCCTATTCACATTCGAAGTAGCTGTTTCCCTATGGCATGTAACAATATACTCACAGCAATGCACTGTGTTAGTATTTTTTACATTTATGTTTAACCAATATGCTGACTACAGAATCTGGACATCATTCTGAGAACAGAGAAAAATTAATAGTCAAATGATTCCCACCATTCCTTGAGTTTAGAGACCATGGTAATGGAAACTGAATTTCTGTCTTAGCAGCATATGGTAGTCAGAGCTCTTGCTAAGTCGCTTCAGTCGTGTCCGACTCTGAGCGACCCCATAGATGGCAGCCCACTAGGCTCCCCTATCCCTGGGATTCTCCAGGCAAGAACACTGGAGTGGGTTGCCATTTCCTTCTCCAATGCATGAAAGTGAAAAGTCAAAGTGAAGTCTCTCAGTCGTGCCCGACTCTTAGGGACCCCATGGACTGCAGCCTACCAAGCTCCTCCATGCATGGGATTTTCCAGGCAAGAGTACTGGAGTGGGGTGCCATTGCCTTCTCCCAGAGCTCTTGGATGACTGCTTTTTATGGAGCTCACTTTTTTTTTTTTATTATTAACCTGTTTATTTTAATTGGAGGCTAATTACTTTACAATATTGTGGTGATTTTTGCCACACATCAATGTGAATCAGCCATGGGTATACATGTGTCCCACCATCCTGAATCCCCCTCCCACCTCCCTCCCCACCCCATCCCTCTGGTGTGTCCCAGAGCACCAGATTTGAGTGCCCTGTGTCATGCATCAAACTTGCATTGGAGCTCACTTTTGTAGTGAAATCTGTGAATAGCATTCAGGTGGGCCTTGTTCCCAGTAAACTTGAACTAAGTATCTGAATCTGCAAATACTTACAGAGTGACTTGAAGAGAACTAAGAGTTCTATTTTCCCCGATATTTATGCTGCTCCTGGTGTTTTGTAAGGCAAAACCATGGGTATGTCCTGCTGCACATGCGCAGAAATGTGCAAGCCTCTTGATGTGACACGCATGTCACTATTTCATGGTCATGTTTGTATGCACTGATATTTTTTATCTTTATTTTAGCATAGAAAGAATGTTGTTTCTTATTTAACAAAAAATAAGATTTGTGTTCAGTGACCATGTGGTTTATTTATTTACTGCAGAAAATGCTTGACTACCTCAAGGAGAAAAAGGATGTGGGCTTCTTTCAGAGCCTGGCTGGCCTGATGCAGTCATGCAGGTAAGCACCTGCTTTCCTGGCTTTAGTTCCACTCAGTGGTTGTATCTTTAAAAGTACTTGTTTTACATTACTGACAGTACGTATACACAGAAAATTTTTTTATTGAAACAATTTTTTAAATTTAATTTTTATTGCAGTATATAGTTGTTTTAGAATGTTGTGTTCACAGAAGATTTTTTAATGGTTAAGCACACTTTCAAGTGGGGCAAAAACGTGCAAGTGTCTTATATTCTATCTTGCTGTTAAATGTTAGTAATGTCTTCATTACTAACTTGTTCCATGTTAATAATGTCTTAAAATAGTCTTCCTTGTGCTTAAATAAGGACCTTGGAGAATTAATGTATATTCTCCATATTTGAGAATGAATACTATATGATTTTTGAAAACCATAAAATTCCATTTCATTTTATCTGTGAGCTTTGAGATCACCTCTCATCTTCCCTACAATAATCCGTAACCAAATAATTTATGATCATTTTGTAGTTTTTACAGTATTTAAAATCATTCAGATAGCATTTGACTAAAGAACCTGACACATACTTAATGTGATAAGCTATTCCAACTGGAAAAACATGATTATTATAATTATAGTTCAGTATGCCTGCTGACTTTGTAATGTTCTCCCAAGTTGAAACCCATTTATGCCATATATTTGACTTTCACATGGATCATTTCAGTGTGGTCCCTGGAAAGGTAGTCTGCTATGAAAAAACACTATTGGTAGACATTGAGTCAGGGTATGTTTTCAATGCATAATAACATTCGGTTCACACTTCATGATACACATTTGCCCTTCTGAAGAAAGGAAAGGTTCTGTTAGTCCTCTAAATGTTTTTCTCCCTGTTATTGCAGTGTCCTCGACCTAAATGCATTTGAGCGACAAAACAAAGCTGAAGGACTTGGGATGGTGACTGAGGAAGGATCAGGTACTGCTCACTTAAATTAAAAAGATCACCTGTCCCCACTTCTTCCCTGAAATTACCTTTCCAGTACAGAGAGATGTGAGGTTATCTAAATGGACACCATGCTTATGTGACTCATTTAAAAGTTCATAGTTAGACACCCACGTAGGTCACATCCAAGACCCCAAACCTAACCTTCCATGTTGGTAATTAACTCCTTTTTATTCCAGACCCACTGTCTGTGACCTTTCCCCTAGCTGGGTAGTAAATAAAGAACCCTTATCAGAGAATTATATCTAAAATTAAAAAGTGCATGGATGAGCCAAATTAGAAAATGTTTGACTTCCTTTGGCCATTTTAGCAAACTGTCAGGTTTCTAGATTCTATCTCCTTAGGATAGTAATGCTTTCAGAGCCTTCAGGCCATCAGTATTCTTACTACTCTTCCCTTTTAGCTCAGTTATCCTTCTATTTGATAAATCCGTATGTCTTTGCAAGTACAAATTGTTTAAGAAAATAAAGAGTAATTTTTGTGTTTAAATAACTTTGATCATTTAATGTACGTGTGCATAAAAATAGCCCACATAATAGAGTTTTTCTCTCTTTAAATAGATGTATAAACTAGAAAATTTAGCACACTGTGCATTTAAAGCAGAAATAATTGTTGCTTCACATTCATTTTGGTATCTATTAAGAAAAAAGTATCATCTCTATTTTTGGTTTTGATTTGTTTTTATTCTTTTGTGTTTGATTTTTAAGTTATTTTAGTTTGAGTAAGGCCCTGTGTATTTATCTGTTTTTGTTTGTTTTGTCTGGTTTGGAGTTGTCATCTTATCAATGTATTATTAGTTTTAGAACATTGGGTCTTCTAAAAAACTACGCTTATTGCAAAAAAATAAATTTTCTCCCCTCTGCCATTGGTAGTCTGCTTGCCTTTCTGAAATAGTTTAGAATTAACAAATCTTTCTAATTATCTCTGTATATTTTTGTTCTCACAACAGGAAAAATAATTTAGTCGCATTTTTCCTCCTGTATTTTAAAGATGATCATTTATCCATATTCTAATGCTGCTGCTTCTATACCACCTGTGTAATTTTCTTTTCTGCTTGGCATTTGGATGTAGAAGTTCAGACATCAAGTTAATACTTGATTATTATTGGTTATTTAATTGGGTTAGCTACCTTCAAGAAAAATCACTAGCAGAATTCTGAACTTACTTAGATATTCTGAAAAGGAACATCAAGCTAAATATCTTCATTACTAACATTTGTGTCACCTGTTACAACTCCTGGCCCAGTGGACCTGTCTGGAGAATTCAGAGCCACTACAAAGCCCACATCCCATTAACTGCATTGCCTTTAAGGTTTCACAGAAGTCCTAGGGTTTTTCCAGCTGTAAAGTGCCTAAAAATGAGTCAGTTCTCTATCTAAAGTCTGACTTCCCTGTTTTGGAATTAGAAATCAATTTTATTTTCCCTTGCAGTTTTTACCTAATGGACCAGAGGCTCTGAACATAATTCCATTCATCGTTCTGTGTCACTCTTTACATCAGCTCCCACAGAGAAATAGTGACCACACAGGTTTATTTTCCTGGCCTCCTAGACTTTTATCAACCAGATATGGATTGGAATAACACTTGTGAGTCCCAATTCAGAAATAACTTGATAAGAGCAGCCATCTTGATATAAGAATTAATCCTGTCTCTCAATATGAGATTGGTTTGGTTAGTTTATTCTTTTTAAAGATGCACACAAAAGTTATTGCCCAAATTGATTAACACGTTTATATTTTATTTCCTTACAAACAGCAAAACAAAAACAATGTCTCAACTTCTTTTCTTTTTCCCCATTTCCTTTCCTTTCAACAACTGTCCATGTATATTCTCCCTTCCTCAGTCATCACTCATGAGCGTGGTAATTATTAAAAATGAACTGCCTTTTCTTTATTTGCTCCTTTATTTATTGTTAGCTTGATGTACAGTCTTGATAGTGACAGTTTTTGTGCATTTTTCCTTTTCTAGACCATTTTAGCAAGTAGATGATTTACTTTTCATCATTATGCATCCTTTTACTTTTAAAACTTATGTATCAAGCTTTCCTTTTTTTTCTTTTCTTCCTATGAGGATGTGTAGTTATTAACATAGTAGACATGAAGGGGCAACAAGCATTTAAACGATGGTCTTGGATTTGTTTGGTTCTGTTCTTTCATTTAAAAGAAGTCCTGGTGGACCCAGTGTTTGCAGCTATTGTGTAAATGAGTGAATGTGTGCAGTAGTTTCCCTGTGGCGTTTCTGTTTTGGACATACTGTGGCTTTATGGCTGCACCAAATGGTGCATGGGAAAGTCAGTGCTGACCCAGGGTGGGTGGTGGATGGTAGAGTCTCCTTTTAGCCCTTGGACTCCGCCAGTTCACTTCCAAGTATTAAGAGATTTACAGAGTTTTTCTCTATGCCTTTGAAAATATCATATATTAAAAACCTAACATGAAATGAACTTTCATTCTTGAGATCAAATTTAAAGAACACTAGTAACAGTAGCAAGTATTTACTCTTCAGGCTAGCATAATAACAAAGATGACATTAATATTGCAATGTAGTCTTTAAAAGGCATGACATATGATGGTGATAAAGAAGGGATGAAATTTTCTTAAACAGTATTTTGTGTGTCAACACGGCTTCAGAGATTAAGCTGTGCTTTCTCAATACACACTGCTGCCTGCATCAAGAGACCTCTTAGGAGACTGTGCAATGACAACTCATTGGCTCTAATGATTACTATACTATTTCCCAGATTGAGAACACCTATACTGACTCTATCTTTGGCATATTTTTAAAATTTTTGTTACGTGGCCATTCTTTTAAGATTCTGCAACTGTTAAGAAAAGTATGTACCCTTTATAGGAGAAAGAACCTAGGTCATCCCTCTTGGGAAATATAGAAAAGACTGAAAAATCTGAATCCGTTAGTGATCTCATTGGCTTCAGAGCTTGAGGCTTACGCAGTATAAGCTCAGGACTGAGAAAATAATCCTAACCAATTGCCTTTTTTAAGATAAATCTGTTCCTGATGATGAAATGACCATAAATTATATCACTATGGAAAATATGGAACTTAAATACATGAACTTTTTCATACCCATGACTTTCCCATGGTGTTTTCCCTGTTTTATACTATAGAGTGAGGCAAAGTGAGATTCTATGGCTTGTCCAGGGTCACACAGCAATGTGGCAGGATCAAGGCTAAAATGCAGGCATTCTTTTTCTCTTTAATTTGCCAATTCCACAAGCCAATTCCCTTTCCTTCCAGTCTCTAGTAGTCCTTGAGGGACTTATTTTGTGTCCAGCACATTGGCTTAGGTTAGAATTATTGGCCCCCTAATGTCTCCCTTCAAAGGCATCCATCTATTGCCAATTTTTGAATCCACTGTTAACGTTTTAATACCACTTTTAAGCTTTTTATGATTACACATGATATTTCCCATCTGGATTGAGATAACATTAGGAAATATATGCTCCTTTGAGGTTTGTATACAGCTGTCCCTCAGTATCCATGAGGGATTGGTTCCAGGACCCTCTTCCTGTCCACAGATGCTCAGGTCCCTTATATAAAATGGCATAGCATGGTCATAGCCCTGTATCCACAATTACAGAAGGACAGCTGTGTAAGGCTATCGGACTAATTGTTGACACTCCTTTTTCTATACTGTCATTGTCATGTAAGTTTGCCATGTATCCTTATCCCACCTTATTAAATTTCCCTCATTTGTCTTGGGTTGGCAAAAAGTCCTACCTGGTTTTTCCATAACATCTTACAGAAAAACCTGAAGGAAATTTTTGGCCCACTCAATACAAGAGTATGGACTTCCCCCTTGTTAAAAAAAAAAGAAAATTCTTCAGATGTGTTTAGATTTTGTGATGTGCTCAGTGTTGTCTTCTCTGTATATTTTTTAGTCCTATGTGTTTTATTTTACTATATGAAATGAAGCTCAAAACCAAAAACTTCTATGAATTTTTGAAATTTCATTCCATCCTTGGATTTTTGATTTGTTTCTCCTCAGTAACATTTATCCTCATTACAAATTCATGATGAGCTTGAAAGTGCAATTTTTCTTCTTTCAAACGTCTTCTTGGAATATAGTCAAAGACACTGCATTATATTTTTAATCATTTTGCAGGGATCCTTGACTTTATAAACAAGTTAAAATTTGCAAGCTGATCTGATTCCTCAGAAATTGTTTGATTTTCTAAAATGTTATATAAAACATTAATACAAGTTAAGCTTCTTCCATTTCCACCTGTATTTGGTAATGTGTTGCACTGAGGTTCTTGCCTATATATTTATAGTGACCTCATGAAGTTTATGTGAAGTTGAGTGAAAAGGTTTCCTTTCAATTAATTAATCAAAAGGATAATTGTAGAAATCTTTAAATATTGACCACCCTGATTTTTTTTAGTGTTTTTAGTGCTTAATTATTTATTGGCTATCTTCCACCCCAGATTGTCCCAAGGGTACTTTCCCACATGGAATCCAGTAGATCCTGGTATCCATCTGGATCCTAACTATATTACTCTCCTATGCCTGTGTAAATATTCTCTTCAAGGAAAGCCTATGGTTCATGGCACTAAATAGATTTTTTTAACATCCTTGTACAATTTTTAAACTTTGAAGCACTCATTTAAATTTGAGTGGCTATTATGTGCTAGATACTGTCCTAGACATTGGATTTATATAGGAAATCCAGAGTATTGTGTAGAGAGAGAGAGAGAAGTAGCTCAGTCGTGTCCGACTCTTTGCGACCCCATGGACTGTAGCCAACCAGGCTCCTCCATCCATGGGATTTTCTAGGCAAGAGTACTGGAGTGGGTTGCCGTTTACACTTGTAAATAAGCAACTTCAGAGCAATGCCCTCTGTTTAAAAGAAAACTGAGCTGATACTTAGCTGCCAGGGCTGGGGGAAGTATATCATCATAGGTGTAACACAGAGCCTGAAGTAGAAGTTTATCTGGTAGATAAGAAGGCAAAGAAAAGCATCCCAGTGAAAGAGATCCCCATATGCCAAGTTTAAGGTACAAAACATATGGGAGAACGGTAACTAGCCTGGTGTGATTGAAAAGAAATGAACTCACTAGAGGATGGAAAGGTAGTTTGTGGGAGACCCTAAAGGACCTTCTTTACCCTGACAGGGAACTTGCGCTTTCTTTCTGAGACCTTGGAGAGCCATTATATAAGTAACACTCTGTGATATTATGTTTTTTGTGTTGATTCACTTGGAATCTAAATTCCCACATTCACTCTTCAAAATGCTTCCAGTAGAATCTACTAACTAAAATTCACAGATTTCTCATTCTCAGTAGTGCTAGAATACCAAATAGACTATATATATATATATATTTCAGTTAAAAAAAAAAGAAAAAAAATGAAGAGAAAAGGCTATAAGAAAAACAATCTGAAATCATGTTTGAAAGCAAAAGATTTTTTTCTCCACTGCTAGCCTTTAATTCAGAGAAGGCAATGGCACCCCACTCCAGTACTCTTGCCTGGAAAATCCCATGGGCAGAGGAGCCTGGTAGGCTGCAGTCCATGGGGTCACAAAGAGTCGGACACGACTGAGCAACTTCACTTTCACTTTTCACTTTCATCCATTGGAGAAGGAAATAGCACCCCACTCCAGTGTTCTTGCCTGGAGAATCCCAGGGACGGGGGAGCCTGGTGGGCTGCCGTCTAT
Source organism: Bos indicus (assembly GCF_029378745.1). Classification (NCBI taxonomy): domain Eukaryota; kingdom Metazoa; phylum Chordata; class Mammalia; order Artiodactyla; family Bovidae; genus Bos; species Bos indicus. The sequence continues at coordinate 10,578,549 of NC_091787.1, forward strand.
GGGGTCGCACAGAGTCAGATACAACTAAAGTGACTTAGCAGCAGCCTTTAATTCTATTATTCATATTATCTATTATCTAATTTATTTCATACATTGATCATTTTTATTATCTAGGAATGCATTTTATACATAGTATTAGGTTGTTACCTTAAATAAATACATTTAATCAAATTATAACTGATTTATTATATTCACAACCCATTGGAATTCTGTATTTTAGAAATCTAGGGCTTTTAAAATTACTTCATGCTATTAAAACTTCACATTGATTCCTATTGTGCTTTGCATATTTCAAAGCAGTTGTACTTGTTTGAACCAATTTGATTATCATAGCAGCCCTATGAAATATGGAAGTCAGGAGATTTTTAAGTCCCATATCAAAATGATGTAAAAAGAGTCAGAAAGGTGAATTGATTTTTCCAAAGCCACATGTCTAAAATATGGTTTTCCCTGGGTTCTAAAATTGAAAACAAGTTAGGAGTCCACAATTGAAGATAAACAATAAGCAAAATGATTGTTAGTCAAAGATTGATTACTGATGTGAACTTTATGAAGTGGAGGAACGATGGCACCCTGCATTTAGAGAGACCACAGTGTAGAAATTACCTGTTTGTTGCCTGACTGTGACCTTCTTGAGGTTAGGAATTGTGTCCATTAGTCTTTTTTATCCCCAGCATCTCACAAAGTGCCTGGCACACAGGGGACACATAATGAGTGTTTCTTGAAGTTTACTCAATTAAAGTCTTTTGCCTGTTAATAGCTCTACGACAGTAGTCAAGTTACTTATTTCTCAGTTGTTTCCCAAACCACAAAATGGGGTCATATCACCTCATTTTAGGATTATTGCAAACATGAAATGAAATGATGAGAAAATATGTCTAGCACAATGCCTAGCACACTATAGTCACTAAATGCTAGCTATAAATCCATTTTCAAGTTTTTTATTCTTGGGGAATTCCCTGGTGACCCAGTAGTTAGGACTCTGTGCTCCCACTACAGGGGGCAGGAGTTTGATCCCTGGTCGGAGAATTAAGATCCCCAAAGCTACAAAACATGACCAAATGAATAAATCATAAATTTTTAATTCTTTACTAGTTGAGTTGTAATATTATTTAAGCAGCCATATTTAGATCATTTAAGCAATGATACTAAAACTACATACATGGAATTAAATACCTAACTTTTCACTATTTAAAAGTATTTTTAGCCTTTATCCTTCAGTTTTTCCATATACAAAGTAAATATTTAAGTTCTCTAAAGATCTGTGATCAGAATTATTTCCTCCATGGCAATGGGGGCTCTGGAGATCCACTTAACAGTAGATTTTAGGGAATTGTTCAATGCAGCCAGTCTCATGTTTCATACTACTCACTTTTTTATCTCCACATTATAGAGATATTGACATAGCAAGACCCTACAACACTGGAGATCTTAGTCTTCTGGAGTCTATTGATGCTTATGCAATTGTTTATATATTTAGTGGTCTTTTTATTTATTTCACTAATTTTAGTAACCGTTATTGATAATTAATTATTAACAAATCTTTCTGGAGCTAGGTCTGCAAATTTTGAGCTATATCTATGGACAGTCTAAGTAAAAACAACTTTGTTTTAATTGAACTTAAGCAAAACTTTGTGTACTTTTTTATTAATTAGATAAACCATTTGGGAGTAGAAAAGCTTTTTAAAGTATTTTAATTTTATTATATCTCTAAAAGAGGAATTACTTTTTATTGGTAGCTTGAATAAATAAGGTCTACCTAATATTATTTTCAGGTGAAAATTTATATTTTTTATAATATTTGGTCCATTAAAATTCAGGCAACTTTTTGAAAATATAAACATTCTTAACACCTAAGTTCACGTAACTGTATTTATCACATAGGCATGTTGTTCCCATCTTTATTTAGTGTCATTGCCACTGCTCCTAATAATATTAACCTTTTCACAATTGATTAAAAAAAAGGGTCAGATAGATTATGTAGAGCCAGTGAGGTATACAGTATACACTTTCCATTCATTTTATAGATGAGAAACCTAAAGCGCAAGGAACAAACTCATCATCACAACAGTATTGAAATAACTTTCCCCTTTGTTAACGTGTTAGAAATGATAAGCCCTTTATAATCGAAAACAAAACCAAAGGGGTGCCCTTCACAATAGCTACGTTTGGCCATCATGCAGCTATTGCAAATAAGACATTTAAAATGTCAGAGCACTTTCAACTACATTTTACTCCATTTCGTTATTTCTTATTAACCTTAGTTTCCATCTTACAATGGAATTTCTTTTGCGCACATCCCAAAGTAGACTGGTGCTCGTGTACCTTCTGCAGACATAAAGCCATCCTCCGTCTTTGTTCCTGCACCACCTACCGGCAGCATGGGCAATGGCAGCATTTTAATCAGATAGGAGTGTATTCATTAAGCAGCAGTACTCTAGTCAATTGACCTGCCCCCTTTCCCCTCCCTTCTCTCTCTTGTTCTGCTGTGTGCAGCGTGTCCACCGTAAGTGAAGTCACTTGTGTGTGTTTCGGTGTACAGTCTAAAAGATACTGTGCATGCCAACAAAAAATAAAATGTTACGTTATAAATTAATGTGCATTGTACAGAGCATTTCTAGGTACACTGGTAGACTACATGTTAATTTATTTCAGTGTTAACTTTTCTGAATACTTTCTACCAGAGGTTACTTATTCCACATTAAAGTTATGAAGATTGATAGTATGTCCTTGGTTTTATTGATTCAATTTTCTGAAAATCGAAAAAACAAAACATTTTAGATGGGTTCAACAAGGAAAAAGTCAATAAGTCTATGTAACTAACTCATAATATTTTAATTTAAATATCATTTTAAAGTATCTTCATGAAATGATACAAAGTGTCATCAGTGAAGAGTTTAGTTTGTTTATTAGTCTAGACTGTTCCTTTTTTCCTATCCTGTCATGAATGTAAACACTGAGAAATGGGCTTATCAGCCATGTATTGAGATTCAAAACAATACACAGTTAAACATTTAGATTTGCCATGTCACATTTATAGACATGGTGACCTTAGTTTGGTCACCAAATATCATATCTTGCAGGCTCATAGGGAAACCAGTACAGTGATTTTATGTACTTTTTTTAATGTTTATATTAGTTTTCAAAATGGTTTTGCTTCCTAACCCTCCCATTATATGAAGCCTCTCACTTTGAAAGTCACAGACTGCAGACTGGTAAGTCCATCATCTCTCTATCATTATGATCATTCATAATTTCAGTTCCAGTAAACACATGATCATTGCATAGTTTTCTTTCCTAGCCCAAAGTATTTCCAGTCTGAAAAGTTATTATTATTTTTTTAAATACATGAGTATATTCATTCACTTGCCAAACAACATTTTTGTTTTTTGTCATTTTGCTTTCTAAACAAATTGAGATTCCAGAGCATACACTCATAATGTTGACAGTGTTTTTTTCATGGACACTCTGCTTTTAAATTCAACTTTCATTTGTGTGGTGCTGGTTTTTTGTTTGTTTCCTTCTCTGTGTTTTTGCTTTCAGAGTAACTTGTGATCAAGGTACATTTAAATTGAAATAGAGGTGAAATATCTGAACCCTTTCCTAAGGCTTCATGCTGGCCACCCCCCACACGTATAGTTAGTGTTGAATGATGCAGAACACCTCCAATGGCTCTGAGATGTCCTCCTTTGCACATTGCTTTGTTAGGTTTAGTTCTCTTAGCAGGAGTCAGCAAAGTCTTTCTTTTGGTTTGATATTTGGAGTTAGGTCTGCTTGCCAGTTCTTCCTCTTCTGGTGGAATGGTACAACCAATGAGCGCTCTATTTGGACAAGCTCATGAGAGAATTCATTGAAATGAGTTAAGAAACATTTTCTGGTCATTTAGAATTTTCACAGAAATCCTTTAATTAATATGTGAATACCAGAAACTTTTAGCCCTGTTTTATATATATACCGAATGCCTCTGTATTGAAACATTTGGTTAGACTCTAGGAACAAAGCAGATTTAACTTTCACATTTGTAAGAGATGCAGAGACCCTATACAAAGAGAAAGATAGAAAGGGGGGAAAAGTTCAAATCTCTAAACCTCTTCAGGTTGTTTCTAAAATGTTGCCAAACCCATGCTGCTACTTTTAACAGAGAGAGATCTGAGTTTTTAAGAGTCAAATGTTCTTTTCTTACCAAGAAAAAGTGCATCTATCTGTCAAGCGCATGATATTAAGAGCTTCAGATAGAAAAGTGGCTATGATTTGTGACTGTTTTTGGTTCAGACGATGCTAGATGAACATGCAAGTTTGATGGAGGTGGGGATACAAAGGGAGGTTGAGGCTAAAGTGGTTGATAACATCGGGTCCCTCTGGACTTCCTGCAGGAGAAAAGGTTCTGCAGGATGACGAATTCACCTGTGACCTCTTCCGCTTCTTGCAACTGCTTTGTGAGGGACACAACTCAGGTTTGTGAGACCCCAGACCGTTCATGGTACCCAGCAATAAGCATTTTGAAGCCAGTAATAACAGGAGCCTCTTAGTTCTAATTATTCTGCTTCTCCTAGGTCGAGAAACGGTTCTTAAAATCTGAGCATTGGCCCTGGGGTTTTTCTATGTCACTGAGTCTTTCAAAGTCTTTTGCTAGTGATTTCACTTAATTCTTTTTTTCCCCCTCTAAATAAATCCTTTTAAGGTATTGATATTCTAAAGAGAGATTTTTTTTACTGATAAAATTACAGTAATGCTGAATTTTCTAAAGGAATAATTAATACACTATTACTTGAATGGCATTGCAGGCAGATTCTTTACCATCTGAGTCACCAGGGAAGCCCATATGAATGGCATATGGGTACAATCAATAATTTGAAAAGCAAAGCTCTAGAATAGCATTGGTTTGTACATTTTACACATATGTGCTATTTTTTAATTAAAATTGACTTGCTTGAAGACAATTTTTAGGTTTTAAAAATGTAATGTGCATATTTGATATAAAGAAAATCTCAAGAAATTTTGTTCACAATTTAGACTTTCAAAACATGAATTTTATAACTCTTATTAGTTCTCATGCTGGAGAAGACAGCTGATAGAAGGATTCAGATTGTGAAGAAAGATGTAGATTAAATACAATAAATAGCTATGGAGACATATGTAGGTTTATTTCTTTTTTTACCTCTTCTCTTTAACTGGGGGAATCTACTTCACTATGTAACTTGCCACGATGTATTTCCATCCGTTGTTTATGGATCATATGTATCAGGCTTGTGCATCTGTGAAGGCAGCAGCTTTATCTTGATTTTTTTTTTTCTTAACAAGAGATTATGGAATAAATCATTTAATTACTCCATCCTACAGGATGGAAGTCCTTTTCAGTCATTCACATGCCCAGAGCTCTAGAGCGAGGAATCAGGACACAGGTGTTAACAAACCTCTTAGGTGAAATTTAAATATTGATATTATGTGAAGCACCTAGGTTTGTTTTTGAGGTGCTCACTTTTTATGGAAAATATAAATTATTCAGTGTTCAAACTATCAGATATAACACTACAGAAGCTGCAGTGATTTTGGTGTAGACACCATTTGCTCTTAGAATTGTTCAAAGAATTCATTTTAAATTTTTGAATGCACTTTAATAACATCTTTTGATCTTATGTAGATTTTCAAAATTATCTGAGAACTCAGACTGGCAATAATACAACTGTCAACATAATCATCTCTACTGTAGACTACCTTCTGAGAGTTCAGGTATGTAGCTTTATATTAGTAGCAAATTAAAATGTTGGCTAGTTGTCATGTTATGGCAGTTGTGAAACTGACATGGTATAATGTGTTTTGACTTATGAGGTCAAAACTTATTGAGCTATTTTTCTTTGATCACAGTCTTTCCCCAAATATTAGACTAAAACCGCCACTATTGTCTTTGCCTTTGATTCTGGCTCTTTCTATAAGTGGGAATATTTTTTTCCCTGCAGTTTTTAGCTTGATGGCATTTTAAATTCCTTTTCAATTTGTAAAGCATGAACATGCTCTTTTCCTTCCTCTGTGGTTGATAAATAAATGGCAGAAGAATATTTGAAACACTACTAAAAATGGGAAAGAAAGGCTTTCAAACTACCTAACATACGCTTAAATATAAGAGACTAAGGTCAATTCTTTTCAGCTCTCCAAATGTCTGATGAAAAAATTCAGCCTAACACTCCATCACTTAAAAATATCTTCAATACTCTAGTAATATTCTACATGTTACTAGAACTGAATCTGAAGGTGTAGGTCTCTTAATGAAATTTTATACTTTTATTTTTCATTTTTTGTTTTTAATATTTTTTCCTACCTCCTTTCGAAGAGTTGGGTTGCTTTTCTGGGTGCCTGATGTCCTCTGCCGGCATTCAGAAGTTGTTTTGTGGAATTTACTCGACGTTTAAATGCTCTTTTGATGAATTTGTGGGGGAGAAAGTGTTCTCCCCGTCCTACTCCTCCGCCATCTTCTATTTTTCATTTTATTTAGAAGGAAATCAGGTGTAGCACATTTAAAATCACAAACTCTCTGTTTCTTGCTTAATCTTTGAATGTGTAAAAGCACAACACTCTTACCTAAAACTAATGGAGAAAAAGGCTAGTTCTGAAGCAAATATATCAAGAAGCTTTGCTGAAATGTATCTGTAACTTTCAAAATCATATCTCAAAACCTGAATGTGGTTTACATGGTAGCCCAAATTATATTATTCATTTAGGCAACTAAAATTCCTTTAAAATGTGAGCCATTGTTGAAAACATCCTGTTTGGACAGATCGATCATATTTAGATGTTTATTTACAATTGTTGTCAGTATTTATAAGGAATCCAGCCAGTTTCTTCCAGGGCCTTTATACAAGTCAGGAACATTCTGAAATTCTCATTAAAGAAATGTTACTGGCTTTACTGGAGAAAAAGTAGACTAGATGTTTATATTCTATGATTTGTCTAATTTCTATGTTCACATAGTAATATTTAAATACTCTATGGATAAATATGCATTAGTGTTATGAATCCTTATGTTTCTGAATTTCAAGGTCATCAGAGACAAAAAGTCATCTTTAAAGCTAAGTTTTCTGCTTATTTTCTCTCCAGATGTTATTTATATCTAGGGAGGATTTGCCATATTTTATGTTTAGGAAAATCATTGAAAATAGTGTTTATTTCACAGATATTTTTGTTTGCATCCAATCTGTTATTTAAAATGATTTCCTTTAAAGAGTCCAAAACTGGACAGGTCTTTGATAGCTTCAGAATATTCCTTAATCCTAAATCCTATCATCTCTTTTTTTTCAGGAATCAATTAGTGATTTCTATTGGTATTACTCTGGAAAAGATGTCATTGATGAACAAGGACAAAGGAATTTCTCCAAAGCTATTCAAGTGGCAAAACAAGTCTTTAACACTCTTACAGAGTATATTCAGGTAAACTTTTAAACATTTCTGTTATTTGAAAAAGAATGAGAAAAAAGAGTCAACTGGTTAGCATTAAATTCCTTGGAAAAAAATGCAGCATGCCTATTTTCCTGCTGTCATCCACATTTTCTAATGACCCCTTCTGTAGAATCTTAGCCAATGGGTCATTTAAAATCAGATGTGAAGTTATATGGAATGAACTTGCCTTACCACTTTTAGGATTGAGATATCATGAGATACCAAGGCATGAACCATGAGGTTGAATGTGTCGTATCTCCAATACCTAGTGTATATATTAAGCACTCAATAAATATTGATGAAGAAGGAGAGAGAAGTGAAGGAGAAAGGGCAGAATTTTAAACCACTTTTTATAGTATTCTTGTGAAAATGAGGAGGGAGTTTTTTAGAAGCCTTAGAAAAAGGAAAAAAGCATTTAAAAACTTCACTGTAATGTGTGTGTGTGTTGTCAACTGAAAAAAAAAAAATATTGCACCATCTAAAAGTTGGAAGTTGTGTTTTATTTGGTGGACTTACTTAGGACTTAATCCCAGGAGCAGCCTCTCAGCTCTGGGCAACTGTTCTAAAAGGTAAGGGAGGAGCCAGGATATGCAGGTTTTTGCAATAAATAAATAAGTAGTCAGAACATCAAAAGATTACAATTAAAGAAAACCAGACATCTGAAGTTAGTGAATTTTGTGCGTTTCTGTACATGGGAAGATGCAAGAGTCTGGGCTCCCTGAAATCATTCCTTTGATACGCACCTTAACTCTCAGGGCCTGGATCCTGCTTTTCTCCATCCTGAATCCCCTCAGGTACACCGTTTGGGTGGCTGCAGTGGTTGCTGGGCTGATGGTGACAGCATCCTTTGTTTAATTAAATGGCAGGCTGCATTCTTTGTCCACGCAGTATGTGTGTGTGTACATATATGTGTATATATGTAAATATACTATATAGCAATACAACATGATAATTATAGGTAAAATCTTCAAGTCCCATGAATAATATACATTTTTTTACATTGATTTGCTTTATATTCTTCTTGGGGTAGACTTCTAGTTTTGATCTACAGATTCTTAAAAGAGTTTATAAAATTCTTCTTTCTTCAGCAAGCAAAACTTTGCCATTTTCTAGAAGACTTGTGTCCATGGCTGATATTACTCTGACTCCATCACTGTGATTGAAGTGTCATGTACAAAAATAAAATAGGAAGAAACTTAACAGTTTCTTTTGTCAGACAAAACATAGTCTTAAGGGGGAAAAGGTTAAGTAAAAATAACAGATTGTGTCTCCAAAGCCTGGCATACTTGCAGGTATCTGTAGAATGACTGAATGAGAGAACTCTTCATGGCCAAGTGAAGCCACCAGGGCTGAGTGGTGCAGAGGAAAGATGGAAGCATGGCTACTCCTTACCTCCCCTAGGTTCACTCTCTCCTCTGTATTCATACCTTGGAAGGATCTCACTTTTTCTCTTTTCTCCTTGGGCGGGGAAGAGGATTCTTATTTTAGCATTTCAAAATGGGAAAGCCACACTTGATAATTCTTATAACTTTTCTTTATTCAAACACAAGTGAAGTTTTAAATCCAGTCCAGACCATTCATGTACCTATTTCCTTATCTCCTTGGCTTCCATTATTGCCTTAATATTCTCATCAGTGTCTAGAAAGAGAGCAATACCACGTTTGGTGTGAACTGTCCTGATTAAATAATAAGATTGATTGATCTTATTGATTGACATTCACAAGCAAGTGAATTTTATAGAAACAGCAAATGGCTTCTTAAAAGAACTAAAACATAAATACCACCATAGCCTTCACTAGACAGACCTTTGTTGGCAAAGTAATGTCTCTGCTTTTGAATATGCTATCTAGGTTGGTCATAACTTTCCTTCCAAGGAGTAAGCATCTTTTAATTTCATGGCTGCAATCACCATCTGCAGTGATTTTGGGGCCCCAGAAAATAAAGTCTGACACTGTTTCCACTGTTTCCCCATCTATTTCTCATCAAGTGATGGGACCAGATGCCATGATCTTCGTTTTCTAAATGTTGAGCTTTAAGCCAACTTTTTCATTCTCCTCTTTCACTTTCATCAACAGGCTTTTTAGTTCCTCTTCACTTTCTGCCATAAGGGTGGTGTCATCTGCATATCTGAGGTTATTGATATTTCTCCCAGCAATCTTGATTCCAGCTTGTGCTTCTTCCAGCCCAACATTTCTCGTGATGGACTCTGCATATAAGTTAAATAAGCAGGGTGACATACTCCTTTCCCAATTTGGAACAAGTCCGTTGTTCCGTGTCCAGTTCTAACTGTTGCTTCCTGACCTGCATACAGGTTTCACAAGAGGTGGGTCAGGTGGTCTGGTATTCCCATCTCTTTCAGCATTTTCCACAGTTTATTGTGATCCACACAGTCAAAGGCTTTGGCATAGTCAATAAAGCAGAAATAGATGTTTTTCTGGAACTCTTTTGCTTTTTTGATGATCCAGCAGATATTGGCAATTTGATCTTTGGTTCCTCTGCCTTTTCGTAATGCAGGGTGAGCATCTGGAAATTCACAGTTCACGTACTGTTGAAGCCTGGCTGCTTTGCAGCGTGTGAGATGAGTGCAATTGGGCATTCTTTAGCATTGCCTTTCTTTGGGATTCAAATGAAAACTGGACTTTTCCAGTCCTGCAGTCACTGCTAAGTTTTCCAAATTTGCTGACATATTGAGTGCAGCGCTTTCACAGCATCATTTTTTAGGATTTAGCTCAGCTGGAATTCCATCACCTCCACTAGCTTTGTTCATAGTGATGCTTCCTAAGGCCCAGTTGACTTCGCATTCCAGGATGTCTGGCTCTAGGTGAGTGATCACACCATCATGATAATCTGTGTCATGAAGATCCTTTTTGTATAGTTCTGTGTATTATTGCCCCCTATTCTTAATATTTTCTGCTTCTGTTTGGTCCATACCATTTCTGTCATTTATTGTGCCCATCTTTGCATGAAATATTCCCTTGGTATGTCTAATTTTCTTGAAGAGATGTCTAGTCTTCCCATTCTATTTTTTTCCCTCTATTTCTTTGCACTGATCACTGAGGAAGGCTTTCTTATCTCTCCTTGCTATTCTTTGGAACTCTGAATTCAAATGGGTATGTCTTTCTTTTTTTCCTTTGCCTTTAGCTTCTCTTCTTTTCTCAGCTACTTGTAAGGCCTTGTCAACAACCATTTTGCCTTTTTGCATTTCTTTTTCTTGGGTATGGTTTTGATCACTGCCTCCTGGTACAATGTCACAAAACTCCATCCATAATTTTTCAGGCACTCTGTCTATCAGATCTAACCCCTTGAATCTATTTGTCACATTCAATGTATAATCATAAGGGATTTGATTTAGGTCATACCTGAATGGTCTAGTGGTTTTCCCTACTTTCTTCAATTTAAGTCTGAATTTGGCACTAAGGAGTTCATGATCTGAGCCATAGTCAGCTCCTGGTCTGGTTTTTGCTGACTCTCTATAGCTTCTCCATCTTTGGCTGTGAAGAATAAGATCAGTCTGACTTTGGTATTGACCATCTGGTGATGTCCATGTGTAGAGTCTTCTCTTGTGTTGTTGGAAGAGATGTTTGCTATGACCAGTGCGTTCTCTTGGCAAAACTCTGTTATGTTTTGCCCTACTTCATTCTGTACTCCAAGGCCAAATTTGCCTGTTACTCCAGGTGTTTATGGAGTTCCTATTTTTTCATTCCAGTCCCCTATAATGAAAAGGACATCTTTTTTGGGTGTTAGTTCTAGAAGCTTTTGTAGGTCTGCATAGAACCATTCAACTTCAACTTAAGCTTCTTCAGCATTTTGTGTATATATATATATATATATATATAAATAATATGTGTATATATGCATATATGTGCATGTGTATATATGTACATATGTATGTGTATATATGTACACGTGTGCATATGTATATGTACATGTGTGCGTGTGTATATGCGTATACCTGTATATATGTATATATGCACATATGTATTTATGTATATATGTACATATATGTATATATTTACATATAGATATATACGTACATGCATATATATATATATACACACACGCACACACACTCTTTCATATTCTTTTCCATTATGATTTAATACAGTATATTGAACATGGTGTCCTGTGCTATATATAGTGGGACCTTGTTGTTGATCCATTCTCTGTATAATAGTAGCAAGGATTTTATGTTACAGGCATTGAATAAATGAGGGGGTCTGGTTTTCCATTAGTATGTCATTTCCATAGATACTGGGCATATAGCTCAAAGTCCACAGTCCAGCCCAAGATGGAGTCCTGCTTTCAAGATACAGCCTATTCTGTTTCCTCCTTCAGGAAAGCCAGCTGACTGAGAAGATGTCAGACTAATTTCTCAAAGTAACCATCTTATTGTGGTCAGGATGACAGGTTCTTTTATAGAATCAGAAAGAGAGAAAGAAACAATGAGGAACTAAAGTCAAAAGGCAGAATAGAGAGGGAGAGGCAGTGAGGAAGGAAAGTAAAAGGGTCTTCAGTCTTGGGCAACATCTCCAGGAAGGTTCAGCCTTTGAAAGGGATGTGCTAATCTCTTCCATTCAGAGGTAGGTGGTGTCACACTATCTCTTTTTGAGTTGAACAAAGGCATTTTACTTTACAGTCAGGCAGAGGGTCAGGAGAAGGCAATGGCACCCCACTCCAGTCCTCTTGGCTGGAAAATCCCATTGGGCGGAGGAGCCTGGTAGGCTGCAGTCCATGGGGTCGCTAGGAGTCAGACACGACTGAGCGATTTCACTTTCACTTTTCACTTTCATGCATTGGAGAAGGAAATGGCAACCCACTCCAGTGTTCTTGCCTAGAGAATCCCAGGGACAGGGGAGCCTGGTGGGCTGCCGTCTCTGGGGTCGCACAGAGTCGGACACGACTGAAGCGACGCAGCAGCAGCAGCAGCAGCAGCAGCAGAGGGTCAGGGTCCTTTAAGGCAGGCCATTATGCATGATAGTAATAACAAAAGCAACAAAAAGCAAGTCAAAGAAACAGTTCCAACATGGAGTCAGAATTGGCTTCTTCTCTACAGCAAGCGCACAGGGCACATTGCCAACAAGGGACCACAGTGAAATCCTGAGAATCTGTTGCTTTGACGCAGAAGCCAGACAGGACTGATGTACACTGTAAAACCAGTTTGGCCAGGTACACTGAACGTGTTAACCTCTAAGTGAAGTGATCCCTTCTCCCCCCGTCTCTTCAAACTTGCTCTGTAGCCCATTTCTTTACCCCTCTTTGAATGGATCTTGTGCACCAGCCACTCTCAGATAAATAAAATTCCTTCAGTCACTTTGTCACAAGAATTGTCTCACTTCAGTCATTGTATGGTGACACTATCAGTTAACTCTTACCCAATTTAAAACTCCCCCTCAAAGAAACACTTCCCCTCATGCCTGATTTTGTGCTGAAAAGGCCTTGTGGGCTGAGGGTGGAGGGCAAGGAGTACGCTCTGGGCTTCTCTGCCTTCTCTCCAAGGGGTGTCTGTTCCTCCTCCTCCCCCTGCGAGCCAGCCTAGGCCTCCTCGGGGTTGGAGCTGTGAAGAGGAAGAGTAAGGAGAGGGAGGTTTTCCTCTAGGCACGTGGAATTCAGGACTGCACTGTGGCCTGGCCACCCGGGTGGCGTATTATATTCTTCCTCTGATGAGGGGGCTTGGCTCTCCTACTGCTTCCAGTGCCTGGAAAGGTGTCTTTTCCCTTCCAGTTTCAAATTATTCCACAATCTTTGTGCATCTGGTGGCCCCCATCCACCTCTGAAAATCACATTACCCTTTGAGACAGTTTGCTTGGCAATATTTCAAAGTCCTTTTGGACAGAATAGCTCCCACTTAAGAAATCAATTTTTTGTTACTTTCCATCTTTTACACTTTCTAATACCAGGCTGTTACCCAAAAACTAGGTTCTTCTCTTGATGGATGTTGAGCTAATAGATACAACCAAAGATTGGAGGAAGGAAGGATTTATTATTACTTGCAGCAAGTAAGGAGAACACTAGGGTTCTTTCCCAAAGTAGTGTCTCTCCAAACAGCAAAATTGGGAAAGTTTTAAGCTAAGGGTACATGCATATTCATGAAGAGGCTTCAGCAGTGAAGAATTCGGACAGAGGTTGACAGAGTCCAAGTTTAGTTGACTGGAGTCAGGAGGGATGTCATCATTCTGTCCCTGACCTGGGTGAGGGCCTTAGCTCCTGCAAAACTCAAGGACTGTATCAGATTATGTACCTCCTTTGAGGAGGAACTAAAACTCTGTTTTCACTGCACTATTATTTGACTGCCCTTTCTCTATTCCTCTGTTCCTTTGTTTCCCTAAGATCATTGATTACTGAGATCTATCCAAGGGCAAGCACTGTGACCAGGCTGAGATCACAAAAATGGCTCAGGCTAAAATGGCTTCTCTTATGTCAAAAAGCTGCCCAACTTCAGAAGACAGAAGTCACGCGGTCCTGATGGCTCTCTTGAGGTCTCCTCTCTCTCTCCATGTAAAGGAAGGCAAGGGTAGCCCGGTCCTCACCCACCGTGCAGGGGTGGAGGTTGGAGAGCACTTTGCAAAGTCTGTCCCTTTTCAACTTCAACACCTTTATGTCTTAAGGCTAGAAAGATCTATTTAGTTTCCTTTCACAGGTACTGAATCTGGCACCTTACTTTTGAAATATGAAGATACTTGGCACTTACTGTCTTTGTTACTGAACCAAATTAGGGTCTGGTTGTCTGTGTGCAATAAAGCCAATCTGCTGACACCTGGTGCTGGTGAAGGAGAGTGCAGCATTTATTGCAGGCACCAAATAAGGAGTCCACGACAGCTAGAACTTAAAAGGCCTGAAGTCCCTGAAGGCTTGCTGGTAAAGCTTTAGAAAGACAGGATGAGGGAGGGGTCTTGTGGGGTGTGTGATCAGCTCATGGACAAGTTGAGAGAGGGGACTTGTGGGGTGTGTGATCAACTCATGGACAGGTTGTGAGAGGGAGCTTGTGGAGTGTGTGATCAGCTCATAGACGTTCTTCTGATTGGCTAGTGGTGAGGTCACTGGGAGTCAACATCATCAACCTGTCTGGGTCTACATGTTGGTGGGCAGTATATAGTTAACTTCACCCACCTAGTAGGAGTTTCAGTCTCTGCCAAACAGCTCAGAGGACATGGCTCAGAATATTATCTGTTGTCCTTGAGAAGGAACTAAAGGTCTTTGACTTTGTTTAATGGCTAAAGTATTATTATTTTGTCTTGCCTGTTTTCCTTTCCTTCTGCATTTTTCCCCTTCTTTGATTAAATTTATTGTTTGACTAAAGTTTTCCTACAGATAAAAGGAAGGCCGAGGACTTGAGTGGAGGTCTGTTTTGGGAGGGCCCCATAGGGTCCTCGGAGAAGGCAATGGCAACCTACTCTAGTACTGTTGCGTGGAAAATCCCATGGGCAGAGGAGCCTGGAAGGCTGCAGTCCATGGGGTCGCTAAGAGTCGGACACGACTGAGCGACTTCACTTTCACTTTTCACTGTCATACATTGAAGAAGGAAATGGCAACCCACTCCAGTACTCTTGCCTGGAGAATCCCAGGAACGGGGGAGCCTGGTGGGCTGCTGTCTATGGGGTTGCACAGAGTCGGACACGACTGAAGCAATTTAGCAGCAGCAGCAGCAGCATAGGGTCCTGGCTCAGTTATATCTTTTATCCTCAGCTCTAGGTCCTTAAGTGAAGCTTCCATTTTGACATCTTGTCAGTATCTTCAATGCAGTCCTCTCTTCCAGTCACTTGTTGCTAAAGTAAAATCTATTATTGTAAAGTTTAATTTGGCAGTTAATTTATCAGGAATGACTGTTGTTTGTCTGTTTCTGGCCCAGGGTCCTTGCACTGGCAACCAGCAGAGTTTGGCTCACAGCAGGCTCTGGGATGCTGTGGTGGGTTTTCTTCATGTATTTGCCCACATGCAGATGAAGCTGTCTCAGGTAAAGTCACTGTCCTCTGTCAGCCTAGGTGAGACACTGTACACTGCGATCATTGGCAAATTAAACACACTTTCCTGTGTCAGAATGTTATCTTTTTTAGATGACTTCTTTATAAATCTTTTACATGACTTTTTTTTTAATCCTTTTTTTTAATAAAAGAATTTTATGCAAACTGACAATAGGTGGGAGCCGTTATTCAAATTTGAGAATAAAAGATAAAGGAATTGACTATAATGGAGAAATAAAACAGTATAGTCACGAAACACTGTATATTTTACAATCCTTCATAGACCCACATTTCAATGATTACTCGCTGGAATTTTCCTCATCCATACATATAATTGGAAGAGGATTGTAATCTGCTGCAAATCCCTCGTTAAGGAGAGACAGTTTTCTTATAGGGTCATAAACAAGCATTTGTTCTCAAAAGATGACATTCACCAATTAACCGGACATTTAACTTTGAAAGTCAAAGAGAAAAAAATAGCAGTACAGTTAGGCAAATGACGAAGAAACAGATTTTTCACCATGCTTAATATTAATCTGGGAGCACATCTTGGAAACATGAGCATGCTGTTTTCTCACCCCTGTATTGCATGTGGAGTCAGAGATACATGAATAGAAAAACTCTAAATATGAATCTTGAGTAAATATGTCCCTTTGATGCAGGGAATTTTACTGGGATGTCCTGAGATCTGACATATCTGTTGAGTGTGGATATCTGTCAGGTGTCAAGAGAGGAGAGAATGCTAGATTAAAGTCAAAGGACTACCTGTCCAGCCCCCACAATTTCATTTATGTGTCCATCTCTTCCTTGAGTCTCCTTGCCTCCAGCAAAGTGAGGAAACTCACACCTCCACCCTGCCCTCCAAGCTGGAAAATATTGTCAAATAGAGCCAGGCACAGGTTAAAGTGGCAAGAACAGATTTAATCAGTGATAACTGTCACTGTAGGGAGGAAAATCTAGTGTGAGCTGAACTCAACTTGGACTTGTACAGAGATGATGGGAGGAGGAGGGAATGATCAGGGCTCAGGGAAGAGAAAAATTATAAAAGGCTGGTCAGTGTAAACGTGATGGGCCAGCTGTGTCTGCTAGCTGGCAAGTATTGACATTAGGATTCTACCTCCTACAGAGCCTGGGAGACAGACTCTAGCATCCTCAGGTGTTGGCTGGAACAAATAATAAATTTTTTTGGCAGCCTTGAGTTTTCTCAGGCAAGCACCCTAAGAGGGGTTGAGGTCTTCCTAGTGAAGTAGCTTTGAGCTGTTAGAAACCATGTCGTGTTTTGTTCTCTTTTTTTTTTTTTTTTTTAACTGAAGTGTAGTTGATTTGCTGATGAGACAGATAGCATCATTGACTCAGTGGACTTGAATTTGAACAAACTCCTGGAGATAGTGAAGGATAGGGGAATCTGGCATGCTACAGTCCATGGGGTCATAAAGAGTTGGATACAATGTAGCGATTGAGCAACAACAAATCGTTGATTTTCAGTGTTGTATCAATCTCTGCTATACAGTAAAATGACTCAGTTATATACATATGGACATTCTTTTTTTAGTATTCTTTTTCATTATGGTTTATCACAGAATATTGAATATAGTTCCCTGTGCTACATACGAGAATCTTATTTATCCATCCTATAGTTTGCATCTGCTAATCCCATCTCCCAGTTGTTCAAGGCTTTATAAACCAAGATTAAAGCCTACTTGGGAAGAGGGCCCAGAGGAGTTGGCTAGTTTGGTCAAGGAGAGAATCTTTGTCAGTATCTGGTTATTGGTAACTTCTACCAAATAAGGAAATATCATGATTGTTTCATCTAATTGCTAGTGACATTTTAGTAAGTAAAGAAAATCAACATGAACCAAATTTATCACAAGAGAGTTCTTATTTGGATGTATTTCCATCATTTTATTAACATCTAGCAGTGCTACCTAACAGTTGTTCATAGTTTATAGACCTAGTTGAGGTACCAACTATTTAGAAAGAAATACATCTCATCCTTCATACAGTGTTGAAATTTGGCTTCCTGTGTAGAAAAATTCATGTGAATAAAACAATACCTTGTGGGTGTGTGTGCATATATATATATAGGTATATGTATATTTTTTTTGAAAAAAGTATAGTTTTAAAATAAAAAACTCTGGTGACGCATGGGGTTATAATGCAGATATCAATATTCCATGTTTTCAGGCAATGAATCTAAGCATAGTGATGTTTATACACAACATATCTATATAAAATTTTTTGTTTCATGGTGAAAAATCAAAGACAAAAAACCCAGAAAATTTTAAACAGAGAAATACCCAAGAGCTTAATCAAGTTGGTAAATAAGATACTTGTGTGCATTTTTTGGCTAGATTTATGTCGGGTAAGTTTATCTCATATCACTGTCATGCCTGTGTTTTCCAGAATAAGTTAGTTTTACAACTGTATAGCATCTCAGTGTAGTAAGTTAGAAAGAAGAAAAGACAAGTCTAGTGTTTTCAAGGAGAAGAAAGATGCCCAGGGTTCTTGCCTACCTGACCCGAGGGTCTCCACCATTGTTTAGCTCTTCCATACTCTTGTTAGATTTATTCATTGTCCTTACGAATACTTTAAAAAATATGAGTTGAAATCAACAGTAAATACTCTTTGATTCTGAAGTGTGTATTTTTAATAAGCTGCAGATTTTTATTTGGCTTCTTTTTAGCTGTATAATGCTGTAAAGTCTGCTATTGGTAGAAAGGTATTCTTTTTGTGAGAATAAGTATGACATTCTTGCTGTGTAATTTTCTCATGTTATCTCAAATGCACTGTGTTAATACTTTCAGGACTCCAGTCAAATTGAGCTACTGAAAGAATTGATGGATCTTCAGAAGGACATGGTGGTCATGTTGCTGTCCATGTTGGAAGGTAGTTTTGATTTACATCTTCAAATCCCCATTATTCTTTGAAGGATTCCATATATGCTTGCTCTGGGAGTCAGCCTGCTGCAAAGGATAAAATATCAGTGCCAAAATGGGACAGATACCTCAGACTTATTGCTGGCTTGACTACTCTTTTCTCAAGTTAGTTTTTTTTTTTTAATTAAAAAAAAATCCTGCCAATCTCAGGTCACAAAGCTATGGAGTGAAACCAGTAGTACTTCATTTTATAGTGGTATTTTTCATTTCACAGTGATACTTTAAAGGGTATGCTCTTCAGAGAGTACCTTAAAGAGGGTTTTGTTTGTTGTCATTTTGTTTGTTTGTAATCAGTAGGGATTACAGATGTTTGGGGACACTCCAAATGCATAAATTGCTGCTTTGAGCTGACTGCCTTATAGCTCCTGTGGGTCCTTACATTTCTGCAGGTGGAGAAGGCAATAGAGAGCACCCCACCCACCAAGGCTCGTGGCAGCCTAAGTTCTCCCCGCTCCATGCCTCTTTCTTGGGTTTTCATTCTCTCTCTTTCCACCTTATTTTCCTTTGCTACTGTGTTTTCTTTCTATCTCAGGCAGTAAATATAGTGGGTAAGAGATTAGGTTCTGAGATCCGCCACCAGCACCCACATCTCACTTTCTGACCCAGGCAGCGTGACCCTGACATGAGTAACGTCTCTGTTTCTCACTTCCCTCCTCTATGAGACGGAGCTCAGAACAGCTTCTGCGAGCATTCTGTGAAACCATGTGAATGTGACCAGAGCCACTGCAGAATGTTTGCTATTATGTTCCCTATCCTTTTTTTCTTAAGTCCTTCTAATTTCTCTCTCTCACTTAGTCTGCCCTGCATTAGCTAATAAAGGTAGTAGACACACCTTGCTCCAGGACTTTAAAGATGCAGTGTTTGCTTGAAACCCTTAGTTGGCAGCCACTCTGTATTCTCCAACCACAGATCCTTTTCCCAGGACCTCAATTCAAGTTTTAGTCTAAATAGTAGCAACACAGACATAATAACTGAAGGAATAATGAATTAAAATTAACCTCGTTTAAGTACTTTTTCATCTGAATACCAGGTTTGTGAATTGGATAGTATCATTATCACTCTTTTGCAATTAGTGCAGAGAGGCTAAGAAATCTGCCCAGGTTGCTGTGCCAGCAGATGGTGGGATCTGGATTCAAACCCCAACAGCATGGCTCCTGAGCCAATGCCTTTTTTTTTTTTTTTTGGCTGTACTAGGTCTTCATTGCTGCCTGTGAGCTTTCTCTAATTGGGGTGAGTGGGGGCTACTCTCGAGTTGAAGGGCTCAGGCTTCTCATTGTGGGGGCTTCTCTCATTGCCGAGCATGGGCTTTCGGTGTACCACTTCAGTAATTGTGGCCTATGGGCTTAGCTGCCCCAAGGCATGTGGGATCTTCCTGGGCCAGGGATCAAACCCGTGTTCCCTTCATTAGCAGGCAGAATCTTAAACACTGGACCACCAGGAAAGCCCTTGGGCCCATGCTCTTAACTCTGGTGTTTACTGCCTCACAGATGAACTCCACAAACCCATCATCATGTATCTTTATTCTGATGCCCGTCTTTGTGTTACATATCACATTCTGTTCAAGGAATGATGACTCTATAATTTAGGGTAATATCTCATTTTCTCAGGCTTATTCATAATATGCCATTTTCCAGCTATAAACATTCTGAACTATGAAGAAATGTAAGGAGATCTTTTACATTTTACATCAGAAAGAACATCTAATTTGCCCTCAGTGGTTCCGTTTGAAGTCCTGGCCCTAGCTCTCAATAATCATTTTACAGCATACAATTTAATTTAACCTTGCTAAACACAGTTTCCTCAATAGTAAAATCATAATTAATAATAAAAACTACCTGTCTCACAGGTATTTTCAGGTATGAACATGAAATTAGGTGTAATGTCTGTGAGCAGTGATTTTTTTATCCCCAAAGGGCTAGGCAAACACTCATTTTTATTATTAATATGAGACTGGATTTCTGTTTCAGGCTTTCAGATAATATAAACGTCTGCCTTTTTTCTTTTTTTTAAAAAATCCTAAAGTGTGTTGCTTCTAGGATCAATTAAAGGGAAAAAATGTCAGCCTTTCATCACATATTGTTTACATGCATTAGTCTAATTACTTTGTAAATATGCTTTTGCATGTGTTCATGTAATCACTTTCTAAAATTAGAGTTTACAAGTAATTATCCATCTTTTCCTTCACACATTGGAAGAGAAAAGAGCTATCTTTGATTCAGGTGTCATATAAGATTTATATTGTTATTTTCTCTATAGGCACTTTTATTTAAGACATTTTAAGATGTTTACTATTTACCTGCTCAAGTTAGAAGCAACTTACTCAGTTGGACCAGGGTACAACAACTGAGCACACACTCAGCGTACATTGGCTCCTATCTGCCATCGACACTGGTTTTATTGGGAATGTTCATTTTGAGCCAATGCAATTCTTTATCCCCAGGCAATGTTGTTAATGGCACCATTGGCAAACAGATGGTTGATATGCTCGTGGAATCTTCCAACAACGTGGAGATGATTCTCAAGTTTTTTGACATGTTCTTAAAGCTCAAGGACTTGACGTCTTCTGATACTTTCAAAGAGTATGACCCCGATGGTAAGGGAGTTATTTCCAAGAGGGACTTTCACAAAGCCATGGAGAGCCATAAACACTACACCCAGTCCGAGACTGAGTTTCTCCTGTCCTGTGCAGAGACAGATGAAAATGAAACCCTGGACTACGAAGAATTTGTCAAACGGTTCCACGAGCCTGCCAAGGACATTGGCTTCAATGTGGCAGTGCTTCTGACAAACCTCTCCGAACACATGCCCAATGACACCCGGCTGCAGACTTTCCTGGAATTGGCCGAGAGCGTGCTCAATTACTTCCAGCCCTTCCTGGGCCGCATAGAGATCATGGGCAGTGCCAAGCGCATCGAGAGGGTGTATTTTGAAATCAGTGAGTCCAGCCGAACCCAGTGGGAAAAGCCCCAGGTCAAGGAATCCAAAAGGCAATTTATATTTGACGTGGTCAATGAAGGAGGGGAGAAAGAGAAGATGGAGCTCTTCGTGAACTTCTGCGAGGATACCATCTTTGAGATGCAGCTGGCGGCTCAGATTTCAGAGTCAGATCTGAATGAGAGGTCAGCGAATAAGGAGGAGAGTGAGAAGGAGAAGCCGGAGGAGCAGGGTCCGAGGATGGGTTTCTTTTCCATCATGACGGTCAAGTCCGCCCTGTTTGCCCTCAGGTACAATATCTTGACCCTTATGCGGATGCTCAGCCTGAAAAGCTTGAAGAAGCAGATGAAGAAGGTGAAGAAGATGACAGTGAAGGACATGATCACAGCCTTCTTTACATCCTACTGGAGTATTTTGATGAGCCTCCTGCACTTTGTAGCCAGCGTTTTCAGAGGCTTCTCTCGCATCATCGGCAGCCTCCTGCTGGGAGGAAGCCTGGTCGAAGGTGCGAAGAAGATCAAAGTGGCGGAGCTCTTGGCCAACATGCCAGACCCCACACAAGATGAGGTTCGAGGAGACGGGGAGGAGGGGGAGAGGAAAACCCTGGAAGGGGCCCTGCCCTCTGAAGACCTGACGGACTTGAAGGAACTGTCAGAGGAGAGTGACCTGCTTTCCGATATCTTTGGCTTGGACCTGAAGCGAGAAGGAGGGCAGTACAAACTGATTCCTCACAATCCCAATGCTGGCCTGAGTGACCTCATGAGCAACCCCGTCCCCATCCCAGAGGTGCAAGAAAAGTTCCAGGTAACTTACCTCCAGTCACAGCAGCTCTCTGGACTTCAGGTGGGCATGATAACTTGACATCAGCTGTTCTGCTTGTGCCAGAGTGGTATTCAGTAGATGACTTGCCAAAGAGTAATGGCTTTTTAGTAGGCAGAGCCAGCCGGCTTTTTGAAGGTCCTTTACAAATTATTTCATTAAACTATGAAGGTACAAACTCTGGTACTCACTCTCAAGATATTAGGCAGTTGATCAATAATCACTCCATCCACAAATATTTTATGAGGATTGGCCATGTGTCTGGTCCCCCTGGGTATCATATGGAATTAAAAGAAATGTAAGATGTAATCATTGCTCTCAAGTTTCCTTAAAGAGTTTATTAGAAAGATAAACCACTCATGAAAAAAATTAGAAAATCATTAAGTGGTAAGTAGCATAGGCCGCAGACTGTGGAGATTACGTGAGAAAATGGAAAGCTTAGTATGGCTTGGAGTAGCTGGTTGAGACTGAAGAAGTGGGACTTACGTTGGTTTGGAGGATGAGTAAGATTTGAGTAGGTGAATAAGGGAAAGAAGGTAGTTGTGAAATAAGTGGGAAGGAGCTTAGAAAGTTGGTGCTCCCTGCTGGCCTGGCAGGTGAGTGTGGGGAAAGGGAAATGCATGAACCAGCAGAAGGAAGGGCTCACGTGGCAGTTTTATCCCCTCGATTGAGGCAGGAGGGCAACATTTATAGGTTACAATTTGACACAGGGTCACAGAGCTTCCTGAACTCATTCAAAAGTGACGTGTTATCCCGCTTCTCTTTTCCCATGGACTCATCCAAGGAGCAGAAGGCAAAAGAAGAAGAAAAGGAAGAAAAAGAAGAAAGCAAATCCGAACCTGAGAAAGCTGAGTACGTGTCATTTCTGTGCCCTTTGCTTTGTGTCAGTGTCTTTCACACATCCTCTCCGTTCGGTTTTGCAGTGGAGAGAATCTCAGGTTGCAAGGTGACACCTGTCATCTCAGTGGAAGGCCTCATCCTCAGTGGGTGGGGATCAGTGTAAACACCTACCTGGAGGGGTGTGGGGGGCACTCCTGTCTCTTTCTGGTTCCATGAGGATTTTGTTTGTGTGTTTCTCAGCAGAAACGACTTTATGATTCCATGTGATATTCTCTGCAAGATGACTGTTGCAGTTTTTTTTTAATTGAGCCTCTATTCTGTCCTTGTAAAGAAGGGAGGGGACAGGCATTCTGAATGCCATCGCATAGACTCTTAGGGAGTGGTGGTGCTCAACACACTGTTCCAGGGCCACCTGCTTAAGAACCACCTGGAGAGTCTGTTAAAGACACAGTTTCCTGGGCCCCTGCACAGGTTCTGAGTCAGCAGGGCTGGTGTGGAGCTTAGGAAGCTTCGTTTTCACCTACAGTCTTGGTGCTATGGAGAACACAGTTATAAATGCATTACTAAGACATAAAGTGCTGCATATGAAACAATGAAAATGTGTAATTTCCTATAAAACTGGCTTCCTGTTAACAATGGAAACCTACATCATTCCCCAAGTTTGCACAGTTTTATATGCATATTTTTAAAATTGGGGAAAGCAAATTTTTAACTGCATAAGTACCACTGTTCTTGCATGGCACTTTATTTTTCTCCTCTTTTCTGTTATTTTCTTTGGCTTGTTTTCATTGTCTGTTTTTTCCCCCCTAGATTAGACAAATGTTGGTTTAGAATTGTGTTAATTTAGTTATACCTATAAAATTAAAATAATATTAAAGTGAATAATTCAGAAATAATTCTTGTTTCTAATATTTTCATGGGGAAACAGTTTTATTCAACTTTTTCACATGCATGCTTGTCATTACTAGAGTTAACCTTTTGAGTAATTTAACACTTTTGCAGGGAAAATCATATTTTTTAATTTCTAAGATATTTGAGAAAATTTAGAAGCGTTTTAAGCCCTAACAGCTAGTCATTGTTAAGGACTGAACGTTAAAATCAGAATTTAAAAACAAGGTATGTTGAAAAGTCACAGCCAAAAAAAGTCATCATTATTATTCTCTTTTCAGTTAAATATTTTATCATACACTTTGAAAGGAATATGCAATATATAGACACAAAGATACTTGAAGCCTGTAAAATTTTCAAACTCATACAAAAGAGAGAATGTATAAATGGCTGTTATAATGTACAGCCATAAACCCATCACCTAGTTTTAATACGGGCTTCCCTGGTAACTCAGCTGGTGAAGAATCTGCCTGCAATGTAGGAGACCCTGGTTCAATTGCTGGGTTGGGAAGATCCTCTGGAAAAGAGAATGGCTACCCACTCCAGTATTCTGGTCTGGAGAATTCCATGGACTATATTATTCCATGGCATCGCAAAGCATTGGACACAGCTGAGCGACTTTCACTTTAGTTCTAATAATTATTATCATTTTGCTAACCTTGTTGTATGTAGGTTTTCTTCTGCCAACCATCCCCACCACACACACACACACACACACACACACACACACACATTGTGGGGCCTTCTGTGGGACAAGTTGTTTTAAAGACAATACTAGTCACCATGTCATTTCACCTGTAAGCACCTTGTATACATTACTAATTTATATAACTTTTATACTAATTACTAAGTTATTACTAATTTGAACAGCTAAAGACTGTTTAAAGAACCATATTTATCATTCTATTTACACTAAACAAAATTTGCAATTCTTTAAATACTGTCTAATAGCTGCTAAATATTAGGCTTCAAGCTTCCTTTATTGTTTCAAAGGTGTATTTTTACCATTGGTTCGTTTGAATTAGGCCTCATATGAGGGTCACTGTTGTCTATTCTTCACAGTTGGAGCCATTCATTGTCACAGATCTTGCACTGTTGGGTCAGTTGTAAAAATGGCCATGTAAAGGACTATAACAATGAAACACAGACAAACATAACAGAGCTTGACAGTCATTTCAGTGGCAATTCTTAAGTGTTAAAAATAATGTTGGAAAAGCCTCATATGGGTTAAGTATGAGTTATGTTATGTGGCTTACATATATATGATTACATATGTACATAAATACATCTCCATGAAGGCTTGGTATTTTGTACCTGGAGAGGTTTAGGTATCAAATTTCAGTGCTCCCAATTCCATTATTGTCTGCAGAATTAACATATTGACATTGTCTATATCTGTCAACAACCAAATGCATATGCCTCTGATTTTAAATCCTGATAGCTAGTCAGTGTTAGAGACTGAACATTAAAATCAGAATTGAAAAATAAGGTATGTTGAAAGTCACAACTGAAAGAAAGTCTCCATTATTCCTTTTTCGGTTAACTATTTCATTGTACACTTGGAAAGCAATACACTGGGTAGAGATACAAAGAAAATTGAAGCCTGTAAGATGTCCTATAGAGCGGAACTTCACAGAGTTATCAATATATAGGAGACTATGATAAGCTAGAAATTCTACCCCTAATTCTAAAATTAGAAGAGGTATCAGTTATTTAAACTGATACTATGATTTGAATACTTGTATGTTTATGTATTTTGGCATAAAACTTGTTCAGTTCTTTGGTGTCTGGATGGTTTATATTTCACTCATTTGCATTCATAGAGGAGAAGATGGAGAAAAAGAAGAAAAAGCCAAAGAAGACAAGGGTAAACAAAAACTGAGGCAGCTCCACACACACAGATATGGAGAGCCAGAAGTTCCTGAGTCAGCATTCTGGAAGAAAATCATAGCCTATCAACAGAAACTTCTAGTAAGATGTTTTAGAATGAGTATTGTTTTTGATACATTGTAAGACCATAATCATTCGGGTGCAGTAAATACCCAATGACCTTCCCTCGGGTGGTAATCAGGGAACCCAGTCAGCCCTGAACATATATTGTGTTTGCTCATCTTAGTGTTTATATGTTAAAACCAGTGTCTTGGTCCATGGCTCCCTATTGTCAAACCCATAATCTCTGCACACATTCACATGACCCGAGACCACGTGACTTAGTGACTGCCAGCATCTTCCCAAAAGGACATTTTAAGGGTAAGTTAATTAACATACCCCAAGGCTCCCTCTTTGCAGGACACTATGTAAGGCTCTGCAATACATGATAGCAAAACAGATCTTCTAGGGGATAAGTAATTCATCTTGATGTTTCAGAGTGGGGTTAGTCAATCTTTCTTGAATTGCCCTTTTATTAAAAATCCAGTTATAAAAATATTAATGCAGTGAGCCAACTCTCCAATGATAAGACGATCTATTCAAAATTATTCTTAAAATGGAAATAAGTAAAAAAGTGAAAGAAGAGGGAGAAGATAGTTCTTTATGTAGTATCCTAAACATTTTCAGAAATGTTCCTTTAGTTAATAAAATATCTGCTTATATGTGGAAAAAAAATAAAGAAGATGTAGTTCTCTATTCCTATTCATACAGGATGGAATTGTTAAAAATTTTGTCTAAAAGACCTTTTATATGAGTATGTGTGTATATGTGTATAAATATTATATATTTATATCATATAAATAGGAAAAGATTGGGAGATGAATGTCTCAAATAAACCTACATGAGGTACTGACCAAAAATGTCAGACCTAGAAATTAAGAACAACACTCCATAATAAAGCCATTTGAAAGGCAAAATCATTTAACCTTTGAGGAAAAAAAAAAGACCAAAAACTCATATAGTATAGAACTTCACCTATAAGGAAAATGGATTGTTCTCAATCATGATATATTCTAACTGCTTGTACATAAATGTTTATATATATGACATATTTTAAATAATTTACAGGCAATGGCACCCCACTCCAGTACTCTTGCCTGGAAAATCCCATGGACGAAGGAGCCTGGTAGGCTGCAGTCCATGGGGTTGCGAAGAGTCAGACACGACTGAGCGACTTCACTTTCGCTTTTCACTTTTCAGCATTGGAGAAGGCAATGGCAACCCACTCCAGTATTCTTGCCTGGAGAATCCCAGGGATGGGGGAGCCTGGTGGGCTTCCGTCTCTGGGGTCGCACAGAGTCGGACACGACTGAAGTGACTTAGCAGCAGCAGCAGCATGCTTTCTTAAACTACATTGTATGTTTCCTGTATTATTTAATAAAGAGTAGACAGAATGCAAATGTTTTTGAGGTAACTCTGGATAATCCGTGGTTTGGTTTGTTGTCACAGTGGCCATGGCTGCCCGTGTGATCTGGCTAGAGTGTGAGGTTGTACAGGCGCTGTGATAAGCTGTAGCAGCCCCAGTGGGTTCCTGAAGAGTCTGTGTAACCACAGTTGAACAAAGCAAGTAATGTAGGTTTTTTCCCCCATCCTTTTGTCCCAGAGGTGCCTTCTTTTCTGTATTTCTTTGCACCATCACTTTCTTTGCACACCTGTTTGCATGCACAAGCCTAATCATGGCCACAGTCAGGTGCCACAGTGCCTCTCATGATGCCAGTCTTCGTGACCTCCCAGCTCAGATAACCAAAGTCACTAACCCAGCCCGTATAACCCAGTCCCACCTTCTAAGGAGAACCAGTGTGACTGACCCAGTTTGGATGCGGTGGCCAACTTTGGTCCTATAAATGGTGGCAGAACAGTCAGGATCATATGTTGGGAGATGACACCATCCAAGTCGGGTGTGTCTGTGGAGAGGGATAACTAATGAAGTATCATTCTGATTTGGCCTTATAATGCTAAAGCCCCTGATATATCCAGATAGATACTTTCTAGTCATCTTGTGGAGAAGGCAATGGTACCCCACTCCAGTACTCTTACCTGGAAAATCCCATGGATGGAGGAGCCTGGTAGGCTGCAGTCCATGGGATCACAAAGAGTCGGACACGACTGAATGACTTCACTTTCACTTTTCATTTTCATGCATTGGAGAAGGAAATGGCACCCCACTCCAGTGTTCTTGCCTGGAGAATCCCAGGGACAGGGGAGCCTGGTGGGCTGCCATCTATGGGGTCGCACAGAGTCAGACACAACTGAAGCAACTTAGCAACAGCAGCAGTCATCTTGCACTTAATATTAAAACAAATTCTTGGTATGTCCCCAAATCTTTTCACTTAAACCCACTTCTGGTCCAATCAGTGTTTTTTACTTTTCCCCCATAGCTTAATAAATGACACCAAGCATTTACTTACTTGCTCAGACCCCAGGATACAGAAGTTACCATCTCTTGAGTCCTTTCCTTTTTCCTACCTCAGATAAATCCAAGAATAATTCTCAGCTCTCTCTTTCAAATATATCCAGAATTTTCCCGGTTCTTAACATTTCCACAGCCACCACTGGTTCAAACCACCACCACCAACATCCTCTTTCTGCATCCTGCAGTAACTTTCTAACTGGTCCCCTGCCTTCCATGCCTCCAGTCTACTTTATACACAGTAGCTGGAATCATCTTTCCAAATCATTATCTGATCACATCAAGCCCTCTTCAGCTCCTTCAAGAGCTTGCCATCTCATTTACAGTAAAATAGTAATTCCAGTTATAATAATAAAATTAATGATTACCTTCCTCTGTAGTAACTTATCTAATCCTCATAACAAACTTATGAGACAGATTTTGTTGTTATCCCCACTTTACAAATAAGAAAAGTGATGCTTACAAGAGTGATTAAGTCTCTTGTCCACATCCTGCGGTGAGGAAGTGGTGGGGTCAGGCTTCATACCCAGGGAGTATGGTCCCAGCAATCAGACGCTGAACCACTGCACTGTAAGAAGCAACACTTTTTCTCTTTTTAACATTTCTTTTGTGTTTATTGAGATACACCTTACAAGCAACAGTTAAGTCTACAGACTTCAATTGTACAGCTCAGCTGGATAAATGTTTACACACATAACATCTGTGTAGTGACCGTTATCCACAGCCCAAAGCACAGATTTTTTATCAAAGGCCTACAGAACGATGTCCCCTTCTAACCTCTCTGACCTCATTCCTTCCCATTCTCTCCTCTTCTCACTGTGGTACCTTCTCACTATCCATCAAACACACCAGCACCACTCAGAATTCAGGACCTTTGCTCTCCAAGGTCTTTCTGTGATGTTCCCTTCCCACAGATGTTCACTTGATTATTTCCCTGTGGCATCTAGGCCTCAGCTCAAATGTCACCTCCCAGGAACCTTCCCTGACCACCCATCCAGATAGTACCCCCTTCCCTAAGTCCTTAGTCTGGTGGATTTTTCTTCATAGCATTTACCATTCCCTGAAGTTAGGCTATTTTTCATCTGTGAGTGTGCTTCTTTATTATCTGTCTACTCCATGATGGTTTAAGTTTTCTTATTCACTATTATGTTGACAGCACCAAATATGGGACTTAATAAATGGTAGCCCGTCAAGAAATAGTTTTTGGTAAATGTATGAATGCTTTATTTCAATTGCTTGCAAATTTCAAATCTCTTGATTCAATGACCTTTTAATAATTTTTTTCACCTTCAGAACTATTTTGCTCGCAACTTCTACAACATGAGAATGTTAGCCTTATTTGTCGCATTTGCGATCAATTTCATCTTGCTCTTTTATAAGGTACGTATGCCTTAGTCTTTTAATAACCAATATGAAACTACAAATAGACTGAATTGAATGTAATGATTTGACAGATCCACTAGTAAGCACATGAACACCTTTTCTGAAATGTGTTTTGATGAAAGAGAAAACCTGAATCTCAGGCACATCGCTGACTGTCTAGGACAGCAAGACTAGATTAGCTCCTTAGCACTGAGAAATGCCCCCACTGAAGAATATGGGATTTTAGAGGGTTTGCCCCAGTACTTATAGCCAGATTTGGCTGGATATGTCACATGTATGAATGTGTCACATGTATCTTGGTATGGCATACCTGTATTCCATTAAATTCTTTTGATCATTGACAAGACAGCTTAGCCATATAATTTTCCCCTGCATGCATTTTAACCCTGGTAACTGGTTAGACTAGAGGGAATTTTTAAAATATGATCATTATTTGCCATTTTTTTTCTATTGAATTTTAGTTGATTTACAATGTTGTCTAAGTTTCAGTTTATGGCAAAGTGATTCATTTATGTGTGTGTGTGTACACATATATTTTCTTTCTTAGATTCTTTTTCATTATAGGTTATTATAAGATATTGAATATAGTTCCCTGTGCTGGGTTTTTGAAAAGCTGTCTTTTCAGCCTATGCTTTTAGTCTTTTCATCATGCAGTGGCTTCACATCCAGCTATTTGCTGATAAGGCTGAGTTTCCATTGTTTCTTGTTTACCCTGATCTCTTAGAGAAAAATGAACTGACTGTTCTCTAAATGGTTTGAATCAGGTCTCCACTTCTTCTGTGGTTGAAGGAAAGGAACTACCCACTCGCAGTTCAAGTGAAAATGCCAGAGTTAGCAGCTTGGACAGCAGCTCGCCTAGAATCATCGCAGTGCACTATGTGCTGGAGGAGAGCAGTGGCTACATGGAGCCCACACTGCGGATATTAGCCATTCTGCACACGGTCATCTCTTTCTTCTGTATCATTGGATACTACTGCTTGAAAGTAAGATAGTAAGCCACCAAGGAACTTGTGTGTGTCTGCGTGCATGCATGCTGTTCTGGGGCAGCAGATTCTGAGATGAAAACTGCAGACACATAGTTTCTTAGGGACTGTTCCATCAGCACCTGAGGGGCAAAGGGAAGAAGCAGCATGGGGAAGACAGAGCAGTGGGGCTACAGTACAGACCCAACAGGGCATGTCACAGCCTCTGTTCTGAAGCTGAGACACCCCTTCAGGGTGGTCCTGGGCTGGGGGCATTGGAGCCTGGCCTTTAGAGCTCTGTGTTGACCAGTTACTGGCTACAGGCTGCCCTGGGAAGGGGATGTAGCTGTCACATTGAATTTTTTTTTTTCCCCACAGTAATTATTCACATATGGAAAATTTCACCTATAACTTGACAGCACAGCAGTGACCAACCCACTATGTAACTAGCAATGTTCAGTGTAGTAAAAATTCTAGAAATAGATCATATTTGACCTCCGAGTCGTTTCAGTTATTCTGCTACTAGGCCACATATTTCTCACCATCCTTGGCAGAAATGCTTCACAGTTTGTCACACATCACCCAGAAAACAGTGTAGCTTCATTCCTAGACCCTTTAAGGGAGTGGTATAGTTTGGTGAATAGAACTCAAGGTTGTCTCTCCAAGTGCTCAGAGCTTCAAACCTTTGCAAACCTCTTTTATCTTTTACTAACATGGCACTGTTATGCTGCAGGGCTTTTGTTTCACTGTTCCCTGCTTCCGATTGGGAAGCTTATACAAGAGTTTTGAAAAACTAGGGTCCGGAGTAAATGATTAGAATGTAAAGTTTTCTTCAGAAATACCTGTTCCTCCCTTTCCTTCCCTTGTTTTATGAGAGGGAAGGGGGGGTGTTCTTAGGTACTTGCACAATATTTGCATCTTTTTTGCATCTGTGTCTTGTGTAAACTCTGTGCATATGAAAAGAGTGTCAGTAAATTCTGGAGACATTTTGGCAAATTGACAAACATTTTTGCTGATGTTGAAATTAAAATTTATTTCAAAATAGCATATATAGGCATGCTGAACAGGCAGTTATTAAAAAGATTTTTCAAAGTTCTAAAATTTTTTAAAAGTATGCATTTTGGAACATTATAACAGTGCTTTCTTTTATTGCATCTCTCTATATATTATATGCAAAAGAAAAGAAATTTTATATACTCTTTTTCTCAATATTTAAAATTTATTTCATTAATGCAAATTATCTGTGAACCTCTCTGTGTTTAAAAGCATATGCATACATATACCTGCACTATCTTCTGTTTTTCTAAAACCTCTAGATGCCTCTTTCTGCCTAAACATGGCTGGTTCATATTCACTCATTGTTTACTTTCCTGGAAGTAACATGGGAAATATTTCTTTCCAGAAGCTGTTTTGTATAGATAGTGACCACAAGAGATGCCGGTTAATGTAAACTAATTTTAACATGTTTATTTTTCAAATGTAGGTCCCACTGGTTATTTTTAAGCGAGAGAAGGAAGTAGCTCGAAAATTGGAATTTGATGGGCTTTATATTACAGAACAGCCTTCAGAAGATGATATTAAAGGCCAGTGGGATAGACTCGTAATCAACACACAGTGAGTAAAGAATTAGATGAGACATTTCTGTGCTCAGAAAATTTCAGGATGTAAAATACTTGGCCAGAGTTCCTGCAGATTTGTCAAAAGTTTAGCAGAAGTGAGTAATAGTTATATATTCAGCCAAGAAAATCAAATGACTGAGCTCCATCATCCTCTTAATGGATGCCATCAATTTTTGCCCTCTGTGTTCTGATTTCCTCCATCAAAAATGGCTTTAGGTCCATTTCCACGGCAGTAATGGAACTTAACGTCCATTACTCAGTGTTCAGGGAAGTGTGTATACAACCTGCAATGCACGGTTATCTCACAGAAAAGCATAGAGGAAGCCAAAAGTATTCATTAAGGAAAGGGTTGTAGCATTAAAGGCAAAAATATTGAATTTCACATGTTTAATCTTAAGTTGGAAATTTTTAATTGGTATCATCCAACAGTTTGGCATATACCTAGCTAAGCATTATGACATGTAAAATATGACAGAAAAATAAATGCTTTTTCTGTGTACTAATTATTTAGCCTTACAAGATCAAAATCCAAATGACTAGCTGTTGCTTCAGATATAAATCCATCATTGAAGTCTAATTTACATTATTAGAGGTATTAATGATACAATATTTTCTAGTCGTTTGTACTACTTTAATGAAATAAATTCTTTTTAATTGTAATTAGTTTTTTTATTCTTAAAAAGTTATGATTTCTAGTAAGTTCAAATGGGGATGATTTATATGTGTGTTATTAACATCTGAAGGGCAACCCTGTAGCTCAGATGGTAAAGAATCTGTCTGCAATGGAGGAGACCCGGGTTCTATCCCTTGGTTGGGAAGATCCTCTGGAGAAGGAAATGGCAACCCACCCCAATATTCCAGTATTCTTCTTGCCTGGAGAATCCCATGGACTGAGGAGCCTGGTGGGCTACAGTCAATGGGGTTGCAAGGAGTCGGACATGACTGAGCGACCCGCCATAGCACATAGCCATATAAACATTTACTCTAAATGCTCAATATTTTGTTTGAAAGTGAAGATTTTGTTTGAAAGTGAAGTCACTCAGTCGTGTCTGACTCCTTGCAACTCCGTGGACTGTAGCTCACCAGGCTCCTCAGTCCATGGGATTCTCCAGGCAAGAATTCTGGAGTGGGTTGCCATTTCCTTCTCCAGGGGATCTTCCCAACCCAGGGATCGAACCCGGGTCTCCCACATTGCAGGCAGACGCTTTAACCTCTGAGCTACCAGGGAAGCCCAATATTTTGTTCAGCAACTCTATTTATTAATACTAAATCCAATCAAGTCTGTCCCCTTAGGTGAATTCTTAAGATGCCAGGATCATGTGATGATAATATGCTCAGTTTCCTTGAGTTTTCTCGAGGTGGGAATGAGTATTTTTTTAAAACTTCATAGGAGAAACAAGGACAGATTTTTAGATACTTTAATTTTTAAAGACAATTTACAAAGAAATGTATATATTGACATATTGTACATAAATAAAAATATAACTCCTTATTAATAAACATGTTCATATTTTTATCCATAACAATATTAGTCCATATGTTTTGTGATTTACATGGATATATTAACATTTTAAATAATATTTAATATTCTTATAGAAAAATTATAGAATAAGATGGGAAAAATGCATTGTAATTTCTGTGAATGAAAGAACATGTTTACATATTATTTTTAGGATTTTGTTTATTCCAAACAATATATTGTTATTTATCATTTTGTTAAATGATACTATATTTTACTTCTGTGCTTTTATATCTTTTAGGTCATTTCCCAACAACTACTGGGACAAATTTGTTAAAAGAAAGGTAATACTACTTAGAGCACTTTACATTTTCTATTTTTTCCTAAAGTGTAATTCAGATTTGAATTTGCTGTGGCTCATATGTAGAATGAGATATTGAGGTATGCTTTATCTGTCAATGTCATTTCAAAATGGAAATAGGATTGAATATGAGTTTCAAAAATTTCATAAGAAATCCATACTCTGCAGCTAAAAATTAAATAAGCATTGCTCATCCACCCATCCTCTGACTCAGGTGATTAAACAGTGCTCAGCCTGTACATTAAAAATAACTGGTAAGAATTTTCTCTGAGATTGGGTACCTGACTGAAGGTTCTTTTCTGATAAGACAGCTAAGTTACCAGGGCTAGAATCCTGCCTTACAATAAAGAAGTAAAGTTGTATAACAACAGACAACTACATTTTATATTACTTTATATAAACTTCAAAGACCTTTTTTTTTGACAGTTTTTTTCTTCTGATACACACTGCATCATAGGATGGTGGGAAGAAGACAGATAGTTAAGACCATCAGCTCTGATTTTGAGAGTCAAGGATTATCTATGCTCTTCCTACCACACATTATTTAATGTAGATCACTTTTTAAAGAAAATATAACAAGGCATACACAGTACTTGTACATTGTAAAATACAGTAAACATTATTTTGCAGCTCCTTCTTATTCCTTGAACCCTCCAGTTGCCAAGCTGAATCAATTCATGCCATGTACCATAATGAGCTGTAGCTCCAGGGTATATATATGGTCTGAGGTAGAAGGGCCACAAATATCCGCTGAATGGAGTGATCTTTTCCCCCTTTGATTCCACCAGTTTAGTGGGACTCAGAGGGTGGTTGGTGATTAGCAGCTGCAAATTTTTTGTTACCAGTCTGAGGGGAGAAAGAGAGTTTGCCAAGAATTTAAATCAAGTACATCATTTAAAATGAAGCACATTAAAGAAAACAGAACAACACAAAAACCCCTCAAGACTTTCTAGTTGGAAGGAGCAGAATGTTTGCTGATTTTCATTTTGGTGCAAGTTTTTTGTCTCCTTGTGACCGCAAAGTAGTAGCATTGCACTAATGCAGATGAGTCATCCAAATTAGGCCAGAGCTTTGAAAGAATCATTTTTAAGTAACTTAAAATAGATGATTTGCCATACATCAACATGAACCCACCACAGGTTAAATTAAAAAAAAAAGATTTGAATATTTTATTCATATTTGATTTGAATATTTTATTCATATTAATTATTTAATAATATAAAGAAGCAAAAGTTATCTCCAAAGGAAATGATATATCTAGAGTCAAATAAGTAGACAAATTGTAATTGTGGCTAAGACTCTTCATGGCGTTGCTGCTCTTGGGTCCAGTTTGTCCTCCTGGGTGAGAATATAACCCCTAAAGAACTCCCACTCAGATCAGCCCAGCCCCTTTTCAGTACTGTGAGAATAATGCAAAACAAATTGTTTTAATGAACCTAAATAGTATACATTCATAGGACTTTAAACTACTATTGCTCTTTAATGTTTATTTCACTTTACCTGTTTGTACACATTCCAAAAATGCTTATTTTAATTTCTACTAATCCTTTCTTTCTGTTTATGTATTTTTCCATTACCTACTCTAATCTTTTAACATCCCCTCTCCTTTCCCTCTGGTTCCCAGTGCCTTTGCTTCTCCTAGATCCCTTTTCCTTGCTTTCTTTCCCTCTTTTGCTGCCAGTTCTCTCTCCTTCTGGATTTCTTTCATTATTTTGCTGTTGCCTCATTTTCACTGATGTGCAGGATCCTCCTGGTACATAAACCCTAGGCCAAGAGTTGCTATATAAGAGACAGAGGTACTGAGCTCACAGGTGATCTGTGAGCCCACGTCCAAGCATTGATTAAAAACCCAGTACTTGGGCAAAGCCAGGCAAATGTGACAGGACAGAGGGGCAAGGAAATCAAGGTGGGTTGCTAAGAAGTGATTCTAGTGATGGATAAAGCATCTATACTAGAATTAACTGAAGACCTGAGGATGTGACAAGGTTTCAGGTTCAGGTGGAGACCACAGAGGGAATACCAGCATGTCGTGACCATCCCAGTGGCGTGCTGTGCTCTATGCAGGAGACCTTTGCTGAGTCAGCCTTGCCTGGATGCTTCCTCATCCACTCTTTTGCCAAGCCGACCAACCCTGGGCATGTTACATTCTCTAAGATACAATTTCTTTGTCTGCAGAGCAGGATGCTAATAAGAGGAAACTTCCATATTGAAAGAGCCCCATGATGGAAAACAAGTCAAAATTCTTAGCATAATTCCCGACATAAAGTATGAATTTGGTAGAAGTTACCTTATTCCATTACCTCCCACCACTCCTTTACCCATTTCCTTCAGCCCATCCTCTTCTATTTGCATACCTTCCTCTTGCCTTAGAAATCATGTTCTTCAGCTAGGTATTATTTAAAATGTTTTAAGTAGACTTGCCTGGCAGTCCAGTGCTTAGACCCCCACATTTCCAATGCAAGGGCACAAGTTCAGTCCCTAGTCGAGGAACTAAGATCCCACATGCTGTGCAGCATGCCCTAAACAAATAAATGCCCCATACATACATCAGTGTCTCTTTTGCTGTCTCGTACACAGGGTTATTGTTATCATCTTTCTGATGGATTCATTTTGATATTTGGCAAAACTAATACAATTATGTAAAGTTTAAAAATAAAATAAAATTAAAATAAATAAATAAATGCTGTTAAATTCACTTAGACCTTAACAATATGATCAGAGAACATGAGCTGTAAGTTAGATTTTTAAGTGAACTTGAAAGTAAGACATGTATTATGTATTAAAATACTCTGATGTTTGTATGTGCGTACATAGATGAGACTACTTGATGGTGGAGGTCTGTAAAATGCTTTTATTCTTGCCCCAGGTTATGGATAAATATGGAGAGTTCTATGGCCGAGACAGAATCAGCGAGTTACTCGGCATGGACAAAGCTGCCTTGGACTTCAGTGATGCCCGGGAAAAGAAGAAGCCAAAGAAAGACAGCTCCCTGTCAGCTGTGTGAGTGTTAATTCTGCTCTATTCAAGATGTAGGTAGAAAGGAGGAAAAATGAATACACTTCTGAATTTGCTAGTGCATTGATTTCCTTTCCTTCAGTGTCAGAAGAACAGAGAGATGAGCGAAACAGTATATGTACAAAATCTGCTTTTGTACTTCTGAGCTCTGGGATCATTAGATATAATCTATAACTTCTGAACATGTCTTTTTTTGTTATTTATATAAAGCAAGACAAAAAGATTTATGTTCTTAATTTGATTTGCCTCTTTACCCCTAAATGCCACTTAAGTCGAAGTCAGAGGTACAAAAACATAATATTTGACTATGTTTTCTTAAAGCTTCCTATTTGAAAAGAAGTTAATTTTCTTATTTTGGAAAAAGGAGTAATATAGGCCTTTTATTAGAAATGTTCAAAGTTCATATCCTTTTATTATAATTGTTATATTTTATTTAAATAGCAAAGACTTGGTACCATGTCATCATACTATTACTTAGAA
This sequence comes from Bos indicus, assembly GCF_029378745.1. Classification (NCBI taxonomy): domain Eukaryota; kingdom Metazoa; phylum Chordata; class Mammalia; order Artiodactyla; family Bovidae; genus Bos; species Bos indicus. The sequence goes on from NC_091787.1 coordinate 10,615,973, forward strand.
AGTTTACATTAAAATGAGGCACCCTTATATAGTATTTGCATGGAATGTTATGATATAACTAGGAGAATGTAAACTGGCTGACTTCACCAGAGACTGACTTTCACACACACGTGTAGTGTGAGTATGTGTATATATACATATATTTCTATTTTACGAATTTAATCAACTATAATCTGAAAAGAAATGTAAAGCCCACATGCTTTTAAAAAGTAATTTCTTATTGTAGTCACAACAATTTTAGAAAAAACAGTGGTTACCGTCCCTTATTTAGGTGTATTTAAGGTGTCAGTCAACTAGGTATGTGATGATTTCTTTGAAAACATAAATATTTAAGGTTCTGTAGAGCAGTGTTAGATTGTCTTAGATAAATATTTTAGTTAGCATTAAAAAAGACACTTTGGCTGACCTATCTTTTTGGTCATTTTTTTTTTCTCTCTGAAGCCTTGGTTAGAGCTAGTTGAGTCTTTAAAAATAATGTGAACCCAGTTGAAAAGTAGTTCAATAAGCACATATGTAACAATCTGGTACTTTAGGAAAACAAATATGTTTCCTAAAGACCAAATCACTATATATAAGAAGAAACACAGTTGATAAGCCTTAGGCATTAAGACCTTTATGTTAGAATATTATGTGAAACAAGGATAGTGGTGAAAAGTATACTGAGTTGCCCACTAATATTTTCAGATCCCTGATAAGCAAGGTAGAATTAAATAGTTTTACTGAATTATGCATTTTACATGGGCTTCCCTAGTGGCTCAGCTGGTAAAGAATCTGCCTGCAATGCGGGAGACCTGGGTTCGATCCCTGGGTTGGGAAGATCCCCTGGAGAAGGGAAAGGCTACCCACTCCAGTATTCTGGCCTAGAGAATTCCATGGACTGTACAGTCCTTGGGGTCGCAAAGAGTCGGACATGACTGAGCAACTTTCACTCTCACTGAATTATGCGTTTTACATGGTCGTATTTGTGACTCTGGAAAATAAGTCTGAAAAAACAGAAAAGTTTAGACTACTGTTTTACTATGAACAGTTGTAAATTAGTGGAATTTTCCACTGTTTTACATAGTAAATATTTGCAGGTTGACTGCTAGAAAAGTACCAATAAATTAATGTGGACTTTATTAATACCATTAAATAGGGATAATATAATTACAGTTTGCTGGTGAATAACACACATTACTAGGAAAAAATTTACATGTAGTGTTCCTTTATTAAAGTGTTTAAAAAGATGGAGTTTTAAAAGATTATCTGGTTTCTATATGAATATTATCTTAATGTGAACATTTGCATACAAGGATGATTCACGTATCTATGTGTGCATGTATTTATCAATCAAATTTATAGGGCTTGGTATGTGCACATTTGGGCTTCTCTGGTGGCTCAGTGGTAGAGAATCCACCTGCTAATGCAGGAGACATGGGTCCAATCCCTGGGTCAGGAAGATCCCCTGAAGAAGGAAGTGGCAACCTGCTCCAGAATTCTTGCCTGGGAAATTCCATGGACAGAGGAGCCTGGCGGGCTAGTCCATGAGGTAGCAAAAGAGTTGGAAATGACTTAGCGACTAAACAACAGCAGCGACAGATGTGCCCATTTAAATAGGTGGCTAACTTACCTCCTGGGGTAGAATGGCCTCCAACAGCCAGAAAGCCTGCATACTTCTTCACCATGTGTCTTCATGGAGTGAGAGTGGAGCTTATATCTCCGAGCTCTCTGGCTTCTAGCTTACCTCTGAACCAAGTCCTGTGGCTGGGGAGGCCGTGACTGGTCCAGATCAGCTGTGCTGCATCCCTGAGGGTGGAGTCAGCTCTGCCCAAAGAGCATGACTGCCACCATTGGTGAGAAGAGAGTACTGTGTACTACAAAATGCTTTTCATGCAGTCGGTAGCGACTTGCTACCCTAACGAGTGATAGGGATAGAAAAGAACTAATCATAAGAATAAATTTTTAAATCACGAAACTACCATGGGAAATTCAGACATCCTGATAAAACCCTTATTTTATTTAGGATTGCTTTCATGGAATATAATTATGCTCTCGTGCAAACTTTCCAGTTTGTTTATCTTTTTAAGAAAAAGTATTGTTATATTGAAACCTATTGTAAATATTCATGAAACTTTAAAAATGATTATTTAAAATCACAAAACTACAACTCAAAGACAGTTTTATTTCCTTAAAAGTCAGAGAGTCTAGGCTAAAGTAAATTAAACCTTAACTCCAAGGGGAAAAACCTCCTATGAAATCAACTTTAGATGATAAACTATGTATCACTGCACTTATAACTTAAGATTGGCCTAATTAAAGAAATGATTAAAAAAGTAATTAAAGACTAAAACAGTATCTCTAGAGGAGCCCTTTTGAAAATAGCACTAAAAATTACATCGTATTATTATATCAATTCCTAGAATGTTGGGAAGGCTAATAAAATTATAATTTCTAGCCCTATAAACCAGTGCAAGTTCTGAAAAAAGAAAGCTAAAAAAGTATATTTTAATACATGTCTATTTTATTCTGCAAAGATCAAAAATATTTATGTTGCAATTCATTCATTCAACATTATTCAATATTATATGATACACTGACTGTATCATATAATGTGCTTGGTGATGGGTATTTTAGAGACTAGTGAGAGAGGTGTAAATACATGTACATACATACACACCTACAGCTACAAAACTGTGGGATATGATTATAAAGGGAGATGACTACAAAGTGCTGTGGGAAGCAAGGGGAAGGGTTAAATTCCTTTTTGGATAGAGAAGGATATGAGAAGGGGCATTTTTGAAATCAAAAGGAAACAAAAATAGAACCAATAAGCCCTTTCACTGGCAAAATCATTACAGTTATAAAGTAAATGTGGCTATTTATGCAGGTTTTTTATTAGTTGAACTAAAAATAATTCTGTTGGTATGCAGTTACAAATGTATAGCGAAAGTTAGGGAGGAAAGTCTTGATATACCTATGTTGGTTAATTTGTACAATTTTTAGGAATAAGTGTTAAAGTGTTTATCTTATATTTAATGTAGAGAAAAGAAAAGGTCAAAAAAAGCTATTTTTAAATAATAGAAGATATACTGAAGCTTTGTTTTGTTTTCTAAGATTCCTCTAAAAAAAATCACAAAACTCTGGAATACATTGTCCAACGGAGCTCTCAAGCTCTTCCCCGGGCACCTGAACTAGAACTCATCTTCTGAGATGGTTGCCAGCCCTACCCCATCCCATGGGGAGTGAATGCCAGCAGGCTCTTGCAAGCCTGTGAGCCTTTGCTTCATGTACATATCTACAAATTCTTTTGTTTTTCCAGACTGAACTCTATTGATGTGAAGTATCAGATGTGGAAACTAGGAGTCGTTTTCACTGACAACGTAAGCTACCTTCAATACCACAAAGTAAAACGCACTCTGATTAGATGAGTTTACTGGGCTTCAGCAGGTGGAAATTTTCGACGGCTACTTAAGAAAGTTATTCAAATATCGGTTCATTTAATACTGACCATATCTGAGAAAAACCCATAGAAATACATGATTCATCAGCCCATCTCCCATTCCATTTCTTTCAATAGCTGAAAGATTAAAATGAAAATATATTTACACAAGAAAATGAAACATGAAAATTCACGTGTATTTTCATTCAGGTTTTAGTTGAACAATGGCATTCTTCAAAATTTTTACAGATGTTAGAAACTTCTAAATACGTTTTTTAAAGTTTTTCTTAACATTGATTGCAATCCATTTGCTTCTGCCAAGTTAAGTACATTATTGTGTTCTTTTTCTTGATGGATCTTCCTTTTATCAAACAGCCTATGAGTTAAACCATAGGACCCACATATATGTACAAATATTATGAAAAAAAATCACCCATGACTAAAAGCCACCAGCTGTCAAGGCAGAGAATCACATTATAGTATCTCATTGGTTCAATAGCTTGACATTTTTGAATCTTAGAATTTTCAGTTTAAATAACTGTTACAGTCAATTGTTTTTAATGCTACTATTTGCTGCCGGGGAGTTGCGAGAGAGAATCGTGAAACATGGCTGAATACATCGACTACAATTGTTTCTGTAGCTCTCAGCTCATCCCCTCATTCTTGCTTCTTAATTTTTTTGCCATCTTCTCACATCCACTCAGAAAGGAACGTAAGAACATCCCCTAAGGCCTTCTGCTGTTCTCTCTTCTGTGCTTTCTTCCTTGGACATCTCATGTAGTCTCAAAAAATCTCACTCCAATTTTAGCACTGACTTTTATAGTGACCCTTACTTCCATTCTCCTAAAGACCTGTGACACCCCTCTCCCGCATACTCTTAACCTCTGTCTCCACCCCTGCCTCATCCAGTCATGGCCCAGAATCCTGGGTATCTTAGAGAACCCTCCAAAGAGCTCAAACTCGTCTTGAAATATCTTTTGTCAGCTGCTAGTAAGGTGTCTTTCAGCTAACTTCTCCTCTAACAGTGGAAGCAGCTTCCCTGAATAAAAAGAAGGTCACCTCAACTCAGCCACACGTGGCAACATATAAAGATATTTTGGGTTGTCATGACTGGGAAAAGAGAATGCTAGTGGCAGCTGGTGAGTAGAGACCAGGAATGCTGCTTGCAAACCATCCTATAATGCACACGATGGCACCCGTGTCAAAGAATTAACTGGCCCAAACTATCAGTAGCGCTGAGGCTGATATAAGCTGCTGTTGAATAGTAAGTCAATTCATTTTTCTCTGTGGGAGAATAAATAAAAACAACCACTCTGGTGTAAAGGAGAGAATGGATGGCATTGAACTCTGCAGAATGAGCTAAATTAAAATACACGAACTCATATAACTAATTGGAATTATATGAATATATAATTAAAAGATAAAGTCAATGGAGCAGTTAGAATGAGATCAGAGTAGCTTTTGCAATAATATATATTCCATTTTCTGACATTCTTTTCTCTCATTTCATCTTAATAGTCCTTCCTCTACCTTGCCTGGTATATGACCATGTCCATTCTTGGACACTACAACAACTTTTTTTTTGCTGCTCATCTTCTGGACATTGCTATGGGATTCAAGACGTTAAGAACCATCTTGTCATCAGTAACTCACAATGGCAAACAGGTAAAAATTTATCTTTTCTTTCCCCTGCAAAAACTGAAAAACTAACAAATATTCCAACAGAAGTAAAACCAAACCTCAAATAACAGTGTACAGTTTTAAAGCTTTTGTGGATAGAGGAGCTGTACTTTTTCTCCTGGAAACCATAAGGATTTGTAGTTTGAGAGTCCCTTAGACCTACGTTCAAGTCTTGGTTTGATTGATTTAGCTTTGTGACCCTGGATAAATTATTTACCATTCCTAAATCTCAACTCCCTCATTTTGAATGAAAACAGCAAAAGTACCTACCTTACCAGGGTTTTGTGAGAATTTAAAATAAAAACATAAACGTGGAGGTCTTAGCACAGGCCCTGGCACAGTAAATTCTCAGGAAAACAGTTACTGTTTTGTTCCTAATATGATATCTGCTGTATTTGATACTGTGAGGAAACCAAAGTATGCTGCAATATCCTCACACACTAGTTGCATTAGTAATAAAACAGATGCTGCATCTGTAATTTAATACAGTATTTTAAACCAGATCTTCTTGGGCTCTTTTCTCCACTTTTATATTGGGCAAAATGAATAATAATGTTTCACACTTGACAAGGTCATGCTTACTTAGAGGAAAGTTGGCTTAATTTCAGATAATCAGCTTATGTTCTAATGCAACACACTTGTCTTGTTAAAACTTTCATTATTAATAAACTTATCAATTCATTCTGTATTTATCAAGTGTCCACTGAGAGGTAACACATTCTATGTTATTTACTTGGAATAAAAGAGTCCTTCTTTTTCCAGAATTTTATAATCCAGCATATTTTAAAATTGGTGCCCTTCCTAAAACCTTGAACTATGTCCACAGTTAAATTCACATTATCATGACCTTCAGTTTTCTAAATTTCAGCATACTGTTCTTATATATGTCACTCTAGTTTCTGAATATGAGTATGGTATGTATGGCATGGCATAAATCCAGTGACAAAAACTATACTAAGCTTATTCGAAAAGTTAGTAGATTACTTTTGAGCTCCAAGCATATTCAAAGAATTGGAGATGCTGAATTTGTGGAGTGTTTTCACACAAAAAAATCTAGCACTATGCTCAATTGCTAAACTTTTGCTTGTTTCTAAATTCTATTCCCTCTCTTTTTGAGGTATCAGATTTCCATTCGCAGAGATAGAGAGAGCTTGGTCTTATAGTAAACATGTAAAATTTACAGTGGCTTTGTACTTAATTGGTAGGAGTGAATTAAGCCCTCTATTAAGACATGTTTTTTTCCAGATAATTATAAAGTGATTTTTCAAAGACTTAATATATGCCACCACAACATAAGGGGTATGTTGTAATCAGAGGAAGTTGACATAAAAAATAATGTATTTTAGTGTGTTTAGAATTTCTGTGATGGAACCAGAAAAGTATTTTCACCAGCTTGGTGGAAAGCACATTTAAAAAATATACATGAAAGTGAAAGTGTTAGTTGCTCAGTCGTGTCCGACTCTTTGCAACCCCCCCAGGCTCCTCTCTCTATGGAATTCTCTATGCAAGAATACTGGAGTGAGTAGCCTTTCCCTTTTCCAGGGGATCTTCCCAAACCAGGGATTGAATCTGGGTCTCCCACAATACAGGCAGTTTCTTTACCATCTGAGCCCCCAGGGTAGCCCCCAAAATATTCATATACAAATTATGTGTATATTCATATATATACATATTCTATAAAATGTGTTTATATATACATGCATATATATATAGTGTATAGTTTGGAATTAAAAATTACATACAGCTTTAAGAAGACCTTTCAAACTGTGAATTTTATTTATACAATGAGAAAATTAGCCTTTAATACCAAATAACTAACACTATTTTAAAGTGTTTTTCCCAGTACTTACTTGGCAGTCCAGTGGTTAAGACTCTGATCTTCCAGTGCAGGGGGCGTGGGTTCAATCCCTGGTGGGGAAACTAAGATCCTATATGCTATGTGGCACAGCCAAAAAAGTAAATATATAATTAAAGGAGTCTTTCCCTTTGATCACTGCTTTAGAGTAACAAACCCAGACTTCTTAGTTTTATTTTTTTTAATATTTATATTACATACTATTAACAGTTATGCACTTCCAGGTGTTAGAAGAAATTCCTATTTTATTTTATTTTTTTAAATTTTTTTTTAAAGAAATTCCTATTTTAATTTAGGATGTTATTGAAGGAAAACATGATTTACAACCCCTCTTACTATCATAACAAAAATGAGATAGTTTTTATTAGGAATGTAAATTATTTAAAGGGAATAGACCTTATGAAAAGAAAGTATTTAGTATAGTATCTACCACCAAATATTTAGATAATAGAAAAATGAAGCTGCTTATTAATTATTAATCATTTTAAATAATTAAATTTTATTAAAATAAATTTTAATAATTATCCAAATTGAATTTGGATAGGAAATTAAATCAGCAATTATTCATATTCCAGTGATAGTAAGCATTTATTAGTCAATCAAGTAGTCAAGTTTTACATAAAGTAATCTGACAACTTGATAAAATAAACAGACCATGAAAATAGATTTCCCCACTGAGTGTATAAGTAAAGGATGATTATAAGGTGTGGATTCCATTAGCTTTTAGTCAGTGAATCCACTGATTTGTATTTCTAATGTATTTTCACTGTCACATTGCTTTCCAGCTTGTATTAACTGTTGGCTTATTGGCTGTTGTTGTATACCTATATACTGTCGTGGCATTCAATTTTTTCCGAAAATTCTACAATAAAAGTGAAGATGGCGATACACCAGACATGAAGTGTGATGACATGCTAACGGTAAGTTCACACTCTGATCTCATATGAATGAAAAAATTCTCCTGCTTACTCAATTCAAGGAATTGTATACTTATTCTTTAAGAGTGCATAATATAAAGTAGTGTATACAGCAAAAAGCTGTGTGGCTTTTTAAAGATTTTCATGTTTTGCGGAACATGAAGCGTTTCTGCTGGTTTTGCACATCTGCTGCATCAGCCTGATAATTAATAGAATATCAAGTAAAGTCCTTAGAACTGGAAGAATTAATATAAACCCTTTAACCTGTTGTTCATATATTCTAGGACAGCAGGTAAAGTTTTTTCCTTGTAGAACATGTTGAAGGCTTAGGTATTTGTTCACCTTAATGATAGCTGAAATTACTGATGTCCAAAAATACTTTTTATATTGAGTATCCTGGCTTAAATTATTCTTGCTCTTGACTTTAAAATCAACAGATGTTAAAGCTTTTATATTATTTTATCACTCTTCTGTAACCTGCATCTTGGATACTGGCAAATCAGAAATTAACATACATGGGACCCTAGACTAGGAAGTAAAAATTAGACAAAATATTAACCTTTACCTGGAAATAGATGAATCCTTAAATGAGCTCCAAATTGAGACACCTATACCACTGAGGTTGGTATAAGTTAAAGAGACAGATATAATGATGCTAAAATTACTCTAGGAAAAAATAAACATCTCAAAGGAATAATGAGAAAGAACTACTAACATTATAAAAGACTAGTTCAGTCAGTTCAGTTCAGTCGCTCAGTCGTGTCCGACTCTTTGTGACCCATGAACGGCAGCTTGCCAGGCCTCCCTGTCCATCACCAACTCCCAGAGTCCACCCAAATCCATGTCCATCAAGTCAGTGATGCCATCCAGCCACCTCATCCTCTGTCGTCCCCTTCTCCTCCCACCTTCAATCTTTCCCAGGATCAGGGTCTTTTCAAATGAGTCAGCTCTTCGCATCAGGTGGCCAAAGTATTGGAGTTTCAGCTTCAACATCAGTCCTTCCAGTGAACACCCAGGACTGATCTTTAGGATGGACTGGTTGGATCTCCTTGCAGTCCAAGGGACTCGCAAGAGTCTTCTCCAACACCACAGTTCAAAAGCATCAATTCTTTGGCGCTCAGCTTTCTTTATAGTCCAACTCTCACATCTGTACATGATCACTGGAAAAACCATAGCCTTGACTAGATGGACCTTTGTTGGCAAAGTAATGTCTCTGCTTTTTACTATGCTGTCTAGGTTGGTCATAACTTTCCTTCCAAGGAGTAAGCGTCTTTTAATTTCATAGCTGCAATCACCATCTGCAGTGATTTTGGAGCCCCCCAAAATAAAGTCAGCCATTGTTTCCACTCTTTCCCCATCTCTTTCCCATGAAGTGATGGGACCAGATGCCATGATCTTAGTTTTCTGAATGTTGAGTTTTAAGCCAACTTTTTCACTCTCCTCTTTCATTTTCATCAAAAGGCTCTTCAGTTCTTCTTCACTTTCTGCCATAAGGGTGGTGTAATCTGCATATCTGAGGTGATTGATATTTCTCCCGGCAGTCTTGATTCCAGCTTGTGCTTCATCCAGCCCAGTGTTTCTCATGATGTACTCTGCATAGAAGTTAAATAAGCAGAGTGACAATATACAGCCTTGACATACTCCTTTTCCTATTTGGAACCAGTCTGTTGTTCCATATCCAGTTCTGTTGCTTCCTGACCTGCATACAGTTTCTCCAGAGGCAGGTCAGGTGGTCTGGTATTCCCATCTCTTTCAGAATTTTCCACAGTTTATTGTGATCCACACAGTCAAAGGCTTTGGCATAGTCAATAAAGCAGAAATAGATGTTTTTCTGGAACTCTTGCTTTTTCCATGATCCAGCGGATGTTGGCAATTTGATCTCTGGTTCCTCTGCCTTTTGTAAAACCAGCTCGAACATCTGGAAGTTCACAGTTCATGTATTGCTGAAGTCTGGCTTGGAGAATTTTAAGCATTACTTTACTAGCATATGAAGACAATTTTCTTACTAGAGAATGACAGAACAATGGAATAGTCTAGAAATAGATTTAGATACACATGGAAATTAAAAGAATGATAAAAGTGGCTTTAGAAATTATAAAATGAAAAATAATTCAATAAGTGGTAGAAGTAAGTACTATGGACATGCTATGGGGGGAAAATTGATAAAAATTAATGACAGCTAAATTCTTTACATCAAAATAAATCCCAAATGAAATATCAATAGATAAACTTCAGTGCAAAAGAAAGAAAAAATGAATGAAAGTTAAAACAGGATTTGACTTTTGAAATAATAACAATTTTTTAATGGGGAAAGGGGTTTGTATGACATAAAACCTAGGACTCATGCAAGCACAGAAAATTACTTTAAGATTTTCCTTAAAGTTTCTTTTCAAAGGCAGATGACAAGCTAAGAAAAACACAATGCTGTAACAAAGAGCCAGTTTCTGTAATTTATAAAGTCTTAATCACATCCAGAAGAAGAAAAACAAGCAAACTATATGACTAGATACTTCACTGTAAAATAATTTGGGGTTGTAAATATGGAAAGATGCTCAGCTCTATCAAAAGTTTAAGAATGCAAATCAAAACAATCAGTTGCCTCCTGAAGACTGTTAATACCTAGAGTTATTGAGTTGATTGACAAAGTGGCATCTTCATGAGCAGTAGTAGGAAGTTAAATTAACAATTTTAGAGAAATTTTATAATGACTATCAGATTTTTAAGTGCATTAATCTTTGACTTATACTCGTGTCCCACTGCTATTAACTGATCTAAATTCATTCATAAATATGTCTGTATATTCAAGGATATTAGTTGCTATCACAAATTGAAAATAATATAAATTATAATCTATAGGGTCCTAATTAAACATGGTAGATCCATATAATGGAAAAGTATGTAGCTTTTTCAAATAATAGATAAGTTTGAATATGCTAATATGCAAAGACATACAAATTATACTTAAGTGGGGAAAAAAAGCAAGATCCTGAACAGTATTGTGATAGAATCCTAACATACAACATCACACACTCACAAAAATGTATATATTAGATATGTCGGACTATGTATATGATTTTTCTGGAAGGATACATAAGAAACTGTTAACAAGGGTTCTTAAAGGAATTAGGGACACAGATAAAGGAGAGAGAAAACTTATACGCTGGCAGACTGCCTGGTCACTAGTAATAACCTTCACCAGAGTTGCTAACACCTCCTTTCTGCTTCTCCACATCCCTACCCTGCCATTCCAGGCCCAGGGAGGAAAGTACTTTAGAGATCCTTCAACTCCTCTTCTGTGGGCTGCCTTTAAAACCACATTGTCTGTATCCCATGACCCTGAAGACTTGGGGTAGTGGCTGGCCAGAGGCAGGCAGGGGAGCGGAGGACTGATGGAGGCAACAAGACACAGAGGATAAGTATCAAGGGCAGGCATTTGTGCCTACACTGACCCAGGGGAGATTCATTAATATTCCAAGAGAAACACCACAGTGGTTCTAAATCTCAAAATTCACAAGCCTCGGGTCATAAAGTTTTTCTGGAGTCATTCAGTCCCAGCGGGTGTGATGCTCAGTGAACCCCTCAAGATTGATGGAAAGGAGGAATGGTTTCAGACGGGGATATGCAGTGGCCTGTCACAGAGTGGGAACAATATATGACTTAGATTCCCCTCTCCCACCACAGCAAGACCACCTCCCACCCCTGCTGCCAAATATCCTGGACCCTCCTTGTCACATCGTGGGTCATATTTGACCCTAATTAAGTTGTGCTAATGGTATCCTTAGATGACTACATTTTGAATTTTGCTCTCAGAATGAATTTCCATTGCTTTTATAAATTTTGTCAATGGACTTATTATGAGAGGAATCCATGCATTATTTGAACAAGAGGTGGGTTAGGAAGACCACTGCCTTTATCTGACTGATTTTACCCAATGACATGACATAGGTATAAAGAAGGTAGAGGAGTTTGCCTCACCTGCAGATGAGGAAATAGGCTTGTTGATCTTTTCAACTATGGGCTTGGAACTGAGCTACAGCCAGGATTTTGTTCATTTTGAACAATCTCTGTCCATATAGACTACCTCTGACCAACTCTGTTGTAGGTATTTCTGTCTCTATACAGAAGAGTAAATGTACCTTGCCTTGGACTGAGGCGAGGTTGGAGGCATCATAGTTTTCATCTTAGGTGTTTCTCTCTTACAGAAGAAAACTCAGTTCCAAGATACAAACCATACCTCAGTTCCTACCTGTCTTGTAACTACCTACTGCTGTCAATCAGTTGAACCAGACAAGAGTCTGAGTAGTTTCGCACACATTCAAATCCAGCTGATTGGTCTTAATAACTGTGGTGTCAGAGGCCACATTATCTAGAGTAACCTTTCAGTTTTAGATCTAAAAAGTGAAAGTCGCTCAGTTGTGTCTGACTGTTTGCAACCCCATGGATTGTAACCTGCCAGGCTCAGTTGTCCATGGACTTCTCCAGGCAAGAATATTGGAGTGAGTTGCCCTTCCTTTCTCCAGGGCCATTCCCTTCGCTAGGGGATCTTTCCAACCCAGGAATCACACCAGGGTCTCCTGCGTTACAGGTGGATTCTTTACTAGCTGAGGTATGAGGGAAACTCTTTAGATCTGAAAACCCCTTTTAATCTGCCTCTTAGAAATGCTTGTGCAGGTAGATTTTGAAGAAGCCAACAGCTGTAGAGTTTATTAAAAGTGGAGGCTTAGTAAAACCAAATATCTAGCAAGACAAAATTACGGAGTAGGAAGTGGTTGGATTTAATTATTGTAATTCCCCTAGAGAATCCTTTCTTTATGCCAGTCTCCTTCGCATTTCTTTTTCAACAGGTGAAATCTCGTATGCTCACCTGCGATAGGTTTTCCTCACTCACATCCTGTTTTATTGCTGTCACCCTGAGTTTTCATCTCCTATGTTGTTTCAGGTCCCTTCTTTGGGTCTCAAGGAACGCTGCAGGTTTTCCCAAGGATTTAACTCACTCAGTGTTTCATAACGTACAGCAGGTGGCACTGCGGCTGCAGTTTTGCAGACTTAGTGATGATTCATACTTAAATTTCTTTCCGTCTTTCTTTCCTTATTTATTTATTTATTTAGGATCATGGTGTTTTGAGCCAGAGAATCTAATTAAACCAGGAGTAACCTGATAGAATTTGAACCTCTTTGCCATGAATGTAGGAGGAGAAAGTGAAAAGTAATCTAAAGTTTTAAAAGTTCAGAGCAAAAAGCAGATTGTAGCTAGGGAGACTGACATGTCATATATGAGGGCATTCATTACAAAAAGAGTGGTTTTCAGCCTCAAATGACTAGAGGAGTCACCAGGAAAAATCTTTGTAAATCCATAGGTCTTCAAGACCAACCCCAGATCCCTTGAGTCAGAAACTGTAGGAAGATATAAAGACCCATGTATTTTGGAAAAAGCTTTCTAGGTGGTTGAGATAAAAAGTCTACTCCTAGGGAAGTAACATGCTTAGGTAATTGTTCTAAATTACTTATTTTACCTTATCTTCTCAAGGAATAATTTTTCTCTAGAGGCAGTCTCTCTTTTTCTCTCCCTGTGTCTGTTACTCGTCCCTAGCCCTGCTTTTTTTCTTTTTCTAAGATAAAGATCTTATAAGGATCTTGCGTGCGTGTGTGTGGACCTGCTCAGTCACTTCAGTCCTGTCTGACTCTGCAACCCTATGGACTGTAGCCTGCCAGGCTCCTCTCTCCTTGGGATCCTCCAGGCAAGAATACTGGAGTGGGTTGCCATGCCCTCCTCCAGGGGATCTTCCCCATCCAGGGATCAAACCACCAGTTCACTAGAAACTGCTCCTCTTCCAGTGTTCCCTAAAGGCAACATAAACAATGATTAACCCCAGAATGTATCAGTTTAGGAGGCAGATCAAGGGGGAAAGTCACTGAACATTAAATCCTGAGAATAACAACTGCCCTGGCCTGGTCTGTGTAGCACCAGGGATCTTCCTTCCTCATTACTCAGATTTTCTGAAGTAGTAAATCTTTTTGCTGCCCAGCATTGCCCCTCCGGCTCCTATTATTGGGTTGAAGCTGATTCTCTGAAAAGGAAGGTAGATGAAAGAATTTCCCTTTTCAGGAGCAGAATGATAATCTGAAAGCTGAAAGCCTTTCACCCCATGTGAGTGGGTGATCGCCACATTTCCTTCTATTCTACCACAGCAGCCATCTCTCTGATATTTCTGGTGGTAACTTCCGATAATGAAGGAGAATGCTGGGAAAATCTGTATCAAAATTCCATTGGTGAATTTTGCATTTTACTTGTTTTCCTATTAAGAACTTTGGTATCTTATTGAGTCTAATAGATCACATCCACAAAACGCTACCTGTCTTTTCACAGAATGGCCATATTTTATTTTAATGAAATATGGTAGAATCCCCTCCTTAAAATTCTTAGTGCTATTATAGAATGAAGGTGAGCAGTGAGATAAGGATACTGCTGGAGAGGCTAGGTGGCTGAAGAGAAATCTAAAAAGAAGATATTTACCTCAGTAATTTAGCCTCATCCCATGGTCTTGTTTTCAACTTTAATATTTGAAAGTAAAAGTGGATCATTCGCCTGAAGACAGACTCATATTAACCAGACTCCTGAGTCAGACATATGAGTCAGAGTATTCACATTCCACTCATTAAGAGTTCAAATAATAAGCTGATAGTCTTTTTCCCATAGAAAAACTCTATTTGGGGAGCCAAATTGTAATCCAAAGTCTTTATCAGCAGGAATTAGCTGGATGATCTTAGTCACATACATGTCAAACAAGCAGGCCTTGGAGAGCTGTGATTCTAGGACCTGAATGGGGAACTGCAGTTGATCCACTGTTGACTCACAATAGGTGTTAGTGTGAGGAGTTTAAAGGGCCAGAATCGGACACAGAGAAGTGCCAGACGATAGGCAGGTAGATTGTCCAAACTGAGGCCCAGGCAAGGGGGAGGGACAGATTGCAAACAAAGCTAAGGATGGAAAAGCCAGTAATGGATGGACTGTGCTGGTTCATTAAATAGTGAGCAGCTGCAATAGTAATTCTGTTCCATGTGGCCACAGTTAAGCACATGTGAAGATAGATTTGGAGAAAAACATATAGCCCCCAGTTTTTCTTAATAAAAGCAAGAAATTCATATGGTAAAAATAATTCCAATAGTATGTAAGAGTATATTAGGAAAATAAAACTTTCTCTTCCCACATATCCACTGTTAACAGTTTCAAGCACTGTTTTAGACAAATAGTTATAAGAAATTAATTTAGTATCCAAAGGTTTTTTTAAATTTATTTTTTATTGAAGGATAATTGCTTTACAGAATTTTGCTGTTTTCTGTCAAACCTCAACATGATTCAGCCATAGGTATACATATATCTCCTCCCTTTTCAACCTTCCTCCCATCTCCCTCCCCACTCCACCCCTCTAGGTTGATACAGACCCCTGTCTGAGTTTCATGAGCCATACAGAAAATTCCTGTTGGCTATCTATTTTACATATGGTAATTTAAGTTTCCATGTTACTCTTTGCATACATCTCACCCTCTCCTCCCCTCTCCCCATGTCCATAAGTCTATTCTCTATGTCTGTTTCTCCATTGCTGCCCTGTAAATAAATTCTTCAGTACCATTTTTCTAGATTCTGTATATACACATTATAACACAATATTTATCTTTTTCTTTCCGACTCTGTATAATAGGTTCTAGGTTCATCCACCTCATTAGAACTGATCCAAATGCGTTCCTTTTTATGGCTGAGTAATATTCCATTGTGTATATGTACCACAACTTCTTTATCCATTCATTGGTTGATGGACATCTAGGTTGCTTCCATGTTCCAGCTTTTGTAAATAGTGTTGCAATGAACAATGGGATACATGTGTCTCTTTCAATTTTGGTTTCCTCAGGGTATATGCCTAGGAGTGGGATTGCTGGGTCATATGGTGGTTTTATCCCTAGTTTTTTAAGGAGTCTCCATACCATCTTCCATAGGGGCTGAATCAGTTTACATTCCCACCAACAGTGCAAGAGTGTTCCCTTTTCTCCACACCCTCTCCAGCATTTATTGTTTGTAGACTTTTTAATGATGGTCATTCTGACTGGGGTAAGGTGATATCTCATTGTAGTTTTGATTTGCATTTCTCTAATAATGAGCAGTGTTGAGCATTTTTTCATCTGTTTGTTAACCATCTGTATGTCTTCTTTGGAGAAATGTCTGTTTAGGTCTTTTCCCCACTTTTTGATTGGGTTGTTTGCTTTTCTGGTATTGAGTTGTATGAGCCGCTTGTATATTTTGGAAATTAATCCTTTGTTGGTTGTTTCGTTTGTTATTATTTTCTCCCATTTTGAGGGCTGTCTTTTCACCTTGCTTCGAGTTTCCTTTGCTGTGCAAAAGCTTTTAAGTTTAATCATTTCCCACTTGTTTACTTTTCTTTTTATTTCCATTACTCTAAGAGGTGGGTCAAAGAGGATCTCCCTTTGATTTATGTTATCAAGTGTTCTGCCTATGTTTTCCTCTAAGAGTTTTATAGTTTCTGCTCTTCCATTTAGGTCTTTAATCCATTTTGAGTTTATCTTTGTGTATGGTGTAAGGAATTGTTCTAATTTCATTGTTTTACATGTAGCTGTCCAGTTTGCCCAGCCCCATTTATTGAACAGGCTATCTTTGCCCCATTTTTTATTCTTACCTCCTTTGTCAAAAATAAGGTACCCATAGGTGTACGGGTTTATTTCTGGGCTTTCTATCTTGTTCCACTGGTCTATATTTCTGTTTTTATGCCAGTACCATACTGTCTTGATGACTGTAGCTTTTTAGTATAATCTGAAGTCAGGAAGGAAGATTCCTCCAGCTCCATTCTTCTTTCTCAGGATGGCTTTGGCTGTTCAGGCTTTTGTATTTCCATATGAATTGTGAAATATTTTGTTCTAGTTCAGTGAAAAATGCTGTTGGTAATCTGAAAGAGATTGCACTGAATCTGTAGACTGCATTTGGTAGTATAGTCATTTTCACAATATTGATTCTTCCTACCCAGGAACATGGAATATCTCTCCATCTGTTTATGTCATCTTTGATTTCTTTCAACAATGTCTTATAATTTTCTGTATACAGTTCTTTTGTCTTAGGTAAATTTATTCATAAATATTTAATTCTTTTTGTTGCAATGGTGAATGGGGTTGATTCCTTAATTTTTCCTTCTGATTTTTCATTGTTAGTATATAGAAATGTAAGTGATTTCTGTGTATTGATTTTGTATCCTGCAACTTTGCTAAATTCACTGATTAGCTCTAGTAATTTCTGATACTATCTTTAGGGTTTTCTATGTACAGTATTATGTCATCTGCAAATAGTGAGAGCTTTACTTCTTTTCTGATCTGGATTACTTTTATTTCTTTATCTTCTAATTACTGTAGCTAGGATTTCCAAACCGTTGTATAGCAGTGGTGAAAGTGGACACCCTTGTCTTGTTCTAATCTTAGGGGCAATGCTTTCAGTTTTTCACCATTGAGAATAATGTTTGCTGTGGGCTTATCATATATGGCCTTTACTATGTTGAGGTAGGTCCCTTCTATGCCCATTTTTTGAAGAGTTTTAGTTATAAATGGGTCCTGAATTTTGTCAAAGGCTTTTTTGGCATCTATTGAGATTATCATATGGTTTTTATCTTTCAATTTGTTAATATGCTTTATCACATTGACTGATTTGTGTATATTGAAGAATCCTTGCATCCCTGGAATAAACCAAATTTGAACATGGTGTATGAGATTTTTGATGTGTTGCTGAATTCTGTTTGCTAAAATTTTGTTGAGAATTTTTACATCTGCGTTCATCAGTGATATTGACCTGTAGTTTTCTTTTTTTGTGTGTTGTCTTTGTCTGGTTTTGGTATCAGGGTGATGGTGGCCTCATAGAATGAGTTTGGAAGTGTTCTGTACTCTTCAATTTTTGAAAGAGTTTTAGAAGGATAGTCATTAGCTCTTCTCTGAATGTTTGATAGAATTCTCCTGTGAAGCTATCTGGTCCTGGGCTTTTGTTTTTTAGGAGATATTTGAGCACATCTTCAATTTCAGTGCTTGTAATTGGGTTGTTCATAATTTCTATTTCTTCCTGGTTCAGTCTTAGAAGATTGAACTTTTCTGAGAATCTGTCCATTTCTTCCAGGTTATCCATTTTATTGTCATATAGTTGTTCATCATAGTCTCTTATAATCCTTTGTATTTCTGCATTGTCTGTTATAACCTCTCCTTTTTCATTTCTAACTTTGTTGATTTGATTCTTCTTTCTTTTTTTCTTGATGAGTCTGGCTAAAGGTTTGTCAATTTTATCTTCTCAAAAAATAAGCTTTTAGTTTTATTAATCTTTACTATTGTTTCTTTCATTTCTTTTTCATTTATGTCTGCTCAGATCTTTATGATTTCTTTCCTTCTACTAACTTTCAGGGTTTTTTTTTCCTTCTTCTTTTTCCAGTTGTTTTAGGTGTAAAGTTATTTTGTCCATTCAACGTTTTTCTTGTTTCTTGAGGTAGGATTGTATTGCTATAAACTTCCCTCTTAAAACTGCTTTTGCTGCATCCCATAGGTTTTGAGTTGTCATGTTTTCATTGTCATTTGTTTCTAGAAACTTTTTGATTTTCCTTTTGATTTCTTCGGTAACCTCTTGGTTATTTAGAAATGCATTGCTTAATCTCTATATGCTTGTGTTTCTTACAGTTTTTTTCTTATAATTGATATCAAGTCTCATAGCATTGTGGTTGGAGAATATGCTTGATAGTATTTCAGTTTTCTTAAATTTACTGAGGTTTGATCTGTGACCCAAGATGTGGTCTATCCTGGAGAATGTTCCATGTGCACTTGAGAAGAAGGTGTATTCTGCATTGGATGGAACTGAAGATATCAATGAGATCCATCTCATCTAATGTATCATTTAAGACTTGTGTTTCCTAATTAATTTTGTTTTGATGATCTGTCCACTGGTGTGAGTGGGGTGTTAATGTCTCCTACTATTATTGTGTTACTGTCAGTTTCTCCTATTATGTCTGTTAATGTTTGTCTTATGTATTGAGGTGCTCCTATTATGTATTGAGGTGCATAGATATTTACAATTGTTACATCTTCCTCTTGGATTGATCCCTTGATCATTTTGTAGTGTCCTTCCTTGTCTCTTGTAATCTTCTTTATTTTAAGGTCTATTTTGTCTGATATGAGGATTGCTACTCCAGCTTTCTTTTGCTTCCCATTTGCAGGGAATATGTTTTTCCATCCTCTTTTTGTCTATATGTGTGTTTAGGTCTGAAGTGGGTTTCTTGTAAACAGCATATATATGGGCCTTGTTTTTGTATCCATTCAGCCAGTCTGTGTCTTTTGGTTGGAGCATATAGTCCATTTACATTTAAAGTAATTATTCATATACTTTTTCCTATTGCCATTTTCTTAATTGTTTGGGGTTGATTTTGTAGATCTTTTTTCTTCTCTTGTGTTTCTTGACTATATAAGTCCCTTTAACATTTGTTGTAAAGCTGGTTTGGTGGTACTGAATTCTCTTAACTTTTGCTTGTCTGAAAAGCTTTTTATTTTCTGCATCAATTTTGAATGAGATCCTTGCTGGGGACAGTAATCTTGGCTGTAGACTTTTCCCTTTCAATACTTTAAATATATCCTGCCATTCCCTTCTGGCCTGCAGAGTTTCTGCTGAAAGATCAGCTGTTAAGCATATGGGGTTTCCCTTGTATGTTACTTGTTGCTTCTCCCTTGCTGCTTTTAATATTCTTTCTTTGTGTTTAGTATTTGTTAGTTTGATTAGTTGTGACCAACCTACATAGCATATTTGGAGAAGGAAATGGCAACCCACTCCAGTGTTCTCGCCTGGAGAATCCCCTGGACAGAGAAGCCTGGTGGGCCGCAGTCCATTGGGTTGCACAGAGTCCGACACAACTGAAGCGACTTAGTAGTAGTAGTAGTAGTTTGATTAGTATGTGTCTTGGTGTGTTTCTCCTTGGGTTTATCCTTATGGGACTCTTTTCGCCTCTTGGACTTGATTTGACTATTTCCTTTTCCATGTTGGGGAAATTTTCAACTATAATCTCTTCAAAAATTTTCTCATACCCTTTCTTTTTCTCTTCTTCTTCTGGGACCCCTATAATTCTAATGTTGGTACATTTGATATGGTCCCAGAGGTCTCTGGGAGAAGGTAATGGCAACCCACTCCAGTACTCTTGCCTGGAAAATCCCATGGACAGAGGAGCCTGATGGGCTACAGTCCATGGGGTCGCAAAGAGTCAGACACGACTGAGTGACTTCACTTTAACTTTTCAGTTTCATGCATTGGAGAAGGAAATGGAAACCCACTCCAGTGTTCTTGCTTGGAGAATCCCAGGGATGGGGGAGCCTGGCAGACTGCCATCTTTGGGGTCACACAGAGTCGGACATGACTGAAGCTACTTAGCAACAGCAGCAGAGGTCTCTGAGACTGTCCTCAGTTCTTTTCATTCTTTTTACTTTATTCTGCTCTTCAAAAGTTATTTCCATCATGTTATCTTCCAGCTAACTGATTCATTCTTCTGCTTCAGATATTCTGCTATTTATTCTTTCTAGAGTATTTTTAATTTCAGTAATTGTGTTGTTTTTCTCTTTATGTTTATTCTTCTAGGTCTTCTAGATCTTTGTTGATTAAGTCTTGCATTTCTCCATTTTGTTTTCAAGGTTTTTGATCATCTTTACTATCGTTATTCTGAATTCTTTTTCAGGTAGTTTGCCTATTTCCTCTTCATTTATTTGGACTTCTGTGTTTCTAGTTTGTTCCTTCATTCGTGTAGTATTTCTCTGCCTTTTCATTTTTTTTTAACTTATTTTGTTTGAGGTCTCCTTTTCCAGACTTCAAGGAAAGTTGAATTGTTTCCTTGAAGAAGGTTAAATTCTTTCTTTCTTTTGGTTTCTGCCCTCCTAAGGTTGATACAGTGGTTTGTGTAAGCTTCATATAGGGTAGATTTGTGGTGATTTTTTGTTTATTTGTTTGTTTTTCCTCTGATGGGCAAGGCTGAGTAAGGTGGTAATCCTGTGTTCTGATGATTGGGTTTGTATTTTTGTTTTGTTTGTTGTTTAGATGAGGCGTCCTGCACAGGGTGCTACTGGTGGTTGGGTGATGCTGGGTCTTGTATTCACGCGGTTTCCTTTGTGTGAGTTCTATTTGATGCTCCCTAGGGTTAGTTCTCTGGCAGTCTAGGGTCTTGGATTCAGTACTCCAACTGCAAATGCTCAGTGCTTGATCTCTGGTCAGGAAGAAGGTTGCACAAGTGGTTTGTTATGGCATTTAGTGAGATTAAAACAAATATCCAATTCGAGAAACCAAAGATGAACCCCAGACAAATGGCAGTTATAAAATCAGGCACATAATTAAAATAATGGAATACACACACATATATATATATACGCCCATGAGCAAAGTCAAAATAGTCCAACAAAAATAAAGTACAGTAGATTGACCCAGCAAACAAAGGAAATAAAAAATTATGTTTACCAGTTAAGAACGAAAGCACAAACTGGAAAACAAAACTAAAGCATGGTGCTAAGTGGGAAATAAAGCAATAAAAAGAGAACTAGCAAATATGTGGAGAGGATAGGAAAGAAAGAATAGATATGCAGAGTTAAATAGAAGTAGATGAAGAAGATTTATATACATAAAAGATTAAATGCAAGGGAAAAAGAAGAGCAGGAAAGGCAAACAAAGGAATAAATGTAGAAGAAATTTAATAGGTTTAAAAAAATTAAAATTTAAAGTGACTAAAAAAGAAAAGAAAAAAAAAAAAAGCCAGAAGAAAGAAAAAGGAAAAAAAAAAAAAAAGGAAAACTCCACAGAACTGCAAAATCCCAACACATAGGCAGAGGTTTATAACAACAATAAAATGTGTGACAATACACACATACACACACACACGCACACACACACACACACACACTCGTAAATAAAATCAAAACAGTCCAACAAAAATAAAGTACAATAGATTGACCCAGCAAACAAAGGAAACCAAAAATTGTATCTACCATAACAAAACTAACCAAAGCACAAACTGGAAAACAAAACTAAAGCTAGGTGCCAATTGGGGTATAAAGCAGTGACAATAAACCTAACAAATATGTTGACAGGAAAAGAGAGAAAGAAAAGAAAGAAAGAATAGATATGTAAAGTTAAATAGAGGTAGATAAAGAAGATTTATATATGTTAAAGATGAACTGCAAGGGGAAAAGAATAGTAGGAAAAGCAAACAAAGAATAAATGTAGAAAAAAATAGGTTTAAAAACTTAAAAAAAAAAAAAAGGAAAATTTCATAGAACTGCAAAAGCCCAACATAGAGGCAGAGGTTTATAACAAAAATGAAAAATATGACTGAGAAAAAAAAAAAGCTCAAAAAGCTTAATTGGATTTCTTAGTGCCAATAAAATTGACAACTACAACATAAAGGGGAAAAAAAGGAAAATAAGAAATGAAAAAAAAAATCCAAAAAAATCCACAGAACAAGTAAAAAAATTAGAATAATAAATGTTTTTCTTGAGTCACTGCTGTCAGAGACCTTTCCCTCACTGGGAGTCACAGTCCACCTCACCTCCCTAGGACGCCATCCCACACTGTGCTGGTCTCTGGACCTGCTGTGGGGGCAGCTCAGATTCTAATCTGGTCCTGCTCCTGTGTGTTCTTGCCTCCAATGTCCACAGCTATCAGAACTAGTGTGTTTTCTTTTGTGGGAGCTCTCAATGGCCTTTTATATATTCCTTGGACACAGAGTCTGCCTAGTTGATCTTGTGGATTTATTCTGCAGCTTGCACAGCTGGTGGGAAAGTTTTGGATCTTCTTCCTTAACCACACTGCCCCTTGGTTTCAATTGTGGTTTTATTTTTACCTCTACATGTGAGTCATCCACTGGGCTTTGCTCCTGAGGCTGCCCTGGAGGACATGTGTTTGCCCCTGTGGGGGCCAGATGTAGAGATGGTGCAGCTGCTTGGGTCACACAGGTTCTGGCAACACCAGGTACTCAGGGGGATTGGAAGCTAGGGCAGCAGGAAATATAGTGCTCTAGAAGGGTATGGCAACCAGTATTGGCCAATACGCTCCAGTATTCTTGCCTGGAGAACCCCCCTCCCTGACAGAGAAGCCTGGCAGGCCACAGTCTACAGGGTCACAAAGAGTCACACATGACCAAAGTGACCCTGCAGGCTTAGATGCAAGACATTTTTGCCTGTGGCAGCTCTGCCCCAGTGAGAGTTGAGCGTGGCTTGTGGGGACCCTGGGGGCACCAAGTGTGCAGGGACATGGACTGCCTCCCCTGCAGGAGTTATGGCCCTATCAGTCTTTTTTGAGCCTCTTGTAGCTGGCAATCAGAAGGCCTCTTTGACCAGTCTCTCTGTAGCTCTGCGCATTCAGCTGCTTAGAGGGCTCCCTTGCCTGGGGTCCTTCTCTGTTGTTCGGCGCATTGGCATATAGAGGGGGGCCCCCCTGGCTGGGGTCCTGCTCTGTAGAACGGAGCGTCAGGAACTTAAAGGGGCACCCTGGGTGGAGTTCTGCTCTGTAGTTCAGTGCATCAGGAGATTGATGGGCCAACCTCTCTATTGTTCAGCTGTTGGTGCTAGCCTGTGGGGAGAGAAGCTATGGTGACGGTTCCACCCCCTATGCATGACTCAGCAGTATCCCCTTGCTTCCATGGCTGCCTGGCTTTCCTCCACCAGCATTTCCTACCCTGATCTCCTCCCTCACCTCCCCTCAATCCATCTCTCCGTGGTCAACAGCAGCCCTACCACTGGGATTGCTCCACAATCCCTAAACTCCACCTCCCAGCCACTGTGGCTTCCAGGGGACCAGTGTTCCTGTCCGGGGTATGTATGGCTGCAGCAAGGACTGTGTGAGTTTCATTCCATTTAGGCTGCCACAGATTAGCTGTTTCACTCTCAACCTTAAATGTTTCTCCTCTGACTCAGACAATTGCCCTGATGTGGGGATTGGACCCCCTGCTTCAGTTCCTCCACCCGCCAAGGGCAGGTCCAATCCTACTAACACTCCTGTTTTTCCCCCTAGTTCCTTCATCCTACTGAGTTTTGCATGGCTGTATATATTCTTTTCCACTGGTCAGGTATTCCTCCTCTGCTCTCAGCAGGTGTTCTGCATGCACTTCTGTGTCCGAAGGTGTATTCCTGATGTATCTGTGGAGAGAGATGTACTCCATGTCTACCTACTCCTCTGCCATCTTGTTCTCCCCCCACCTTAATTACAGTTCCTTGTCTTGACAACTGTATCAGTGCTCTTGTGTTCTAAACCTAAACTCTAAAGGAGTCAGTTACTTTGTGTTCTAAAACCTACAGTCCAATGAAGACATTCTTTAATAACATCCCTGTTGGTGGATTTGGCCAGGCAGCAGCTTGACTGTGGAAAATACTGCCTTATTCCAAAAAGGCAATGAACATCCTTTTCAAAGGAGGTTAAAATTTGTCATGTAGATTTCAAAAATCATTGAAGAAGCTTCCTTCTTCTCTCTCTGGGTGATCCAGGTTTTCAGTTATCTATTCATTATATACAGGACCACTACCATCAAGAATGCAAATTGTGTGTGGTCTTCTATCAATATAGACTTGAGTTCTGAGTTTGAGCAAGCTCCAGGAGTTGGTGAACAACAGGGAAGCCTGGTGTGCTACAGTCCATGGGGTCGCAAAGAGTCGGACACAACTGAGCAACTGAACAACAATAGGAGATCTCTTGACAGTTTAACCAAAATGAACAACTGAAAGGACACTCGGAATTTGGAAAACAATTTTTTTTTGCAAGCCTTTCCTTCACTGCACCAAAAACAGTTCTTTCTTTTTTATGCATGATTGACAATTATTCAGTGCAGTACATTTCTTTGAGGTACTTGATAGTTCCAAAACAACTTTAATCAACTTAGAAGAAATACATGTACATCTGAACACACAGCCAAGATGGCCTGGGCCTGTTTCTCACATCCAGGGCATATTCACTCACCCACACTGAGGAACCTCTTGGAGCATCTCCCCAGAGTCTTTTTTAAAGTGTCTTCAATGCACGAGACAGCAAAAGAAACACTGATGTATAGAACAGTCTTATGGACTCTGTGGGAGAGGGAGAGGGTGGGAAGATTTGGGAGAGTGGCATTGAAACATGTGAAATATCATGTAGGAAACAAGTTGCCAGTCCAGGTTCGATGCACGATGCTGGATGCTTGGGGCTGGTGCACTGGGACGGCCCAGGGGGATGGTATGGGGAGGGAGGAGGGAGTAGGGTTCGGGATGGGGAACACATGTATACCTGTGGCGGATTCATTTTGATATTTGGCAAAACTAATACAATTATGTTAAGTTTAAAAATAAAATAAAATTAGAAAAATTAAAAAAAAAATAAAAAAAGAAAAAAAATAAAGTGTCTTCAAATCTTACTTCCAGAGACTAATTCAGTAGGTGATACTAGGAATTCGGAATGTTTAAACCTCTGAGAGATGTGGATGTGGAATTAAGTTTAGACACCACTGGTCTTATCAGGCTATCTGTATGAGCATTTTGGTGTTATCTTGTATTCTTTGCTTGAATTTGGTGCTCTGTAAAACTACTTGAGAATTTGAGGTGTATCTGAGCTGTTCTCCAGGAAACAACTGACTAGTCATAATTTTTCACTCTTCAGTCATCCCGAGTGAGTTTTAAGGGCCTATCATGTGCTGAACATTATTTAGGCACTGATGATAGAGGGCTCCCCAGGGTGCCAGCGATAAAGAATCTGCCTGCCAGTGCAAGAAATGCAAGAAACGTGGGTTTGATCCCTGGCTCAGGAAGATGCCCTGGAGAAGCAAATGGCAACCCACTCCAGTATTCTTTCCTGGGAAATCCCATGGACAGAGAAGCCTGGTAGGCTACAGTCCCTGGGGTCACAAAGAGTTGGACGCGACTGAGCACTCATGCAAGATGCAAGATGACAAGCAACCCAAGTAATTCTTCTTATAATGGGACTAATTATAATGAAATGAGATCATAAAACATCAAATGAAAAATAAGTTGGAGATACAAGTCTGGGATTCAGGAAAGAGACCTGAGGTGTAAACAGAAATATTTTATAATTACCACAGATGATGCTTAAGTATGAAACTAGAAAAGTTTCCTAAGGGAATGTCCTAAAAGAAAAAAAAAAAGAAGTCAGAGAACCCAATCCTGAGGATTAATTTATGAAGAGATAGGGAGATGAGGAAGAAGTGGCCGACGGGGCTGAGAAGAAATGACCAGAAATATAGGGGGGGGGAACCCCACAACCAAGAATTATCTGGTCTGAAATGTTAATAGTGATGAGCCTGAGAAACCCTGCCCCAAAGCATTTTGCTACACCCTTTTTTCGGCAGTGACATTTGCAGCAGTACATATTGTTGGTTACTTTAAAATTTCAGTGTTAATGATGAGATGCTGTTTCTTCCCTGCCTCTCTCATTTTTCTTTATTCTAAAAATTAAAAACCTTTTTGCATTATGTTTCACATATGATAGATGAGGGGATGATAAGTCTGATTTTTTTCCTTGTTTTATTTCTAACATTCTATTCAGTTATACGTTGGACTTTTACTTCCCCATTCCTTTGTCTGTTATGCTCAAAAAAAATTGTACACTGCAATTAAATATAGTTTTGTGCCCCCTAGTATGATCTTAATGCCAGATGCATTTCCTGCAAAGTGTGTCAGCAGATGCTAAGCAGAGTATGCAGTACAGAGTTTTGTTTAAAAGACAGCAAAGTCAAGTGTTTGCATCACAATTACAAATATTGAGGCAAAAAGAGATGATGTAGAA
This sequence comes from Bos indicus, assembly GCF_029378745.1. Lineage (NCBI taxonomy): Eukaryota > Metazoa > Chordata > Mammalia > Artiodactyla > Bovidae > Bos > Bos indicus. The sequence continues at coordinate 10,642,654 of NC_091787.1, forward strand.
GGCAAAGATTCTCATCATTTCCAGTGTGAAGATTAGGAGCTAGAGAGAACCTTAGGTGTGTTGAGTATAAAAATGGGCAATGATCCTCCAGGCGGTGATGCCATTCCTTTCTTTTCCAGTGCTATATGTTCCACATGTATGTTGGAGTACGTGCTGGAGGGGGTATCGGTGATGAAATCGAAGATCCAGCTGGTGATGAGTATGAGATATATCGAATCATCTTTGACATCACCTTCTTCTTTTTTGTAATTGTCATTCTCTTGGCCATAATACAAGGTAAGCTCACTGAATGTCAAGAAGATCTAGAATCTGACCTACTTATTGTTGAAGCTGACATTACAGATAGGGTAAGACTGTCAAGTGTTTCCTGCTGCTGCTGCTGCTAAGTCGCTTCAGTTGTGTCCGACTCTGTGTGACCCCATAGACGGCAGCCCACCAGGCTCCCCCATCCCTGGGATTCTCCAGGCAAGAATACTGGAGTGGGTTGCCATTTCCTTCTCCAATGCACAAAAGTGAAAAGTGAAGTGAAGTCGCTCAGTCGTATCCGATCTTAGTGACCCCATGGACTGCAGCCTACCAGGCTTCTCCATCCATGGGATTCTCTAGGCAAGAGTACTGGAGTGGGGTGCCATTGCCTTCTCCTCAAGTGTTCCCTAGAAAAGCCAAATAGAACTTTTCCTTTCAGTGTTTCTTCATTGGAAATCTGTAGAGGGAAAAACAAAGAGTAGTGGACCTTGGTCTGGGGGTTGGGGAAGAGATGAATACAGGTTTCTTTGAACTCCTTTCAAATAACATAATGGAAAGAGCACTTTCCTGGGTCTGATTTCCAGCCCTGCCACTGACATCCTTTACAACTAACAGTGGGCGAGCCATTGAACATCTTTGGGTCTATCACATGGAAATTATATAAAGCTCTAAGCCATGGATTATAGAAAATATTTCTCTAAAAATGATGTCTGTTCCATGTGCCCCATGAGCAGAGTATTGTTCTTCATCTTTGAAGAAACTGAGCCATAATAAGTCAAGTAACTCAACTGAAGTGCTCAGCTGCAAAGTGTTGGGAATCCAAACCCACAGGGCTGGAGATCAACCCCTCACATGCCACCACAGCACCATGTTGACCCCCTCGTTTTTTCTTTCACCCCAATGTAACTTGGACTGGGTGGTTTTTCTCCCCTCCTTTTATTCCAAGGTAACTTTTTTTCCCCTTAGAAAAATCATTCATGTTGTCTTTTTCTGCTTATGTATTTCCTACCTTGAATTAAATGTCTATAAATGACACATTATCCTCTAAATTCCACAGTCAAATATGGTACCTTTTTTTTTTTAGTAAAGCACAGGAACACATTTAAAGGATTTATGATCTTCCCCTTTATGTCTTTCTTTCCTTTATGTCCTTCTTGAGTGCAACAATAATGTGTTTTATAAGAAGGCAGTCTTAAAACACTTGGAAGACAGTGTACAGTCAGGCAAGTCACAGGAGAAAACGGGACAGAGCAGAAGGAAGCCATTAGTTGGCTGATTGCCACAGTTAATAACGTTACGGGGAGATTATCGATAAGGAATTTGTGGGAAAAAAAAAGATTTGGGGCAAATTCCTCACAATGAATTAAACATGTTTGACTTGCAAATTAGCACTTGAAAACTCATTGGTGGGATTTTCTATACTTTATGACCATAAATCTCAATTGCTCTTTCTTCGCATGAACATACCATTTATCAATGCCAAGGTAACCAAAGGTTTCCCTGCTCTGTTGCTTCGTTTTTAAACCCCTTTTTGGATAGTGTGTGGCCTGGTAACTGCATGTATTTCTGCCCCCCACCCCAAGGAGATAACGCTACTGCCTTCGTAGGAGTATCCAGTGTGTAGATTTCCCAGAGTAGCTGTACATGGTCCTGTCCCTTAGGAGGATTAGCCAAGGGGCTGTAAATTTCATAATCATTTTCTGGTTGCTAAAGATTAAATCCTGTCTTTATTTAACACTAGGTTTAATCATCGATGCTTTTGGGGAACTAAGAGACCAACAGGAACAGGTCAAAGAAGACATGGAGGTAAGTCTGTTTCTCACTCTACATTTTTGTTGTGGACACTCTGTCTTCACTGCCTTTATCAAAGAATTATGGCAGTGGGAGGAAGGGGAAGGAACATGAAAAATGTGTAACTTCATTGGCCTGTTTTTGGTTCAGGCAATACATGTAGTTGAGCAAGGTGGTGGGCTCCAGATACATACAGACAGTAATATGGCAGCATACACCCCTCCAGGAGTGGGAAGACCATCCATTCTAAATGACGGATTCATGGACAGATTAGTAAACAGGCAATCACAGAGCAGTGTGATGAGCACTTATAGGAGGAAACCCTGAGTACTGGGGTCCTTGAGGCTTGTGTCTCATTTCATCTTGGATAATCAGGGAAGTTCTTAAAAGAAGAGATGCACAAACGGAGGCCTGACGATTGCAGAGATGTGGATGTGAGAGAGTGCGCAGGATAGTTTAGGGAACCTTCTCACCCCCACTATGTGCCCCACTAGGCCCCCTGGATTCTGTGAGATGTCACTGCCTGAGGTTCTATATACCAAGACACTGGTTTTCGGGAATTTGATATGCAGATTTTTCCCTTGGAAGCGTAATTGGTGCAGGATGAAGTATTACATTCTAATAATGGGACTAGCAAGGAAGGCCAACTAATTAAGAGCCTAAAAACGCATTTGAGAAATTTACAGTATAACTTACAAGCTAGGAAACAGAAAAGGGTTTTAAGCAGGGCAGTGACATGATCAGATTTACAATAAAAAAAATATCAATTAAAAAGGGAATGAAGGCATGACCAGGAACAGGGAAGCAGCTGTCAGCATTTTCTAGGTAGGAGATGATGAAGCTCTTGCTAAAGAAGTGCCACTGAGGAGGTGGGAACCAGATGGACTCAAGGAGCACTTTGGAGCTGGCATGAAAAGAACTTGGTGATTGGCCATATGCAGAGGATGAAGTTTGGAGCAAGCAGAAATGATACTGAGGTTCTGACATGAGCCTCTAGAAAGAAGCATGGTGGCTCAGTTAAACACAGAGTGACCAAGGGAGGTAACAGAGGAAGGGCAGGTTCCTGGGGAAAGCTGATAAGTGTGAACCTATTTATATAAGAGACACTGAATGGTGTCCAAGACTGGACCTCTGAATGGAGCCTTTCTGTCATCAGCAGTTGTTGATCAGTAAAGCAAAGAGAATTATAAAATATCCTAATAATCTTGATTCTAGCATCTAGGGCATCATAAACATGCCTCTAGTGGTACAAAATAGCTTCTGATTTGCAGGGATGATGAGCATCTGGAGCTGCATGAGGACAATAGTTATTGAATTCATTTGAGTTGATACATAGGCAGTGCTAATGGTAAAATGGAAAGCCTGCTTCTCCCTGGGTTTTGGGCCTGCAGATGGCAGACCTAGCAAGTGAAGAGAGAGATGGATGGGATGGGAGAAGCGGGGAGAGAAGGCATCCTATTTCTAGAGCAGATTGTCATCCCAGTACCTGGCCCCTGGTTGTGTACTTGGCACGTGGTGGACCCTCTCTGACTTGTTGATTCTATACCTCATAGTTTGGTATTTGGTTTGGTGTCCTCCGCCCACCCAGCTTGGTCATCAGCCATGGCTAGGATAGGTACCAATTTTGTGTTTTCAACTGAGGACACATTTAGTCATGCCTAGCTAGAGCCAGTGTCATAAACTTGAGCCAGTGTCATAAACAAGAGTGATCACCAAGCCTGGGTGTGCTCACTCAGGCTGGAGAAAAAAAAGAAGACATTGCTTTTCAGCCATCATCACCCTGTACTCTTTCTGCCTCTGTTGCTTCTTGCTGCTGGTTCCTATGTCACTGAAACGCCACAGTAAGACATAGTTGTGACAGCGGTTAAACTGGTATTCAAGTACTTGGTGCAGCCTTCTGGGATGATCTTCCATGTAGACTGAGTAAATCAAGTAATTGCCCCCGAGTGGTGAGTTATGTTTTCCTTTCTCAACTCTGACCTTTGAATATTTGCCTTTGTCTTCTAGACCAAGTGCTTCATCTGTGGGATAGGCAATGATTACTTTGACACCGTGCCACATGGCTTTGAAACCCACACTTTACAGGAACACAACTTGGCCAATTATCTGTGAGTATACCTGACTCACTCCTCTACCCTTCCCGATACCCAGGAATCCCTCAACTCAGCAAGCTGGAGAAACTGGAGAGAGAACCCCTCTCATTACCACCGGCCTCAGACTTCTTATAAGCCTCCTGGAGGGAAACACCCAAGCTAGTGCTTCTTTTTCCTTAAGAGTAGGTTAACTTAGGAAATGAAGTTGCAATGCTCCACGTGAATGATACCTTCTAGAACATGAATGAAAAGGTGGAAAGGATGCGCAAAATGTGTACCAAGCCTCTCAGAGAGCTTTGTCTGTGTTTCTTATTTCGAACAGGAATGTTCCATCTGCTCCTTAGAGATATGTGAATCTTCATTTTTCTGTATTTTCTGAGAAAATACAGAGCGCTTTAGACACTATTGGAAAAACCCAGATAAAAGTTACATTTTTTTAATACATAGAAATTTAGCTATTACTCAAGACTAGCCAGAAACTGTACTTTGGTACAATATTAATTCTTAATCTGTTTCTAACCTGATCTGAATATCTAAAAGAAGAGATACAGAAGAGCATTGAAGTGGACTTTGGGATTCAAAAGTATGCGACATTAGACAAGTTATTTAACCTTTTTAATCCTTGATTTTCCAAATGAGGATCGCAGTTCCTGCCTCATAAGTGAATAAATAGGATATAGTTGCAGGCAGGGTCTGGCACTAAACCTGGCATAAAGCAGCTCCCAAGAAGTATAACTTGACCAGTGCATACATTTTAGCTCTTTTGAAAAAATATTTTAAAAGAAGATAAGCTTTTGGTCCCCATGGCATTTCTTGTTTCTTTTTTTTTTTTTTGCCCTGCGTGTTTGACACATTTCTATGCTCTGCCATAAAGAGTTAGCCCATAGCAAGATCAGAGGTATCTGTTTATGCTATTTCCATACAATCCATTTCTGATTACTCTCTCTGTATCTGTAGGTTTTTTCTGATGTATCTCATAAACAAAGATGAAACGGAGCACACAGGACAGGTACGTAAACACTGAGCTACATTATCTGAAAACATTGATAAAAGAATCTCTGCTTGCTGGAATAAACGTGTACATTAAACATTAATATCAGAATTACTCTCAGATATTGGTCATGGTATCTTAGCATAAAAATCCCTTTTGTTCTGGATGAGTATACAAAGATTGCCATAGTAGAAAAAAGTAAAATTAGAATTGAACATTTATTAGCTGAAAATGCCGAGCTTGGGTTTTGATAATTATAATGTACTTGATTGCTTAATAAGATAGCAGATTATGTCAAGTGAACTTCATCCAACAGTATTACTGTGATTTGAAGATAATTGCATATCCTGGGACAAGATGGCCGAGAAGAAGGACCCTGAGCTCACTTCCTCTCAGGAGCACACCAAAATCACAACTAACTGCCAAACAACCACTGATGGAAAAGCCTGGAACCCACCAAAAAAGATATTCTGTGTCCAAAGACAAAGAAGAAACCACAGTGAGGTGGTATAAAGGGGGCACTTGCAATATAATTAAATCCCATAACCCCTAGGTGGGCAACCCACATGGGAACTGGAGAACAATTGTATCATAGAAGTTCTCCCACAGGAGTGAGACTTCTGAGCTGATGTCAGGTTTCCTAGCCTGAGGGTCTGGCATCAGAAAGAAGAGCCCCCAGAGCACTTGACTTTGAAGGCCAGCAGGGACTGAGTGCAGGAGATCCAAAGAACTGGAAAAAACAGACACCATTGCTGGTGGGTGCACCCACGGTCTCATGTGCATCAGACCCCAGGCAAGAGCAGTGACTTCATCGGAGCCGGGGCCAGACCTACATGCTCGTTTTGGAGGGTCTCCTCAGGAGGCAGGAGAATATTAAAAGAAACAAGGGGAAACCAACAAATTACATAAAAGGGGTTCTATATAATAGTACTAACAGCTGATTTCTCAGCAGAAACTCTTCAGGCCAGAAGGGAGTGGTGTGATATATTGAAAGTGATGATAAGTAAAACCCTACAATCAAGAATACTCTACACAGAAAGGTTCTCATTCAGATTTGATGGAGAGAAACCAAAGCTTTACAGACAAGCAAAAACTAAAAGAATTCAGCACTACCAAACCAGCTTTATAATAGATGCTAAAAGAACTTCTCTAGGTGGAAAAGAAAAGGCCAAAACTAGAAACAAGAAAATTACAAAATGGGAAAGCTCACAAATAAGGCAAACATATAATAAAGGTAGGAAATACTTCTCACACATATAGGACATATAAGTCAGTAATTGTGGGAGGAAGAGAGTACAAATGCAGGATATTTGAAATTAAGAGATCAGCAATTTAATCAAGTATACACAAAGACTGCTATATCAAAATCCCATGCCAACTGCAAATCAGAAATCTATAACTGATACACACACACAGAAAATAGAATCCAAACACAACACTAAAGATGATCATCAAATCAAAGAGAACGAAAGAGGAAAGGAAGAAAATAAACTCAAAACAATTAACAAATTAATAAAAATAAACTCAAAACAATTAACAAAGTGGTAATAAGAATGCCATATCAATGGGGCTTCCCAGGCGGCACTAGTGGTAAAGAACCCGCCTGCCAATGCAGGAGACATGAGAGACTCGGGTTCAATCCCTGGGATGGGAAGATCCCTTAGAGAAGGTAATGGCAACCCACTCTAGTATTCTTGCCTGGAGGATCCCACAGAGGAGCCTGGCAGGCTACAATCCATAGGGTTGCAAAGAGTCTGACATGACTATAAATGGGTTAAATGCTCCAACCAAGACAGACTAGCTGAATGGATACAAAAACAAGATGCCTATATAGGTTGTCTACAAGAGACCCACTTGAGAAATTGGGACACATATAGACTGAAAATGAGGGGATGGAAAATGCCATGCAAATGAAAATCAAAAGAAAGCTGGAGTAGCAATACTTACATCAGACTAAATAGACTTTAAAATAGAGACTGTTACAAGAGACAAAGAATGACACTACCTATGATCAAGGGAACAATCGAGAAGATATAACAATTATAAATATCCGTGCACCCAACATGGGAGCACCTCAGTATAGAAGGTAAATGTTAACAGACATAAAAGGAGAAAATGGCAGTAAGACAATAATTGTAATATCCCACTTACATCAATTGACAGCTCATCCAGACCAAAAATCAATAAGGAAACATAGGCTTTATATGAAATGTTAGACCAGATGTAGTTCATTGGTACTATGAGTATTTCATCCAAAAGCAGCAGAAAACACATTATTTTTATGTGCACATGGAATATTCTCCAGGATAGATCACATTCTGTGCCACAAAGAAATTTGTGGCACAAATTTGTTAAATTTAAAAAAATTGAAATAGTATCAAGCATCTTTTCTGACAACAAGGTTATGAGATAAAAATAAATTATATGAATATAACTGTAAAAGACAAAAACACATGAAAACTAACAATACTGTACTAAACAACCAATGGATCAAAGAAGGAATAAAAACATACTGGAGACAAATGAAAACAAGACAATCCAAAACCTAGGGGATGGAGCAGAAACAATTCTAAGAGGGAGGTTTATAGCAATAAAATCTTACCTCAGGAAACAAAAATCTGAAATAAGAACCTAGCATTATACCTAAAGCAACCCAAGGAAGAAGAACAGATGAACAATAAGTTAGAGGAAGGAAAGAAGTCATAATGACCAGAGCAGAATTTAATGAAAAAGAGATGATGAAAACAATAGCAAAAATCAATGAAACTAAAAGCTGCTTCTTTGAGAAAATAAACAAAACTGATGAACCTTTAGGGAGATTCATCAAGAAAAAAAGGGAGAGAACTCAAATCAGTAAAATTAGAAATGAAAAAAGGAGAACTTATAACTGACACCATAGAAATACAAAGGATCACAAGAGACTACTACAAGCAACTTTACACCAATAAAATGTCCATTTAGAAGAAATGGACAAATTCTTAGAAAAGTAAAACCTTCCAAGCTTGGACTAGGAAGACATAGAAAATATGAACAGATAAGTCACAAGTACTGAAATTAAAACTGTGATTCAAAAACTTCTAATAAACAAAAGTCCAAGACAAGATGGCTTCACAGGCAAATTCTATCTAACATTTACAGAAGAGTTAATACCTATTCTTCTCAAACTATTCAAAAAAAAAAAAAACTACATAGGAAGGAACAGTCCCAAGCGCCTTCTATAAGGACACAATCACCCTGATACCAAAACCATTCAAAGATAGAACAAAAAAGGAAATTACAGGCCAGTATCACTGATAACATAGATGCAAAAATTCGCAGCAAAACACTAGCAAACTGAATCCAACAATACATTAAAAGGATCATACACCATGATCAAAAGGGATTTATCCCAGTGATGCCAGAGGGTTTTCAGTATCCACAAAGCAGTCCGTGTGATACACTACATTAACAGATTTAAGAACAGAAACCATGTAATCATCTCAATAGATGTAGAAAAATCTTTTGACAAAATTCAACACTCATTTATGATAAAAAAAAAACTCCCCAGAAAGTGGGCATAGGGGAAATGTACCTCAACATAATAAAGGCCGTATACAACAAACACAGCAAACATCATTCTCTGTGGTGAAAAACTAAGTATTTCCTCTAACATCATGAAGATAAGGATATCCACTCTCTCCACTTTTATTCAACATAGATTTGGAAGTCCTAGCCATGACAATCCAGAGAAGGCGATGGCACCCCACTCCAGTAGTCTCGCCTGGAAAATCCCATGAACACAGGAGCCTGGTAGGCTGCAGTCCATGGGGTCGCAAAGAGTCGGACACGACTGAGCGACTTCCCTTTCACTTTTCACTTTCATGCATTGGAGAAGGAAATGGCACCCCACTCCAGTGTTCTTGCCTGGAGAATCCCAGAGACGGGGGAGCCTGGTGGGCTACAGTCTCTGGGGTCGCACAGAGTCGGACACAACTAAAGTGACTTAGCAGCAGCAGCAGCCATGGCAATCAGTGAAGAAAAAATAAATAAAATGAATCCAAATTGGAAAAGACATAAAACTGTTACTGTTTGCAGATGACCTGATACTATGCATAGAAAATTCCAAAGTTGCTTCCAGAAAACTACTAGAGCTCATCAATGAATTTGGTAAACTTGCAGGATACAAAATTAGTGCAAAGAAATCTATTGCAGTCTTATACACTAACAAAGAAAGGTAAGAAATAGAAATTAAGGAAAGAGTCACATTTACCGTTACATCAAAAAGAATAAAATACCTAGGAATAAACCTACTTAAGAAGGTAAAAGAGCTGCATGCAGAAAACTATAAGATATTGATAAAAGACATTAAAGATGACTCAAACAGAGATATACCTTTTTCTTGGATTGGAAGAAGCAATATTGTGCAATTGACTGTACTACCCAGAGCAATCTTCAGATTCAGTGCAATCACTATCTAATTACCAATAGCATTTTTCACAGAACTAGAAAAAAAAAATGTTACAATTTGTATGGAAACACAGAAGACCCCAAATAGCCAAAGCAATCTTGAAAAAGAAAAATGGAACTGGAAGAATCAGGCTCCCTGACTTCAGATTGTACTACAAAGCGACAATAAACAGTGTGCGGCCGGTACAAAGGGCTTCCCTGGTGGCTCAGTGGTGAAGAATCTGCTTGCAATGCAGGAGACACGGGTTCAATCCCTGGGTCAGGAAGATCCCCTGGAGAAAGAAATGGCAACTCACTCCAGGATTCTTCCCTGGGAAATTCCATGGAAAGGGGAGCCTGGCAGGCATTCATGGGGTAGGTAGCAAAAGAATCAGATGCTACTGAGCACATGGAGCATATATAAAACTGACTCACTTTGCTGTACAGCAGAACCTAACAGAATATTGTAAATCAGCTATAATAAAGTTAAAGAATGTAAGACCAGAAACTATAAAACTCTTAGAGGAAAACATAAACAGAACACTCTTTGACATAAATTGCAGCAGATCCTTTCTGATCCACCTCCTAGAGTAATGAAAATAAAAACAAAAATAAACAAATGAGACCTAATTAAACACAAAACCTTTTGCACAGCAAAGAAAACTATAAACAAGATGGAAAGATAACTCTCAGAATGGGAGAAAACATTTGAAAACAAAGCAACTGACAAAGGATTAATCTCTAAAATATACAAGTGGCTCATTCAGCTCAATATATTTTTTTTAAAAACACCCAATCAAAAAATTGACATAAGACCTAAATAGACATTTCTCAAAGACATACAGATGGCCAGCAAACGCAAGAAAGGATGCTGAACATCACTAATTATTAGCGAAATGCAAATCAAAACTATGATGAGGCATAACCTCACACCAATCAGAATGGCCATCATCAAAAAAATCTATAAACAATAAACGATGGAGAGAGTGTAGGAAAAAGAGAACCCTCTTGCAGTGTTGGTGGGAATATAAATTGATACAGCCACTGTGGAGAACAGTATGGAGGCTCCTTAAAAACTAAAAGTAGAACTTCCATGTGACCCAGTAATCTCATTACTGGGCATATACCCAGAGAAAGCCATAATTCGGAAAGATACACGTACCCCAAATGTTCACTGCAGCACTATTTATAATAGACAGGACACCAAATGTCCATCAGCAGAGGAATGGATAAAGAAGATGTGGTAATGTATATACAATGGAATATTACTCAGCCATAGAAAGGAATGAAACTGGGTCATTTGTAGAGACACGGATGGACCTAGAGACTGTCAATGCAGAGTAAGGTAAGTCAGAAAGAGAAGAACAAATACATATTAATGCATATATACGGAATCTGAAAAAAAATGATATCAATGATCTTATTTACAAAGCAGAAATAGAGACACAGATACAGAGAATAAATATGGACACCAAAGGTGAAAGGGGGCGTAGGATGAATTGGGAGCTTGGGATTGACATATATACTCCACTGATCAGATCAGATCAGATCAGTCGCTCAGTCGTGTCTGACTCTTTGAGACCCCATGAATTACAGCACGCGAGGCCTCCCTGTCCATCACCAACTCCCGGAGTTCACTCAGACTCACGTCCATCGAGTCAGTGATGCCATCCAGCCATCTCATCCTCTGTCGTCCCCTTCTCCTCTTGCCCTCAATCCCTCCCAGCATCAGAGTCTTTTCCAATGAGTCAACTCTTCGCATGAGGTGGCCAAAGTACTGGAGTTTCAGCTTTAGCATCATTGCTTCCAAAGAAATCCCAGGGCTGATCTCCTTCAGAGTGGACTGGTTGGATCTCCTTGCAGTCCAAGGGACTCTCAAGAGTCTTCTCCAACACCACAGTTCAAAAGCATCAATTCTTCGGCGCTCAGCCTTCTTCACAGTCCAACTCTCACATCCATACATGACCACTGGAAAAACCATAGCCTTGACTAGACGAACCTTTGTTGGCAAAGTAATGTCTCTGCTTTTGAATATGCTATCTAGGTTGGTCATGACTTTCCTTCCAAGGAGTAAGTGTCTTTTAATTTCATGGGTGTAGTCACCGTCTGCAGTGATTTTGGAGCCCAGAAAAATTAAGTCTGACACTGTTTCCACTGTTTCCCCATCTATTTCTCACTCCACTGATACTATGTATAAAATTAGTTAAATTAGTTATATCTAATGAGACCCTACTGTTTAGCAGAGGGAACTCCACTCAGTGCTCTGTGGCAAATTGAATGGGAGGGAAATCCAAAAAAGAGGTATATATAGCTGATTCACTTTGCTGTACAGTAGAAACTAACACAACATTGTAAAGCAGCTATATTCCAATTAAAAAACAAAACACTATGCACCTATGCTCACCTAATCTATGACAAAGGAGGCAAAAATATACAGTGGAGAAAAGTCTCTTCAATAAGTGGTGCTGGGAAAACTGAACAGCTCCATGCAAAAGAATGAAATTAAAACTCTTTACCATTGAATGAAATTAAAACACCACACATAAAAATAAACTCAAAGTGGATTAAAAATCTACATGTAAGGCCAGATACTGTAAAAACCCTTAGAGGGAAACACAGGAACAACACTTGCTGACAAAAATCACAGAAAGCATTTTTTGGTCCTCCTCCTAGCGTAACAAAAATAAACAGGACCTAATTAATCTTAAAAGCTTTTGCACAACAAAGGAAACCATAATAAAAATGAAAAGGTAACCCACAGAATGGGAAAAACTATTTGCAAATGAAGCAACTGACAAGGGAGTAATCTCCTAAATACACAAACAGCTCATGCTGCTACTGCTGCTGCTAAGTTGCTTCAGTCGTGTCTGATTCTGTGCGACCCCATAGACGGCAGCCCACCAGGCTCCCCTGTCCCTGGGATTCAGCTCATGAAGTTCAATCTAAAGGGAAAAAAGCCTAATCAAAAAATAGGTGGCAGATCTAAACAGACATTTCTCCAAAGAAAACATATAAGATGCCCATGAGGTTCTTGAAAACATGATCAACATCACTAATTAATAGAGAAATGCAAATCAAAACTACAACAAGGTATTACCTCACACCATTCGGAACAGCCATCAAAAAATCTTCAAATAACAAATGTGGGAGAGGGTGTTCAGAAATAGAACCCTCCTACACTGATGGGAATGTAAATTAGTATAGCCGTTGTACAGAACACTATGGATGTTTCTTTAAAAAACTAAAAATGCATCTACCGTATGATCCAGCAATCCATTGCCTGGGCACATATGCAGAGAAAACATAACTCGAAAACATTCATGTACCCCAGTGTTCATTGCAGTACTGTCTCAATCATCAGGACATGGAAGCAGCCTAAATGTCCGTCTACAGAGGAATGGATAAAGGAGATGTGGTACATACATACAATGGAATATTACTCAGCTATTTAAAAAAATAATGAAATAATGACATTCGCAGCAACATGGATGGCCCTAAAGATTGTCATACTGAGTGAAGTATGCCAGAGAAAGACAAACATATGATATCACTTATATATGGAACCTAAAGAATGGTACAAATGAAAGTATTTACAAAATAGAAATACTATCACAAATGTAGAGAACAATCTGCCTACCAAGTAGGGAGAAGGGGGGTGGGATAAATTGTGAGATTGGGATTGGGATTGATATATATACATTACTATAAATGAAATAGATAATCAACAAATACTGTATAGCACAGGGAAGTCTACCTGAAACTCTCTAATATACATGGGAAAGGAATCTAAAAAGAATGAATATATGTATATGTAAAATGAGAGCTTCCCCAGTGGCTCAGTGGTAAAGAGTCTGACTGCCAGTGCAGGAGATGTAAGAGATACAGCTTCGATCCTGGATTGGGAAGATCCCCTAGAGGAGGAAATGGCAACCCACTCCAGTATTCTTGCTGGGATAATCCCATGGACAGAGGAGCCTGGCGGGCATTCACGGGGTAGCAAGAGAGTCAGATGCTACTGAGCACACAGAGCATATGTAAAACTGACTCACTTTGCTGTACAGCAGAATCTAACACAATCCTGTAAATCAGCTATAATAAAGAAAAATAAAAATTTCATAAAGACAAAAAATAAAAGGAAACAACTCCATTTACCATTGCATCAAAAAGAATAAAAGTAGCTAGGAATAAACCCACCTAAGGAGGCAAAGACCTTTATTCTAAAAACTATGAGATGCTGATGAAAGACAGATGACACAAACAGATGGAAAGATGTATCATGTTCTTGGATTGAAAGAATCAGTATTGTCAAAATGACTACACCACCCAAGGCAATCTACAGATTCAACGTAATCCCTCTGAAATTATCAGTGGCATTTTTCAAAGAACTAAAACAATAAAATGTTTAATTTGTGTGAAAACACAAAAGACCCTGCATAGTCAAAGCAATCTGGAGACAAAAAGATGGAATTCAAGGAACCAGACTCCCTGAGTTCAGATTATACTGCAAAGCTACAATAAAACAGTGCTACTGGTGCAAGAATAGAAATACAGACCAATGGAACAAGATAGAAAACACAGAGATAAACCCACATCAGATCAGATCAGTCGCTCAGTCGTGTCCGACTCTTTGTGACCCCATGAATTGCAGCACGCCAGGCCTCCCTGTCCATCACCAACTCCCGGAGTTCATGTCCATGGAGTCAGTGATGCCATCTAGCCATCTCATCCTCTGTCATCCGCTTTTCCTCTTGTCCCCAATCCCTCCCAGCATCAGAGTCTTTTCCAATGAGTCCACATACCTATGGTCAATTAATCTACAGAAAGGCACTATACATAATGGAGAAAGACATTCTCTTCAATAAGTGGTGCTGGGAAAACTGGAGAGCTCCATGTCAAAGAATGAAATTAGAACATTAACACTACACACAAAAATAAACCTAAAATGGATTCAAGACCTAAATGTAAGACCTGACATTGTAAATCTCTAGGGGAGGAAATGGGCCAAACAATCTTTGATATAAATTGCAGCAATGTCTTTTTGGATCAGCTTCCTAGTGTAATGGAAGTAAAAACAAAAATAAATAAGTTGAATTTAATTAAATTTTTGGACAGCAGAGGATCCATAAACAAAATGAATAAATGACCTGTGGACTGGGAGAAAATATTTGCAAATGATGCAACCAGAAAGGGATTAATTTCCAAAAAACACAAACAGCTCATATACCTCAATATTATAAAAACAAACAACCCAATCAAAGAATGGGCAGAAGACCCAAATAGACATTTCTCTAGAGAGGACATACAGATAGCCAAAAAGCACGTGAAAAATGCCCAACATCACTAAGTATTAGAGAAATGCAAATCAATGATACCTCATTGGAGGTATCACGTCATACTGGTGAGAATGACTCTGATCAGAAAGTCTACAAATAATAAATGCTAGGAGGGCGTGGAGACAAAGGAACCCTCTTCACTGTTGTTGGGATTGTAAATGGGTCCAGCCACAATGGAGAACAGTATGGGGGTTTCTTAAAATACTAAAACTAGAGCTACTCTGTGATCCAGCAATTCTACTCCTGGGCATTATCTGGAGAGAACCATTCATTTGAAAAAATACATGCACTCCAGTGTTCATTACAGCACTATTTACAATAGCCAAGAATGAAAACAACCCTTGTATGTATATCACACACATACAAACACAATGGAATATTACTCAGCCATAAAAAATGAAATAATGCCATCTGCAGCAACATGGATGAACCTAGAGATTATCATACTAAGTGAAGTCAGAAAGAAAAGAACAAATATCATATGGTATCTCTTAAATGTGGAATCTATAAAAATGATATAAATTTATATATAAAACAGAAATTGACCCACATACATAGAAAACATATCTGTAGTTACCAAAGGGGGAGAGGGGTGAAGGATAAATTAGGAGTTCGGGATTAACATATACACACTGCTGCTGCTGCTGCTGCTAAGTCGCTTCAGTCGTGTCCGACTCTGTGTGACCCCATAGACGGAAGCCCACCAGGCTCCCCGTCCCTGGGATTCTCCAGGCAAGAACACTGGAGTGGGTTGCCATTTCCTTCTCCAATGCATGAAAGTGAAAAGTGAAAGGGAAGTCGCTCAGTTGTGTCCGACTCTTCACGATCTCATGGACTGCAGCCCACCAGGCTCCTCCATCCATGGGATTTTCCAGGCAAGAGTAAACATCTACACACTACCATATGTAAAACAATCAAAACTACTGTGCAGCACAGGGAACTATACTCAATATTTTCTAATAACCTATAAGGGAAATGAATCTGGAAACAATACACAGACATATATATGCACACACGTATATGTGTGTGTGTGTAACTGAGTCACTTTGCTATTCACCTGAAACTGTCTCAACACTGTAAATCAACTATATTTCAAGTAAAAAAAAATAATAAAAAGAAATAATTGCATATGACATGTTTAAGGTTCTGATCAAGCTATTTGAAATTCTCCCTCTTCAAATATTCACCTCCTGTTGTTAATAGTTTGAATGGTGAAATTAATAATACTAATTTTAAGGAATTCTCAAAATCATATATCACAAATAGTTTTTTATCATTATTATGGTCAGGATGAAGATCCATTATTAGTAGAAACAACCTGGAGTATTTAGGCATCATCTAAATGAATCTGAGACTCTCTAGTTAATATAACTATATGTAATACACCATGATACTTTGTGATATATATAATAACAAATTTGAGTTTCTTTTTATCTTGTATTTTGTGGTAACACACAGATCCTAAGGAAAGACATGTTGTTAACACATTGCCTTTACTTTTACAGGAATCTTATGTTTGGAAGATGTATCAAGAAAGGTGCTGGGAATTTTTCCCAGCCGGAGACTGTTTCCGGAAACAGTATGAAGACCAGCTAAATTAATCTCAGTCCCAGATCACCTCCAAAAACCAAAACACACACACATGCACACACACACACTCTCTCTTTGTCTCTGTCCTTCTGTTTCTAGACTGTCTCTCTCTGTTCTCTTGGAAACATCTTGCTGATGTTGTGAACTGCCAGCGTTGGGAGCTGTGTTTCTGAAGACCTGACTCTGCTTTTCCCCCCACCTAGGGTATTTTCTTGAAGAATAATCTAAATTCATACACAGAAAAAATAGGAATTTTGAAAAGAAAAACATTCTGGAGATTCTCAATCATTATTATACAGACAGATTTCCTTCTGAGACTCCTGGAAATCTGCTTGCACTCTGGACATTCACAGGGAAGCGTGGCAGCCACACTCATTCAGCCTCTTTATTTCACCATCCGGAAAGGAACTCTCTAATGGTCACAGAGCACTGTAGCACTTAACAGATTGCTGTGGACACCAGTTACGAAGGGAAATAGTGCCTTACTATATGTGGGTTGAGCTATGCAGAAGATATGTGCATGAAAAAAAAAAATTCTTTATTTTCTTTATGTCGACTTTTTTTCTTAGTTAGATTGACTTTTGTGAGGGTTTTTTTTTTTTGTTTTTCTTTCATGCTTTTCTTCGGTGGGGGAGGGTAAGAAAAGCAGTTTGTGTGCACCTTTTGAAAAAGACGGGTGGCCTGTCTCAGGACGAGAGGAGGTTCTTCTCATTCATCCAAATTCCCACTTCCCCTCCCCCTGTGCTCCTGCTCTTATTTTGGTAATGCTCTGATGCAATATTGCAACTTTATGAAATCTTTGTATGAAAACAAAAAGACTGCAAAAAATACACTTTCAAAAGAAATAATTTATTGCATGTTTATTATGCAAGTTTAAACAAACCAAGAAAACTTTCAGAAGCAAATTGATCCACGTGAGAGAATTTTCATGATAATTATATTCATAGTAATAAAGTGTTGTGGGCTTAATTGTGTATTTGGAGCCAGTGTCATCCACATATGATACATTATGAACTTGACAGTAGTTTTGGGTTTTTCTCTTTCTTTTCAGCCACCTGTGATCAGTTGTGGATTAAGGACTTCTTTTCAGGCCATTTTTTTAATCTCAAAGCTGAAGCAATATCCATTCAGGGATTTCACCAGTTGCATCAAAAAACATGGATGATAATATCAATCACTCCATTTTGAGTCCTTTTAAATGTGATGTGAATCTTTACAAATAAAAAGATTCAGAATGGAAGCAAGGTCATTTTGCAAATATTGGCGCTCTTTTATTACAAGTCTGCTTGTTAATTTTAGAATTGTAAAACTGCTCTGATTAAACTATTTAACTAACTTTCTCACCTTCTTCTTTTTCCATTTCACTTATAAACTGGGATTCATCCTAAAAGCCTTGAACTTTCAGTTGAGTGTGTCTAGGGCAATCTAAACACTGCCTTAAAGCCCATCATACTTCCCTGTAACTAAGCAGGTTCTCATCACATACGATTATGGAACCTCAGAGCTGTCTAGCATTTTGAATCACCTAGCCTCATCCCCATCATTTCTTTATTTTGGGGTCATCCAGATTTCTTAGAAATCACCAATGACAGAAAAATCAGTTCAGTTCAGTTGCTCAGTCGTGTTCAATTCTTTGTGACCCCATGAACCACGGCACACCAGGCCTCCTTGTCCATCACCAACTCCTGGTGTCCACCCAAACCCATGTCCATTGAGTCAGTGATGCCATCCAACCATCTTATCCTCTGTCGTCCCCTTCTCCTCCTGCCCTCAATCTTTCCCTGCATCAGGGTCTTTTCAAATGAGTCAGCTCTTCGCATCAGGTGGCCAAAGTATTGGAGTTTCAGCTTCAACATCAGTCCTTCCAATGAACACCCAGGACTGATCTCCTTTAGGATGGACTGGTTGGATCTCCTTGCAGTCCAAGGGACTCTCAAGAGTCTTCTCCAGCACCACAGTTCAAAAGCATCAATTCTTCGGCACTCAGCTCTCTTCACAGTCCAACTCTCACTTCCATACATAACCACAGGAAAAACTATAGCCTTGACCTGACGGACCTTTGTTGACAAAGTCATGTCTCTGCTTTTCAATATGCTGTCTAGGTTGGTGATCACTTTCCTTCCAAGGAGTAAGTGTCTTTTAATTTCATGGTTGCAGTCACCAATCTGCAGTGATTTTGGAACCCAGAAAAATAAAGTCAGCCACTGTTTCCACTGTTTCCCCATCTATTTGCCATGAAGTGATGGGACTGGATGCCATCGTCTCCCAAGTTAGTTTAATTTTTATCCAGCTTTCTTTCATTTTAGACAGCTCTTCCTTGTTCAGGGCAAATTTGTTTCCACACTGTAACCAGGGATTCATTTTCTGTCTTAATCTGAAAGAGGACTGGCCCACAAGTTAGTGATGTATTCAACATTCAATTGTTCATTGAACATTTGCCGTGTAGAAAGCATGGTGCTGGGTATCAACTGTCATTTTTCAGCTCATTGGAGCTCTCATAGACATCAGAGCTATAGTACTTAGATTTTGCATTTCTTTTCTGATATTGTAAGGGAGGAAAACTTTGCCCTTCTTCCTTTCTAGGTTCTTTGGCTGTTACATTGACGTAAGACAGATTCACAGGAGAAAAAACAAACTTTGTATGTATATGAGCCTCACAAAAGACATGAAAGTCAGTTGAGGCTTATATACCTTCCTGAGCTCAGAAGGGGTGTGGAGGGGTCTGGGCTCTCAAAGGGAAAGAAACTAATTCACAGGAAAGTGGGAAGAGCAAATATTTGGTGCATAAATATTTGATAAACTATGGATTGTCACACTAGGTATAGGCAATGGGACACAAAGGGGACTGAACAAACGGGTCCTGCCAGGCTACCTCCAGCTTCCCACACCGGCCCACACTCTTTATAGTTATGCCTGGCGTCAGTTCTCTTCCTAGACCAGGTCTTCAATATGAATTCTTTTAGACTCTTAAGGGGAAGGTAAAAAAGCTCTTCCTGTGTATTCTGAGGCTTGGTTGACTTTAGCTCAAAGTAATTCACACATCAAAGTGACACATTCTGGAGAAGCTCATACTAAACCTCTCAGTAACATTTTCATTAAACAGAAGGAGTCAATTTGTACTGTCTCCATCCCCAATCCTGCTTAGGAGGTGACCCCATGTATTGAGGAATTTGGATAAAATAAATGACATCAGCTCTGCGAAACATCCAAGACCACGTTTCCTTTGCCACAAAACACTTCAGAGGAAGTACACGGTGGAGAGGAATAAATGTTTTTCTGGGATATAAAATCTGATAGATTCAGATCTTTTGTTTTTGCCAAAGTCAGTTTTACATGAAACAACAGTACAAGTGAGAGGTGAGTGAACAAATTCCTAGCCGTTACCTGGATACTGCAGATTCTTTTGCCTGGATTCTGCAGATTCTTGTAGATTCCCCTGGTTGACTGCTCCTGGCTTTAGAACCCTAGCAGGTGACAGACAAGTACTCAGGGAGAATCAGAGAAAGAGGCTAAATTCAGGAAACGAAGCTTCCTCCCACTAGTGGCCTCTTGGCATCAGTGTTGGAAGGAGAGGAGAGTAGTTGAGTCGTTCACTTTAGAAACTGTCACTGGTGGTGTCAGTGGCCTACCTTTAGAGGAGGGCATCTCTCTATTCCCTTCTCAAGGCCTCAAAGGGAGGGAGGGTGGCTTTTCTTCCTTAGCATTATTATTAATTCTCCCAGGAAATGTTGCATGAATTACAAACACACTGGGACTCTCTGTTTCTCTGATTAAACTCAGGGCTGCCTGACTCACACTCAAGAAATGTAATCTCTTTAGAAATTTTCAAATATTCAAAAAATAGCAAAGAGTGCTGTAATATCATACCTTCACATCTCCACTTCCACTCTCAACATTTTCTCCCTTTCCTATCTACTCCTCCCACCACTCTTTTTCTTTGGGAAACATCTCTTGATCCTACTCCATAAAATAAACAGTCGTAGTGCTAAAGCAAGCACTTAGCTAGCCACGAGCAGAGAATAGGGGACCATGGGCCAAAGGGCAGGAAACCCCACATCTTGTAAACAACAAGTATGCTTAGGTAGATGAAAAGCAGGAACTTCCAGAATGACAGGAAACCATACATTTTGGGGTGTGTGGCCTGTCCTGAGTGTCCTGAAGGCAGACAAAGAAAGGTAGGAAAAGGCAGGAATTTCTGGTGCCCAAATTCAACATTTTGTTCACTATGCCCTTATTACAATAAAATTAGCCTCGCAGATAAAAGGTTCCCATCATGCACCAATGCCATGACACTTCCGATCAAGGTCAAATAAAACAAAAATCCTTCCTCCCCTCAGGCAGATGGAGCTGGAATGAAAATCAGTAAAAACAAACCCCAAAACCCTCCCTCCCAAATGAATAGTCCACTTCTTCATTTCTATGCCCCACATAACCAGTTTGCCAGAGAAACATGGCAGCCACTCAGCTGAGCCAGCCTGCTCTCCCCTTGAGATATGTGCATGCATGCTTAGTCACGTCTGACTCTCTGCGACGCTATGGACTGCAGCCTGCCAGGCTCCTCTGTCCATGGGATTCTCTAGGCAAGAATACTAGAGTGGGTTGCCGTTTCCTCCTCTAGGTGAAATTCCTCTCCCAGGGATTGAACTTGCATCTCCTGTGGCTCCTGCATTGGCCACTGATCCACCTGGGAAGCCCCCTGAGGGCATTAAGTGAAGTGAAGTCACTCAGTCATTTCCGACTCTTTGTGACCCCATGGACTGTAGCCTACCACACTCCGCCATTCATGGGATTTTCCAGGCAAGAGTACTGGAGTGGGTTGCCATTTCCTTCTCCAGAGCATCTTCCCAACCCAGGGATCAAACACGGGTGTCCCACGTTGTAGGCAGACACTACTGTCAGAGCCACCAGGGAAGTCCTCCTTGAGGGCATACTATCATGTAAATTAATCCTCGCTTTACTTTCTTGACCTGCCTGTTTTGTCTCTGAATTCTTTCTGCGAGACAAGAAACTAGCCTCTTGCCTTCCTTGCACTTGACAGGTGCTGTCTTACTTCCTGCCATTCATTCATTTCTCCTCCCTACCTCCCACCATCCTACTCCTCTCCCTGCCCCTCACTTTCTAATTTCCCATTTTCAGACCTGATGCTGCAAAGATGCGGGCGTGAGTCAAGCATTTAAAACCATCAGGGCACTCATCAATGGAACACTCTGATCCAGATGACTGGGTCATGGGATGGACTAGAGAGACGATGGGTCTGTCCACACACCCCAAGGCAATTTCCACACAACGGTTTTAGGCACACAGTAAAAAGCATAACACTGCCTCCTCCCTGCAGCTTATTCCTGGTTCACCTATGCCTGAACATCCTTGTCTTCTCTCTGTGTCCCTATCTCACTCTTACTTTCCACTCTTATTTCATGCCTTACTGTGCTGGAAATGGGGAAAAAATCTACCAGGCATTTTCTAACCTTGCCACTAGGTCTTCAGTTCAGTTCAGTCGCTCAGTCGTGTCCGACTGTTTGCGACCCCATGAATCGCAGCACGCCAGGCCTCCTTGTCCATCACCAACTCCCGGAGTTCACTGGGTCTTATACCTCTCATTATGTGCAAGGCATGTCAGGAAGGTTTCCAACCATTGTCACAGGTAGTTAAGGACCTAAACCATAGGAGCCTGACCCTCTGGATTTGCCTCATCCACCATTTAACTGTCATCAGGTGCGACTTTGTGGAAATACAAATGCAACCTTAGAGTGTAAGAGAGTTCACACTGCAGCCCTTCAGGAGCTCTTTTGTCCAGTGGGTAGTCTGTGTGCAAAACCCCTGGTGCTGGGAAGGGGGGCAGTCCTGCCCCACGGTGGTGGGACTGCATCTGGGCTGCCATCCTTTGCCACTGGCTTCTGCAAGCCACCCTGTGTTCAGCCAGCCTTCTCCGTGGTCCACCAGGTGATGGGGGTCTGTCCCTGCCCCAGTGCCATCCACCTCACACTGCTGGGACAGGGCAGTGTGTGCCAGCGTAGGGTCCATACATGGTTATACCCCAGGGATACATGCCTGGGCAGTGACATTTGCCATGCTGACCTCCCCAGGGTCATATAATTGGGAGTGTTTTGGGGAGTGTTCTTGCAGGGATGTTGGGCTCTTCATACCCCTACGTGCAGACACAGTACCTCCACCTTGGACCATATCTCCTGCCTGTGTCCAGCCCCACCACCAGCTAGACAGAGTGCTTGTGAGAGGGGGTGGTGAAAGGGTGGCACTGATGTCCAGGGGTGCCTCCAACAAAAGGGAAGGGAAAAGAGAGGCTTTTTCACAAACCATCTGCTTTAATGGCCAATTTCCAGAAATTTGCCACTCTTTTAGGGAAAAAAAGCTGGGATCTAAATAGGTCCTAGAACTATGAGGATGTCTATTCTAGAAGAAGAGGAAACAACAGAAGGGGAAAGACTAGAGATCTCTTCAGGAAAATTGGAGATATCAAGGGAACATTTCTCCCAAAGATGGGCACAATAAAGGACAGCAACAGTAGAGACCTAGTAGACACTGAAGAGATCAAAAAAAGATGGAAAGAATACATGGAAGAACTGTATAAAAGAGATCCAAATGAACCAATTGCTACAATGGTGAGGTCAGCCACCAGAGCCAGATATTCTGGAGATTGAAGTCAAGTAGGCCTTAGGAAGCACTGCTGTTAATAAAGCTAGTGGATGCGATGGACTTTCAAGTAGAATTATTCAAGTACTAAAGGATGATGCCATTAAGGTGTTGCATTCAATATGTCAGCAAATCTGGAAGACCCAGCAGTGGCCACAGGACTAGAAAAGGTCAGTTCCCAAGAAGGGTAGTACCAAAGAATGTGCAAACCATCGGACAATTGCACTCATCTCCCGTGCTAGTAAGGTCATGCATAAAATCTTACATGCTAGACTTGAGAACCAAGAAGTTTCAGATATCTAAGCTGGGTTTCAAAAGGAAAAGGAACCAGAGATCAAATTACCAACATTGCTGGATCATAGAGTAAGCTAGGGAATTCCAGAAAAACATCTACCTCTGTTTCATTGACTATGCTGAAGCCTTTGGCTGTGTGGATCATGACAAATTGTGAAAAGCTCTTAAAGAGATGGGAATGCCAGACCATCTTATCTGTCTCCTGAGAAACAGGTATGTAGGTCAAGAAGCAACAGTTAGAACCCTGTATATAACAACTGATTGGTTCAAGATCCAGAAAGAAGCACGACAGGGCTGTCTGCTGTCCCCCCGTTTGTCTAACCTATATGCTGAGCACATCATGAGAAATGCTGGGCTGGATGAGCTCCTATCTTGAGCTGGAATCAAGATAGGAGGGAGAAACATCAACAACTTCAGATATGTAGATGATACCACTCTAATGGCAGAAAGCAAAGAGAAACTAAAGAGCCTCTTGATAAGGGTGAAGGAGGAGGGTGAAAGAACTGGCTCAAAACTAAATATTAAAAAATCCAAGATCATGGCATCCAGCTCCATTACTTCATGGCAAATAGAAGGGTAAAAGGTGGAAATAGTGACAGATTTCCTCTTCTCGGGCTCTAAAATCACTGTGGACAGTGACTGCAGCCATGAAATCAGAAGACGATTACTTCTTGGCAGGAAAGCTAAGACAAACCTAGACAGGGTGTTGAAAAGCAGAGACATTACTCTGCCAACAAAGGTACATATAGTCAAGGCTATGGTCTTCCCAGTGGTCACGCATGGTTGTGAAAGCTGGACCATTAAGAAGGCAGAACACCAAACAATTGATGCCTTCAAACTGTGGTGCTGGAGAAAATTCCTGAAAGTCCCTTGGACAGCAAGGAGATCAAACCAGTCAATCTTAAAGGAAATCAACCCTGAATACTCATTGGAAGGACTGATGCTGAAGCTAAAGTTCCAATATTTTGGTCATCTTTTTGAATAGCTGACTCACTGGAAAAGTCCCTGATGCTGGGAAAGATTGAGGACAGAAGGAGAAGAGGGCGTCAGAGGATGAGATGGCTGGATGGCATCACCAATGCAATGGAAGTGAACTTGGGCAAACTTCAGGACATAGTGAGGGACAAGGAAGCCTGGTGTGCAGCAGTCCATAGGGTTGCAAAGAGTTGGACATGACTGGGCAATGGAACAGCAACAACAATTCTAGAACATACCCCAGAACACAGAGGTTAATAAATGGCCATAGGATCCAGTATAGAGAAGTCTTCAGGAAGGTCACTCATCTTGGATACTGAAGGTGCCAGGGTAGGACACAGACCCCAGGATGCTGGGGCCAGTAGGACCACCACATGGGGGAGAAGCTAAGCCCCGCTGTGGCCAGTGTCAACAGGACTAAGTGGATGGGGATATCTGGAGCCAATCCTGTCTTCAAAAATGCCCTCTGGATCTCCTAATGTTAGTGCTCCTCTCTGTTACGGGAGCCCCCTCTTCCTGAAGGAGCAATGGGAAACACTTCCTCCATCCCCAAGGACTCACCCCTCAGGTAGTTCTGAGTCCCTGGGACAAGTTTTATCTAGATTCTTTAAAATAAGAAAAGCTCACTTTCTTTTGTAACATAGCTTGGCTGAATTTATAATCTTGAAGATGATGAAGCCTGGCCAGAAAACGAAAGCCTCAATTATAATATCACCCTACAGTTAGACATCTATGGTAAAAGGCAGGGGAAACAGACAGAACTTTCTATATTCAGGCTTTTATAGCCCTAAGAGAGAACTCAGAGCTCTGCAAGTCTTATGTTAGATGGACCCTCTACCAGTTGGGACCACTGAATGCTGCAAAAAAGCCCTCTCTAGTGGCATCTCCAGAGGAACACGAGCCCCAGACAGAAGACCTTAGCACTCTTTCACCATTTTCATATCCTCCCTGCCTTATAAGCCTGTTTACTCTTTGGAAACCAAAGTGCAGCCAGGGCTTCCCTGCCCCCTTCAGGAAGCAGCAGGTGGGCCTCAGGGAATTCCCAAGGACTACACTCCTTTTTTCTCTGTCCAACCTCAACTGCGCAACTGCACTCATCTCACACGCTAGTAAAGTAATGCTCAAACTTCTCCAAGCCAAGCTTCAGCAATACATGAACCATGAAATTCCAGTTGTTCAAGCTGGTTTTAGAAAAGGCAGAGGAACCAGAGACCAAATTGCCAACATCCACTGGATCATCGAAAAATCAAGAGAGTTCCAGAAAAACATCTATTTCTGCTTTATTCAATATGCCAAAGCCTTTGACTGTGTGGATCACAATAAACTGTGGAAAATTCTGAAAGAGATGGGAATACCAGACCACCTGACCTGACTCTTGAGAAATCTGTATGCAGGTCAGGAAGCAACAGTTAGAACTGGACATGGAACAACAGACTGGTTCCAAATAGGAAAAGGAGTATGTCAAGGCTGTATATTGTCACCCTGCTTATTTAACTTATATGCAAAGTACATCATGAGAAACTCTTGGCTGGAAGAAGCACAAGCTGGAATCAAGATTGCTGGGAGAAATATCAATAACCTCAGATATGCAGATGACACCACCCTTACGGTAAAAAGTGAAGAGGAACTAAAAAGCCTCTTGAGGAAAGTGAAAGTGGAGAGTGAAAAAGTTGGCTTAAAACTCAACATTCAGAAAATGAAGATCATGGCATCTGGTCCCATCACTTCATGGGAAATAGATGGGGAAACAGTAGAAACAGTGTCAGACTTTATTTTTTGGGGATCCAAAATCACTGCAGATGGTGACTGCGGCCATGAAATTAAAAGACGCTTACTCCTTGGAAGGAAAGTTATGACCAACCTAGATAGCATATTCAAAAGCAGAGACGTTACTTTGCCAACAAAGTTCGTTCTAGTCAAGTCTATGGTTTTTCCTATGGTCATGTATGGATGTGAGAATTGGACTGTGAAGAAGGCTGAGTGCTGAAGAATTGATGCTTTTGAATGGTGGTATTGGAGAAGACTCTTGAGAGTCCCTTGGACTGCCAGGAGATCCAAGCAGTCCATTCTGAAGGAGATCAGCCCTGGGATTTCTTTGGAAGGAATGATGCTAAAGCTGAAACTCCAGTACTTTGGCCACCTCACGTGAAGAGTTGACTCATTGGAAAAGACTCTGATGCTGGGAGGGACTGGGGGCAGGAGAAGGGGGCGACAGAGGATGAGATGGCTGGATGGTATCACTGACTCGAGGACATGAGTCTGAGTGAGCTCCGGGAGTTGGTAATGGGCAGGGAGACCTGGCGCGCTGTGATTCATGGGATTGCAAAGAGTCGGACATGACTGAGTGACTGAACTGAACTGAACTGAACACCCCTTTTTTCTCTGTTCAACCTCAACCAGTGCAGCAGTCTTTTAGGCTGATTCTCAGAGGACCCCAGCTGGCTCACTGGCAAATTCCGGGGACTAACTCTATCCTTTGACGTTACCTGGAGGACCTAGATATTGTCCCTTCCCACTGCTGTGCCAGAGGAAAGACCTATATTTGGGCACAGGTTCAAACATATGCTTATGGATGACATGTCACCCAACCTCACCAGTGCCCTGTGGGCATAACAGCAGTGCCTCTGATGGATCCCAATAAGACTATCCGCCAGGCTGCCTGGAATCATGAGAAGGGACCATATGATCTTTTGCTTCATGGAAGGGAAGAAATGATGCATAACTAAACCTGTTAACCATGCTAAAGTTAAAGAGATCAAGATGAAAATCCAAACCTATTTCAGGCCTCACTGGGAGATGCCATCAGAAACTGTACAGATGTAGACCCAGACACTTTTGAGGGTTACCCTGTATTTGCAACTCACTTTATTAGCAAATCAGCCCCTAACATCAGTAGGAAGCTTCAGAAGTTTGCTATGGGGCACCAAATGCCTTGTAACCTTCTTACTGATACAGCCTTCACCATCTCTAACAAGAGAGACCAGGCTGAGGACTAAAGGAAGGTACAGTGTGACATATGAAAGGAATGACTGCAGCCATCAAAACAAAAAAGGGTGTATATTGTCACCCTGCTCATTTATTTAACTTATATGTAGAATACATCATGCAAAATGCTGGGACTGATGAATCACAAACTGGAATTAAGATTGCTGAGAGAAATATCAACAACCTCAGATATGCAGATAATACCACTCTAATGGAAGAAAGGGAAGAGGAACTGAAGAATGTGATAAAGGTAAAAGAGAAGAGTGAAAAAGCTGGCTTAAAACTCAACATTCAAAAAACTAAGATCATGGCATCCAGTTTCATCACTTCATGGCAAATAGATGGGGAAAATATGAAACAGTGACATTTTCTTGGGCTCCAAAATCAGTGCAGATAGTGACTGCAGCCATGAAATTAAAAGACACTTGCTCCTTGGAAGGAAAGCTATGATAAACCTAGACAGCATATTAAAAAGCAGAGATATCATTTTGCTGACAAAGGTCCAGCTAGTCAAAGCTATGGTTTTTCCAGTAATCATGTATGATGTGAGAGTTGGACCATAAAGGCAGAGCACCCAAAAATGGATGTTTTTGAACTGTAGTGCTGGAGAAGACTCTTGAGAGTCCCCTGGACTGAAAGGATATCAAACCAGTAAATATTAAAGGAAATCAACCCTGAATATTCATTGGAAGGACTGATGCTGAAGCTGAAGCTCCAATACTTTGACCATCTGATGTGAAGAGTGAAATCACTAGAAAAGACCCTGATGCTGGGAAAGACTGAGGGCAGGAGGAGAAGGGGACGACAGAGGATGGGATGGTTGGATGGCATCATCAACTCACTGGACATGAGTTTGAGCAAACTCCAGGAGATAGTTAAGGACAGGGAAGCATGGCATGCTGTAGTCCATGGGACTGCAAAGAATCGGACACAACTTAGCGAAAGAACAACACTGAAATGGCAGGTAAGCCTATCCAGTTTCCAGGGGACAGAGGAGCCACATACTCTATCCTGACTTCTCACACTGGACCCCTTGCTCCCAAAACCTGTTCTATTGTTGGGGTAGGAGGAAGATAAAAGCAAAAACATTTCATTACCCCTCTATCTTGCGCCTGGTGAAAGACCCCTGTAACTCACAAGTTCTTGTCATGCCTGAATGTCCCAGCCCACTATTAGGAAGGGACTTTCTCTCAGCCTGAGGGTGACTCTTACTCTCCATGAAAACCAGAAGCAAGAAATGTTTTTCTCTGTGCTATGTATTATACAAGACCTGGACAGTCCACCCCAAAATATTCCCCCAAGAAATTGAAAAACTGGGATCAGAGAATCCCAGGGATGTTTAAGTTTGTCATCCCTATAAAAAGCACCTTGAAAAAAACTAGTAACTTCTCTTCCAGGCACCAATATTCCATAGAACCAGCAGCTCGACAAGGCCTTCAACCCCGATCTCAAAATTGATCAAATATAGGCTTTTGGTGCCATGTCAATCTACCTGTCCTCAAACCTAGTGGGGAATAAAGAATGGTTCAAGATCTCTGAATCTTGAGTGAAGCTATAATTCCTCTTCATCCAGTTGTTCCCACTCCAAATACAACCCTACTCAGATACCCAAGGATACACCCTGGTTTACAGTCCTTGCTCGTAAAGATGCATTCTGCATGCCAGCTCACCCTGATTCTCAATACTCTTTTTCTTTTTTGGCCACACCTTGCAACACTTGAGATCTTAGTCCTTGATCAGGGATCAAACTCTTCCCCCTTGCATTTTGAAGTGCAGAGTCTTAATTTCTGGACCATCAGGAAAGTTCAAATGTAATTTTTTTTAAATTTTATTGACTTTTGGCTGTGCTGGGTCTTCGTTATAGTACACGGGCTCTTGCTGCATGCAGGCTTTCACTAGTTGCAGCAGGGGAAGGGATACTCTCGAGTTGTGGTGAGCAGGCTTCTCAGTGTGGTGGCTTCTCTTGTTGTAGAGCTCGGGCTCTAGAGCACACAGGCTCAGCAGTTGTGGCAATCAGCAGTTGTGGCACATGGGCTTAGTTGCCCCTTGGCGTGTGGGATCTTAGTTTCTGGACCAGGATCTGGGATCAAACCTATGTCCCCTGCATTGGAAGGCAGATTCTCAATCACAAGACTACCAGGAAAGTACCCCCTTTTTTCTTTTGAATGGATTGACACAGACACTGATGAAACCCAACAATATACCTATAATGTCCTTCCTCATGGATTCCAGGATTGTCCACACCTGCCTGGCAAGGTCTTGGAATTAAGGGATACATGATCTGAGCCACAGTCAGCTCCTGGTCTTGTTTTGTTGACTGTATAGAGCTTCTCCATCTTTGGCTGCAAAGAATATAATCAATCTGATTTCGGTGTTGACCATCTAGTGATGTCCATGTGTAGAGTCTTCTCTTGTGTTGTTGGAAGAGGGTGTTTGCTATGACCAGTGCATTTTCTTGGCAAAACTCTATTAGTCTTTGCCCTGCTTCATTCCATATTCCAAGGTCAAATTTGCCTGTTACTCCAGGTGTTTCTTGACTCCCTACTTTTGCATTCCAGTCCCCTATTATGAAAAGGACATCTTTTTTGGGTGTTAGTTCTAAAAGGTCTTGTAGGTCTTCATAGAACCGTTCAACTTCAGCTTCTTCAGCGTTACTGGTTGGGGCATAGACTTGGATTACTGTGATATTGAATGGTTTGCCTTGGAAACGAACAGAGATCATTCTGTCGTTTTTGAGATTGCATCCAAGTACTGCATTATGGACTCTTTTGTTGACCATGATGGCTACTCCATTTCTTCTGAGGGATTCCTGCCCACAGTAGTAGATATAATGGTCATCTGAGTTAAATTCACCCATTCCAGTCCATTTGAGTTCGCTGATTCCTAGAATGTCAACATTCACTCTTGCCATCTCTTGTTTGACCACTTCCAATTTGCCTTGATTCATGGACCTGACATTTCATGTTCCTATGCAATAGCTGAGTGCCAAAGAATTGATGCTTTTGAACTGTGGTGTTGGAGAAGACTCTTGAGAGTCCCTTGGACTGCCAGGAGACCAACCAATCCATTCTGAAGGAGATCAGCCCTGGGATTTCTTTGGAAGGAATGATGCTAAAGCTGAAACTCCAGTCCTTTGGCCACCTCATGCGAAGGGTTGACTCATTGGAAAAGACTCTGATGCTGGGAGGGATTGGGGGAAGAAGAAGAAGGGGATGACAGAGGATGAGATGGCTGGATGGCATCACTGACTCGATGGACATGAGTCTGAGTGAACTCCGGGAGTTGGTGATGGACAGGGAGGCCTGGCGTGCTGCGATTCATGGGGTCGCAGAGTCAGACAGGACTGAGTGACTGAACTGAACTGACTGAAAGTTAGATACAGGGCCATTATCACCATATGTAGATAACCTCCTTATCTGTAGCCCTTCAAAGAAAGCTTCAGACTAAAACACTGTGTAAAGTGTAAAGTGAAGTCGCTCAGTCCTGTCCAACTCTCTGCAACCCGATGGACTGTAGCCAGCAGGCTCCTCCATCCGTGGGATTCTCCAGGCAAGAATACTGGAGTAGGTTGCCATTTCCTTCTCCAGGGGATCTTCCTGACCCAGGGATCGAACCCGGGTCTCCTGCATTGCAGGCAGACACTTTGCCCTCTGAGCCAACACACTGTATTCTGCATCCTCAATTTTCTGGGCTCCAAGGGGCATAAGTATCCCCACTAAAAGCCCAAACTTTCCCCCAGACAGTCACCTCACTGGGACATGTTCTAAGCCCAGGGAAGTGCACCCTTACAACCCAGCATAAGGAAGCATAAGGAAGCAATCGTCCATTTACAATCACCACAAAAAAAGAAACAGCTTAGACCCTTCTTAGGAATGGCTGGGTTTTATAAGATTTGGATCCCTGGATTTGGTCTCAAGGAAAAACCATTGTATGAGGGTATTTTCCTCATGGTCCTCGTGAGGACAACACTCCTCACTCCCAATGCAGAGGACCTGAGTTCAATCCCTGGTCAGGGAACTAAGATCCCACATACTGCTATGCTCCACAACTAGAGAAGCCCGCATCCCAAAATGAAGACCCAGCACAATCAAAAAATAAAAACAAAATCCACCATAAGGCCTTGAAGGGACAAGACATAGAACCTCTATATTGGACAAGGAATTTATAAAAGATCATTTGATTATATTAAGACATCCCTGACTAGTGGCCCAGCTCTAGGGATCCCAGATCTTAACAAGCCCTCTATTGACCTCAAAGCAGAATAACACTGAGAATTCTCACCCAAAAAGAGGGCCAATTCCATGGCCAGTAGCATCTCTTCAAGGAACTGGACCCAGTGGCCCCCACATGGCCAGGCTGTCTGAGAGTCATAGCAGCCACAGCTATGCTAGTTGAAGAGGCCACAAGAGGGTCAAGCCCTGAGGTTTCCACCCTACACAGGTACAGGGAATATTAGAAATTGAAGGACAACAAGGGCTGACTGGAGGCTGCCTCACAAAATATCAAGCCCTCCTTCTTGACTCTTGTGAGGTGACCCTTACAGTACGACATGCCTTAAATCCAGCTATATTTTTGCAAGTAGAAAGCCCAGAGGAGCTGTCTCATTCTTGTACTGAGACCATCGAACAATATTCCAGCAGACCTGATCTTAGGGACCAGCCCCTGGAGGACCCTGATGCTCTCTGGTGTATTGATGGAAGTTAGCTACATACATGATGGCATCCAGAAATCCAGGTATGCCAGAATAGATTTCTACAAGCTCACAGAGACTGATGCCCTGCCACCTCAAACCTTGGCGCGCGCGCACACACACACACACACACAAACACAAGTTTATAGCTCAAGTTTTAGCTCCAAACCTAGGAAAAGACAAGAGGATCAACATTAGACAAATTTTAAGTCTGCATTTTTTGTGTTACATGCTCATGCTGCCATCTGAAAACATAGGGGACTCTGACTGCACGGGGCTCTCCCCTCCGGCACTGCCAGGAGTTCGCATAGACCTCCTAGAGGCAGAACAAGACCCTAAGAAAGTGGCAGTTATCCACTGTAAGAGACGCCAGAAGGGAAAATTACAGTGTCAGGAAATAACCTGGCCGACAAGACAGTAGAGAGCAGCTCTTAAAATCCCTTCAACTTGGGTCACTTACTCCTTCATGTACTAACCTGCTTTCACCAGCCCAGCATACAAACAAGGAAATGAAGTAGGCCAGAACTGCTGCTGCTGCTGCTGCTAAGTCGCTTCAGTTGTGTCCGACTCTGTGCGACCCCATAGACAGCAGCCCACCAGGCTCCCCTGTCCCTGGGATTCTCCAGGCAAGAACACTGGAGTGGGGTGCCATTGCCTTCTCCGAGGCCAGAACTAGGGGATACAAAATGGCACAGTGAAAGGTGGACTGAGGAACAAACAATAATGCTGCCCAGAGCATTACAGTGGACAATTTTAAAGGCATTCTATGACTCCTCTCTTCTGGGGAGGGGTGATTTCACTAACCTGGTGGAAGAAGTTTTTCCAGCATAGGCTTTCTCAGACTGTCTCAGAAATCACAAAGGCCTGTAATATATACTACCATAACAACCCAGGGGGAAAGCTTAGGTCTCCACCCCTCCTCCAGTCCTTCCAAAGAAGAGGAATTTATCTGGTAGAAAACTGACAAATAGACTTTTCACAGATGCCATCCTCAGAGATAGAAATATACTTCCTGGTTGTTAAAGTGTTAATAGGTTGGTGAAGCCTTTCCAACATGGACCCAGAGAGCTCAGGAAGTAATAATGGCATTAGGAAAGAAAATAATTCCTCAGTTCAGACCTTACAGTTTTTACAAAGTGATAATCGCCCCTCTTTTGTGGCTAAGGTCATATAACAAATCTCTACTGCCCTAATCATTTGCTACCACCTCCATGCTAGCTGGAGGACTTAATCAGTGGGAAAAGGAGAAAGGTCAAATCTACTTTAAAAAGAACCCTAAGTTTTCCTCTAGGAGTTTTGTAGTATCTGGTCTTATATTTACATCTTTAATCCATTTTGGGTTTATTTTTGTGCATGGTGATTGAGAATGTTCTAATTTCATTATTTTACATGTAGCTGTGCAGTTTTCGGAGCACCACTTATTAAAGAGACTCTTTTCTCCACTGTATATTCTTGCCTCCTTTGTTGTAGATTAATTGATCATAGATATGTGGATTTATTTCTGGCTTTCTATCCTATTCCACTAATCTATATTTCTGTTTTTTTATTTACACCAGTTTGGTAATATTTTGATTAATGTAGCTTTGTAGCATAGTCTGAATTTAGGGATCCTGATTCTTCCAGCTCCATTTTTCTTTCTCATGATTGCTTTGGCTATTTGGGGTCTTTTTGTGTTTCTATAAAAATTTTTTTTGGTCCTCATTCTGTGAGAAATGGCACTGATGATTTGATAGGGATTGCACCAAATCTGTAGATTGCCATGGGCACTTTAGTCATTTTGACAATATAGATTCTTCCAACATAAGAACACTATATCTTTCCATATATTTGTGTCATCTTTTTGATTTCTTTCAAAAAATAAATAGGACCTAATTAAGCTTATAAGTTTTGCACAGCAAAGGAAGCCATAAACAAAACAAAAAGACAACATATGCAATGGAATAAAATATTTGCAAATGATGTGACCGACATGGGATAATCTCCAAAATATACAGTTATTCAGCTCAATTAAAAAAAAATCCAATGAAAAAATGTGCAGAAGACCTATATAGACATTGCTCCAAAGAAGACATAAAGATAGTGAAAAGGCACATGAAAAGATGCTCAACATTGCTAATTA
Organism: Bos indicus; assembly: GCF_029378745.1. Classification (NCBI taxonomy): domain Eukaryota; kingdom Metazoa; phylum Chordata; class Mammalia; order Artiodactyla; family Bovidae; genus Bos; species Bos indicus. The sequence continues at coordinate 10,676,837 of NC_091787.1, forward strand.
TTAGAGTAACGCAAATCAAACTTACAGTGAGGTATCACCTTACACTGGTCAGAATGGCCATTATAGAAAGGCTACAAATAACAAATACTAGAGAGAGTGTGGAGAAAAATGAACCCACCTACAATCTTGGTGGGAATGCGAATTAGTACAGCAATTGGAGAACACAATGGAGGTTCCTTGATAAACTAAAAATGCAACTACAATATGATCCTGCAATCCCACTCCTGGACATATACCTGGAGAAAACCACACAAAAAGATACATACTCCAGTGTTTATTACAGCACTATTTACCTTAGCCAAGACATGAAAACAACCTAAAAAGTGTCCATCAACAGGTGAATAGTTAAAGACGTGGCACATATATACAAGGGAATATTACTCAGCAATAAAAAAAGAATGAAATAATGCCATTTGCAGCAACACGGATGGGCCTAGAAATTACCATATTAAGTAAGCCAGAGAGAAAGACAGGTATTATAGGTTATCACTTATATGTGGAACCTTTTATTTTTCTAAGATATAAATGTACTTAATATCCAAAGAGAAATAGATCCATAGACATAGAAAACATACTTATGACTACCAAAAGGGAAAGTGGGCAGGAGCAATTAATTAGAAGTTTGGGATTAACATAAACACACTACTATATTTAAAATAGATAACCAAGTAGGACCTACTGGATAGTTCAGGGAACTATAATCAATACTTTTTAATAAGAATTATATGTGTATGTGTGTGCACACTCAGTTGCTTAGTTGTGTTTAACTCTTGCAACCCCATGGACTGTAGCCAACCAGGCTCCTGTCCATGGGATTTCCCAGGCAAGAATACCGGAGTGGGTTGCCACTTCCTTCTCCAGGGGATCTTCCCTACCCAGAGATCAAACCTATGTCTCCTGCATTGGCAGGCAGGCTCTTTACTGCTGAGCCACCAGGGAAGCACATATATATCCATATCTACCTATCTATATATAACTGAACACTCTGCTGTACACTTGAAAACAATATTACAATTAAAAAAGAGAGAAAAATAAATACAATCCTGGCTAAAATCTATCAAGAGATATCAGAGGCTAGGACGAATTGAGAAAGTAGCACTGACATATATGTAACATCGTGTGTAAAACAGACAACTACTGGGAAGCTCCTGTACAATACAGGGAGTCCCTCCAGGTGCTCTGTGAAGACCCAGAGGGGTGGAATGGGGGCTCGGGGAGAGGACACTTAAGAGGGAGGGGATACACACACATACACACACACACAATAATGACTGATTCGCACTGATGTATGGCAAAGACCACCACAACACTGTAAACCAATTATCTTCCAATAAAAAATGACATCATAAACTTGGACATAGCTTTTTTTTTTTTTTTACTTTACATATTCTTTTTTTTTTTTCTTTTTTTAAAATTTATTTATTTTTTTTTTTACTTTACCATATTGTATTGGTTTTGCCATACATCAACATGCATCCGCCACGGTGTACACGTATTCCCCATCCTGAACCCCCCTCCCACCTCTCTCCCCATACCATCCCTCTGGGTCATAGCTTTTATCCATAGCCCTCCTGAGAATCAGGGTTGCACCTGAAATGGGGCTAAGCTCAGCTCCTTTGAAATGACTTATGGTAGACCTTTCCTACCCTCACATTTTGGTGAATGGCAAAACCAGTGAGCTCATTAAGTACCTAATTATGACAAGTCCAGATGGTGATTTCAGAATATGGAAACTGGGTTTTGCTGGTTCCCAGCTAAGAAATGGGCCCCATTCAGGGTCAGTTGGGAGATTTTATTCTCCTAAAAACACAGAGAGAAAGGTCCCCCTCTGATTAAGTACTGCCCAAGTGCAAGGGCCTAGTTAGGTCCTTCTCAGCACTTCCACCACAGTAGAACTAAAGGAGGCACTAGTCGGGTGCACCTCTCTAGAATTCAAGCTTCCCTTCTCCCCGAATCTTCACAGGGCACAGTGGACCTTGGGTGGCCGGAAGAGGCCAAGTGCATGAGTGAGCCTCTTCAGAACCTGAAACTCTTATTCAAAAAGGACAAAGAAACTTCATGGAGCCAAAGCTGAGTATCCATAGTCACTATTTTCCTTTTTTCCTCCCAATACCCCAGTCCACCCCTTAAATAAGCAGTTTGTGCTGAAGAATTTGGATACTTACTGTCCTCCCTGATCTCCGTCTTGCTCTCAGAATCTTGTATGAGTGTCTGGCAGGAAAGCATGCGTGGCCACAGCTCCTCGTTCATGATGAGAAAATTATGGTTCAGAAAGGCGCAACTTGTCTGAGTTTACACAGCTAGGTGACATACTGGCTAAGACCTGGCTTTTGTCAAAGTCAGTGCTCTTTAAATGTAATGAGAATGTTAACTTGTATGATAACTAATTATAAAAGCTGACATGAGATCCTCAAGACGGCAGAGGAGCAGGAGGGTGGGGAGTTCATCTCTCCTCACAAGTCATCAAGAATACATCTACAAAGGGAACAATTTTCACAGAGCACCTGCTGAACACTAGCAGAGAACCCTGCACATCGAAAAGAATGAGAAAGACCCCCAAATAACCTGGTAGGACAGAATGAAGAAGGGATAAGGAAGAGGAGAAGCAGGATGGAACCTGCATCCCTGGAGGGACACTAAAGGTGAGGAGAGGGTCCTGCATTGGGTGACACCCCCTCACCGGCAGAGAGATCAGCTAGGACAGAAGGGGAGCATCAGGCCCTTGGCAGAGAGCACAGCCACCTGTCTGTGGCAGTCAGGACAGAGTGAGACCTACACAGGTAGTCTGCGCTACAGCTCTGTGTGCTTCAAACTGAGCTGGGTGTCATCTGGTGCACACGGCAGCTGGGTGATGCCATGTGGGGTGTGGAGAGCAGACCTGCAGAGGGGATGGCCGCTGGCAGCAAGGGGGCGGCCTGAGGGGATGGGAGTGAGGAGCTCTGCAGCCAGGAATGCTTGTGGAGGAAGAGTGAACCAACACAGAAGCAAGGTGCCATTGTTGAGTGATGTGCAAAAAGTGGGGCCACCACTGCGATCTCTCTCTCCTTATGTGCGAGCAAGGGCACTGAGGGAGGGAGTCTCCTTTTGGAACTGGCTAGCATGCCCCTATCATCACCTCTTGGCCCCTCCCCTCCTACCTGGTGACCTGCTTCACGATCACTGCTTCGGCTCCCTCTAGACTGACAGGCTCATGGGTTCCAATTACTACTGCCAGCATCTTCCCACCGGGGTGACCCACTGGCTCTGATTACTGCCTTAGCCTCCTCCCACCTGACAGCCTGTGCGCTCTGGCAACCTATAGAGCAGACTCCAGTGGAAGGAACACACACAGAGGTGGGCTGAAACCACAGCTGAGCCCCAGGAGCCCTGTGGCTAAAGAAGAGTTAAAATTTTTCCTTATGGCTGTGTGAACTGCAGAGTTACAGCTCTGCTGACAGTTTTTTAAATTCAGCACCTGCAGAACATCTAAACGGACAGGTGTTCCTGCTGCTGAGATATGCCTGGCTTTAGCAGCTGTGGGGATCTACATGTGAGGGTTGGATCAAGCTAGAGTCTGAGCTACCTCCATAGCTCCCATAGCAGACCCAGGTGCCTGGGTACTGCAGTCCTGGGGCTTGAATACATTGGATCTGCCCTGGAGGCCTGGTGAAAATAACATCTGAGAATTACCAGGACCAACTGCCAGCATACTCAGAGTTAAGGTGAGACCAAGAGCAGTGCCAACAACAAGTACTCTGTGAGCCTGCACGGTGGGCAAAGGGGACTCAACAGAGTACATTCCCAGGAGAACAGCTTCAGAAGAGGAATACTCAGTGACATCTCTCCCAGTGGGAGTGCTCCAATCCTGCCCACCTTGCACTGAAAATCAGAAACACAGCTAAGAAACAGATCAGCAACTAGGGAGCAGACCTACCCCTGACATGGCGGTGACAACCATAGAGCAAAGGGAAGGTCCTGCTCAATATCCAGGGCAGGCTCTGGTCACCACATCAGTCAAACCCCCTATCAAGGGGCTACAGCACAAGCCTCTGGACCAATCTCATCCACCGGGGTTGGGGGGGCGGGGGCAGATACCAGAAGCAAGGGGAACTACAATCCTGCAGCCTGTGGAAGAAAGACCACAAACACAGTATATTAGACAAAATGAGTCAACAGGGAAATATGTTACAGATAACAGAGCAAGATAAAAACCTACAAGAACTAAATCAAGAGGAAACAGGCAATCTATCTGAAAAAAGAATTCAGAGCAACGGCAGTAAAGATGATTCAAGGTCTTGGAGAACAAAAATGGAGGCACTGATGAAGAAGATGTAAGAAACATTTATCAAAGACCGAGAAGAAACACAGAAAAAACGGAGATGAACAGTAAAATAAATGAAGTGAAAAATATACTCTAGGGAATCAATAGCAGAATAATCGAAGCCAAAGAATGGATAAGTGAGCTGGAGGACAAGATGGTAGAAATCGCTGCTGCATTAAAGAATAAAGAAAAGAGAATGAAATGAGGACAGTATCAGAGACCCCTCGGACAGCATTAAATGTATCAACATTCAACTTATAGCAGGCCCAGAAGAGAAACAGAAAGGGTCTAAGAAAATCTTCGAAGAGATTTTAGTCAAAAACTTCCCTAACATGGAAAAGCAAACAGTCACTCAAGTCCAGGAAGTACAGAGAGTCCCATACAGGATAAATCTAAGTAGGAAGATGAAAGTGAAAGTGTTAGTCACTCAGTTGTGTCCAACTCTTTGTGACCCCATGGACTGTAGCCCGCCAGGCTCATCTGTCCATGGGATTTTCCAGGCAAGAATACTGGAGCAGGTAGCCATTCCCTTCTCCAGGGCATCTTCCCAACCCAGGGACCAAACCCAGGTTTGCTGCATTGCAAGCAATTCTTTATCATCTGAGCCAAGGAGGAGCATGCTGAGACACAAATTAATCAAACTAACAAAAATTAAATACAAAGAAAAAGACTGAAACCAACAAGAGAACTTTCCTGGTGGTACACTGAGTAAGAATCTGCCTGCAACGCAGGGGATGTGGGTTCACGGGGCACGGATTTGATCCCCAGTCCAGGAAGATTCCACATGCTGTGGGGCAACTGAACCCAAGTACCACAACTGAGCCCAGGCTCTAGAGCCCACAAGCTACAATAACTGAGCCTTTGCGCCACGACTGAAGCCCTCAAGCTCTAGGGCCCACAAGACACAACTACTGAGCCCCCATACTGCAACTACTGAAGTTCATGTGCCTAGAGTCCATGTCCACAACAAGAAAAGCCACCTCAATGACAAGCCTGTGCACTGCAGCACAGAGTAGCCTCTACTCACCACAACCAGAGAAAGCCCGCATGCAGCAACAAACACCCAACACAACCAAAAATAAGTACATTTTTTAAAGCAACAAATAACATACAAGGGAATCTCTATAATGTTATCAGCTGATTTTTCAGCAGAAATTCTGCAGGCAGAAGGAAGTGGCATGATATCTTTAAAGTGATGAAACAGAAAAATCTACAACCAAGAATACTCTACCCAGCAAGGCTTTCATTTGACTTCAATGGAGAAATCAAAAATTTTACAGAAAACCCAAACCTAAGAGAATTCAGCACCATCAAACCAGCTTTACAGGAAATGTTAAAAAACTTCTCTAGGAAGGGGGAAAAAAAGAGGCCATAACTAGAAATAAAAAATAACAAATGGGAAAGCTCACTGCTAAAGGTAAACATACAGTAAAAGCAGGAAACCATCCACACATAAATATGATATCAAAACCAGCAACCATGAGGACAGTACAATGCAGGAAATGAGAATTGCATTTGAAATTAAGAGACCAGCAACTTGAAACAATCTTGCCTATGTACAGACTGCTTTACCAAAACCTCATGGGAAATGCAAACCAAAAAGTACAAGAGATACATGCACACAAAAGAAAAAGCAACCCAAACATAATACTAGGCATCAAAATATAAGAGAACAAAAAGAGACGAAAAACAGCTACAAAAACAAACCCCAAACACTGAAAACAATGCAACAGGAACATACATATTGATAGCTACCTTAAATGTAAATGAATTAAATGCTCCACCAAAAGATAGTGACTAGCTGAATGGATATAAAAGACCTGTATATATGCTCTTTCTAATAAGAGATCTGCTTGAAACCTAGAGACACATACTGACTGAAAGCAATGGTATAGAAAAACATATTCCATACAAATGGAAATCAAGATAAAGCTTGAGTAGCAATGCTTATATCAGACAAAATAGACTTTAAAGATTTTAATAAGAGACAAGAAAGGACACTACCTAATGACCAAGGGATCAATCCGAGGAGGAGACATAGTAGTTATAAATATACATGCATTCAACATAGAAGCACCTCAACATATTATGACCAACCTAGATAGCATATTGAAAAGCAGAGACATTACTTTGCCAACAAAGGTCCATCTAGTCAAGGCTATGGTTTTTCCAGTGGTCATGTATGGATGTGACAGTTGGACTGTGAAGAAAGCTGAGCGCCAAAGAATTGATGCTTTTGAACTGTGGTGTTGGAGAAGACTCTTGCAAGTCCCTTGGACTGCAAGGAGATCCAACCAGTCCATTCTGAAGGAGATCAGCCCTGGGATTTCTTTGGAAGGACTGATGCTGAAGCTGAAACTCCAATACTTTGGCCACCTCATGCGAAGAGTTGACTCATTGGAAAAGACTCTGATGCTGGGAGGGATTGGGGGCAGGAGGAGAAGGGGACGACAGAGGGTGAGATGGCTGGATGGCATCACTGACTCAATGGACGTGAGTCTGAGTGAACTCCAGGAGTTGGTGATGGGCAGGGAGGTCTGGCATGCTGCGAATCATGGGGTCACAAAGAGTCGGACACAACTGAGCGACTGAACTGAACTGAACTGAAGAGCCATAAAAGGGGAAAAAAGTGGGGGACTTAACAACCATTTACACCAATGGACAGATATCCAAACAGAAGGTCAATAAGGAAATGAAAGCTGTAAAGGACACATTAGACCAGACAGACTTAATTGATATTTTTATTATTATCAATAAATAATTGGAGGATAATTACTTAACAGTGTTGTATTCTTAATTGATATTTATAGGACAATCCATCCAAAAGTAACAAAATACACTTTTCTACTCAAGAGCATATGGAACATTCCTCAGGTTAGATCACATCTTGAGTGACAAATCAAGTCTCAGTAAATTTAGGAAAACTGAAGTAATATCAGGTAGCTTCTCCAACCACAACTCTATGACATTAGAAATCAATTATAGGAAAAAAATGGTAAAAATCACAAACCCATGAAGTATAAACAATGTTACTAAACAACCAATGGATCACTGAAGAATTCAAAGAGGAAATAAAAAATACCTTGAGACAAATGAACAAAAACACAAGAATCTAAAACCTATGGGACACAGCAAAAATGGTTCTGAGGGGGAAGTTTATAGCAATATAACCTTACCTCAAGAAACCAGAAAAATATCAAGTAAATACCTTATACCTCAAGTGATTAGAGAAAGAAGAACAAACACAACCCAAAGTTAGTAAAAGGAAAGAAATTATAAAGATCAGAGCAGAAATAAATGAAATAGAGATGAAGAAAACAATAGAAAAGATCAATGAAACTAAAAGCTGCTTCTCTGAGAAGATAAACAAAATTGATAAATGTTTATCCAGACTCATTAAGAAAAAAAAGTGAGAGAACTTAAATCAATAAAATTAGAAATGAAAAGGAGAAAATACAACTGACATCACAGAAATACAAAGGATCACAAGAGACTACTACAAGCAATTAAATGGCAATAAAATGGAAAAACAAGAAGAAATAGACAAATTCTTAGAAGGTACAACCTTTCAAGACTAAACCAGGAAGAAACAGAACATATGAACAGATCGATCACAAGTACTAAAATTAAAACTGTGATTTAAAAAACTTCCAACAAACAAAGTTCAGGACCAGATGGCTTCATAGGCAAATTCTATTATACTAAACAGTGAGAGGAGAGTTAACTCCGACTCTTCTCAAACTATTTCAAAAATCTGCAGAGGAAGTAACACCCCTAAGCTCATTCTATGAAGCCACCAACAACCTGACACCAAAACCAAAGCTATCTCACACACACACACACAAATTGCAGGCCAATATCGCTGATGAGCACAGATGCAAAAATCTGAAACAAAATATTAGCAAACCCAATCCAAAAATACATTAAAAGTATCATACACCATGATCCAAAGTGATGTAGCCCAGCAAGGACAGGGCTTTTCAACATCCACAAATCAATCAATGATACACCACATTAATAAATTAAAGACTAGAAATCATATGATCATCTCAAAAAATGCGTAAAAAGATTTTTACAAAATTCAGTGCCCATTTACAATAAAAATTCTCCAGAAAGTGGGCATAAAGGGAAACTACTTCAACATAATGAAGGCCATATATGACAAATCCATTCTCAGTGGTGAAAAACTAAAAGCCTTTCCTCTAAGATCAGAAAGAAGACAAGGATGTCCACTCTCCACTTTTTTTTCAACATAGTTTTATAAGTCCAACAATAGAAATCAGAGTTAACTACAAGGTAACCACCATAAGGCTGTCAGTTGGTTTCTCTACAGAAACATTGCATGCCAGAAGGGAATGGCAAGATATATTCAAAATCCTGAAAGGGAAAAATGTGCAACCTAGAATACTCTACTCAGCAAGCTTATCATTTACAACAGAAGGAGGAAGGATTTCTCTGAGAAGCAAAAAATAAAGACTACAGAGATACTAAAGATATCCTAAAAGAAACAAAAAAAAAAAATAGAAAATAAGCAAGAATGTTTAAGAAATAGAGTGGAAAAGTAAATCACTTAAATAAGACAGTACACAGATTAAAAAATTAAAATAAAAAAATTGTAAAAGTGATGATAACCAAAATGAACAGCAAAAAGAAAAGCATGAAGATGCAAAGAAGGACATCAAAAGTATAAAATGCTGGGGAGGAGAGTAAGAAATGCATACTTTTTTTTAGTATGTGTTTGAACCTATATGACTATCAGCTTAAAGCGAGTAAATGCAGCAATGGGTTAACATACTTGAAAAATAGGATAATCACAAATCAACAACATAAAACAAATTCACAAAAAAAACAAAAGAAGAGAATGCAAGCATAGTATAAAAGAAAACAAAACCATAAAAGGAAAAACAAAAAGGAAGGAAAAAAGAAGAAATACAAAGTCAATGGGAAAAAAAAAAGAGAGATTTAAGTGGCAATAAATACAAATCTATCAATAATTTCCTTAAATGTCAGTGGACTAAATGCTCCAATTAAAAGACAGAGTGACAGATTGGTTAACAACAACAACAACAAAAGCCTACGATATGCTGTGCATAAGAGGCCCACTTAGGGCAAAGGACACACATAGAATGAAACTGAGGGTTTAAAAAAGATATTTCATGTAAATGGAAATGACAAGAAAGTAGGGGGTCACAATAGTCATACAAAATAGACTTTAAAACATAGGCCATAAGGAAACATAAAACAAGATACTATATAATGTTAATACACTATTGACTGGGTGATTTTTGCAGAAACTAATGTCTGTGGCCAGCCATTTGTTATGTAAGTGAATACTGAAGTCCTCTCAGTTCAGTTCAGTCACTCAGTCGTGTCCAACTCTTTGTGACCCCATGATTCACAGCACGCCAGGCCTCCCTGTCCATCACCAACTCCCGGAGTTCACTCAGACTCACGTCCATCGAGTCGGTGATGCCATCCAGCCATCTCATCCTCTGTCATCCCCTTCTCCTCCTGCCCCCAATCCCTCCCAGCATCAGAGTCTTTTCCAATGAGTCAACTCTTCCCATGAGGTGGCCAAAGTATTGGAGTTTCAGCTTCAGCATCAGTCCTTTCAAAGAACACCCAGGACTGATCTCCTTTAGGATGGACTGGTTGGATCTCCTTGCAGTCCAAGGGACTCTCAAGAGTCTTCTCCAACACCACAGTTCAAAAGCATCCATTCTTTGGCACTCAGCTTTCTTCACAGTCCAACTGTCACATCCATACATGACCACTGGAAAAACCATAGCCTTGACTAGATGGACCTTTGTTGGCAAAATAATATCTCAGCTTTTCAATATGCTATCTAGGTTGGTCATAACTTTCCTTCTAAGGAGTAAGCGTCTTTTAATTTCATGTCTGCAGTCACCATCTGCAATGATTTTGGAGCCCCAAAAAATAAAGTCTGACACTGTTTCCACTGTTTCCCCATCTGTTTCCCATGAAGTGATGGGACCAGATGCCATGATCTTAGTTTTCTGAATGTTGAGCTTTAAGCCAAATTTTTCACTCTCTTCTTTCACTTTCATCAAGAGGCTTTTTAGTTCCTCTTCACTTTTTACCATAAGGGTGGTGTCATCTGCATATCTGAGGTTATTGATATTTCTCCCAGCAACCTTGATTCCAGCTTGTGCTTCTTCCAGCCCAGCGTTTCTCATGATGTACTCTGAATATAAGTTAAATAAGCAGGGTGATCCTGTAGTCAATAGCATTTGGATAGCAAAAGACATATTAATATGTCTCTGGTCAATAATGTGTTAAAAGGATCAATACAAGAAGAGCATATTATACTTGTCAACATATATGTACCCAATATAAGAACATCCATATATATAAAACAAATACTAACAGACATAAAGGAAGAAATTGATGGGAATACAAAATAGTAGGATATTTTAACACCCCACTCACATCAATGGACAGATTTTTCAAGACAGTGAATCAGTAAGGCAATGGAGATCCTAAATAATACAATAGGACAGTTAGACTTAATTGGTACTTTCAGGATCTTACATCCCCCCAAAAAAACTAGAACAAACATTCTTTTCAAGTGCACATGGAACATTCTCTAGGACTGACCATATATAAGGGCACAGAAACAAGACTCAACAAATTTAAGAGTATAGAAATTATTTAAAGCATCTTTTCTAACCACAATGGCATAAAACTATAAATCAGCCACAGAAAAATAAACGAGAAAAACATGACCACGAGGACCATAAACAACATGCTATGAAAAAATTAATGGGTCAACAGTGAAATCAAAGAGGAAATTTAAAAGTATTTTGATACAAGTGACAATAAAAACACAACCATACAAAAATCTATGGGATGCAACAAAAGCAGTTCATAGAAGAAAGTTCATAGCAATATAGACTTTCTTCAAGAACAACAAAACTCTCAAATAAACAACCTAACATACCACCTAAAAGAATTTTAAAAGATCAAAAGTCAGCAGGTGGAAGAAAATAATGAAGATCAGAGAAGAAATAAATAAAAGATTAAAAAATAGAAAAAAATGGTAAAACTACGAGGTGGTTCTATGAAAGGGTAAACAAAATTGACAAGCCTCTGGCCAGACTCATCAAGAAGAAAAGAGAGGGCCCCAATAAACAAAATAAGAAATGAGAAAGGAAGCATAACAACCAATATTACAGAAATACAAAACACCATAAGAGAATATTATCAATAATTATATACTAACTAATTGGACAAGATAGAAGAAACGGACAAGTTTCTAGAAACACAACCCACCAACACTGAATCAAGAAGAAACAGATAATTTGAATAGACTGGTCACTAGCAGTGAAATAGAATCTGTTATTAAAAAAAAAAAAAAGGCAAAACAAAAAAACCCAAAAACCTCCCTACAAACAAATCTAGGGCCAGATAGCTTCACATACAATGTTTGGTACACAGATTACACCAAGCACACAAAGAACCCATACCCATCCTTCTCAAACTCTTCCAAGAGACTAAAGAGTAAGGAACACTCCCAGAGACAGTCTATGAAGCCACCATCTCCCTGATACCCAAATCAGACAAAGAGATTATCAAAAAAGAAAATTGTATACTGAAAACAAAATATCAAAAAGGGAATGTAAACAATCCCTTTGCAAATTTCATCAAAAAATGCTTAGGAATAAACCTCACCAAGGAGGTGAAAGACATATGCTTAGAAGTATAAAACATTAATAAAGGAAACTAAAGTTGATTCAAAGAAATAGAAAGTACATTAATATTATTAAAATGGCAATACTATACAAAGCAACCTAAAGATTTAATGCCAGCCTTATTAGATTACCGCATGACATTTTTCAAAGAACTAGAACAAATATCTAGAATTGCCAAAGTAATCCTGAGGGGTAGGGGATAACCAGGCAGAAGGAATAACTTTCCTAGACTTCAGACAATACTACAAATCTACAGCAACCAAAACAGTTCAATATGAGAAAAGGAGTCTGTTCAGCAAGTGGTTCTGGGAAAGTTGGACAGCTGCATGTAAATCAATGAAGCTAGAAAACACTCTTACACCATGTACAAGAATAAATTCAAAATAGCTTAGAGACTTAAACATAAAATATGATACCATAAAACTGCTAGAAGACATCATAGGCAAAACATTCTCTGACAATCGTACCAATATTTTCTGAGGTCATTCTACCAAGTCAATAAAAATAAAAGCAAAAATAAACAAATGAGAAACAATCAAACTTAAAAGCTTTTGCATAGCAAAGGAAACCATAAACAAAATGAAAAGACAACCTACAGAATAGGGGGAAATATTTGCAAATGATGCAACCAATAAGGGCTTAATTTTCAAAATAAATAAACAGCTCATAGGACACCACAGAAAAACAAACAACCCAATTGAAAAATGGGCAGAAGACTGAAATAGACATTTCTCCAAAGAAAACATATACATGGCCAACAGGCATATGAAAAGATGCTCAACATCACTAGTTATTAGAGAAATGAAAATCAAACCTAATATGAGGCACCATTTCACACTGGTCAAAATGGCCATCATTTAAAAGTCTACAAATCACAAATGCTGGAGAGGGTGTGGAGAAAAAGGAATCCTCCTACACTGTTGGTGGGAATGTAAATTGGTGCCCCTGCTGTGGAAAACAGCATGGAGATTCCTCAAAAAACTAAATATAGAGTTGCCATTAGACTCTAGCAATCCCACTTCTGGGCATATATCCAGAGAAAACCATCATTCACAAAGATACATGTACCCCAATGTTCACTGCAGCACAATTTATAATAGCCAAGACTTGGAAGCAACATAAATGTCCATTAACAGATGAATGGATAAAGAAGATGAAGATGTGGTACATATATACAATGGAATATTACTCAGCCATAAAAAAGATAAAATAATGCCATTTGCAGCAACATGGAAGGACCTAGAGATTAATGTACTAAGTAAGTTAGAAAGACAAATGTCATATGATATCATTTACAGGTAGAATTTAAAACATTGCACAAATAAACTTACCTGTGAAACAGAAACAGATTAACAGAGAACACACATGTGGTTGGAGGAGGATGGGTAAGGCAGGGATGGATTTGGTGTTTGGGATTGTTGTTGTTGCTGGTCAGTTGCCCAATCCTGTCTTTGCAATCCAATGGACTGCACCGCACTAGGCTTCCCTATCCCTCTATTCCCATAGTTTCATTGAGTTATGCAAGCCCCTTTGCCACAACAAGGCAGTGATCCTTAAAGGGGGTAGTTTGGGATTAGCAGGTGCAAAATATTATATATTGAATCAATAACAAAGTTCTACTGTATAGCACAGGAGACCATATTCCATATCCTTTGATAAACCATAATGGAAAAGAATATGAGAAAGAATGCATATATATGTGTAACTGAATCATTTGCTGTACAGTCGAAATTAACACATTGTAAATCAACTATACTTCAATAAAATTTAAAAAGATGAATTGAGCAGAAGGTTTGGCAAGATGTAAATTAATAAAAATGTATAGATTGACAGCTTATTCATCATTTATTATATACAGAAGAAACACAATTATTCAAGAAGTTTTCTCACCGGTGAGGTAAATGATAGAAACTCTATCATTTTGCTTAAAAAGTATAAATCGTGAAGTGACTGTCTGCATATGAAATTGTCATGAAAGTTCAGTTTAAATGAGCAGAGGCAAAATGCTATACACACTATCACTCATTAAGGTACAATATTATGAAAGGAACTATTTCTTGTTTATCTTGGCTTGCACCAACATGGTATTGTCTTAGAATGTAGCTTGAGACAAGGATATTAAGTGATTATGCTTTATTGGGGCAATCAAGCAGTAAGAGTGGGTAAATGACGGCTGCGCAGCAATGCATCAATCCATGTATGCGCTGGCTCCACTCTGCCATGAGTCACAAAGAGCAAGAGAGCAGCTGGGCAGGTGCTGTGTAGTTGGCCCCCCAGGACTTCACAAGACATTCTGTAAAGGAAATTTTGTCTTGTAATAGTTGATGAGAGAATATAGAGCAGGCAGTGAATCCATTACTTTTCTTCTGTCCCCTGTCCTCCTTGGTCAGAGTTCAGCCTGGGACATATCAGCTCCTCCTAACACCTGCTCCACTGAATCACCAGGGTTCCTCTAAGAGGACACTCTGGGTAACAGATCCATACTCTCAATGGGAGGGTGGTCCAAGTTTGTAAGTAGGAAAAGGAGCCAACATTCTCTGGGTGCTACAGCCCCAGGCAGTAGAACCACAAGGACATGAACAAAATTGTCTGGTGGGGGAGGCTAAGGGATAGCCAGTGGCTGGAGGCCAGGAAGTAGGTGGCATGGAAGAGATCCAAGGAAGCAGATGAGATCTGGGTCTGATACAAGTGTCCATCCTGTAACTTTTTTGTTGGAATGTTATACATTTGAAATATATAATAATCAAAAATGAATGGGAAAAAATAGCTTCAAATCTTAGGGAAATGTGGCATAATGCTAGCAGGTCCAGAAAGAGAACAAAATTTTCTTAACATTTAATTTACTTCCATTTTCTCCAACAAAGAGAATGGTATGATCGATTACTTGAATGAAAGTACAGAGAGTCTGTTTACTGAATTTGAAAATTTTAAGTTCCAGGGGGAAAAAAAATCTATTCTGTTTTGTTTCAAGAAGCTAGAACCAACTGTTAGAAGTAATAAAAACAGGGATTTTGTTCATCTTTCCAATGGCTTTTTAATGTTTTTCCCCAACAGTGGGCTATGATAGTTTTAGAAGTAAAGTGCTTCCTGTGAGAATTTAAAAAATTTTTTTTTATTTTTGCCTGTGCTGGGTCTACATTGCTGCGGGGGCTTTTCTCTACTTGTGGTGATTGGGGGCTACTCTTGTTGCAGACCATGGACTCTAGGGCACGTGGTCTTCAGTATTTGCAGCATGTGGGCTCAGTAGTTGTGGCTCCCGGGCTCTCGAGCACAGGCTCACCAGTTGTGGTGCAGAGGCATGTGGGATCTTTCTGGATCAGGGATCGAACCTGTATCTCCTGCATTGGCAGGTGGATTCTTTACCACTGAGCCACCAGGGAAGCCCTTATGAGAAGATTTTAAGTAGAGACTGTAATTTTTCAGCATTCCTAGAAAAGTATGCTCAATATAGGTACATAACAATCATCCAAGAATCTATAAGTTTACTGCTGCTGCTGCTAAGTCGCTTCAGTCGTGATCGCCTCTGTGCGACCCCATAGGTGGCAGCCCACCAGACTCCCCCATCCCTGGGATTCTCCAGGCAAGAACACTGGAGTGGGTTGCCATTTCCTTCTCCAAAGCATGAAAGTGAAAAGTGAAAGTGAAGTCGCTTAGTCGTGTCCGACTCTTAGTGACCCCCTAGCAGGCTCCTCTGTCCATGGGATTTTCCAGGCAAGAGTACTGGAGTGGGGTGCCATTGCCTTCTCCGCTATAAGTTTACAAATCTATCAAATTCCTCAGCCATACCCTTCTGATTTGGAAGGTCTGATAAGGTCAGGGAATCTGCTTTTAAAATCAGCACCCAATCTCTGCCAATGCACAGTGTTTTGATACAAGTGGTTCACGGATTATAATTTAAGGGAGTTTACATGATCTTGAGGCCCCTGAGAGCCTAAGATTACTTGATGATGTTATGATGTACTGGTCCTCAAGCGTAGTGTGTAAAAGCAGTAGCCTAGGAGTCAAGAGACCTGGATTCCAGCCCCAGCTCTAACACTTACTAGGAATACACATTTAATCTGCATTGATGATGTCATTTAAACTGGCTAAAACTAGATTACTTTACCTGATGCTTAATGACAGAATTCTAAAACTCAAAGTAAATGCTAAGAACTGAAAAATACAATTCGAAGAAAGGGATTTTATATTATAAACTTTCCCGAAATAATGAAATGAGATTTCACAGGAGATAATCAGCACTCCTAAATCTAAAGATTTTCCAAGGTCAAGGAAAAATTTTTAATCAATTCAGTGTATTCATAATTGTAAAATTCAGTCCTTTAAACTTCTGAATAATTAAGCAAATCTAAAATAGTCTATTTTTTCTGTAATTCTGATAGTTTGTTTCTACTTCATTCTCTGTGGTTGTAAAAGGGAATATTTAGATTGTATATTTACTATTTCATGTAAATTTCATGCTTGGTTTTTCTAGGGTTCTTATTGCTCTTCTGCCTGGAGAAAGAAATGGCAACCCACTCCAGTATTCTTGCCTGGAGAATCCCATGGACAGAAGGGCCTGGCAGGCTACAGAGACCACAAACGCAGAGTCAGTCATGACTGAGGCAACAGCGTGCACACACATCGTTCTTCTGAGGGAGAACCAGAAAGGGTAAGGAGTGTTAGCTTCCTAGGACGACTGAATCCATTCAGGTTTAAGGTTCAGATGGAAGTCAATCAGTGATCACTTGCTTTGAATGTTTTCTTTGGCTGTAGTACTGGATAAGGAACCATTGTGAAAAAAGGAAACAACAAGGTCTTGGTTAAAGCTCTAAGTTGGGAGGAAGATGAGGAGATGGGATTGATGACCCCTTTCTTCCCAAGCCTAATATAAAAATCAAAGACTAAAAGCCAGTTAGGAACTAGTGACCAGGGACCAAAATTATTAACATAAGGACTTCACAACTTTCTCTTTTTTGTTGTTAGCGCTGCTCCCTCTTTTTTAGTCCTGCTCCCCTTTTAATAGCTGAAATTAAAACTTTTAAAAGGAAAAAAGAAATTACAGAGTATTTCAAGAAAAGATGATAATTAAAGTTGAACAAAGTTTATGGAATGTAGCTAAATGTTTAGCTTAAAATTCTTTTATTAGTAAAAAGGAGAAGTTTAAAATCAATTGTGCAGGTTTCTATATTTGAAGCTAGAATTTAAAAAAGAGAACTAAACCCAAAGTAAATGAAATAAGACAGATAAGAGCTAAAATCAACAAAATGAAAACAGAAAAATAGAAAAGATTAATGAAGTCAAATTGGTTCTTGAAAACAAGAAAAAAGTTGACAAATCTATAGTATTATTACTTGAGCATGAAAATAAAAGCACAACTTATTAATTTCAGGAATAAAAGAGAAGATATCATTAAAGATACTACAGATATTAAACACATAATGAACATTAACAACTGTAGAGCAATAAATTTGATAATTTAGCCTTTTTCTAAAATGAAATGGACAGATTCCTGAAAAACACTATACCACATTGAAAAGATGAATTGAAAATGTCAGTAAGCCCTTAATCTACCAAAGTAATTGAATTTGTCATTAAAAACATTCCTTCAAAGGTGGTTTCACTAGTGAATTCTAACAAACTTTGTTTCTTCCCTATTATTTTCAAGTGTCCTTTTGTTCTGATTCTAATTCTCATTGCCTAAGAACTTTTTCATATAGTTCACAGAGAGTCAGCAATGAAGTAATTATATCACTGACCGTGTGATTGTTACAGGGTAGGTGGTTAAAAGCAGTAATCTTGGGACTTTCTTTTTTGATAGTTATATGTATGTATCAATCTATCTATCCTGTTGGATTTGAATGACAAGCATTAAGCTTTAGCAGGTCAGATATTCATTTTACTACTGTATAGAAGACAGTCTGAAAATAAAGTTGACAGAAGGAGAAAGGCAGAAGAGAACACAACAGGGAAACAGAGCTGTAATCCTGGATGTCATCATGAGCTTCTAAATTAAACCATCACAGGAAGCCTGCCATACATCTTTTCATTTGTATTAAACAATGACATTACTGTTAAAACTAATTTGAAGTAGCTTTCTGTTACTGGCAATAATAAGTATTTGAACAAATTCTACCTTAGCACCATATTTTAATTACTAAAACTTTAAAGTATGTTTTAATAATAATAAAGTCAGCCCTCTATCATAATTTATTTTTCTTCTCTAACCTCCCTATATTTCTAATGCTTTAATTCTTTTCAGATACCACTTTAAATCATTTTCTCAAGTTCCAAAACATTTCCTTTGAGGTTTTGGTTATAATTTTGTTAAAGTATCAATTAATTTGTAGAAAATGGACATATTTATAGTTTGTTGATTTAGAAACATGTTGAATGCCTTGTGGGTTAGTCACTAAGTCATATCCAACTCTTGTGACCTCATGGGCTGTAGCCTGCAAGTCTCCTCTGTCCATAGGATTCTCCAGGCAAGAATACTGGAGTAGGTTGCCATTTCCTTCTCCAGGGAATCTTCCTAACCCAGGAATTGAATCAGGGTTCTCCTGCATTGCAGGAAGATTCTTCACTGACTGAGCTATGAGTGAAGCCCAGTTGAATGCCTAGTTTATTCATATTATGTTCTGTTACAAAGCACCACAAATTGAGTGGCTTAAACAAATTAATTGTCTCAGTTGTAGAGGATGCTGTAAGGGAGATCTGTCCTATGCCTTTCTCCTAGATTCTGATGTTTTCTGGAAGCCTTTGGAGATCCTTCACTGTGGCAAAGCAACTCTAACCTTTATGTGGCATTCTCCCTGGGTTCGTGTCTTTGGCT
Source organism: Bos indicus (assembly GCF_029378745.1). Classification (NCBI taxonomy): domain Eukaryota; kingdom Metazoa; phylum Chordata; class Mammalia; order Artiodactyla; family Bovidae; genus Bos; species Bos indicus. Next base: position 10,695,657 of record NC_091787.1, read on the forward strand.
ATATTTCTTGTTTTTATAAGGCAATCAGTCACATTGGATTAGGGCCCACCCCAATGACCTCAGTTTAACTTGATTACCACTGCAAAGACTCTCTTCAACTAAGACCACATTCTGAGGTTAGAGATGGGGAGCTAGAGATACAACTCAATACATAACTGTCCTGAGGTAATGAACTTTGGATTTGTTCCTAGAGATCAGCATTTCTTAAACTAATGTTCAAAGGTATAATCTTTAGTGTCAGGGAATTATCTAGAAGAATTTAAAATTTTAGACAAGAGACAAGATGGTGAAGTAGAAGGACTTGAGCTCACCTCCTCACATCAAAATTCACGACTGCTGAACAATCATCAACAAAAAAGACTTGAACCTACCAAATAAGATATTGTACACTCAAACAAGAAGTCATGCCATGAAAAGATAGTAGGCGGGCAGTATTCAGGATACATCCCAATCCCCTGGTGGGTTGGCAACCCACAGACTGGAAAATAATTATATCACAGAGGTTCTCCCACAGGAGTGACAGTTCCGAGCCTGTCAGGCTCACCAGCCTGGGGTTCTGGCATCAGGAGGAGAAACCCCCAGAGCATTTGGCTTTGAATGCCAACAGGGATTGAGAGCAGGAGATCCACAGGATAGAGGGAAACAGAGACTCCACATTTGGAGGGCACACACAAGGTTTCGTGTGCAGTGGGACCCAGGGCAAAGCAATGACTCCATAGGGGCCTGGATCAGAACTATCTTCAGGTCTTTCAGGGTCTCCTGGGAAGGCAAGGGTCTTCTACATTCACTGCAGGACACTGCTGGTGGACACCCCAGGGGAAACTCTCTAGCATCAGCTCTCCTGGAGGTGGTAGTTTTGACACAGAGACCCAGCCCCACCCAACAGCCTACAGGCTCAAGTGCTAGGATGCCTCAGTCCAATCCATCAATAGAGCAGGAACACAGTCCCACCCACCAGCAGACACAATGCCTAAAGTCATCCCGAGCCCACAGCTGCCTACAGACACACCCTTAGACACAGCTCTGCCCACCAGAAGGACAAGACCCAGCTCCACCCACCAGTGGGCATGCACCAGTCCATCATAAGAGAAAGCCTGCACAAGCCCCTGGACCAACCTAACCCATCAGGAAGCAGACACCAGAACCAGGAAGAATTACAGTCCTGCAGCCTAAGAAAGAGAGATCACAAACACAGAAAGTTAGACAAAAGGAGGTGGCAGAGACATGTTACAGAAGAAGGAACAATATAAAACCCTGTAAGAACAGCTAAGTGAAGTGGATATAGGCAATCTACCTGAAAAAGAATTCAGGGTAAAGACAATAGAAAAGATGATCCAAGATCTCAGAAAAAGAATGGAGGTACAGACTGAGAAGACACAAGAAATGTTTAATAGAAATAGAAGCTTTAAAGAGCAAGCAGAGATGAACAATATAATAACTGAAAAGTACTTTGGAAGGAATCAATAGCAGAATAAATGAGGTTGAATAACGAGTAAGTGAGACGAAAGACAAGAGTAGTGGAAAACACTGCCATGGAACAGAATAAAGAAAGAAGAATGAAAAAAAAAATGAAGATGGTCTAAGAGACCTCTGGAACAATATTACATGCACCAACATTCACATTATTGGAGTCCTAGAAGGAGGAGAGAGAGAAAGGGCCTGAGAAAATACTTAAAGAGATAAGAGCCAAAAAATTCCCTAACATGGCAAAGGAAACACTCAACTAAATTACAGGAAGCACAGAGTGCCAGTAAGGATGAACACAAGGAGGAACACAATAAGGCACATACTACTCAAATAGACAAAAATTAAAGACAGAAAAAATATTAAAACCAACAAAGGAAAAGCAACAAGTAACATACAAGAGATTCCCCATAAGACTATCAGCTATGTTTGTAGGCAAGAAGGGAGTGGCAAGATATATATAAAGTAATAAAAGGGAAAAGCTTATAACCAAGAATACTCTACTCAGCAAGGCTCTTGTTCAGATTTGATAGAGAAAACAAAAGCCTTACATACAGGCAAAAGCTAAGAGAATTTAGTACCATGTCAGCTTTACAACAGATACTAAAGGAACTTCTCTTGGCAAAAGAGAAAAGGCCACAACTAGAAACTAGAAAATTATGAAATGGCTCACCAGTAAAGGCATATCATACGTAATGGTAGAAAATCATCCATACACAAATACGACACCTTAACCAGAAATCATGAGAACAGAGTACAAATAGGATACTGAAAATGCATTTGAAACTAAAGACTAGAAACTTAGAGCAATCTTGTAGATATACAGACAGTTATATCAAAACCTCATGCACTTGCAGATCAAAAATCTACAATAGATACACATAAAGAAAATAAAAAGCAATCTAAATACAACACTAAAGATACCACCAAATCACAGGAGAATAAAAGAGGAAGGGAAATAAAAAGACTTACCAAAATGTATGCAAAACAAGTAACAAGATACAAGTAAGAACATACACATCGATAATTACCTTGAACAGAAATGAATTAAAAGCTCCAACCAAATGACACAGACCAACTAAATGGATACAAAAAAATGGCCTGAACATAGGCTCTCTACAAGAGACCCACTTCAGATCTAGGAACACATACGAACTGGAAGTGATGGGATGAAAAAAGTTATTCCATGTAAATACAAATCAAAACAAAGCTGAGGCAGAAACACTCATTACAGACAAAATAGACTTTAAAATAAAGACTGTTACAAGGGACAGAGAAGAACATTATATAATAATCAAGAGATCAATACAAGAAAAAGATATATCAATTATAAATATATGCATCCATCCCTTTGTTTCTTGAAAAGAGACACAGATGTATATAACAGTCTTTTGGACTCTGTGGGAGAGGGAGATGGGGGATGATTTGGGAGAATGGCATTAAACATGTATAATATCATATAAGAAACTAATCACCAGTCCAGGTTTGATGCAGGATACAGGAAACTTGGGGCTGGTGCACTGGGATGACCCAGAGGGATGGTATGGGGAGGGAGATGGGAGGGGGGTTCAGGATGGAGAACACGTGTACACCTGTGGTGGATGCGTGTTGATGTATGGCAAAACCAATAAAATATTGTAAAGTTAAAAAACAAAAAAGTGAAAAAAAATAATAAAGTTTATGCAAACCAAAATAAAATAAAATAAAATAAATATATGCATCCTACACAGGAGGAACTCAATATATAAAGCACTTGTAATCATCATAAAAGGGGAAATTGATAGTAACACAATAATAATGGGAGACTTTAACATCCCACTTACATCAATGGACAGATCATCCAGAGAGGAAATCGGGACTTAAATGACACATTAGACCAATGAACTTAATTGATATTTATAGAGCATTCCATCCAAAAACAGCAGAATATACATTCAAGTGCACATGGAATATTCTCCAAGACAGATCACTTGTGGTTTGCTGGGCCACAAAGCAAGCTTTGGTAAATTTAAGAATATTGAAATCAAATCAAGCATCTTCTTACACCATACTGTGAAGTCAGAAACCAACTACCAGAAAAACTGCAAAAAGGGACAGACATGCAAGGCTAAACAATATGCTACTAAACAATCAAGAAATCAAAGAGGAAATTAAAAAATACTGAAAGATAGGTGGAAAAACTACAACAATCGAAAACCTATGGGACACAGCAAAAGCAGTTATAATAGGGATGTTAATAGAGATACAATATTACCTAAGGGGGGAAAAAAATCCTTAAACACCCTAAACTTACACTTAAAACCAACTAGAGAGAAGAACAAAAAGCCCCTAAACTGAGAGGAAGGAAAGAAATCATGAAAATCAAAGCAGAAATAAGTGAAACAGAGATGAAGAACACAATAGAAAAGATCAATGAAACTAAAAGCTGGTTCACTGAAAAGATAAACAAAACTGATAAACCTTTACTCAGATTCATCAAGAAAAAAGGGAGAGAACTCAAATCAATAAATTAGAAATAAAAAGAAGTTATAATTGGCATCACAGAAATACAAGGGATCATAAGAGATTACTACAAGCAACTATACATCAATAAAATGTACAACCTGTTAGAAAGATACAATCTCCCAAGACTAAACCAGGAAGAAACAGGAAATATAAACAGACCAATGGCATGCACTGAAAATGAATCTGTGATTTTAAAACCCCTAAGCAAAATCCAGGACCAGATGGCTTCACAGGTGAATTCTACCAAATATTTAGAGAAGTGTTCACACCTATCCTTCTGAAACTATTCCAAAAAATTGAAGAAGGAACACTACTTCCAAATACATTCTATTAGCCCACCATCAATCACCCTGATACCAAAATCACCATCACCTTGATACCAAAGTCTAGTATTTGTATTGCTACCAAAATAATACCACAAAAAAAAGAAAATTACAGCCCAATATCACTGATGAATACAGACACAAAAGTCCTCAACAAAATATGAGTGAACTGAATCTAATAATACATTAAAAGGATCATACACCATGATCAAGTAGATCAGTCAGTGTTATACACCAAATCAATAAATTGAAGAGCAAAAGCCATATGATCATTTCAATAGATGCAGAAAAGCTTTTAACAAATTGAGTGGAAAAAAAAAAAAAAACAAATTGAGTGAAAACCGTATGATCATCTCAACGGATACAGAAAAAGTGTTTTTTAAATAAATTTATTTTTAATCAGAGGATAATTGCTTTACAATATTGTGTTAGTTTCTGGCATACATCAACATGAATCAGCCATAAATATACATCAACATCATTTGTTAAATATCCTCAGAAAGTGTGTATAAGGAGAACCTACCTCAACATAATAAAGGCAACATATGACAAATCCACAGCTAACATCATACTCGATGGTGAAAAGCTGAAAGCATTTCCTCTATGATCAGGAAAAAGAAAAGGATGTCTACTCTTGGTACATTCAATATAGTTTTGTATGTCCGAGCCACAGCCACACAAAGAAAAATAAATTAAAAAATCTAAATTGGAAAACAAGAAGCAAAACTGTCACTGTTTGTAGATGACATGATACTATACATAGAAGATTCTAAAGATGCTACTGGAAACTGCTGCTGCTAAGTCACTTCAGTTGTGTCCGACTCTGTGCAACCCCATAGACGGCAGCCCACCAGGCTCCCCCGTCTCTGGGATTCTCCAGGCAAGAACACTGGAGTGGGTTGCCATTTCCTTCTCCAAGGCATGAAAGTGAAAAGTGAAAGGGAAGTCGCTCAGTCGTGTCCGACTCCTAGCAACCCCATGGACCGCAGCCTACCAGGCTCCTCTGTCCATGGGATTTTCCAGGCAAGAGTACTGGAGTGGGGTGCCATTGCCTTCTCCAGGAAACTGCTAGAGCCCATAAATGAATTCAGCAAGGTTGCAGGATACAAAATTAATACACAGAAAGCTGTTACATGTTTATACATTCACAAGAAAAGATCAGAAAGATAAATTAAGGAAACAATCCCATGTATCATCACATTGGAAAGTTCAAATACTTAGGCATAAAAGTACCTAGGGAGGCAAAAACTTGTATTCTGAAAACTGTAAGATACTGATGAGAGAAATCAAAGATGACACAAACAGATGGAAAAATATACCACACTCTTGGATTACAAAAATTAATATTGTCAAAATGACTATACTACCCAAGGCAATCTACAGATTCAGTGCAATTCCTATCAAATCACCAATAGGATTTTTCACAGTACTAGAACAAAAAAATTTTTAATTTATATGGAAACACAAAAACCCCAAATAGCCTAAGCAACCCAGGGAAAGAAAAAAGGACCTGGAGGAATCAGGCTCCCTGAATTCAGACTATACTACAAAACAATATGCCACTAGCACAAAAATAGACATATAGAGTAACAGGATATGGAATAGGATAGAAAGTCCAGAGATACGCCCATGCACCTTTGGTCACCTAATCTACAATAAAGGAGGCAAGAACACACAATGGAAAACAGAACGTCTCTTCAATAAGTGGCGCTGAGAAAAATGGATAGCTTCATGTAAAAGAATGAAATCAGAACATTCTCCAACACCATACACAAAAATAAATTCAAAAGGGATTAAAGACCTAAATGTAAGACCAGATACTACGAAACCTTTAGAGAAACATAAGTCACAGCAATATCTTTTTGGATCCATTTTCTAGAATAATGAAAACAAAAACAAAAATAACCAAACAGGACCTCATTAAACTTACAAGCTTTTGCATAGCAAAAGAAAGCATAAACAAAATGAAGTGACAACCCACAGAATGGGAGAAAATATTTGTAAAGCATGTGACTAACAAGGGATTGATCACCAAAATATTTAAGCAACTCATGTAGCTCAATATAGAAAAAAAAAAAAAAAACAATAAAAATAGACATTTGTCAAAAGATATCCAGATGGTCAAATAGCACATGAAAAGATGTTCAACCTCACTAATTATTAGAGAAAAGGAAATCAAAACTACAATGAGGTACTATTACCTCATACCAGTCAGAATGGCCATTATCAAAATGCCCACAAACATAAATGTTGGAGAAGGTATGGAGAAAAAAGAATCCTCCTACATTGTTAGTGGGAATGTAAATTGGTACAACTATTATGGAGAACAGTATGGAGGTTCCTTAAGAAAATTAAAATAGAACTACCATATGATCCCACTCCTGGGCATATTATCTGCAGAAAGCTATAATATATCAAAAAGATACATTCACCTCAATGTTCACTGCTGCACTGTTTACAATATCCAAGACATGGAAGCAGCTTAAATTCAACAGAGGAATGGATAAAGAAGATGTATGACATATATACAATGAGATGTTACTCAGACATAGTAAAGAATGAAATAATTCCATTGCAGTAACATGGTTGGACCCAGAGTTTATTGTACTAAGTGTAGTAAGTCAGAGAAAGACAAATATAGTTATCACTTACATGTGGAATCTAAAAAAATGATACAATAGAACTTATCTACAAAATAGAAACAGACAGACAGACTTAGAAACAAACATGATTATGAAGAGAAAGGTAGGGAGAGGGAAAATTAAAGAGTTTAGGATTAGCATATACACACACAACTATATAAAAAACAGATAATCAACAGGGACCTACTGTATAGCACAGGAAACTCTACTCAACAATCTGTAATCACCTATATGGGAAAAGAATATGAAAAAATAATGGACGTATGTATAACAATCTCTTTTCTGTATACCTGAAATTAAAACAATATTATAAATATACTATATAATAATATAAAATAAAAACAAAATTTAAAATTGGGCAGACAGCTATCTTATGTGTAGCAAAAGGAAACAGAGTTGTGAAACAGGCATATTAAAAGATACTGAAACTGTTCTATAACTTGATCATGGTTGTGGTTATATAGGCATATACATATGTAAAAATTCATCAACTTATATTTTTAAGATTTGTCATTTTACTATACGTATATTATACCTCAATTTAAAAATTATGTGATAAAAATTTAAGTTTTTTTGTATCTCATTTCAAAGTAAATATCAATCCACTATTTAAGGTAATGCTGGTCAATTTCTCTTACTTGAAACAACCACCACCACACCTTGTCCAAGTTAACAAGACATTGCTAGGACTCTGGGGAGGCCAAAGTTGGTTGGTGTTCTGTGGAAGGAGAAGCAGATAAAAAGAAATATACAGAGAGAGGGAGAAATGGAGAGCTCTACAAGTGTGGGGAGGGTACCCTTCTCATATTCAGCTGAGTAGAGATCAACACAAGCATGTGAGGAAACTCTGAAGCTAGGGAAGGAAGTACCTGAAAAAAAATTTCTCAGGCTGAAGGCAAAAAAGACATGAGTCAGAAGGCAATGTTAGAGAGATTGAAAGTGTGATAGGAACTTGAACCACTGTTGCTAGCTTTAAATATGGAGGAAAGGAGACAGGGGACAGGGGATGTGGGTGGCCTCTAGAAGCCGAGAATCACTCAAGCGAGGGAACAGGAAGTTCTGATCTACAGCAGCACAGAACTTCCTGCCAATGACCTGAATGAGCCTGGACATGTGTTCATCCCCAGAGCCTCCAGGAAGGAACACGGCCTTGCTGCCACCTTGAGTTCAGCCTTATACAACACAAAGCATAGAATTAACCAAGTCACATGGGGCACAGACTTCTGACCTATAGAACTGTGATGTAATAAGTGACTGTTGGTTCGAGATGCCACATTTGTGGTAATTTGTTATGATAGTAATAGAAAACAAATACTAGTAGAGATAAAATAATACAACAGCACAGTATCTGATATGACAGTTATGTGAGATGGGATTAACACTTTAACAGAAGTTTGGATGCCTGAGAAAAGTGAACTTGAAGAAATAGTAAAAAAACAAAAAACAAAAAACAAAAAAAAAAATAACCCAAAATAAAACAAAGGGAAAAAAGACTGAAAATAGAGAGTTAATTTTTTAACTGATTAAAGCACAAAATATACATGATCATCTCAATAGAGGCAAAAAAAAAAAAAAAAATACTTAACAAAACCCAATACCCTTTCATGATAAAGACTTTCAACAGACAAGAAAGAGAGAAATTTCCTCAACCTGATAATAGCATCTACCAAAAAACAAAAATCCATCTAATATCATAATTATTGGTGAAAGTCTTCCCCTCTAACATCAGGAACAATAACAAAAATCTGCTCTCACCATTTCTATTCAACTTTATTTAAGAGGTCCTGGCTAAGAAAACTAGGCAAGAAAAAATAAAAGGCACCCAGAGAGACAAAGAAGATATAAAATTATTCCTAGTCACAGGGCACTGAGCTGGGGAATATGTATGTTTCCATATATACCCACTTACATCTATATCTATTTTATATCTATTTCTATGTATTGAGACCATATACACTGGTATCTCCAAGTCCAATTCAACACCATAGAGTTCATTCTAGTTTCTCCTCTTCCATATTTGTAATTCCTTTCTCCAATAGTTAGAAACCTGGATCCCTTTATCTTAAACAAGTTTACTCACTGGACCATTACTCCATCTATGTAACTAAACTGCCTTTTCCACATCATTCTGCATCTAGTCCCTTCTCCATATCTCACTCAGCCTTTGATATCTTCACTGGGCTGCTCTTACTGTGCAGCCACCCATACCCAGTCACTTTTGCCACCAGCTCTGTCACTTCCCTCCAATCTGGACACCCTTCTCATCCCTCAGCAGCCCTCTCCTGGCTTCCCCTCCATGTTCACTCTCACTCTCCCATAAAGCTGCGCTCCTCACTCCTCTGAGATTCCTATACCACAGACCAGGTTGCTACCGTTGCCATTTCCTGTCAGATGCCCCACCTACTGGTTTTTAGGCTGAATTATTAAGGAAGGGAAGGAGGAGGACAGAAGGATGGGAGGGAGGAAACTTTGTCCCTTGACTATTCTTTACGTACTTGCTAATTAATAAAGGGTGTTTAATAAGATAATTTTCTGTGTAGTGGTATCTACTAAAGGTAATCAGATACATACTATGTGAACCAGAAATCCCACTGCTTGGTATTCATCCAATTGTGACATATGTACACCAAAAAGTATAATAATTTTCATAGAAAAATTTTCCATAATAGCTAAGCACTGTGGGTATTGGGCTGAACTACGCATGACTAAGGACTAAGCCCTGTGCATCCCCAGCTTCAAAACCAAACAAAGAGTCTGTAGTCAGCAAGAGAAACGTCAATGGTTTAATGGATGGGGAGTTTTACACGTAAGGCCCTGGAACAATACCCCTTCGTGTGTGGCACATGCTGGGCAGGGTATGGAGGTAGTCTTTGCTCCTGGTGCAGGGTAGATTGCCATTGATGCAGGGAAATGATGTCAGGTTGGCTTATGGCAGAAAGTGAAGAGGAACTCAAAAGCCTCTTGATGAAAGTGAAAGTGGAGACTGAAAAAGTTGGCTTAAAGCTCAACATTCAGAAAACAAAGATCATGGCATCTCGTCCCATCACTTCATGGGAAATAGATGGGGAAACAGTGGAAACAGTGTCAGACTTTATTTTTGGGGGCTCCAAAATCACTGCAGATGGTGACTGCAGCCATGAAATTAAAAGACGCTTACTCCTTGGAAGGAAAGTTATGACCAACCTAGATAGCATATTCAAAAGCAGAGACATTACTTTGCCAACAAAGGTCCGTCTAGTCAAGGCTATGGTTTTTCCTGTGGTCATGTATGGATGTGAGAGTTGGACTGTGAAGAAGGCTGAGCGCCAAAGAATTGATGCTTTTGAACTGTGGTGTTGGAGAAGACTCTTGAGAGTCCCTTGGACTGCAAGGAGATCCAACCAGTCCATTCTGAAGGAGATCAGCCCTGGGATTTCTTTGGAAGGAATGATGCTGAAGCTGAAACTCCAGTACTTTGGCCACCTCATGCAAAGAATTGACTCATTGGAAATGACTCTGATGCTGGGAGGGATTGGGGCAGGAGGAGAAGGAGACGACAGAGGATGAGATGGCTGGATGGCATCACTGACTCGATGGACGTGAGTCTAAGTGAACTCCAGGAGTTGGTGATGGACAGGGAGGCCTGGTGTGCTGCGATTCATGGGGTCGCAAAGAGTCGGACATGACTGACTGACTGAACTGAACTGGCTCATCAGTTACCAAAGAGATTAGCTGAGGGGCACACCCCTCACTGCCCCTTTCATAAGGGCAATCTTTAGCTGGGGCTGAGGGCAAGTACACAGGAAGTTCATTCATGTTAGTAGGGTGTAGGTGAAGCAGGGACTGGTTGGGCAGAGCCACCCCCATGGGGAGGAGAAGGCCCTGGTTCCAAAAGAAACATTCTGGTGGCCTAGGCACAAGTCAGCAGTCACAGTACAGGTCTGCCACCCCAAGTTATGCTGCATGCCATTAGGGGTGGACTGATTAGGTCCTTCTAATCAACAACAACAAAAACAGTTAATCCCACTAGTTGGACTGGTGTGTCCAGAAGTCATTCTAGTCCATTCCACACAGCATAGCCCATAGGCGCTATGTGCTGTCAGCTGTAGAGAAATGCCTACCAACAGGAGTCTTTCTGATGTATTGCCATGTGGACAGGTAGATGGTGAGGGTTTTTCCCCCCCATGGTCAGCTTCCTCACATAGTCATTAGCCAGGTCAATTTTTCATGGAAGTCCAGAGGATTACAGCATCTCGCTGTAGACCCAGCCATTAGACTCACTGTAGTGAGACCAGTGTCAGTCCCCAAATAGATTTCCTCCCTCCTGCCAGAGACGAAATATAAGACATCTAACAGGCACAACACAGGGGAGATCATGACAATTAAGCAAAATACAAGCAGTAATTACATTCCGAGATAGTATCACAGCTCCTTGTGGTTTTGAGGAGGTCTGCAATATAGTATGCTGCTGCTGCTGCTGCTAAGTCACTTGTCATGTCCAACTCTGTGCGACCCCATAGACAGCAGCCCACCAGGCTCCCCCATCCCTGGGATTCTCCAGGCAAGAACACTGGAGTGGGGGTTGCCATTTCCTTCTCCAATGCATGGAACTGAAAGTGACAAGTGAAAGTGAAGTCACTCAGTCGTGTCCGACTCCTAGTGACCCCATGGACTGCAGCCTACCAGGCTCCTCTGTCCATGGGATTTTCCAGGCAAGAGTACTGGAGTGGGGTGCCATTGTCTTCTCCGGCAATATAGTATAGAAAACCCAATTTTTCACTTATACAAGACAATGTGTCCAAAAAATTCACATCTACTAGATTGGAGACATGATGGCAAAGTAAAAGGACCTTGAGCTCACCTCCTCCTAGGAATACATCAAAAAATTACAATTAATTGCTGAACAATACTGATTAAAAAAAGACTGGAACTAACAATACCACATCCAAATACCAAGAAGCAACCTCAATGAGATGGCAGGAGGGGTGCACTCACAATACAATCAAATCCCACACCACCCTTCACCAAGTGGGTGACCTACAAAGTGGAGAATAATAATATTGCATAAGTTATCTTACAGAGTTCTAAACCCCATGTCAAGACTCCCAGCTTTGGGGTCAGGCATGGGAAGGAGGAGCCCTCAGAGCATTTGGTTTTGAAAGCCATCAGGGCTTGAATGCAGGAGTTTCACTGAACTGAGAAGAATAGAGACTCCACACTTGGAGGGCATATACAAGGTCTCAAGTGTGACAAGACTCAAGTCTAAAGTGGTGACTTCCTAGGAGCCTGCATCAGATCTATCTGCTTGATGGTCTCCTGGGGAGGTGAGGAGTGACTGTGGCTCTCTCTGGGGTCATCAAAGCTAGTGGCAGAAATATCAGGATGTTCTCACCTACTTTGACTTTTATTGGAGGTAGATTTCATACTTGGGTAACTAGTATCAAGTCCAGCTACCCTGGTGGCTTAGATGGTAAAGTGTCTGCCTACAATGTTGGATACCTGGGTTTGATCCCTGCATTGGGAAGATCCTCTGGAGAAGGAAATGGCAACCCATTCCAGTACTCTTGCCAGGAGAATCCCATGGACAGAGGAGTGTGGTAGGCTATAGTCCATGGGGTCGCAAAGAGTCAGACACAACTGAGCTACTTCACTTTCACTTTCCAACTAAAGAGCCTCTTGATGAGGGTGAAAGAGGAAAGTGAAAAAGTTGGTTTAAAACTCAACATTCAAAAAACGAAGATCATGTCTTCTGGTCCCATCACTTCATGGGAAATAGATGGGGAAACAATAGCAACAGGGACAGACTTTATTTTCTTGGGCTTCAAAATTACAGCAGATGGTGACTGCAGCCATGAAATTAAATGATGCTTGCTCCTTGGAAGAAAAGCTATGACCAACTTAGACAGCATGTTAAAAAGCAGAGACATTACTTTGCCAACAAAGGTCCATCTAGTCAAAGCAATGGTTTTTCCAGTGATCATGTATGGATGTGAGAGTTGGACTGAAAAGAAGGCTGAATCCCAAAGAATTGATGCTTTTGAACTGTGGTGTTGGAGAAGGCTCTTGAGAGTCCCTTGGACTGCAAGGAGATCAAATCAATCAATCCTAAAGGAAATCAATCCTGAATATTCATCAGAAGGACTGATGCTAAAGCTGAAGCTCCAATACTTTGGCTACCTGATGTGAAGAAAAGACCCTGACTCATTGGAAAAGACCCTGATGCTGGGAAAGACTGATTGCAGGAGGTGAAGGGGAAAACAGAGGATTAGATGGTTGGATGGTATCACCATCCACAAATCAGTCAGTGTGATATACCACTTCAACAAACCGAGTTAAAAAAAATTTGATCATCTCAATAGATGCAGGAAAATCTTTTGATAGACCTCAACACCCATTTATGATAAAAACTCTTCAGAAAGTTGGCAAAAAGGGAACCTACTTCAGTATAATAAAGGCAACATATGACAAATCCACAGGTAACATCATACTCAATGGTGAAAAGCTGAAAGCATTTCCTCTAAGATCAGGAATGAGACAGACATGCCCACTCTCACCACTTCCAGTAAACATAGTTTTGTATGTCTGAGCCACAGCAATAAGAGAAGAAATAAAAGAATCTAAAGATTCTAGAGTTTTGGATGAATTCCAAAGCTTATGAATTCAGTAAGTTTGCAGGATACAGAATTAATACACATAAATCTGTTGCATTTCTATACAGTCATGATAAAAATAATAGAAAGAAAAATTAAGGAAATAATCCTGTTTACCATCACATCAAAAAGAATAAAATACCTAGGCACAAACATACCTAAGGAGACAAAACTGCACTCTGAAAACTGTAAGACACTGATGAAAGAAATCGGAGATGACACAAACAGATGGGAAAATATACCATGTTCTTGGATTGGAAAAATTAATGTTGTCAAAATGACTATACTATCCAAGGCAATCTACAGATTCAGTGCAATTCCTATTAAATCCCCAATGGCATTTTTCACAGAACTAGAAAAAAAAGTTTTTTTACTTTGTATGGAAATACAAAAGATCCCAAATAGACAAAGCAATCTTGAGAAAGAAAAATGGAGCAGGAGGAATCGGGCTTCCGGTCGTCAAACCATACTATAAAACTACACTAATCAAAACAGAATGGTACTGGCACAAAAACAGAAGTATACACCAATGGTACAGGATAGAAAGCCCAGAGATAAACCCACACACCTATGGTCACAATCTATGCATGATAAAGGAAGCAAGACTACAAAACAGAAAAAAGACAGCCTCTTCAGTAGGTGGTGCTGGGAAATCTGGACAGCTACATGGACAGCTATATGTCAAAGAATGAAACTAGAATACTACATAACACCATACACAAAAATAAACTCAAAATGGATTAAAGACCTAAATATAAGACCAAACGGTATAAAATTCTTAGAGGAAAACATAGGAAAAACACTCTCTGACATAAGTCACAGCAAGATATTTTGTAATTCAGCTACTAAAATAATGAAAACAAAAACAAAAAATAAATAATTAAGACCTAATTAAACTTACAAGCTCTTGCCCAGCAAAGAAACCATAAACAAGACAAAAAGACAACCCTCAGAATGGGAGAAAATATTTGCAAATGAAGCAACAGACAAAGGATTAATCTACAAAATATACAGTTCATGGAGCCCAATATCAAAACAACAAACAACCCAATCAAAAACTGGATGGAAGACCTAAATAGATATCTCTCCAAAGAAGACAGACAAATGGCCAAGAGGCACATGAAAAGATGCTCAACATCACTAATTATTAGAGAAATGCAAATCAGAACTACAATGAGGTATCACTTCACACCAGCCAGAACGGCCATCGATCATCAAAAAATCTACAAATAATACATATTGGATATGGAGTGGAGAGAAGGGAATCCTATTACACTGTTCATCAGAATGTGCTTTAGTACAGCCACTGTGAAGAACAGTATGGGTGTTCCTTAAAAAACTAAACATAGAATGACCCAGCAATCCCACTACTAGGCATATATCCTAAGAAAACCATAACTCAAAAAGACACACATATCCCAATGTTCACTGTAGCAAAACTTACAACAGCCAGGACATGGAATCAACCTAGATGTCCACTGACAGATAAAATGGATAAAAAAGTTGTGGTGCACATATACAATGGAATATCACTCAGCCATAAAAAGGAATGAAATTGAGGCAAAGTGATGTGAATGAATCTAGAGCCCGTCATATTGAGTGAAGTCAAAAAGAGAAAAATATTATATAAAATAAATATTGTATATGAATGCATACATATAGAATCTAGAAAAATGGTACTGAACCTTTTACAGGGCAGGAATAGAAGCAGAGATGTAGAAAATGGACTTGTGGACACAGAGGGGATGGGGGCAATGAATTGAGAGAGTATACACTGCCACTGCTGCTGCTAAGTCGCTTCAGTCGTATCCGACTCTCTGCGACCCCATAGATGGCAGCCCACCAGGCTCCCCCGTCCCTGGGATTCTCCAGGCAAGAACGCTGGAGTGGGTTGCCTTTTCCTTCTCCAATGCATGAAAGTGAAAAGTGAAAGTGAGGTCGCTCAATTGTATCCGACTCCTAGCGACCCCATGGACTGCAGCCTACCAGGTCCCTCCGTCCATGGGATTTTCCAGGCAAGAGTACTGGAGTGGGGTGCCATTGCCTTCTCCGACTACCACGTGTAAAACAGATAGCTCGCGGGAAGCTGCTGTATATAGCACAGGGAACTTAGCTTGTTGCTCTGTGATGACCTAGACAGGTGCAATGAAAGAGTGGGAGGGAGGCTTAAGAGGGAGAGGATATATGTATACATATGGCCAATTCACGATGTTGTACAACAGACACAATACTGTAAAGTACTTATATCCCAATAAAAAGATACATGCACCCCAATGTTCATTGCTGCAAGATTTACAACAGCCAAGACATAGAAGTAACCTAAATGTTCATTGACAGAGGAATGGAAAAAGGAGATGTGACATATGTAAACAATAGAATATTACTCAGCCATAAGAAAGAATGAAATAATGTCATTTTCAGCAACATGAACAGACCTAGAGATTAGTGTACTAAGCCAGAAAGACAAAAATTGATATCACATGAAAACACTTTTTTGTGGAATCTTTAAAAAAAAAAAAAGATACAAAAGAACTTAATGTTAAAAACAGAAAAAGACCCACAGACATAGAAAGCAAATGTATGGTTACCAAATGAGAAAGCGGGGAGGGATAAATTAAGAGTTTATGATTAACATATACACACTACCATATATAAAATAGATTACCAACAAGGACCTACTGTATAGCACAGGGAACTATAATGACCTATAAGGGAAAAAAAAATCTGCAAAAGTTTATTTATATAACTGAATCACTTTGCAGTAGACTGGAAACTAGCACAACATTGTCAATCAATTGTACTTTGATTAAAAAATAAAGACAGTGAATCAAGTCAAAAACAAACAAACAATAACAACTGAAATGTCCATCTTGTTTTACCATCAATGTCTGAAACCAGAACTATTAAGTTTTGACTTTCAAATGCATTCCCTTACTTAGTGGGCAAAGCATATGCACAGTGCATGTCTAAATAGGCTGCTCTGATCACTAAAATTTAACTTAAATAATGCACAAGCCTTCTGACTTCCCCATACCTCAATATATGCAGATTTTCCCATCATTTCCCCTTTTGAAAATAGCTGTGAAGAGAAGAGAAGCGAAAAGCAAAGGAGAAAAGGAAAGATATAAGCATCTGAATGCAGAGTTCCAAACATAGCAAGAAGAGATAAGAAAGCCTTCTTCAGTGATCAATGCAAAGAAATAGAGGAAAACAACAGAATGGGAAAGACTAGAGAGCTCTTCAAGAAAATTAGAGATACCAAGGGAACATTTCATGCAAAGATGGGCTCGATAAAGGACAGAAATGGTATGGACCTCACAGAAGCAGAAGATATTAAGAAGAGGTGTCAGAAATACACAGAAGAACTGTATAAAAAAGATCTTCACGACCCAGATAATCACGACGGTGTGATCACTGACCTAGAGCCAGACATCCTGGAATGTGAAGTCAAGTGGACCTTAGAAAGCATCACTATGAACAAAGCTAGTGGAGGTGATGGAATTCCAGTTGAGCTACTTCAAATCCTGAAAGATGATGCTGTGAAAGTGCTTCACTCAATATGCCAGCAAATTTGGAAAACTCAGCAGTGGCCACAGGACTGGAAAAGGTCAGTTTACATTCCAATCCCAAAGAAAGGCAATGCCAAAGAATGCTCAAACTACCACACAATTGCACTCATCTCACATGCTAGTAAAGTAATGCTCAAAATTCTCCAAGCCAGGCTTCAGTATTTGTGAACTGTGAACTTCCTGATGTTTAAGCTGGTTTTAGAAAAGGCAGAGGAACCAGAGATCAAATTGCCAACATCTGCTGGATCATGGAAAAAGCAAAAGAGTTCTAGAAAAACATCTCTTTCTGCTTTATTGACTATGCCAAAGCCTTTGACTGTGTGGATCACAATAAACTGTGGAAAATTCTGAAAGAGATGGGAATACCAGACCACCTGACCTGCCTCTTGAGAAATCTGTATGCAGGTCAGGAAGCAACAGTTAGAACTGGAACAGACTGGTTCCAAATAGGAAAAGGAGTACGTCAAGGTTGTATATTGTCACCCTGCTTTTTAAACTTATATGCAGAGTACATCATGAGAAATGCTGGACTGGAAGAAGCACAAGCTGGAATCAAGATTGCTGGGAGAAATATCAATAACTTCAGAAATGCAGATGACACAATCCTTATGGCAGAAAGTGAAGAGGAACTCAAAAGCCTCTTGATGAAAGTGAAAGGGGAGAGTGTAAAAGTTGGCTTAAAGCTCAACATTCAGAAAACGAAGATCATGGCATTTGGTCCCACCACTTCATGGGAAATAGATGGGGAAACAGTGGAAACAGTGTCAGACTTTATTTTTCTGGACTCCAAAATCACTGCAGATGGTGACTGCAGCCATGAAATTAAAAGATGCTTACTCCTTGGAAGAAAAGTTATGACCAATCTAGACAGCATATTCAAAAGCAGAGACATTACCTTGCCAACAAAGGTTCATCTAGTCAAGGCTATGGTTTTTCCTGTGGTCATGTATGGATGTGAGAGTTGGACTGTGAAGAAGGCTGAGTGCCGAAGAATTGATGCTTTTGAACTGTGGTGTTGGAGAAGACTCTTGAGAGTCCCTTGGACTGCAAGGAGATCCAAGCAGTCCATTCTGAAGGAGATCAGCCTTTGGATTTCTTTGGAAGGAATGATGCTGAAGCTGAAACTCCAGTACTTTGGCCACCTCATGAGAAGAGCTGACTCATTGGAAAAGACTCTGATGCTGGGAGGGATTGGGGGCAGGCGGAGAAGGGGACGCCAGAGGATGAGATGGCTGGGTGGCATCACTGACTCGATGGACGTGAGTTTGAGTGAACTCCAGGAGTTGGTGCTGGACAGGGAGGCCTGGCGTGCTGTGATTCATGGGGTTGCAAAGAGTCGGACATGACTGAGCGACTGAACTGAACTGAATTGAATTTAATAGAAAGCACTGATGATCAAAATATTTGTCCCTGGAAGCTGGGATGGTTCAGCTGCCTGCCCCGGGTATAGCTCATGTCCCTCAGTACTAGGCCTCCTTTATATTTTCCTACTCATCCATACTGGGGAAAACTAATCAGATATGGTGATCATGCATCTTATCATATATAGCCAATTGTCACACAAGCATTGTACATGTACTTTTAACAGCAGACAAAAAGCAAGTCATGTCACACATCATGAGTAGTTATACTCTGACAGCTTTATTAGTTACTTTTCCCCTCCAGGGTAAAAATATGGTAATGCAGAAACTTTCATAAATAAAGATCTCAATGAACAAAACCAGAATTTAATATCCACTGAAACAATACTTTCCTCTCTAAACCTACCTTACTCTCTACCAAACACAGCAAATTAAGGCTAATTTGTCTTTAAAACATGCCTGGTCAATTGGCTCCAACTGGTTGTGGAGGAATTCTTCAGAAGGAATCTCAGACTGAATTCCCCAAAGGGCTCTGGAGGCCAGGAAAGCAATGCCAAAGGCCTGCCATCAGGTTCACCGCTGGAGTTCTCCAAAATATCAAGATTTCTGTACGTGTCAGGAAACATTCTTTCGTACTTACCTGATAAGGCTGCTCAGAACACAAGAGTCTCAAATCTATGTAGGGACCAGGCAGAGAGAGAGAGAGAGAAAAAAAAAAGTTTCAATGCTACTCACAGGTGTGATTTATCAAATTGCTGTAAATCACAATTAACTTGATGGGAAGAGGAGAACACAGAACAAAATCAGTAACACTCCAGACTAAAACCAATCAAATTATAACCGTATTCACCAGTTCACTCAGTAAACAATCCTTTTGTTAACTTTTTATGAAGGCATCAGGTTTTCCATTAGGACTTTAAAATTTTTTACCCAGTTCAGGGGCATAATCTGAAATTTATCAGAGACCCATACTGGTCAAAGGTCCTTCATATGAATCTTCTTGAAGATGAAGCACATTTGCAAAAGCATCAGAATTAAATACCTGATTACAATTTACTTAATAAAGAAACTTAGTTATAATAACCAGAATTATGACTGGTTATAATCTTATAACCCTTAAAATTTTTAATCTCAGGCAAAATCCAAGAAGTAAGTGATTTAAACTGTCATACCAGCACTTCCTGATTGGAAAACTTATGCTTTAGTCTAACTCTCCCAAGAAGATAAGGTAGGTAAACAGACTGCCCAGCAATTAATGTTCCAATATTTTATTCTACTTGAAATGATACAGATAGTCAATGAATTCTCTTCATTTCAACTTAGTTTCATTTCAAGTTACCAAAATCTGGAGAGATGATTTTAGATAGACAGTCCCCCAAACAATCATTCCTATAGAGTTTACCTAGAAGTTCTTTTCCCCTCACTTTTAGAGATCACATTTGATTAAAGTTTCTGAGAGCCCAGGTGGATCATTTACATCTCAAAAGCACAAGAAAAGAAAGACCCATTCCCCATAGAATCTAGCTTAACCAAATATAAAAAGGCTCACTTTGATTCAACAGCAGAGACATTAGGGTAACGCTGCTCTTTAAATCTCTTGGCAGCCCCCGCTTATCAAGGACAGCCACCACAGGGCCCCCATACTAATGGACAGCCACCCTGGGGTTACCCCGGCAACTTTTGGGATCACCTCTGGAACTGTTGGGCTTCCCTTGTGGCTCAGCTGGTAGAGAATCCGCCTGCAATGTGGGAGACCTGGGTACAGTCCCTGGGTTGGGAAGATCTCATGGAGAAGGGAAAGGTTACCCACTTCAGTATTCTGGCGAGTCCATGTGGTTGCAGAGTCAGACACGACTGATCGACTTTCCCTTTTACATCACTTTCGCTGGAACTTTTTGGCACCACGTTAGTGGACGGCCACACTGCAGTTATTCCTGTAACTTTGGGGGTCCCACATATTAGTGGACAGTCACTCTGGGCTAATCCCTGCAAACTTTCAGGCCCCAAATGTTAGTGGAGACCCCTGTAACTTTTCATTCCCATCCTTACTTCTCGACATCTTGGCGCTCACGGGAGTTTCTTCCGTCTCCTGGCTGGTCCACCAGCTGTTGGGCTTCAACTGGAGGACTGCGAGTCCTGTGCTCAACCAACCTCAAGACTGAAGAAAGAACCCAGTCAGTGACAGAGATGTCACTGCTTTAATGAGTAGGGGGAGCTCGACAGTCTGAAGCAGGATCTTGGAGCAACACCCCACTGTGTGTGTGGCAGACAGCAGGAAGGACACAGAAGGCAGGATACTATAGCAATCTCTGCTCCGGGGGGAAGGGGAGATTGCCAATTACAGGTGGTATTGATATCAAGCTGGGTCATCAGTTACCAGGGAAACCATCAGAGGTGCTCACCCTTCAACACCCCTTTGACAAGAACAATCAACAGCTGGGATAAGTAGGTAGGTAGGCGTTTACTGATTAGGAAGGTCAGTCAGGTGAGTAGGTATAGGTGAAGCAGACATTGATCTGCCAGGGATGTGCAGAAATCAAGAGAACAGCCACCTTGAGTGGCCTGACCATACAGTAGGAAAATACCCCTCAATAATTCAGTGAGCAAACTCTATACTGATATGCCATATTTATGCAATGACCTACTATACACCAATGCAAATGAATGAGCTACCACACAAGCAACAATATGGATGAATCTCACAGTTGAATGAAAGAAGTCAGATCCAAAAGCAATAAATACGGAATAACAAATATACAAAAGTAACCTATGGTTTTAAAGTCCACTTGAGGGAAGAAGAGGTGGTTTGTGGCTAAGAAAGAGCACAGGCTGGCTTTTGCAATGTACACAGGACTACATTTGCTGATCTGGGAGGTTGCTGTGTCACTCTGTGCTTGTTCAACTATGTAGTTATTAGCACATTTTTCTCTAAGTATGTTGTGCTTTAATAAAATTTTTTTAAATCAAAATCAGCTTTTATATCTCATTTGGTGTTTTTATTTGTTTTCCAGTGAAGAAGATGATCATGATAGCCCACAAGAAACAACCAATACAATATTGTAAAGTTAAAAAATAAAATAAAATAAATAAATATCACTTTACTGAAATGCTTTTTTAAAAAGCAAATCTCTTTTGTTTTATTAGATGGTGAACTCTTGAAAGTCAGCATTGCTGCCTTACTCTGCTGTTATTCAACATTGCCTAGAACAATTTTCCGTAAGTTACAGCTTTTCAGTAAGTGTTTGTTACATGAATGTTTGCCTCTTGAGTTGGTGCTGTGAGAGGAATTTTTTGCTCCACCTTTACAAAAGTACTTTTCGACTGACTTAAGTCTTCTGACTTCCTTGCATAGCACCCAACTGAATGGGCCTTGGTTTAATCTCACTGAGGCTTTGGATCTGGGGGGCCTTTCACTGTCAGACTCAACTTTTTATGCTGGATCAAGATTCTGGCGGAACTTTCCATCATACTGAAATTGTTTCAGCCATGGCAGTGTAACTTTGCAACCTAATTAATACCACTGGAGAAGGCAAGGTATAATCAGAGCCAGGAAAAAGCAATTGAATCGAGCTAAACATACTCAGCTTTTATATTAGCACCAATTTTCAGGCTGGATGTGTCCCTGGGCATCACTAACAGAGGAAACAAGTGAGGAGCATCAGCAAAACACTCTTGCTGGGTGTGTTTGATGCTGCTGCTAGTTTGAATCAGCACAGCGTGTTCTGCTCCTAATATAATTATTGTACAATCATGTTGCATCAGGTTGAGACAATCGATTACTGAATTGAAGGAGATTCACAAGTGAATGTGGGACAAGGTTTCTCTTTGCTGTGGTGAACATGACATGGATCACCTATGTTGCACAACTTTGATTTTGTTTCTTTCTCAGTATTTTGAAACTTCTCTGAAAGGTCTTCACTGTTGTCTCCTGTAAGCAGGATTTCTCTTTTTCTCTCTCTTTCCTTCCTTCCCTCTTTCCCTCTAACTCTCTCTCTCTCTCTTTTTAGGCTCTAATAATCTACCTGATTATTGAATACTTTGGAGTTTACTTGTGAGGATAGGTGTTTTTTGGCAGCTACTTCACTTTTTTGTTAATGTACATTTTATTTTTTTGGAATTTTTTTTTAGCCTACCCTGAAATTAGGGATAAATTTTGGGTTTGGAAAATGAAGAAAGGGCTAAATTGCAACTTTTGTCTACTCTCTCCAGGGGTGTTTAAATTGTTTTGGTAGATATCCCATCAGATTAGCCATCAAAATGCCAAAGAAAGGATGTGATTTACTTGTCTTGGTGGTTGCTGAAGGTTATTAATATTATAAAACTAATTTCAAACTGTATTTCACAGTCTTATTAGTAATAAACAATAAAGTAGAACTCTTAAAGATTTGGCCTTAGGCAGCTCAGGATATGAGTTTAGGCATCACCAATTCATTTTTTCATCCATTCACTCATCACTTATAGTTACTAAATGCCTTTCTTTATTTGCCAGTCACTAGGCTAGGAGGTACTATGAATACAGGGTTGAACAAAACCAAATATGGCACCTTTTCTAACTCTTTTACATCTCAGTTTTTCCCCTTGTAGAATGAGGATAACAGTTTCATACCTCATTGCATTGTCAGGAGAATTAAATGAGATAAAGCACCCAACATTACTGTGTGTCTGAACAATGCTCAGCAAATATTATTCGTCTTTATCATATTTATTAATATTCTGCATCCATGCTTTAGGGGTGTGGTAAATCAAATACATTGAATTCTCTTTAGTGTTTTCAGTTATTTCAGTAGTTTAGAATACTGCAGAATATAATTATGGCAAGGATTTCTGCATTATAGCAATCTTCACCATGGGATTGTAATAAATTGGATAAACCTCAAGATGACACTTTCCTTTGGCATTTAAGAGAAAGATGATGATCTTTTCTGTTCATTTATCATTTCATTTGCTTACTGGAAGCTGATCACATCTAAAAGTTTCTCTTGTGTTCTTTAATTGGAATTTGTCTCCTATCTGATTTGCATTTGCCTTCCACCTAATTTTCCCAAGCCAATTATAAAGTATCTTACATTAAAAATGTTTTAATCTGCCTTGATGAGAATTTAGAGAAGGAAGTTGATCACATTTATAAATACATTGGCAGGCTGCTTTCATGTGGATGCCTTCCAGAGCATTGCTCTTTCTCTTCCTCTCTCTCCTTCCCCCATCTCTTTGTGTTATTGTCAAGCTCAGCCTTGAACTTTTGCTGTGTCTTCAATTCCAGAACTGCAAAGGTTAAACTTTTCAGTCATTATTGGAACAGAAGAGTCAAGTCATGGCTTTCTTTTCTTATCCTTAATAATTTTTATTGAGTTGCAGCCAAATATATCCATAGCTTGCAGTTAAATCCCTCACTCATACCAATGTGCCTTTAACATAACCTTTCCAATATATTGCTTCAGCCTCTAAAATCAACTTCATAAATTGCCATTGTTTCTTAATGCCTTGACCTTGTCTGTCCCTCTCAAAATACTTTGTCTTCACTTCTCACACAGTCTAAAGATGACTAGTCTTATAAATGATCCTTCCTAGTTTCTGTCCTGTCTCCGACATTATCTTTAACCCATACCAACTTACTTCACTGGAACATTCTGTCATTGGATCTCCCTTCCCCCTTTCTCTTTCTCATGCCTCCACTGATACTCCACAGTGATGTCTGGGATAGTGACTTTGCCCAAATTCCCATTGCTCTGGATTAGAAATAGCATAGACAAATACCATAAGGCCTGTTCTCCAAAAATTGTGACACAGTTGAAATATATGTATGTTTTAAGGCTTTAGACTCACTCTTTAGGCAAATATCCTGCCATGCTGTCCCAATGTCATGCTTTCTTCCTGAAAACATCCTCAGAATGAGAAATCACAGTCAAAGACTACAGCCATGTGAGCCCAGTAGCTCCCCTTACTACTGGCTAGAGGACTGGTGTTTCTCCTCAGGGTAATGCACAGTGTTCTTTCCTTAACTTAAATGGTGAAGGACATGGTTTCCCTACAGATCTGAATAGAAACCTCCTGCTGTCAGTTACCATGGGTGTGATTTTGAACCAGACTCAAGTAATTGATTTCTGAGGACACCCTGGCCTTTGCATCCTGCCTGTCTTAGCATAATTTCCCCATGCCCTTCAAATACATGATTAGTCACAATGTGATAAGTGTATAAATCAACTCCCTGCTCTCTAGGACTTTGCACATTTAAATTTATACTCTAATTTACTTTTTGTTACACTGAAAAGATATAAAGATGCTCCATTTGAATCACATTTGAGACACTTCAGGATCAGACAATGGTTTCCTCTATTATTGGAGGAAATTATTTTGCTGAATACATTCTGAATCATCACCGCCTACACCTTTGAGGACTTGAAGTCACTCAGCTCCAGTGTCAAGATGAGTGTTGCTCTTTAAGCTCTTCTAAAGCTTTATGAGCAGGGACATCTCACCACAGCTTGACTTAACAATATGCAGCCCTTCCCACCTCAATACTCCTCTGAAATATATTCTAGGGTATGTTAATATGCAGATTTGAATTATTTTGGAGAGTTTTACAATGTGCTTCAAAATAATTGACAGCACCCAGAGTATCATTAAACAGTGCTGGGAATCACCTTTAATTTGCCTTCTAACCTTCAGTTGGAAATGAGTAGCATCAGATACAGGATTTGAGAAAGCATTGTGCCATTTGTGAAATGAGATTGAGAGTAGAAAATTAAAAGGACTAGTGGGATCCTTGTACTTCCATATAGGCCTTTAGCCAGCTCTGGACTGCTGCCCCAACAGTGCTGGGTCTGGCTGGTGCTGTGCATCCCTTGTCTCCTTCCTCGGTTTCTCTGGGGCTACAGTGGGCCATGCCTGAGGTTTCCCATCACCTTTGGGGTTACTCATGCATGTGCTGCTCAAAAGTACAACTCAAGGAGTTTTGTCCTAAGGGACCCCACCTTGACTGACAGGGAAATCAGAGCCAATGGATAAATAATGTCTTTTCTTACACCCTGGGAGAAAGCTTGGAGTCACGTGTCAGAAAGCTCCTCAGATAATTTCAGGACATGGAGCCTATCTGTCGGAATAGTTGCTAACATGGCAACACCCTCTTGCATCACTTCTTGCTCTTTCTGTTTCTCTCCTCTTGGTCCCTTGCTCCTCTTCCTAGGTTTCCATGCCCTGCCAACAAGCAAACTGCCTGGCCAGAGGATGTTGTCTCAGTCTTTGCTTTCAGGAGAACCCAGGCCAAGGCACAAATTGCTTATGAAGTTCCAAAATGCTCATTGAGACCAACTATAGTTGTGACCCCTCTTCTACCTGCTTGCTCAAGTGTACCCCCTCCAAAGGTCCATTCTCAGAGCAGCCTGCTGATCCCTGAGAACCAGCATGAGGAGAACAGTTGAGGGCAGGAGTCTCAAGTGCTCACAGGTACTTCCTACTAAAGAACAAAGCATGATCTGAGCTACAGAATGGCAAACCTGGTGTTCTCCTTCATCTCCCCTATCTAGGTGCAGGCAACATTGCTGCATGGCACAAACCTTGTTACTGATAAGACTGCTGGTTGACTTTGGGCCCAATCCATGAAGGCTGAGAAGAGGTGGCAGGTATTTGCAATTCATCCCTTTGGAGGGAAAGAGGAAAAAAACAACTGACATCCAGGCACAAAATTCCCAGAGCCCTCCAGTTACTTAGACATGTTAGCAAAACAAAAAATTTACAAACCAATCATAGTCTAATGAAGGAAAGCAAGTCGGTAATTAGGATAAAATCTCCAGAGAGAGTCGGGGTAGAAGGGAATGACTTTAGCAAATGTATATTTAATAACTTCGCAAGATCAGATAGTTAGACATCATCTACTGAACTGTGGGAGGGAAGGAGGATGGAGAGACTGTCACTACTGAGAAATCAAACTCATTTATAAAGTAAGTTTCAAATGCTATTCTGGCTCAAAGGAATTTAATCTTTCTAAAATTTTAATCTTTGACTCAACTTTTGAGAATTGGTTATATCTAAGCTTTATGGAGAAGGCAATGGCACCCCACTCCAGTACTCTTGCCTGGAAAATCCCATGGACAGAGGAGCCTGGTAGGCTGCAGTCCATGGGGTCGCTAAGAGTTGGACTCGACTGAAGCGACTTAGCAGCAACAGCAGCAGCTGCAGCAGCAGCAAACCTTAAGGAAAGTCAGCTGTGAATGAGGCAGAGGTACACTTGGAAACCCAGCTGGACTAATGAGTGGGTTCTTAGAAGCAAGAGCTATATTTGCATCCTCAGAATCTTCCTGTCCTGGCAAATCAGGTGGACAAGGAAAAGAAAGGGAACTTGTGGCCATCTCTCTGCCTGGTGCTTCCTCCTTTAACTCCACAACAACCCTTAGAAATAGCTATCCCTTAAAAAACTAAAAACAGAGTTACTGTATCCAGCAATCCCACTCCTGGGCATATATCTAGAAAAAAAAACCTCTAATTCAAAAAGATACATGCTCCCCAGTGTTCACAGAAGCACTATTAATAGAAGCCAATGTATGGAAACAACTTAAATGTCCATCATAAAAAAGATGTGGTAAAAAAGATGAATGGATAAAAAAGATGTGGTACGTATACACAATGGAATACTACTCAGCCATAAAAAAGAATGAAACAATGCCATTTGCAGCAACATAGATGGACCTAAAGATTATTATACTAAGTGAAGTAAGTCAACATAGAAATAAATATCATATGGCTTCACTTATATGCTGCTGCTGCTAAGTCACTTCAGTTGTGTCCAACTCTGTGCGATCCTATAGATGGTAGCCCACCAGGCTCCCCCGTCCCTGGGATTCTCCAGGAAAGAACACTGCAGTGGGTTGCCATTTCTTTCTCCAATGCATTAAACTGAAAAGTGAAGTAAAGTCACTCAGTCGTGTCTGACCCTTAGCGACCCCATGGACCATAGCCTACCAGGCTCCTCTGTCCATGGGAGTTTCCAGGCAAGAGTACTGGAGTGGGGTGCCATTTATTTCTCCAATGCATGAAAGTGAAAAGTGAAAGTGAAGTCGCTCAGTCATGTCTGACCCTTAGCAACCCCATGGACTGCAGCCTACCATGCTCCTCTGTCCATGGGAGTTTCCAGGCAAGAGTACTGGAGTGGGTTGCCATTTCCTTCTCTGCACTTATATGCAGGATCCAAAAAATAGAGATACAAATGAACTTATTTACCAAACAGAAATAGAAGCACAGACATAGAAAACAAGATTATGGTTACCAAAGGGGAAAGCAGGGAGGGATGAACTAGGAGGTTGGGATTAACACTGTCAACTACAAATTTTCACTTGCTTGTCAACTACAAATTGGTACTGGCCAAAAGCATTTGACAGTGACTGAACAGTAATGAACCACTAGATCATTCAGGTATGACCTAAATCAAATCCCTTATGATTATACAGTAGAAGTGAGAAATAGATTCAAGGGATTAGATCTGATAGAGTGCTTGAAGAACTATGGACAGAGGTTCATGACACTGTACAGGAGGCAGGGATCAAGACCATCCCCAATAAAAGAAATGCAAAAAGGCAAAATAATTGTCTGAGGAGACCTTACAAATAGCTGAGAAAAGAAGAGAAGCTAAAGACAAAGGAGAAAAGGAATGATATACCCATTTGAGTGCAGAGTTCTAAAAAATAACTAAGAGAGATTAAAAAAAAGTCTTCCTCAGCTATCAATGCAAAGAAATAGAGGAAAACAATAGAATGGGAAAGACTAGAGATCTCTTCAAGAAAATTAGAGATACCAAGGGAACATTTCATGCAAAGATGGGCTCGATAAAGGACAGAAATGGTATGGACCTAACAGAAGCAGAAGATATTAAGAAGAGGTGGCAAGAATACACAGAACTATACAAAAAAAAATCTTCATGACCCAGATAACCATGATGGTATGATCACTCACCTGGAGCCAGACATCCTGGTATGCGAAGTCAAGTGGGTCGTAGGAAGCATCACTATTAACAAAGCTAGTGGAGGTAATGAAATTTCAGTTGAGCTATTTCAAATCCTTAAAGATGATGCTGTGAAAGTGCTGCACTTAATATGCTAGCAAATTTGGAAAACTCAGCAGTGGCCATAGGACTGGAAAAGGTCAGTTTTCATTCCAATCACAAAGAAAGGCAATGCCAAAGAATGTTCAGACTACTGCACAATTGCACTCATCTCACACACTAGCAAAGTAATGGTCAAAATTCTCCAAGCCAGGCTTCAACAGTTTGTGAACTGTGAACTTTAGATGTTCAAGCTGGATTTAGAAAAGACAGAGGAACCAGAGATCAAATTGCCAACATCTGTTGGATCATCCAAAAAGCAAGAGAGTTCCAGAAAAACATCTATTTCTGCTTTATTGACTATGACAAAGCCTTTGACTGTGTGGATCACAAGAAAATGTGGAAAATTCTTAAAGATATGGGAATACCAGACCACCATACCTGCCTCCTAAGAAATCTGTAGCAGGTCAAGAGGCAACAGTTAGAAAGAGACATGGAACAATGGATTGGTTTCAAATTGGGAAAGGAGTAGGTCAAGGCTGTATATTGTCACCCTGCTTATTTAACTCATAGGCAGAGTACATCATGTGAAATGCCAAGCTGGATGAAGCACACACTGGAATCAAAATTGCCAGGAGAAATATCAATAACCTCAGATATTCAGATGACACCACCCTTATAGCAGAAAGTGAAGAGGAACTAAAGAGCCTCTTGATGAAATTGAAAGAGGAGCACGAAAGCTGTTTGAAAACTCAACATTCAAAAAACTAAGATCATTATTTCATGGCAAATTTATGGGGAAACAATGGAATCAATGAGAGACTTTATTTTCTTGGGCTCCAAAATCACTGCAGATGGTGACTGCAGCCACAAAATTAAAAGACACTTGCTCCTTGGAAGAAAAGTCATGACCAACCTAGACAGCATATTAAGAATCAAAGACATTACATTGCTGAGAAAGGTCTGTCTAGTTAAAGCTATGGTTTTTCCAGTAGTCATGTATTCATGTGAGATGTGGACTATAAAGAAAGCTGAGCACCAAAGAATTGATGCTTTTGAACTGTGTTGTTGGAGAGTTCCGGGTCCCTTGGATTGCAAGGAGATCAAATCAGTCAGTCCTAAAGGAAATCAGTCCTGAATGTTCATTGGAAGGACTGATGCTAAAGCTCAAGCTCCAATACTTTGGCCACCTGATGTGAAGAAAATAGCCTGATTCATTGGAAAAGACCCTGATGCTGAGAAAAATTGAAGGCAGGAGGAGAAGGGGACAACAGAGGATGAGATGGTTGGATGGCATGACCATCCATGTGGCACATGTGGCATGACCACATGTGTTTGAGCATGCTCCAGGAGTTGGTGATGGACAGGGAGACTTGGTGTGCTGCAGTCCATGGGGTACCAAAGTGTCAGACACGACTGAGTGACTGAAGTGAACTGATATGGTTGCTCTGCTGCTGCTGCTAAGTCGTGTCAGTCTTGTCCAGCTCTGTGCGACCCCATAGATGGCAGCCCACAAGGCTTCACCATCCCTGGGATTCTCCAGGCAAGAACGCTGGAGTGGGTTGCCATTTCTTTCTCCAATGCATGAAAGTGAAAAGTGAAAGTGAAGTTGCTCAGTCATGTCTGACTCAGCGACCCCATGGACTGCAGCCTACCAGGCTCCTCTGTCCATGGGATTTTCCAGGCAAGAGGACTGGAGTGGGTTGCCATTGCCTTCTCTGATGGTTGCTCTGCTGCTACTGCTGCTGCTAAGTAGCTTCAGTGGTGTCCGACTCTGTGCGACCCTATAGACGGCAGCCCACCTGTCCCTGGGATTCTCCAGGCAATAACACTGGAGTGGGTTGCCATTTCCTTCTCCAATGCAAGAAAGTGAAAAGGGAAAGGGAAGTCGCTCAGTCGTGTCTGACTCTCAGCGACTCCACAGACTGCAGCCTACCAGGTTCCTCTGTCCATGGGATTTTCCAGGCAAGAGTACTGGAGTGGGTTGCCATTGCTTTCTCTGATGGTTGCTCTAGTAGCAGTTAAAATTTATATATTGTAGGAACTTTCCTGTGGTCCAGTGGTTAAGATTCTGGGCTTCCACTGCAGTGGACACAGACTCAATTCTGGTCATGGAATCATGATCCTGCATGCCCCAAGTGTAGTGAAAAATAAATGAAATAAAATTTATATAGTGTACGTAGTCATGTTAGTCGGTCAGTAGTGTCCAACTCTTTGTGATCCCACGGACTACAGCCTGCCAGGCTCCTCTGTCCATGGGAGTCTCCAGGCAAGAACACTGGAATGGGTTGTCATGCCTTTGTCCAGAGTATCTTCCCAACCCAGGGATCAAACTGGGGTCAGATCAAACCTGGGTCTGCCAAGTCTGATCAAACCCGGCAGATTCTTTACCATTTAAGCTACAGGGAAGACCTATATGGTGTACATTGTGTGTCAGATATTATTCTAAATATATATTCAAAATGTATAGATATATATAATGTATATATTGTAACTATGTATTTAATTCTGACAATTTTTATTTTACAGACAAGGAAACTGAAGTAAAGACTAAGTAATTCAATAGAGAGTAAGACATCACACAAGAGATCACTTGGTAAAGAGTAGAGAGACAAAGAAACTATCCAATAATATAATAATAGAGTTATTATAGAAGCATGTAAGAAATGCTATTGGTAGAGTATTTGCTGTAATTTATATCATCCAGGGGAGCTGGGAAATTTTCATCAAGCAGCTGACATCTGAGTTGCTCTTGAAATAAGAGAAGCAGCTTTCAAAATAGGATAGGCAGCCATAACATAAAGAGGTCATATATCTACAGCAGCTTTAGAAGATGTTCTTTAGTAGCTGGATGGATAAAGAAACTGTGGTACATCCAGACAATGGAATGTTATTCAGTGACTAAAACAGGCACTACCAAGCCATGAGAAGACATGGGGAAACTTTAATGAATATTACTAAGTGAAGGAAACCAACATGAAAACTCTTTGTACTTCATGACTTCAACCACATGACATCCTGGAGAAGCAAAACTATGAAGACAGTAAAAAGATCACTGGTTACCAGGGATTTGAGTGAAGAAAGGGATGAATAAGTGAAGCAAGGGATTTTTAGGGCTGTGAAATTAATTCTGTGTGATCTTGTAATGGTGGATACAAAATATCATGCATTTGTCAAAATCCTTAGAATGTAGAACAATAAGAGTGAACCATAATATAAATTATGTGTGTGTGCTCAGTCACCCAGTCATGTCTGATTCTTTGCAACCCCATGAACCTCCTCCAGGGGATCCTCCCCACCCAGGGATCAAACCTGAGTCCTTTGGGTGTCCTGAGTCGGCAGGTGAATTCTTTACCACTGTGCTACCTGGGAAGCCCTAATGTAAATTATCATTGTTATTGTTCAGTTGCTAAGTCATTTCTGACTCTTTCCAACCCCATGGACTGCAGCACGCCAGGCTTCCTTGTCCTTCACCGTCTCCCTGAGTTTGCTCAAACTCATGTCCGTTGAGTCAGTGATTCCATCCAACCATCTCATCCTCTGTAACCCCCTTCTCCTCTTGCCCTCAATCTTTCCCAGCATCAGGGTCTTTTCCAAAGAGTTGGCTCTTCACATTAGGTGGCCAAAGTATGGGAGCTTCAGCTTCAGCACCAATCATTTCAATGAATATACAGGATTGATTTCCTTTAGGATTGACTGATTTGAGCTCCTTGCTGTCCAAGGGACTTACAGGAGTTTTCTCCAGCACCACAGTTTGAAGGCATCAATTCTTCAGTGCTCAGCCTTCTTTATGGTCCAACTCTCACATCCATACACAACTACTGGAAAAACCATAGCTTTGACTAGATGTAACTTTTGTTGGCAGAGTGATGTCTCTGCTTTTTAATACAATATCTATGTTTGTCATAACTTTTCTTGCAAGGAGCAAGTGTCTTTTAAGTTTGTGGCTGCAGTCAATGTCCACAGTGATTTTGGAGCCTGAGAAAATGAAATCTGACACTGTTTTCACTTTTTCCCCATCTATTTGTCATGAAGTTAATAATAATATATCAATATGTGTTCATCAATTGCAATAAATGCACCACACTAATACAAGATGTTAATAAGTGGGGAAATTGTTGGGGAGGGAGGGAGTATAGGGGTATTCTTGATACTTTCTCCACAATTTTTATATAAATCTAAACTGCTCTAAAAAACTAATTCCTAATGGAAAAGAGAGTATGAAGAAAAGAAAGAAAAAGCAGGTAACATAGAGTACTATGGAAAGAGGGCATCAACTCTTCAGGGTCCTTTCAAAAATCTGACATTTTAGTGAGCAGATGGAACACTGAGCTGTGAGTAACTTACAACTTGGTATAAACTACATTATCAGCTAATTTTCTTCCCTGTACTTAGTTGGCTTCAGGATGTGGAGAAAATGAATTTCAGCCAAGTCCTTTGGCTGAAAATGAAGTAAACTAACTTAGACTCCTTCCAGCAAAGTGGAAGCAGATTGTTTATGAGGCTGGCACTTCATGTACAGGTGAGCCCAGAAGTACAAACAAAAATCACTTTAAAGCTTCTTCTCACTTCTTCCTTCTCTTCCGCCTCCTCCCTCTTCCTTTCTCTGCTCTTTTTAGATTTGACGGAGTTCTCTGTCACGTTCTCTCCACTTGGTTGTAGTGATGGCCTGTAGTAGATTTAGGCTAATATGATTCTCAGAGCTTCTGCTCTCCGAAGACAAAACAGCTGTCTGTGTGCACCTGGATCAGTCATGGAAAAGTGACCCTTCCTGAGTCAAACAATGACCCCAAAACTGTCCCTGTCCAGAAGAATGAGATCATTTCTTTTAGCTTAGGCTATATACCCAGCCCAGTGGTGAGGAGGGAGGTGTGCTTTGTGCACTGGAAAGGTGGCTAGTATAAATGAGGAACTGTATTTTTAATTTTATTTCAATAAATTTGCATTTAAACTCTCCTCATGGCTGGTGGAAGACACACCCCAGGCTTACACAATGTCTTCATACTTTGGTACCTGTATGTGGCCATAGTCAATGCCCTTTCTTGTCTCTGTCTCTGTATCACATATAATATGTTTTTGTTCTTTAGACACTGAGTTCTGATCCTTAGTATCTCCCTCACACAGAGCCCAGCACAGAGTGTTTAAGAAAATATAGGTGAGCAATGAATTTTACTTTTGCTTTCACAAGTGAGTGTGTCTCTCATTCAGATGGATGAGAAACCAAAACAATCTTTGTAAACCTCCCATGATAAATTAAAAAGAGACCTTTGTGTAGATAAGTAAAAGTTTTTCTCTTTTGTAGGATATAGCATACTAGAGGAGAAGGCAATGGCAACCCACTCCAGTACTCTTGCCTGGAAAATCTCATGGACAGAGGAGCCTGGTAGGCTGCAGTCCATGGGGTCGCTAAGAGTCAGGCATGACTAAGTGACTTCACTTTCACTTTTCTTTCTTTCTTTATTTTTTAAAATTTTATTTTATTTTTAAACTTTACATAATTGTATTAGTTTTGTCAAATATCAAAATGAATCCGCCACAGGTATACATGTGTTCCCCATCCTAGACCCTCCTCCCACCTCCCTCCCCATACCATCCCTCTGGGTTGTCCTAGTGCACTAGCCCCAAGCATCCAGTATCGTGCATCGAACCTGGACTGGCAACTCATTTCATACATGATATTTTACATGTTTCAATGCCATTCTCCAAAATCTTCCCACCCTCTCCCTCTCCCACAGAGTCTATAAGACTGTTCTATACATCAGTGTCTCTTTTGCTGTCTCGTACACAGGATTATTGTTACCATCTTTCTAAATTCCATATATATGCGTTAGTATACTGTATTGGTGTTTTTCCTTCTGGCTTACTTCACTCTGTATAATAGGTTCCAGTTTCATCCACCTCATTAGAACTGATTCAAATGTTTTCTTTTTAATGGCTGAGTAATACTCCATTGTGTATATGTACCACAGCTTTCTTATCCATTCATCTGCTGATGGACATCTAGGTTGCTTCCATGTCCTAGCTATTATAAACAGTGCTGCGATGAACACTGGGGTACACGTGTCTCTTTCCCTTTTGGTTTCCTCAGTGTATATGCCCAGCAGTGGGATTGCTGGATCATAAGGCAGTTCTTTTTCCAGTTTTTTAAGGAATCTCCACACTGTTCTCCATAGTGGCTGTACTAGTTTGCATTCCCACCAACAGTGTAAGAGGGTTCCCTTTTCTCCACACCCTCTCCACCATTTATTACTTGTAGACTTTTGGATTGCAGCCATTCTGACTGGTGTGAAATGGTACCTCATAGTGGTTTCGATTTGCATTTCTCTGATAATGAGTGATGTTGAACATCTTTTCATGTGTTTGTTAGCCATCTGTATGTCTTCTTTGGAGAAATGTCTATTTAGTTCTTTGGCCCATTTTTTGATTGGGTCATTTATTTTTCTGGAGTTGAGCTGTAGGAGTTGCTTGTATATTTTTGAGATTAGTTGTTTGTCCGTTGCTTCATTTGCTATTATTTTCTCCCATTCTGAAGGCTGTCTTTTCACCTTGCTAATAGTTTCCTTTGATGTGCAGAAGCTTTTAAGGTTAATTAGGTCCCATTTGTTTATTTTTGCTTTTATTTCCAGTATTCTGGGAGGTGGGTCATAGAGGATCCTGCTGTGATGTATGTCAGAGAGTGTTTTGCCTATGTTCTCCTCTAAGAGTTTTATAGTTTCTGGTCTTACGTTTAGATCTTTAATCCATTTTGAGTTTATTTTTGTGTATGGTGTTAGCTAGTTTCATTCTTTTACAAGTGGTTGACCAGATTTCCCAGTACCACTTGTTAAAGAGATTGTCTTTAATCCATTGTATATTCTTGCCTCCTTTGTCAAAGATAAGGTGTCCATATGTGTGTGGATTTATCTCTGGGCTTTCTATTTTGTTCCATTGATCTATATTTCTGTCTTTGTGCCAGTACCATACTGTCTTGATAACTGTGGCTTTGTAGTAGAGCCTGAAGTCAGGTAGGTTGATTCCTCCAGTTCCATTCTTCTTTCTCAAGATTGCTTTAGCTATTCAAGGTTTTTTGCATTTCTATACAAATTGTGAAATTATTTGTTCTAGCTCTGTGAAGAATACTGTTGGTAGCTTGATAGGGATTGCATTGAATCTATAGACTGCTTTGGGTAGTATACTCATTTTCACTATATTGATTCTTCCAATTCATGAACACGGTATATTTCTCCATCTATTAGTGTCCTCTTTGATTTCTTTCACCAGTGTTTTATAGTTTTCTATATATAGGTCTTTAGTTTCTTTAGGTAGATATATTCCTAAGTATTTTATTCTTTCCATTGCAATGGTGAATGGAATTGTTTCCTTAATTTCTCTTTCTGTTTTCTCATTATTAGTGTATAGGAATGCAAGGGATTTCTGTGTGTTGATTTTATATCCTGCAACTTTACTATAGTCATTGATTAGTTCTAGTAGTTTTCTGGTGGAGTTAGGGTTTTCTATGTAGAGGATCATGTTATCTGCAAACAATGAGAGTTTTACTTCTTCTTTTCCAATTTGGATTCCTTTTATTTCTTTTTCTGCTCTGATTGCTGTGGCCAAAACTTCCAAAACTATGTTGAATAGTAATGGTGAAAGTGGGCACCCTTGTCTTGTTCCTGACTTTAGAGGAAATGCTTTAATTTTTCACCATTGAGGATAATGTTTGCTGTGGGTTTGTCATATATAGCTTTTATTATGTTGAGGTATGTTCCTTCTATTCCTGCTTTCTGGAGAGTTTTTATCATAAATGGATGTTGAATTTTGTCAAAGGCTTTCTCTGCATCTATTGAGATCATCATATGGTTTTTATTTTTCAATTTGTTAATGTGGTGTATTACATTAATTGATTTGTGGATATTGAAGAATCCTTGCATCCCTGGGATAAAGCCCACTTGGTCATGGTGTATGATCTTTTTAATGTGTTGTTGGATTCTGATTGCTAGAATTTTGTTAAGGATTTTTGCATCTATGTTCATCAGTGATATTGGCCTGTAGTTTTCTTTTTTTGTGGGATCTTTGTCAGGTTTTGGTATTAGGGTGATGGTGGCCTCATAGAATGAGTTTGGAAGTTTACCTTCCTCTGCAATTTTCTGGAAGAGTTTGAGCAGGATAGGTGTTAGTTCTTCTCTAAATTTTTGGTAGAATTCAGCTGTGAAGCTGTCTGGACCTGGGCTTTTGTTTGCTGGAAGATTTTTGATTACAGTTTCAATTTCTGTGCTTGTGATGGGTCTGTTAAGATTTTCTATTTCTTGCTGGTCCAGTTTTGGAAAGTTGTACTTTTCTAAGAATTTGTCCATTTCTTCCACGTTGTCCATTTTATTGGCATATAATTGTTGATAGTAGTCTCTTATGATCCTTTGTATTTCTGTGTTGTCTGTTGTGATCTCTCCATTTTTGTTTCTAATTTTATTAATTTGATTTTTCTCCCTTTGTTTCTTGATGAGTCTGGTTAATGGTTTGTCAATTTTATTTATCCTTTCAAAGAACCAGCTTTTGGTTTTGTTGATTTTTGCTATGGTCTCTTTTGTTTCTTTTGCATTTATTTCTGCTCTAATTTTTAAGATTTCTTTCCTTCTACTAACCCTGGGGTTCTTCATTTCTTCCTTTTCTAGTTGCTTTAGGTATACAGTTAGGTTATTTATTTGACTTTTTTCTTGTTTCTTGAGGTGTGCCTGTATTGCTATGAACTTTCCCCTTAGGACTGCTTTTACCGTGTCCCACAGGTTTTGGGTTGTTGTGTTTTCATTTTCATTCGTTTCTATGCAAATTTTGATTTCTTTTTTGATTTCTTCTGTGATTTGTTGGTTATCCAGCAGCGTGTTGTTCAGCCTCCATATGTTGGAATTTTTAATAGTTTTTCTCCTCTAATTGAGATCTAATCTTACTGCATTGTGGTCAGAAAAGATGCTTGGAATGATTTCTATTTTTTTGAATTTACCAAGGCTAGCTTTATGGCCCAGGATGTGATCTATCCTGGAGAAGGTTCCATGTGCACTTGAGAAAAAGGTGAAATTCATTGTTTTGGGATGAAATGTCCTATAGATATCAATTAGGTCTAACTGGTCTATTGTATCATTTAAAGTTTGTGTTTCCTTATTAATTTTCTGTTTAGTTGATCTATCCATAGGTGTGAGTGGGGTATTAAAGTCTCCCACTATTATTGTGTTATTGTTAATTTTCTCCTTTCATACTTGTTAGCATTTGTCTTACATATTGCGGTGCTCCCATGTTGGGTGCATATATATTTATAATTGTTATATCTTCTTCTTGGATTGATCCTTTGATCATTATGTAGTGACCTTCTTTGTCCCTTTTCACAGCCTTTGTTTTAAAGTCTATTTTATCTGATATGAGTATTGCTACTCCTGCTTTCTTTTGGTCCCTATTTGCATGGAAAATCTTTTTCCAGCCCTTCACTTTCAGTCTGCATGTTTCCCCTGTTTTGAGGTGGGTCTCTTGTAGACAACATATGTAGGGGTCTTGTTTTTGTATCCATTCAGCCAGTCTTTGTCTTTTGGTTGGGGCATTCAACCCATTTACATTTAAGGTAATTACTGATAAGTATGATCCCGTTGCCATTTACTTTATTGTTTGGGGTTCGAATTTATACACCGTTTTTGTGTTTCCTGTCTAGAGAATATCCTTTAGTATTTGTTGGAGAGCTGGTTTGGTGGTGCAGAATTCTCTCAGCTTTTGCTTGTCTGAAAAGCTTTTGATTTCTCCTTCATACTTGAATGAGATCCTTGCTGGGTACAATAATCTGGGCTGTAGGTTATTTTCTTTCATCATTTTAAGTATGTCTTGCCATTCCCTCCTGGCTTGAAGAGTTTCTATTGAAAGATCAGCTGTTATCCTTATGGGAATTCCCTTGTGTGTTATTTGTTGTTTTTCCCTTGCTGCTTTTAATATTTGTTCTTTGTGTTTGATCTTTGTTAATTTGATTAATATGTGTCTTGGGGTGTTTCGCCTTGGGTTTATCCTGTTTGGGACTCTCTGGGTTTCTGGACTTGGGTGATTATTTCCTTCCCCATTTTAGGGAAGTTTTCAACTATTATCTCTTCAAGTATTTTCTCATGGTCTTTCTTTTTGTCTTCTTCTTCTGGAACCCCTATGATTAGAATGTTGTAGCGTTTAATATTGTCCTGGAGGTCTCTGAGATAGTCCTCATTTCTTTTAATTCGTTTTTCTTTTATCCTCTCTGATTCATTTATTTCTACCATTCTATCTTCTAATTCACTAATCCTATCTTCTGCCTCTGTTATTCTACTATTTGTTGCCTCCAGAGTGTTTTTAATTTCATTTATTGCATTATTCATTATATATTGACTCATTTTTATTTCTTCTAGGTCCTTGTTAAACCTTTCTTGCATCTTTTCAATCCTTGTCTCTAGGCTATTTATCTGTGATTCCATTTTAATGTCAAGATTTTGGATCAATTTCACTATCATTATTCGGAATTCTTTATCAGGTAGATTCCCTATCTCTTCCTCTTTTTTTTGGTTTGGTGGGCATTTATCCTGTTCCTTTATCTGCTGCTTATTCCTCTGTCTCTTCATCTTGTTTAAATTGCTGAGTTTGGGGTGTCCTTTCTGTATTCTAGCAGTTTGTGGAGTTCTCTTTATTGTGGCATTTCCTCGCTGTGTGTGGGTTTGTACAGGTGGCTTGTCAAAGTTTCCTGGTTAGGAAAGCTTGTGTCTGTGTTCTGGTGGGTGGAGCTGTATTTCTCTCTGTAGCTTCCAAGGCGTTTCCCTCTGTTATAACTTCTTCTGTTTGCTGGTCTGTCTCTTCAGTGTCTGGTTTCTGCCCTGACACAAAGGGGATGGTGGAGGACACTTTTTTTTTTTAGGCTCACTTGTTCAGTCGCTCTCCTTTTGAAGAGTTGGGTTGCTTTTTTGGGTGCCTGATGTCCTCTGCCGGCATTCAGAAGTTGTTTTGTGGAATTTACTCGACATTTAAATGCTCTTTTGATGAATTTGTGGGGGAGAAAGTGTTCTCCCTGTCCTACTCCTCCGCCATCTTGCTCAGGTCCACTTTCACTTTTCACTTTCATGCATTGGAGAAGGAAATGGCAACCCACTCCAGTATTCTTGCCTGGAGAATCCCAGGGACGGGGGATCCTGGTGGGCTGCCGTCTATGGGGTCACACAGAATTGGACATGACTGAAGCGACTTATCAGCAGTAGCAGCAGCAGCAGCATACTAGAAATAGAAAGTTTTGCTATTTTTGTCTGTGTTTATATATTTAACAACTGTGATATCACAAACTACATCAATATGTAGAAAAGAGTTATGAGAACTAAATATAATGATATATTTAATGAGCTTAGCACAGTGCACACAAAATGGTAGATATTCTCTATATTAACATTATCATTACTATTACCATGTGCTCGGTTGCTCAGTAGTGTCTGACTCTTTGTGACCCTTGGATTGTAACTGCCAGGCTCCTCTGTGCATGGAATTTTCCAGGCAAGAATACTAGAGTGGATTGCCATTTCTTCCTCCAGGGGATCTTCCCAACTCAGGGGTCACACCCCAATCTCTTGCTTCTTCTGCATTGGTAGGCAGTTTCTTTACCAGTAGTGACACCTTGGAAGCCCCATTATCACATGGTCATCATCATTTATTAAACATATACTTCTTAGGCATTGTAAGCATTATATAATCCATGGAAATTGCTCACACAGTGTCTGGAATGTTATATATGCTAAAATTGTTTATTATTTTATGCTTCCTAAACACTTATTTCAGAGGTTAAAATGCACAAATTAATCTTTTCCTTTCCACATCATCTGTTTCATAGAATAACTTTTCACTTAGCTAAGATCACCAGGGTAGACACATGATTAATTCTGCATCTCATTTTGTCTTTTATTTTATGCAATGCATCATTAGCATGAAATAAATATTTATTACAATCATAATATTTAAATACCACTGCTTTTATGCTTTTTCCACTTTTCCATTAATATATTCTACTAATTTTTTTTTTATCATATCTGAGCTGGGGAAGTACTTTCATTGTGCTACACTATTTCAATTGTTTCCATATTTTGCCTAAAAGAAGATGGTTCTTGACAGCGTAGGGAATCTTATAATGTAGACTATGGGGTGAAATGAGGGAAAGTTCATTCCCAGGAAACACAGAACATTAAGTTGATTGTCCCACACCAAGGGCATCGAGTCATCCCGGAGGTGTCTAAGGGTTTCTGTGTCATCTTACAGAGGCCAATTCAATAGATTATATTAAGCTTTTCTGCATGGTAATTGCAAAAAGGGTTGACTCATCGAATTTAAATGTGCCTTTGACAGAAAGCTTCTTCCCTAGCCATCATTATGAATAAACTTAATTATGAATGCTTTCCAATCACCTGTCCCTGTAGCTTCCTGGGCAACAGCAAATGCCAGAAACAGCATGCTTGCAGGAAAATCTATTTGAAGGAGATATGGTTGAGAGCATGCAGGCATTATCAAAAGCATGGAGCCTGATCTAATCGCCTAGTGCAGAGTAAAATGCAGGCACATAAGAGGACCACTGACCCTGGCTCAGCTTCCCCACCCCTTGGGCTTTACTTTAGGAGGCT
The DNA here is from genome assembly GCF_029378745.1 of Bos indicus. Classification (NCBI taxonomy): domain Eukaryota; kingdom Metazoa; phylum Chordata; class Mammalia; order Artiodactyla; family Bovidae; genus Bos; species Bos indicus. The sequence goes on from NC_091787.1 coordinate 10,736,800, forward strand.
CAGCAGAAAAAGAAAGCCAACACATACACTAGGGTCTTCTTCCTGCCACAGTTAAATAAAAAGCCAGCTTGTAGAAATGTTTTTTCTTACATGCAGAATACTTTGGTGAGCCCAAGGGAAGACACAAAGGGAGAAGGCACCGCTATGCCCTCCAGGACTCCTGAAGCCTGGCTGCTTATCCTGAGCCGACACATCCTTATTCTTTGGAGGCTACAGGCCTTCTGGACAAGAGACGGATGACATATACGTATAGCAAGAGATGACAGTGATACCATATACAGGTATATAACTGCATAGCTAGAGGAGGTGATGGAAATCCACATGAGCTATTTCAAATCCTAGGCGGTGATGCTGTGAAAGTGTGGCATTCAATATGCCAGAAAATTTGGAAAACTCAGCAGTGGCCATGGGACTGGAAAAGGTCAGTTTTCACTCAAATCCCAAAGAAGAGCAATGCCAAAGACTGTTCAAACTACCACAGATTGCACTCATTTCACATGCTAGCAAAGTAATGCTCAAAATTCTCTAAGCTAAGCTTCAACAGTATGTGAACCAAGAACTTAAAGATGTTCAAGTTAGATTTAGAAAAGGCAGAGGAACCAGAGATCAAATTGCCAACATCCATTGGATCATAAAAAAAAAAAAGCAGAATTTCAGAAAAACATCTATTTCAGCTTCACTGTGCTAAAGCCTTTGACTCTGAGAATCACAACAAACTGTGGAAAATTCTTACAGAGTTGAGAATACCAGACCACCTTATCTGCCTTCTGTGAAACATGTATACAGGTCAAAAAGCAAGTTAGAATCAGACAAGGAGTAGTGGACAGATTCAAAATGGGGGAAATAATACATCAAGGCTGTATATGTCACCCTGCTTCTTTAACATAAATGCAGAGTACATCCTGTGAAATGCCAGGCTGGAATCAAGATTGCATAGAAAAATATCAATAACCTCAGTTATGCAGATGACACAACCCTTATGGCAGAAAGTGAAGAACTAACAAGCCTCTTGATGAAGGTAAAAGAGAAGAGTGAAAAATCTGGCTTAAAACTCAATGTTCAAAAAATTTATTAGATGGGGAAACAATTGAAACAGTGACAGACTTATTTTCATGAGCTCCAAAATCACTGCAGATGGTGACTGCAACCATGAAATTAAAAGACACTTGCTCCTGAACAAAAGCTATGACAAACTTAGTGTATTAAAAAACACAGACAATACTTTGCCCACAAAGGTTCATAGGGCGGAGAGTTCTGACAAAATGTGGCCCACTGGAGAAGGGAATGGCAACCCACTTAAGTATTCTTGCATTGAGAACCCAATGAAAAGTATAAAAGGCAAAAAGATAGGACACTGAAAGATGAACTCCCCAGGTTGGTAGGTGTCCAATATGCCACTGGAGAAGAGTGGAGAAATAACTCCAGAAAGAATGAAGACCCAGAGCCAAAGCAAAAACTATGCCCAGCTGTGGATGAGACTGGTGATGGAAGTAAAGTCTGATGCTGTAAAGAACAATATTGCATAGGAACCTGGAATGTTAGGTCCATGAATTAAGGTAAATAGGAAGTGGTCAAACAGGAGATAGTAAGAGTGAACATCGACATTTTAGTAATCAGTGAACTAAAGTGGACTGGAATGGGCGAATTTAACTCAGATGACCATTATATCTACTACCGTGGGTAAGAATCCTTCAGAAGAAATGGAGTAGCCCTCATAGTCAACAAAAGTCTGAAATGCAGTTCTTGGGTGAAATCTCAAAAATGACAGAATGATCTCTGTTTGTTTCCAAGGCAAAACATTCAATATCACAGAAATCCAAATCTATGCCCGACCAGTAATGCTGAAGGAGCCGAAGGTGAATGGTTCTATAAAGACTTACAAAATCTTCTAGAACTAACACCCTCAAAAATGACCTTTTCATTATAGGGGGCTGAAATGCAAAAATAGAAAGTCAAGATATACCTGGAGTAACATACAAGTTTGGCCTTGGAGTACAAAATGAAGCAGGGCAAAGGCTAATAGAGTTTTGCCAAGAGAACGCATTGGTCATAACAAACACCCTCTTCCAACAACACAAGAAAAGACTCTACACATGGACATCACCAGATGGCTAACACCAAAATCAGATTGATTATATTCTTTGCAGCCAAAGCTGGAGAAGCTCTATACAGTCAAGAAAAACAAGACTGGGAGTTGACTGTAGCCCTGATCATGAATTCCTTATTGCCAAATTCAGACTTAAATTGAAGAAAGTAGGGAAAACCACTAGATCATTCAGGTATGACCTACGTCAAATTCCTTATGACTATACAGTGGAAGTGACAAATAGATTCAAGGGACTCAATCTGATAGACAGAGTGTCTGAATAACTATGGTTGGAGGTTTGTGACATTGTACAGGAGGCAGGGATCAAGACCATTCCCAAGAAAAAGAAATGCAAAAAGGCAAAATGATTGTCTGAGGAGGCCTTACAAATAGCTGAGAAAAGAAGAGAAGCTAAAGACAAAGGAGAAAAGGAATGATATACCCATTTGAGTGCAGAGTTCTAAAGAATAACTAAGAGAGATAAAAAAGCCTTCCTCAGCTATCAATGCAAAAAAATAGAAAGAAAACATTAGAATGGGAAAGACTAGAGATCTCTTCAAGAAAATTAGGGATACTAAGGGAATATTTCATGCAAAGATGGGCACAATAAAGGACAGAAATGGTATGGACCTAACAGAAGCAGAAAATATTAAGAAGAGGTGGCAAGAATACACAAAAGAACTATACAAAAAAGATCTTCATGACCCAGAAAACCATAATGGTGTGATCACTGACCTAGAGCCTGACATCCTGGAATGTGAAGTCAAGTGGGTCTTCGAAAGCATCACTACGAACAAAGCTAGTGGAGGTGATGGAATTCCAGTTGCGCTATTTCAAATCCTGACAGATGATGCTGTGAAAGTGCTGCACTCAACATGCCAGCAAATTTGGAAAACTCAGCAGTGGCCACAGGACTGGACAAGGTCAGTTTTCATTCCAATCCCAAAGAAAGGCAATGCCAAAGAATGTTCAAACTACTGCACAATTGCAATCATGTCACACACTTGCAAAGTAATGCTCAAAATTCTCTAAGCCAGGTTCTACAGTACATGAACTGTGAAATTCCAGATATTCAAGCTGGATTTCAAAAAGGCAGAGACACCAGAGATCAAATTGCCAACATCAATTGGATCCTTGAAAAAGCAAGAGAGTTCCAGAAAAACTTTTATTTCTGCTTTATTGAGTACATCAAAGCCTTTGACTGTGTGAGTGAAGTCACTCAGTAGTGTCCGACTCTTTGTGATCCCATGGACTGTAGCCCACCATGCTCCTCCGTCCATGAGATTTTCCAGTCAGTAGTACTGGAGTGGGTTCCATTTCATTCTCCAGGGGATCTTCTTGACCCATGGATCGAACCCCCATCTCCTGCATTTTAGACAGACGCTTTACCATCTGAGCCACCAGGAAAGTCCTGGTTGACTGTGTCCATTACAACGAACTGTGGAAAGTTCTTAAAGAGATGGGAATACCAGACCACCTTACCTACTTCCTGAGAAAGCTGTATGCAGGTCAAGAAACAACAGTTAGAACTGGACATGGAACAATAGACTGGTTCCAAATTGGGAAAGGAGTATGTCAAGGCTGTATATTGTCACCCTGCTTATTTAACTTGTATGCAGAGTACTTCATGTGAAATGCCATATGGATGAAGCACACACTGGAATCAAGATTGCTGGGAGAAATATCAATACCCTCAAATATGCAGATGGCACCCCACTTATGGCAGAAAGCGAAGAAGAACTAAAGAGCCTGTTGATGAAAGTGAAAGAGGAGGGTGAAAAAGTTGGCTTAAATCTCAACATTCAGTAAACTAAGATCATGGCACCCAGTCCCATCACTTTATGGCAAATAGATGGGGAAACCAATGGAAACAGAGAGACTTTATCTTGGGGGGCTCCAAAACCACTGCATATGGTGACTGCATCCATGAAATTCAAAGATGCTTCCTCCTTGGAAGAAAAGCCAGATAGCGTATTAAAAAGCAGAGACATTACTTTGCCAAAAAAGGTCCATCTAGTCAAAGCAATGGTTTTTGCAGTAGTCATGTATGGATTTGAGACTCTGACCATAAAGAAAGCTGAGCACCGGAGAGTTGATGCTTTTGAACTGTTGTGTTAGAGAAGACTATTGAGAGTCCCTTGGACTGCAAGGAGATCAAACCAGTCAATCCCAAACGAAATCATTCCTGAATATTCATTTGAAGTACTGATGCTGAAGCTGAAGTTCCAATACTTTGGCCACCTGATGCGAAGAGTCCACTCATTAGAAAAGACCCTGATGCTGGGAAACATTGAAGGCAGGAGGAGAAGGGGCTGACATCACCAACTCAATGGATATGAGTTTGGGCAAGCTCCAGGAGATGGTGCAGGACAGGGAGGCCTGGTGTGTTGCACTACATGGGGTTTCAAAGAGTCAGGCATTACTAAGTGCCTGAACAACAACAACAAAATCAAACATACCAAATAAAAAGTATACCATGTACACATGAGGCTTCTTTCTTCTGGCCTGACATACTCACTTTCAGCAGGAGTGACTGGGAGAGGGAATGGGAGTACCTTTTATTTGTGCTTTTCTACACAGTTTGAATTTTTCTAATTTGGTCATACATATTAGTACTTTTACTGGTAGAACTATGGGTGCCTTTATTTTCCCTTTTTCCATGTTTAAAAATCATTTTCATCTTACTTTGCAATATGAGACAAAAAGACAAATAGTAAGTGTTGGTGAAGATGCAGAGAAATTGGGACACTTATACATTGTTGGCGGGAATGTCAAATGGTGGAACAATTTAAAAAGTGGTTCCAAAGTTTCCCAAAATTTTAAACACAGAGTTACTGCATGACGCAGAAATTCTACTCCTGGGTCTATAACCTAGAGAGAAACATATGTTCATACAACGACTTGTATACAATTCTGTAGCAGCATTACTCTTAATAATCAAAGGTAGAAATAACCCAAGTGCCTATGATAAATGGACACACAAAAAGTAACAATGGGACATTCAGTTCAGTTCAGTCACTCAGTCATGTCCGATTCTTTGTGACCCCATGAAATGCAGCCCACCAGGCCTCCCTGTCTATCACCAACTCCTGGAGTTTACCCAAACCCATGTCATCGAGTCAGTGATGCCTACCAACCATCTCATCCTCTGTTGTCCCCCTCTCCTCCTGCCCTCAATCTTTCCCAGCATCAGGGTCTTTTCAAATGAGTCAGCTCTTTGCATCAGGTGGCCAAAGTATTGGAGTTTCAGCTTCAACATCAGCCCTTCCAATGAATACCCAGGACTGATCTCCTTTAGGATGGACTGGTTGGATATCCTTGCAGTCCAAGGGACTCTCAAGAGTCTTCTCCAACACCACAGTTCAAAAGTATCAATTCTTTGGCGCTGAGCTTTCTTTATAGTCCAACTCTCACATTTGTACATGATCACTGGAAAAACCATAGCCTTGATTAGATGGACCTTTGTTGGCAAAACAATGTCTCTGCTTTTAAATATGCTGTCTACGTTGGTCATAACTTTCCTTCCAAGGAGTAAGTGTCTTTTAATTTCATGGCTGCAATCACCATCTGCAGTGATTTTGGAGCCCAGAAAAATAAAGTCAGCCTCTGTTTCCACTGTTTCCCCATCTATTTGCCATGAAGTGATGGGACCAGATGCCACACTCTTAGTTTTCTGAAGCTTTAAGCCAACTTTTTCACTCTCCTCTTACACTTTCATCAAGAGGTTCTTTACTTCTGCTTCACTTTCTGCCATAAGGGTGGTGTCATCCGCATATCTGAGGTTATTGATATTTCTCCCGGCAATCTTGATATCAGCTTGTGTTCCTCCAGCCCAGCGTTTCTCATGATGTACTCTGCATATAAGTTAAATAAGCAGGGTGACAATATACAGCCTTGGAAAACTCAGCAGTGGCCACAGAACTGGAAAAGGTCAGTTTTCATTCCAATCCCAAAGAAAGGCAATCCAAAAGAATGTTCAAACTACTGCACAATTGCACTCATCTCACACTCTAGTAAAATAATGCTCAAAATTCTCTAAGACAGGCTTCAGTAATATGTGAACCGTGAACTTCCTGATGTTCAAGCTGGTTTTAGAAAAGGCATAGGAACCAGAGATCAAATTGCCAACATCTGCTACATCATGGAAAAAGCAAGAGAGTTCCAGAAAAACATCTATTTCTGCTTTATTGACTATGCCAAAGCCTTTGACTGTGTGGATCACAATAAACTGCAGAAAATTCTGAAAGACGTGGGAATACCAGACCACCTGACCTGCCTCTTGAGAAATTGTATGTGGGTCAGGAAGCAACAGTTAGAACTGGACATGGAACCACAGACTGGTTCCAAATAGGAAAAGGAGTTCATCAAGGCTGTATATTGTCACCCTGCGTATTTCACTTATATGCAGAATACATCATGAGAAACGCTGGACTGGAAGAAACACAAGCTGGAATCAAGATTGCTGGGAGAAATATCAATAACCTCACCTATACAGATGACACCACCCTTATGACAGAAAGTGAAGAGGAACTAAAAAGCCTCTTGATGAAGGTGAAAGTGGAGAGTGACAAAGTTGGCTTAAAGCTCAACATTCAGAAAACGAAGATCATGGCATCTGATCCCATCACTTCATGGTAAATAGATGAGGAAACAGTGGAAACAGTGTCAGACTTTATTTTTCTGGGCTCCAAAATCACTACAGATGGTGACTGCAGCCATGAAATTAAAAGAAGCTTACTCCTTGGAAGGAAAGTAATGACCAACCTAGATAGCATATTCAAAAGCAGAGACATTACTTTGCCAACAAAGGTTCGTCTAGTCAAGGCTATGGTTTTTCCTGTGGTCATGTATGGATGTGAGAGTTGGACTGTGAAGAAGGCTGAGCACTGAAGAATTGATGCTTTTGAACTGTGGTGTTGGAGAAGACTCTTGAGAGTCCCTTGGACTGCAAGGAGATCCAACCAGTCCATTCTGAAGGATATCAGCCCTGGGATTTCTTTGGAAGGAATGATGCTAAAGCTGAAACTCCAGTACTTTGGCCACCTCATGGGAAGAGTTGACTCATTGGAAAAGACTCTGATGCTGGGAGGGATTGGGGGCAAGAGGAGAAGGGGACGCCAGAGGATGAGATGGCTGGATGGCATCACTGACTCCATGGAGGTGAGTCTGAGTGAACTCCGGGAGTTGGTGATGGACAGGGAGGCCTGGCGTGCTGCAATTCATGGGGTCGCGAAGAGTCGGACAAGACTGAACGACTGATCTGATCTGATGTACTCCTTTTCCTATTTGGAACCAGTCTGTTGTTCCATGTCCAGTTCTAACTGTTGCTTCCTGACCTGCATACAGGTTTCTCCAGAGGCAGATCAGGTGGTCTGGTATTCCCATCACATCTCTTTCAGAATTTTCCACAGTTTATTGTGATCCACACAGTCAAAGGCTTTGGCATAGTCAATAAAGCAGAAATAGATGCTTTTCTGGAACTCTCTTGCTTTTTCCATGATGCAGCGGATGTTGGCAATTTGATCTCTGGTTCCTCTGACTTTTCTAAAACCAGCTTGAACATCTAGTAGTTCACAGTTCATGTACTGCTGAAGCCTGGCTTGGAGAATTTTGAGCATTACTTTACTAGTGTGTGAGATGAGTGCAATTGTGCAGTAGTTTGAGCATTCTTTGGCTTGCCTTTCTTTGGGATTGGAATGAAAACTGACCTTTTTCAGTCCTGTGGCCACTGCTGAGTTTTCCAAATTTGCTAGCATATTGAGTGCAGCACTTTCACAGCATCATCTTTTAGGATTTGAAATAGTTCAACTGGAATTCCATCACCTCCACTAGCTTTGTTCATAGTGATGCTTCCTAAGGCCCACCTGACTTCACATTCCAGGATGCCTGGCTCTAGGTGAGTGATCACACCATCGTGATTATCCAACCCAAAAAAGATTGAAGTACAGACACACCTCATAGCATAAATCAATCTTGAAAACATCATGCAATGAAATAAGTCAGTCATAAAAGCCCACATATTATATGCTTTCATTTATGTGAGATGCTCCAAATCAGGCAGATCTACAGAGATAGATAGTGGATGTCAGCGACTGGGGAGAGGTGGGAATTGGCAGTGATTTCTAATAGGGTTTCTTTGAGGATGATGAATAAAATTTCCTAAAATTGAGTGTAGTGATAGTTACATAGCTCTGAATATCCAAAAAAACCACTGAATAATCATACAATTTAAATGGATGAATTGAATGTGAGTTATATGTCACTAAAGCTAGTGGAGGTGATGGAATTCCAGTTGAGCTATTTCAAATCCTGAAAAATCATGCTAAGATCATGGCATCTGGTCCCATCACTTCATGTGAAATAGATGGCGAAACAGTGGTAACAGTGTCAGACTTTATTTTGGGGGGCTCCAAAATCACGGAAGATGGTGATTGCAGCCATGAAATTAAAAGACACTAACTCCTTGGAAGGAAAGTTATGACAAACCTAGATAGCATATTCAAAAGCAGAGACATTACTTTGCCAACAAAGGTCCATCTAGTCAAGGCTATGGTTTTGCCAGTTGTCATGTAGATGTGAGAGATGGACTGTGAAGAAAGCTGAGCGGTGAAGAATTGATGCGTTTTAGCTGTGGTATTGGAGAAGACTCTTGAGAGTCCCTTGGACTGCAAGGAGATCCAACCAGTCCATCCTAAAGGAGATCAGTCCTGGGTATTCTTTGGAAGGACTGATGCTGAGCTGAAACTCCAATACTTTGGCCACCTCATGTGAAGAGTTGACTCATTGGAAAAGACTCTGATGCTGGGAGGGATTGGGGGCAGGAGGAGAAGGGGACGATGGAGGATGAGATGGCTGGATGGCATCACTGACTCAATGGACATGGGTTTGGGTGAACTCTGGGAGTTGGTGATGGACAAGGAGGCCTGGCATGCTGTGATTCATGGGGTTGCAAAGAGTCAGACATGATTCAGTGACTGAACTGAACTGGAAGCTTTTAAACTATGAGAACTGAAGGCTAGGATTTTGAAGAGAGAAACATGATACAGTTGCCATTGGATTTGTGTTTTTGTTTTGTTTTGTTGTGGCAATTTTATTTCTTGCTTAAGTACTTTTCCTCAAGGGGAGAAAAGAGTTGTGAGTGTTTTAATGAGAAATCTGAAGTCTGTGGCTTTCCTAATTATCACAAGATAAAGACATTTAAGTATGTGCAAAAGGACAGTCCTTAGTTATCATGAAGCTTTTGTCATTTCTGTGAACCACCAGGGGCTGCCGAAGAGGTAGACAGTCTGCATGCCCTAATAGGCCTGCCAGGTCAGGAGTTTTGTGCTGGGAGATCAGTGTGTTCTCATTAAAATCTGGCCATCCAATTTCTGGGAATTTTCAAGACTTCTTTAAATCTGGTTAAATTATGACATAGTTTGGTGTGATTCATTCAGTTCCTGGTCTGTGCCAGGGCTTTTGTCCTGGACAAGGACAAGGGAATTTTTTGGATGAAAGTCTGAATTTGATGAAGTCTAGGTATCACAACCAGCCATGAAGGCCACTGGCAACAGGAACCAGACTTCCCAACAACCACCTCCTCAGTCTCAGGACTGCTTCTCATGTATACCTTCACCATGGTGAGGAATCTGTGTCTGGGGGACACGTGGGTCTCTCTCCCTAGGTTGGCACCTCTCTCATTTTCCTGGTCTCCATCCACTCCTTGTCCCCTAATCCCTACCATTTATCCCACAGAGGACAATAAGGCCAAGGGTAAAAAGTGGATGCCTTATTTGAAACTAACCTCATAGGTTTTTCTGACACATGTAAAACAAATTCAGCCTTCTGAGACAGCAGCATTTCTATGCTATGAGGGGACAAATTAACTGACCAGGCACATAATAAGAACACCTGGTACACTTGAAGAAGCAGCTATTATGATCCAACCCTTTACTGAGATGAAAAGACAAAATTCTGTATATATAACATTTTTTATCCAATTTCATTGAAACCTATTTATTTTACAGCCATAAATCTTTGTATAGTCAGTCCTTTCTTCTCTGCCCCCTCCCTTCCTAATCACTTTGCTTAAAATGAGAGCCTTCACTTGATTTGGCCACTTTTCAACACCTGAACTGGGCTACTGGGGTGTGCTTGAAGGTGATTTATTTTTCTGTGGCAATGTCTTCAGTCTCAAATTAGCAAGGATGAAAAAGCAATACTTCTTGGGAAAAGTGAGAAGAAGTTGGTAAGTGGCAGAACTACTTAATTTCTGCTCCCTCTGGCCTATGGCTGTTGCAGTAAGGCATGCAGAGACTTTTATTAATATTAAATAAAAGCTAAATTTTAGCTTTCAGAAGACAGAAGTATACTATGGTCTAAAAGACAAAAGCACATCACCAGCTCACAGCATGAAAATTCTGAGCAAGGAATCAGGGAAGTAGAATTTCCAAGGAAGAGCTAGGAATAAGGACCAATGGAAAATTATTGGAGATTAAGAATGTTCTTAATTGGAGAAGGAAATGGCAACCCACTCCAGTGTTCTTGCCTGGAGAATCCCAGGGACGGGGGAGCCTGGTGGGCTGCCGTCTATGGGGTCGCACAAAGTCAGATATGACTGAAGTGACTTAGCAAGAATATTCTAAGAATGAAGAATTCAAAGGTAGAAAGAAATAATTTAGTCCTTATTTCAGAAGTGAGACAGTTGAATCTGTAGAGATTAAATGTCTGGCAAACAGTCATGCCATATCCTGTTCTAAATATTCTGGGTGAAGATGGAAGTAGCAGAAGGCTGATATTCTCTATTAAAAATCACAGGATTCCACCTGAATAGCTACTGTGATATCGAACTTCTGGTTTCCTATTGCTTCTCCTGTTCCCAGGACACATCCATAAGTTCCTGTTTGCTAAAATACAGTCCTCTACTGTCAATCCCTAGTATGAAAGGGAGCTTATTTCACTGAATATTAAGAACATGAATGTTGAGGTCTTTTAATGGACCAGAACCTGGTGGTCCAGAGTTGATAATAAGAAAGTAAAAGAGACAGAGAAAGAGGCTGATATTTTTTGATTTAAGCAGAAAACCAATAAAGCTCTTGACACAGAGCTTGCGTCGCTCACGAAGGCACCAGGCACCCTACTGAGGGGGTCAAGAAGGCACAGTGTGCCTTCTTGAGGGGGTCTTAGAAGCCCAGGCAGGAGAGTCAGCACGACGGGTTTCTATGCTCCAGAGAAATAGCCGGAGAGAGAGAGAGAGAGAGAGAGAAAGAAAGAAAGAAAGAAAGAAAGACACAGGCACCCAAGATCTGATGGAACAAGGGTGTTTTATTCAACATAGTGTGGGTATATATACTGTCTTCTTTTCAGTTCAGTTCAGTCACTCAGTCGTGTCCGACTCTTTGCAACCCCATGAATCACAGCACGCCAGGCCTCCCTGTCCATCACCAACTCCCGGAGTTCACCCAGACTCATGTCCATCGAGTCAGTGATGCCATCCAGCCATCTCATCCTCTGGCGTCCCCTTCTCCTCCTTCCCCCAATCTCTCCCAGCATCAGAGTCTTTGCCAAAGAGTCAACTCTTCCCATGAGGTGGCCAAAGTACTGGAGTTTCAGCTTTACCATCATTCCTTCCAAAGAAATCCCAGGGCTGATCTCCTTCAGAATGGACTGGTTGGATCTCCTTGCAGTCCAAGGGACTCTCAAGAGTCTTCTCCAACACCACAGTTCAAAAGCATCAATTCTTCAGTGCTCAGCCTTCTTCACAGTCCAACTCTCACATCCATACATGACCACAGGAAAAACCATAGCCTTGACTAGACGAACCTTTGTTGGCAAAGTAATGTCTCTGCTTTTGAACATGCTATCTAAGTTGGTCATAACTTTCCTTCCAAGGAATAAGCGTCTTTTAATTTCACGGCTGCAGTCACCATCTGCAATGATTTTGGAGCCCCCAAAAATAAAGTCTGACACTGTATATACTGTCTTACAAAGTAGCTATTTTCAGCAAAGATAAAGATCAAAAGTCCAGACTTACAAATTATCAAGGAAACATAAGGCAATCCATATCAAAAAGAGAGGGTTGTAAATAATCACTTTTACCGTATGGTTCATAAAAAGGAAGAGGGTCATAAATAGGTACTTATCACTGTATGGAAAAACTAATGAAGGAAATGCATGCATTCCTCAGCCCCGGGAGCAGTTTGCCACCCCTCTTAATTCCTGAATATTCAGGAATTAATAAGGAACAGAGGATTCATGATAGATCCAAAACAGCACACAGGAAGCCTCCTGTTAAATGCTTCCTGACACATGAACATAAAATCATGTTTCAATTTATGGGACTGTCAGTTTACATTCCAATCCCAAGAAAGGCAATGCCAAAAAATGCTCAAACTACCACACAATTGCACTCATCTCACATGCTAGTAAAGTAATGCTCAAAATTTTCCAAGCCAGGCTTCAGCAGTATGTGAACCGTGAACTTCCTGATGTTCAAGCTGGTTTTAGAAAAGGCAGAGGAACCAGAGATCAAATTGCCAACATCTGCTGGATCATGGAAAAAGCAAGAGAGTTCCAGAAAAACATCTCTTTCTGCTTTATTGACTATGCCAAAGCCTTTGACTGTGTGGATCACAATAAACTGTGGAAAATTCTGAAAGAGATGGGAATACCAGACCACCTGACCTGCCTCTTGAGAAATCTGTATGCAGGTCAGGAAGCAACAGTTAGAACTGGACATGGAACCACAGACTGGTTCCAAATAGGAAAAGGAGTACATCAAGGCTGTATATTGTCACCCTCCTTATTTAACTTCTATGCAGAGTACATCATGAGAAACGCTGGACTGGAAGAAACACAAGCTGGAATCAAGATTGCCAGGAGAAATGTCAATAACCTCAGATATGCAGATGACACCACCCTTCTGGCAGAAAGTGAAGAGGAACTAAAAAGCCTCTTGATGAAAGTGAAAGTGGAGAGTGACAAAGTTGGCTTAAAGCTCAACATTCAGAAAACGAAGATCATGGCATCCGGTCTCATCACTTCATGGGAAATAGATGGGGAAACAGTGGAAACAGTGTCAGACTTTATTTTTCTGGGCTCAAAAATCACTACAGATAGTGACTGTAGCCATGAAATTAAAAGATGCTTACTCCTTGGAAGGAAAGTTATGACCAACATAGATAGCATATTCAAAAGCAAAGACATTACTTTGCCAACAAAGGTTCATCTAGTCAAGGCTCTGGCTTTTCCTGTGGTCATGTATGGATGTGAGAGTTGGACTGTGAAGAAGGCTGAGCACTGAAGAATTGATGCTTTTGAACTGTGGTGTTGGAGAAGACTCTTGAGAGTCCCTTGGACTGCAAGGAGATCCAACCAGTCCATTCTGAAGGATATCAGCCCTGGGATTTCTTTGGAAGGAATGATGGTAAAGCTGAAACTCCAGTACTTTGGCCACCTCGTGGGAAGAGTTGACTCATTGGAAAAGACTCTGATGCTGGGAGGGATTGGGGGCAAGAGGAGAAGGGGAGGACAGAGGATGAGATGGCTGGATGGCATCACTGACTTGATGGACATGAGTCTGGGTGAACTCCGGGAGTTGGTGATGGACAGGGAGGCCTGGCGTGCTGCGATTCATGGGGTTGCAAAGAGTTGGACACGACTGAGCGACTGATCTGATCTGATCTGATGTCAAGATATTGTTTTCAGCCTGCTGCCAGCTGCTTTAGGTTTTCTTAGACTCACCCTAAGAAAACTGTCCCCCTGGAAAATGAAGGAAACTTCCTACTTCTTTAGTCTCTAAATGGTTGACCAGTAGATCTTCATCTGTACAACTGAAGGTATTAATTTTGTCTCTCAGCTGTGCAATTTTTGTGAATTCTAGTATATCTCATTGGCTTAAAAGCTCCCTTGCTTGTTGGCCATTTAGACACAAGCAGCAACCCCCCACCCCCTCAGCTTGCAAACACTGAAGAAGAGGAAACAGTCTTAACAAAATATGCAGTTAAACTTGCAGTGTCAAAAACTTGAGTGATGACAGAGAGGAAGTGAGACACGTCTGGGCCCCCATAGGTTGAAGTAGGTAAAAGCTAAGGAGGAGCCAATACCTGACTTTACCAAATTTTCCCTCCCAACAAGAAGTTGGGAGTGAATCTTAAGCCTATCCTTAAGGGATTTAGAACTATTAGAACTCTTTAGAAACCTAGTAAGAATGTAAAGACATTAGAAATATTTTGGAAAATGGTTTGGCAGTCGCTTATAAAGTTAATACGCTTTGAACACTTCTGCTCCTTGGTATTCAAGAGATGACATGACATCTAAGAAGTTGAAAGACTTTGTCTTGCTGCTGCTGCTGCTAAGTCGCTTCAGTTGTGTCCAACTCTGTGCAACCCCATAGACGGCAGCCCACCAGGCTCCCCCGTCCCTGGGATTCTCCAGGCAAGAACACTGGAGTGGGTTGCCATTTCCTTCTCCAATGCATGAAAGTGAAAAGTGAAAAGTGAAAGTGAAGTCGCTCAGTAGTGTCCAACTCTTCGAGACCCCATGGACTGCAGCCTACCAGGCTCCTCTGTCCATGGGATTTTCCAGGCAAGAGTTCTGGAGTGGGGTGCCATTGCCTTCTCCAGACTTTGTCTTAGTTATCTTAAAATCCCAAACTGTGGTGGCATAACAACAGTAATCTTTCATCAGCTGTGGTGGAGCAGGTATTCAGAAATGGTTCAGCTGGGTGGTTCTGGTGTAGTCTTTCCTAAGGTTTTGATTAGATAGGGACTACCACTGGAGGTTCACTGACATGGCTGTTAGCCAGGGAGCCACAGACCCGCTCCACAGGGCAGCTTCAGCATCCTTACTGTGGCTAGCTTGTCCAGAGGAAGTGATCCAAGGCAGAAGCTGTGACATCTCTTATAACCCAGTGCCAGCAGTACCATAATGTTTACCATGGTAATTGTCACACAAGGCCATTCTGATTCCAAGCAGGAAATGGTACAAAGTTGTTGTACACAAGAAGAAGTTTGGCTACCAATGTTCATCAGTTAGTTCAGTTGCTCAGTCGTGTCCAACTCTTTGTAAACTCATGGGCTGCAGCACACCAGACCTCCCTGTCCATCACCACTCCCGGAGTTTATTCAAACACAGGCCCATCCAGTCAGTGATACCATACAACCATCTCATCCTCTGTTGTCTCCTTCTCCTTCTGCCTTCAATCTTTCCCAGCATCAGATTCTTTTCAAATGAGTCAGCTCTTCACATCAGGTGGCCAAAGTACTGGAGTTTCAGCCTCAGCATCAGTCCTTCCAATGAACACCTAGGACTGGTCTCCTTTAGGATGGACTGGTTGGATCTCTTTGTAGTCCAAAGGACTCTCAAGAGTCTTCTGCAACACCACTGTTCAAAAACATCAGTTCTTTGGCCTCAGCTTTCTTCACAGTCCAACTCTCACATCCATACATGACCACTGGAAAAACCATAGCCTTGACTAGATGGACCTTTGTTGGGAAAGTAATATCTCTGCTTTTAAATATGCTGTCTACGTTGATCATAACTTTTCTTCCAAGGAGCAAGTGTCTTTTAATTTTATGGCTCCATTCACCCTCTGCAGTGATTTTGGAGCCCCCCAAAAATAAAGTCTGACACTGTTTCCACTGTTTCCCCATCTATTTCCCATGAAGTGATGGGACCAGATGCCATGATCTTAGTGTTCTGAATGTTGGGCTTTAAGAAAACTTTTTCACTCTCCTCTTTCACTTTCATCAGGAGGCTCTTTAGTTCTTCACTTTCTGCCATAAGGGTGGTGTCATCTGTATAGGTGAGGTTATTGATATTTCTCCCAGCAATCTTGATTCCAGCTTGTGCTTCTTCAAGCCCAGCGTTTCTCATGATGTACTCTGCATAGAAGTTAAATAAGGAGGGTGACAATATACAGCCTTGATGTACTCCTTTTCCTATTTGGAACCAGTCTGTGGTTCCATGTCCAGTTCTAACTGTTGCTTCCTGACCTGCATACAGATTTCTCAAGAGGCAGGTCAGGTGGTCTGGTATTCCCATCTCTTTCAGAATTTTCCACAGTTTATTGTGATCCACACAGTCAAAGGCTTTGGCATAGTCAATAAAGCAGAAAGAGATGTTTTTCTGGAACTCTCTTGCTTTTTCCATGATGCAGCGGATGTTGGCAATTTGATCTCTGGTTCCTCTGCCTTTTCTAAAACCAGCTTGGACATCTGGAAGTTCATGGTTCACATATTGCTGAAGCCTGGCTTGGAGAATTTTGAGCATTACTTTACTAGCATGTGAGATGAGTGCAATTGTGTGGTAGTTTGAGCATTCTTTGGTATTGCCTTTCTTTGGGATTGGAATGAAAACTGACCTTTTTCAGTCCTGTGGCCACTGCTGAGTTTTCCAAATTTGCTGGCATATTGAGTGCAGCACTTTCACAGCATCATCTTTTAGGATTTGAAATAGCCCAATTGGAATTCCATTACCTCCCCTAGCTTTGTTCGTAGTGATGCTTCCTAAGGCCCACTTGACCTCACATTCCAGGATTTCTCGCTCTAGGTGAGCGATCACTCCATTGTGATTATCTGGGTCATGAAGATCTTTTTGTACAGTTCTGTGTATTCTTGCCACCTCTTCTGATGAAATGTGTCCACTGGAGAAGTGAATGGCAAACCACTTCAGTATTCTTGTCTTGAGAACCCCATGAACAGTATGAAAAGGCAAAAACATAGGACACTGAAAGATGAATTCCCCAATGTTCATAGCAGCTTTATTACCAACCACCCCAGGCTAGAAACAACTCCAGTGCTCATCAACAACATACTTCAAAAAGACCTGGAAGTTGCTCCAGGAAGATAAGTGGTGGCATCTTATTTAATGGAGGCATACTTTCAGAGCCTTCCTCTGGGAAGAGAGGAGATCCACAGACTTTGGCCAGCAGTGTTAGTTACAGCAGGGATCTCCAACCTCTAGGATCTAATACCTGGTGATGTGAGTTGGAACTGATGTAACAGAAATAAAGTGCACAATAAACAATAAACATAATGCCCTTGAATCATCTCAAAATAATCCCCTGATGCCAGTCTGTGGAAAAATTGTCTTTCATTGAAATGGTCTCTGGTACCAAAAACGTTAAAGATACAGAACCTGTGTGGGCTCCAAAATCACTGCAGATGGTGACTGTAGCCATGAAATTAAAAGATGCTTGCTCCTTGGAAGCAAAATTATGACCAACCTAAACAGCATATTAAAAAGCAGAGACATTACTTTGCCAACAAAGGTCCATCTAGTCAAAGCTATGGTTTTTCCAGTAGTCATGTATGGATGTGATAGTTGGACTATAAGGAAAGCTGAGCATCAATGAATTGATGCTTTTGAACTGTGGTGTTGGAGAAGACTCTTGAGAGTCCCTTGGACTGCAGGGAGATCAAACCAGTCAATTCTAAAGAAAATCAACCCTGAATATTCACTGGAAGGATTGATGCTGAAGCTGAAGCTCCAGTACTCTGGCTACCGTATGAGAAAAACTGACTCATGGAGAAGACCCTGATGCTGGGAAAGATTGCAGGAAGGAGGAGAAGGGGATGGCAGAAGATGAGATGGTTGGATGCTATCACTGACTTGATGGGCATGAGTTTGAGCAACATCTGGGAGTTGGTAATGGAGAGGGAAGCCTGGCATGCTGCAGTCCATGGGGTCACAAAGAATCAGATACAACTGAGCTACTGAACTAAATACAGAGTGAAGTAAAAAAAGAGAAACATTGTATTTTTTTATACAGAATCTGGAAAAATGGTACTGATGAATCTGTTTGCAGGGCAGCAATATAGACACAACAGAAACTTGGGAACACAATGGGGTAAGGAGAGGGTGGGACAAAATGAGTAGCATTGGAACATACATGGCGTATGTAAAATAGATAGCCAGAGGGAATTTGCTGTACGACACAGGGAGCTCAAACCGGTGCTCTGTGACAACCTAGAGAGGTGGGATGGGGTGGGGGCTGGAAGGGAGGGGACATATGTATACCTACGGCTGACTCATGTTGATGTATGGCAGAAACCAACACAACATTATAAAGTAACTATCCTCCAATTAAAAATAAAGGTTGGGGACTGCTGAGTTGTAGGAGTCCTTTGGGTAGGATGTCTACATAGAGAAGTCACAATAATTCATTTTCCCCCTTTTTCTATTCGTCTTAAGAACTGAACTGGGAAATTACTTGTTGGTTCTAGCTCAAACCAAAGCCTCTTCTGAGCAAGTTACTTCCAATTGATCAATCCATGATCTGATGCTGCTTTTTAGGCATTGTCCTAGACATTAGTTTTTGAAGTGTGATGCTTGACTAGAAAGCTAAGTATCACCTGAGGAATGTTTACAAATGCAAGTTCATAAGCCTCAGCCCAGACCCACTTAATGATTAATGTTAGGCCACTGCAGTTCAGGGAGATTTTAAGGCACAACAGATAAGACAAATAGTCTTTAAACTTCTTTGAATATGTCAAAGTCCAGGAGTGGGGATAGTAATCTGTTTATACCAACTCTCCTTTGACCACGATGCACACTGAAGTCAGAATACTGATGGTCTAGGAGACTCATGACTAGTCTAAATTAGTTCTTCCTCAGTTTGGTTTTCTGGAAGAGTTCTGTTTTACACCCTCATAAGCTTGTAAATATGTCTGCTAAGCCTGAGATTTTTGTAGGTTCTGCTTGAGTTGTTAACCAACTAGGAAATTCTACTGAAATGTTCTATTCAGAAGATGGAAGGGCTGAAGAGATTACAAGTTGGAAGGAGGGGAGGCCAACAGCAGATGAGCTAAAGAGATTACTTGTCAAATGAGGAGCTGAGGAGACTAGTAGTGCAATCTGGTTTTATTAACACATTTGGGCTGAGCAACTCATCTCCATTTCCTAATGGCCAGGTAGGACATGAACAAGGCTCCAACGATTAAGATTCCAGATAGGCCAGCCACCCACAAAGCTTGAGAGTCTACAGGAGACCCTGCAGGATGGAAACGTAGGTTAGTATGCTGAAGCCAAGTGATGTTACATCCTAATAAAGACTGCTAGTCTTGAGCTATAGGGGGAGAAAACTAGGTAATTCCTTTTGAGGTTCATATTGACCAAACCAGTAAGGAATTAAGTAGGGATGTACAAGTAGCTTAGGTTTGACCAGTGGTTCAGATATTCTCCTTCCACTCACTTGAGTATTTGTGGAGCTTTTCTGAAGAGTCTTGAATGGCTTGGAGTAGAATCAAGGGACCCTTGCTAGAAATGCTAGCCGTGTTGTTCTGAAAATGGATGTCAGAGCTTCTTCTTCCTGTTGGAGAGATGAGTTAAGGATTTGTTAGTTTTGTACTTATGAGTGGTTGTGGAGTACTAAAACAGGACTAGGTCCCTTGTCAGAGAAAAACTTAGTTCTGTTCCATTAAGAAAAACCTTAATGCATTAGACACAAAGTCTCAGACTTGCTCATTTGTATTAATGCTAGCAGTTTCAGAGAAATTATGATTTTAGACTATCCCCAAATCATCATCCTTCCTAAGTACAGGTACTTGAATAGTAATGTCTTAATACTGAGACCCTATGATATAAAAGGTACCTGGTAACGGTAACAGCAAAGCTCTGTTTGAATCCTATTTCTATTGCTAATTGTAGGGTCTCTGTACTTCTCAAATTTTAGATATCTAAGTATATATATATATTATTGCAGTTAGATGTTGAGTATTTAGTTTACTAAATGATAGTTCTGAAAGGTAGTATACAAGTTTTTTTTCCTACCAGAACAGGCTTAAACCTTAGGGGGTCATGCTGTGCTGTGCTTAGTTGCTCAGTCGTGTCCAGCTCTTTGTGACCCCCATGGACTGTAGTCCACCAGGCTCCTGTGTCCATGGTGATTCTCCAGGCTAGAATACTGGAGTGGTTTGCTAAGACCTCCTCCAGGGGATCTTCCCAACCCAGGGATTATTAAGAGTCATGACTCCCAATTAATTCAGGAGCCAAGTGTTGTGGGATCAGATGGAATATGACTGTATGAGCACTGGGCCTGACCAATTAACACACACTAAGTCTGCAATCCCATGCCATCTATAAGTCTTGAGGCCATGTTGCCAGACCTGCCAACATTTATATCTGATAAATAAAAGCCTACATTTATATCTGATACCACAGAAGTGTTTTATTAGATTGTAGGCTGTGAACTCACTTGACTCCCTGCTAAGTAAAAATTTATATGGAGAAAAACTAAGGCTGAAAATTATAAATATAAGCTATTAATCCTGAAATATTTAGGCCTGGAATTCTAGGACACTAGTTGTATTTCTGTTCTATTACATCATGAAAGTACTTAAAGAAGCCTCGTTAATCAGATGAATCTTCAGTTTGATTCATGTGCCACAGACTAAAGGTTAGCACTGGACTCCAAATACCACTTTAATCTGGCTTCTGGCATAGATAGGTTGGATACTTACGTCTGGCAGGACAGAGTGTCACACAGGATGGTGTCCTGGCAGGCTGGCAGACAGATGCACTGCAGTGCAGATACACCTGGGAACCGAAAGAATTGGGATCATGGGTCTAGCACATCCTAAGTCTTCAAACCTGCTTTATCTCCCCCAGGAAGAAGTCAGAGAATTATCATAAAATTGATAAACCAAACTGACATCACAGAAGCACTAAGATACCAGACTCTAGTTGACCCATGTCACACATGCCACAGGCATCCTTTGATTGCTCTGAGGCAATACCAAAAGCCAATGTTACAGGGCAACCTTAGATGAAAAGTGGTACCGTGTGGAAACATTTGAGTTGGGTTTAGAGCCCAGCTGAAGAGCACAGGGGGCAGCATCGTACCGGTCCCTTGAGGGCCCGCTTTGCCACTGAGTCCACAAAGCTGAAGGTGGAAATGCTGAAGCGCTGGTAGTGAGAAGGAAACGGCAGGTCTGAGGCTTCCCAGACAGGGATCAGTTTTGTCTGATAGTTGTCTCCTGTGTAGGGGCACCTAAGCAAGGATATCCAGCAGTCAAGATGGGCTTCTTGGAGGGATGGTAACACAGGTGAAAGAAAGACACGCACCCATTCACGAGCAAGGGCCACTGGGGCTGGAGCAGGGCATCTGCACCAGGTGTCGCCCAACACTGGTCCAGGCGCAGCTCGAGACTGGGGTCTGTTCTCTGACGGATGGAGACTTCCACGTAGATGGGATCCCGAAGTAACTTCACCACTGGGTAGTCACTAGCCGTGTAGTAGGAGCGATAGCGTTTATCTGCAACAGGCCAAAACAAGCTGAAGCAGTAAAGAGCTTGGAACCTCTAGGTGGCTTGGGATAAACCATCACCCACAAAAATGCCTTTGAAAGGAATAATATCTTGTTACCAAGTTAGGGTCTTCCGGCCCAGAAGATGACTTTAGTCAGACTAGAGGCCAGATAGTCTACCCAAGAGGGTCTTACCTTTGGCAATCTTAAGTTCCAGAGTGAGGTTTCCAGGCTGGGTCTCAGGAAGGGGTGGTGGGAGAGTAAGAACCTGGACATTAACTGGGAGAGCACTGCTACTTGCAGAGTAGCTACAACTGACTTGGAGCCTGCAGAGAAATAAAGATTTTAGCTATTATCTTCAGTGGGTAGACCATGTCACCTCTTTAAGGTTTGAGGAATAATTTTTAAGTATCAGGTGCTAGAACAAGTTTATAAACAGGTGGGGTTTGGTTCTGGCCTTGTGAAAGCTATCATTGGGGAGACCAATAGGTAAACAAGATCCATGTAGGGAGTTTGATATAGCACTGAGCCACCAGGGAAGCACAGACTGTTATATATTGAATCGATAAACAAAGTCCTACTGTATAGGACAGGAGTCTATTCAGTATTCTGCATAAACCATAATGGAAACATGAAGATGTGTAACTGAAGTCACTTTGTACAGCAGAAATTAACACATTATAAGTCAACTATACTTCAATAGATTTTAAAAGATATGGTTCTATGATAACAGGTGTGTTCTCTGGAGGCAGTAGTCAGGGAAGATGGTGCAGGTAATTTGATAAGGGAAAATGAAAAGCAGTAACTGAGAGGTAGAGGAGAGAAGGGTAAAGTATGGAAGCAAGAAGTCTGGGGTCCATTGAATACTCTATGGAAGCACAATCTGAGGTTAGAGAACAGTTAGGGAAGGATTGAGAACATTGGGAAAGTTTTGGCTGAAGTAGCAGCAGCAGTTTCATGTAGGACCCTGCAAGTTATGTTCATAATAAAGTTTAAGCTCTGGAAGACAAATAGAAAACTTTAAGTATACTAGCTAAGGTTTTTAAAAAGATTCATTTTACTACAGCTTAGATATTGGAGGTAGAAGGAAGAGACTAGAGAAACAAAGACCCAGTGAAACGAAATTGAAGTCAGGTCGAGTCTGAGGCTTAGATCAAGTCGGTGGTAATAATGCAGGGCTACTAGATCAAATAATGGTCTGTGAGATTGGATAGTCAAGGCAATAGAGATTCTGCCATCATGAGGAAGATGGTTGTTTATGGTCATTTATGAATGTTTTCTCTAGATCTCCTGTTTATGGAAGGAAATTCAGGCATTCTGGTCAAGCAAGGTCAGGTTAACTAAGACTTTTACCTGAAGGTACTGTCTCGGGTAATAGAACCACGGCTCCAAGTTCTCACATCCCGAGCTGCAACCAGCTCATTTTCATATACCGCCTGCTTTCCAGTGATCTGCAAGGGCAGGTAAAGAATTCCTGTCACTCTTGCAAGCCAGATGCTGCTTCACTCAATTTTGCTTTCATCCAGCACTCAGAAAGGATGCCCATTGACTAGTAGGGAAATTATCACTTCACCTTACTTTCAGGGCAAAGGAACAGGAAGGGGCTTTGAGTAATGAAGCCAGAAATACCACTTATCTCAGCTGATTTCCCTGGTCCTTTCCCAGGGCTGTGTGGTGGGAGGAACCTGTTATTTGTTCTTCTACACCTTGGTAATGGGGGCTAGCCCCTCACTAGTGGGCAGGTGGGATGACTTAGCCAAGTACCCAGCAGAGGTTTCTGCTTTCTCAGTAATGAAGGCCCCTCTGTCCTAGAGACCATCCTACATGACAAGCAGTAAGTCAGGTATATTCACAGCTAAGCCAGTCCAGTTCTCCCCCAATCACTAGGGCATTCCTGACCAACTTAAACAGAGTCCAGGGTCAGCTCTTCTCACCTGTTTTGTAGTACCACAAGTAGTAAATGGAAACCGGAACAGAACAAAAGTGTGTGTTGCCATCACAGGTTTACATTCGCTGTCATTCCTGAAGGCCAAGTGTACAGAATTCAAGAGCAGTGGGGGCGAGGTCACGTTCCGGGACACAGCAATAGAGAAATGGCCATCTTGGGTACAGTGTGAGGTCACTGAAACACCAGAGCAACTATGCTGAAGGCAGGTCACGTCAAGTGATTGATCCAGCCAGACAAGAGTCTAAAAATTATAGTTTCATTATCTTAAATTCCCCACCCTCCTCTTCTCCCACTAGAAAAGCTGGCATTCCAGGTAATGACCTTGAAGCAGGTTCAGCCATCCAGAATTTAACTGGGGCTTTGGATGGGCACTTGGGTTTGAATCTTGCCTCCACTACTTACTGTGTATTTAACCTCCTTGTATCAGCTTCACCTGTAGAATGAAGATAGCCATACCTGCTGTTTCACTCATCAGCTAGGATTAAGAGCTTAGAATTATGTAGCATCTTGTTTCATGAAGGTCATTTTTACGTGAGAAAGACTTGGAACATGATTTGGGACAGTGTTCGTTTGAAATAAGGCTCATCTTCTGAAATAAAGTTCTTTATACACAATCAGCCACCAGATTGTCTATTTCTTGAAACTGGTTAAGTTTCTATCAATTAACATCCTGCACATAGACTTAGCTTCCTGAGTTCATTGAATGTTATTTGCTTTCTGTTGGGTTCTAGAAGAATATGCAATGGAAGACTATAGAAAGCTGGGTCACTGAAGGTCAAGTGTTCTAAGGAGGTACTAACTTATACATTAACCTTTGGTCATCTTTCAGTATTTGCCTTCTGGATGGGGGGTGAAGGAGATAACCTTCCTTTGGGTTTAGTTAATGGTAATTACAGGCACTCTTCAGCTAATTTCAAAAGTATAGTGACTCACCTGTGTTTCCGTAGTAACAGGAAATGACCTCTTCAGAGTTGTAGCAGCAGCCTAGCTGTTTGCAGTCTCCTTGAGTGATAGGTGAAGGAGCACATGGCAGTCTGTCCCACACTGGGACAGAGTCACAAAGGCCAGCATTTGGGACATCTAGGATAGATATTGAAGAGTAACTTGAACTAGGAAACAAAGTCTAGTCTTTAAGAGATCTTTTCATTAAGAAACATTACGTTCCCATAGATATCCATGTGATTGGAAGAGATATTTACATACTAGAAATTAAGTCTGGATTATAAAGTTCACTGCTTGGTTACCTTATAAGAGTGCCCTGAAATGAGTACTCTTTGGAAGAGGAAATACGAACAAGATTGGTAGAAGCAGTGAGACTTTATTAAAGAATTCTTCCTTCTGTTCTTTAAAAAGTACTTAGTGTACTCTAAATTACCATCATTTTGAAATGCAGTTCAGTAAGCAGGGAGTGGGGCCTACGATTATGTATTTTATCAGTAGTACTCCATTGGGCGATCACATAACAATGCAGATGTGAAGAATTGTAGGTTCAACTCTTGGGACTTCTCTGGGAGGCCAGTTAAGATTGTGTGCTTCCACTGCAAGGGTTTTGGGTTTGGTCTCTGGTTGGGACCTAAGGTCCCACATGCTGCACAGTATGGTTAAAAGTTTAAAAACAGAAATTTGACTCTTTATGACTGAGCTAGGGCCCTTGGGGGCAAGGCAAGATTCACTGGAGTTGAGCTGGCATT
Source organism: Bos indicus (assembly GCF_029378745.1). NCBI lineage: Eukaryota > Metazoa > Chordata > Mammalia > Artiodactyla > Bovidae > Bos > Bos indicus. The sequence goes on from NC_091787.1 coordinate 10,761,750, forward strand.
GTACCTGCCTGTTAATCACCCAGTTAAATACCAAGTTAAGCAGTCGAGTAGCCCCAGCTGAAGGGACTGAGCCCTATTCTCAACGGAGTCTGCTTCTTGAAGGCTTTTGCTGAGTCTCCTTCCAGACCCTTCAAGAAGCAGATCTCTGGTCCTGGGATAACTCTTAGTTGAATCTCAGCTCTGCCACCTACCAGTGAGGGGTGCTTGGAAAGCTCCCTGCTGGAGCTAGCAATGGCACTAGGTTGGGATTACAGGTAACATGTGAAGTACCCTTCAAAGTTCCTGAGCCCCAAGTAATCGCTCAGGTGGTGTTTATCCTAGGGTCGCCTGTGAAGGGCTGGAACACAGTTTTCGATGGGTGCCTGGTATCACTGCACAGAATAGGTAGAAGATACCCAAGGACACATTTCAGGCAGCTCCACACCACCCAGAACCTGGAAGTATCCAGCCCTTACCTGGGAGATTCACAGGACACTTGAACAGCTTTGTCTCTATAAATGCTCCAGATCCACTCACACCTGCTCTTTCAATTCCAACAGTCATGATGTAGTAGGACTCCTGGAGAGACAGGCCCATGAAGTCAGCCTGGATGGTGGCAGAGGCATCTCAGCCTTCCTAAGGACAGGTCATACTTACCCACTCAGTGACATAGCAGCCACTGTAGGAGGCTTCCCCCACCAGGGAGCTGCCAGGGCCCTCACTGACCCAGGTGCCACAGTCAGAGTCATTCTGCAGGCTGTGTGGCAGCCCATGGTTATCTAGGAGTGCGGATGGGGAAGAAAACACATGTGGTCAGTCATCCCTGTCACCAGTGCTGGGAAGGGGCAGCAAGCTTTGCCTTATACTCAAGAGCAGCTGCCAAGAAAGGAGAAACAAGAGCAAAATCAGGTTTAGAGGTGAAGTTATACTTCAGATTACTTCTATAGAGAAGCAGCGAAGTTTAGCAAAGGTAGGGAGGCATTCAAACAGAAAACAGAGGCCAATTTTACACAGGAGAGGAGACATGCCATTGCCTAGCTCAGCCTTCAAACTTACCCCATGCTACTAGTACAGGAGGAGTCTCCGTCTCCTGACTGAGAGGGTTTATGGTGAATTGAAAGCTCCTTAGCCCACAGCGCAGTTCGTCAGGATACTCAGGTACCTTGGACTGATGCCAGCTATTCAGACCAAGAGACAATAGAAAACAGAGCCAGACAAGTTGCAGCAGCAGCCACATGTTGCTGCTAGGAGTCTTACTAACTACTCTTCTGGTCCTACACTTCCTCTCCCAAGAGCCTGTGCTCCCCATGCCCCTTAAATACAGAGAGAAAGCTGGTTTCAGGTGCATGTCCGTGTAGTATGCAGGTGGGATTCCTTTGGAAAGGGTGATTCCTCCAGCATCACTCACTTTAGGCCACAGTCTTCAGCTGCACCACTTCAATATTGAAATCAGGCAGTCTTCAGAGCCCAGGAACAATGTGGTGCTTTTTAGCTAAAATAGGTTTCCTCACAGATACTTAGTGTAGCCCTTATCTTACTAGCTTAATGACCTTCCTTTAGAATCTGCATATTTGGGTGTAGCTCTGACACTTCTCAGTTGTATGAACTGGTGAGTCACCACCTCTCAGAAACTCAGTCTTCTCATCTGTAAATTGGGAATATCTCCCAGCAGGCGAGGGCATCACAGGTGTTGCAGTGATAAAGGATTCACCTACCAATGCAGGAGACACAGGAAATGCAGGTTAGATCCTTGGGCCGGGAAGATCCCCTGGAATAGGAAATAGCAATCCACTCCAGTGTTTTGGCCTGGAAAACTCCACAGACAAAAGAGCCTTGCGGGCTACAGTCCATGGGGTCATAAAAAACCAGACACAACTGACTGAGCACTCACACACTTGGCAGGAATGTTTGTCTGATTGTATTCAGCCTAATATTTATCATGTGAACAATTTCCCCAAGTTGACTAAGAATCTTAATCAAAGCATTGAGAACTTATAACCAGGTATCTCTAATTCTTTTCAACTCATCGGAAAAGACCCTGATACTAGGAAAGATTGAAGGCAGGAGAAGGGGATGACAGAAGATGAGATGGTTGGATGGCATCACCAACTCAATCAACATGAGTTTGAGCAAATTCTGGGAGATGGTGAAGGACAAGGAAGCCTGGTGTGCTGCAGTCCATGGGTTACAAAGAGCTGGACACAAATGAGCAGCTTAACAACAACAGCAAAAAAAGAGAACAAATAAGCACGTGTCTTCCCAGTGAAACTGCATGACTCACTTAACCACAGGGTGACAAACAACACTGAGGGAATGCTGGCCTCTGCCCTCAGGGATGGGACCTGACTTTCCAACATCTGGATTGGGTTTGGCCACTAGTCCATCACATCCCATTTACTTGCTCACAGGACTTATCACATTGGATTTTAATGGTCTCTTATTGACTCAGTGTCCCTATTAGAAGCACTTGAGGGCAGGGACTATGTTTCATTTTTCACTGCATCCTGAAAGCATTAGACAGTGTGTACTCAGTGTTCCCTGAGGAAAGAATGGATCAATGAACACGCTTTCATTAGTAGCCATGTCCTAAGACTAACTCCCTTGAAAATGTGGTTTCCCAACCTCACTGGTATAGATTCATTTCGTGACAGTCTCAAACTCATAAAAATCTTTAGGTGTTCTTTCTTTAAGTCATTATACATGGGATTCTAAGTATAAGAATAAAAAGGAATACAACAAACTAGTGAATAAAACAAAAAAGAAGCAGACTCACAGATACAGAGAACAAGCTAGTGGTTACCAGTGGGGAGAGGAAGGAGAGGGACAATATACGGGTGGGGGGAAAAGGGTTATTATGAAAATATATAAAATCATTGGTATGAAACTTTTGAAAATTGTAAATCATCTACCCTGATGATGAACAGTGAATCCTAAGATATACCAGCAGGGCTGAGATGAGGTGATTTCACACTTACTTCTGTGCTAAATCCTCTAAGGACATCTTTATTCAATGACATGATTCGGGTTTCCCGAGAGAAAATGCACTGATAGTGTGTAATCCACTTTGAGAAGTCCCTATCATTTCAAAAGTAACTCTCTGCCCTTGGGATCTGGAAGGGCAAATGCTGTTCTTAGTCTTTTCTTTTGCTAGAATCATCCAATCATTTGAAAATAATTTCAGTAGGACTACAGGTAGAATGGTCTTCCTGGGTGGCGCTAGTGGTGAAGAAGCTGTCTGCCAATGCAGGAGATGTAAGAGACTTGGGTTCAATCCCTGGGGTGGGAAGATCCCTGGAGGGGTGCATGGCAACCCTCTCCAATATTCTTTTTTTTTTTTATTTTATTTTATTTTTAAACTACATAATTGTATTAGTTTTGCCAAATATCAAAATGAATCTTACCTGGAGAATCCCATGGGCAGAGGAGCCTGGCAGGCTACAGTCCAGAGGGTCACACAGAGTCGAACATAACTGAAGTGACTTAGCACTCACATATAAGTGGAATATAAATCACCATAAATTGCAGACTATGGAAAACCCCGTCATCACTTTGCATGTTCTAGGTACACTCATCTAGATCCACTTTGTGTCACCTACCAGAGGATTGGATTATACCCCTGGCTATCCAGGGTCTTTAGCTTGTAGACAGCAGTTCATGGGATTTCTCAGTCTCCATAAACATGTGAGCAAATTCCTCATAATAAATATACATCTCTATCCCCTACTTGTTCTGTTTCTCTGGAGAACCCTAACACAAACACTGCTCATTCCTCATTGACTGGTCTTGCCCCTGAGAGTTCCCAAGAGATGGGAGGACAAGAACAGCCTGTGATACCAAGCAGGGCCCTGTGGGACTCCTGGGCACAAAGCCTTCCTGTGTCCCCCATTTTATGATTACAGGAAACAGCCTTTGTTCAGCTTTCATGACCTTCCCTGAGTCCCTGTGGGCAGATTCAAACAGTTGTTAGTTAGGGAAAGGAAAAGATGTGAAACCAGGGAGAAACAAATGATCAAGAGAAATAGTGCAGCCTTGGGACAAGGTCCTAGTTCCTTATCAATGGATACACATAACAATATTTTTGAATGTTTCACAGATATTGAAAATGCCTCCAGGTGGGAGAAGTTAACGATTAATGATGGCATGCTACTTATAAGCATGAAGACCACCCTAGACCAATTGGAACCTGAAGATTGATGATGCTGACTCCCACTTATCTAACCACCAACTAAACAGAACAATGTCCACAAGCTGATAACCCTCTTCAAACCATTACTATAAAACTTCTCACTATCCTCTTCAAGTAGAGACACAGGACACAGTTTTGCAAGGCAGGAGCCCACTGTGTCCCCCATTCCCCAGTAAAGTAATAAAGCTACTCATTTCTACTTCTCCAAAGCACTGTCTCCACATTTTACTTGGCTCTGGTGAGCAGAGGCTGGGTTTTTAGGCAGCACCTGCACCACTGTGGAAAAGCAACCTCCGATTTCCAAAAATCTCGGTCAGAATGATACCATGCAGGGACCTTTGGGGTTCCTGGGCACATAGACTTTCTGTGTCCCCCATTTCTTTGAGTTTAGGAAACAGCCTTCATTCAGCCTCCATGACCTTCTCTGAGTTTCAATGGGCAGATTCAAGCAGTTGTTAATTAGGGGAGGGAGGGGATGTGAGACTAAGAGAAACAGTCAAGAGTAGGATTCAGACAAGGTCCTGTTTCCCATCAAGGGATACACACAATATCTTTGAGTTATTTTGCAGATACTGAAGCCCCCTTCAGGTGGGGAAGTTAATAACTAAGGATGGTAGGCTGCCCACAAGCAGGTAGACCAGACCAGTTGGATCTGAAGGTTGATGACGCTGACTCTCACTTACCTCACCATCAACCCGTCGGAAGAATGTCCATGAGCTGATCACATCTTCTTTGAACAATTACTATACAACCTCTCAATATTGTCCCCAAGTGGGGACACATGGTTTTGAGGGCAAGAGCCTGGTATATCCCTCTCCCTTTGCCCAGCAAAACAACAAAGCTATCCTTTTCTAGTTCACCTAAAACTATGTCTCTGAGAATTGACCCAGCACCAGTGTATAGAGAACTGAGCTTTCGGCATCAAGTCTGGGCTTATCTTTTTTGAGTTACATATGAATGTTTCAATTTAAACTAAAGAACAAGCTGTGCCAAGTTAACTAATATGTTCCTGATCGAAAATGGGCACACATAATGATTTCTTTTCAGATTGGCTTCAGACAGCGTTTTCCTTGCTGTGACTGGAGTGTGCCCTCCTGGCTGGAAGGTGAGGTATCATATAAACAAAGCCCCAGGAAGCCCTTGCCAAGTGTGGAAAAGCAATAATCAAAATTACCCCTCAAATATGGAGGACCAATTAGACCATGTGTGTGCCAGTCAGTAGGGGGCACCTAGCTGTTCTCCATGTGTGGTGGAAATTAGGACACTTTGCTTCTCAGCAAGCAGGAATACATTTTGAGCCTGAGTCAGTTGTGAGTGACGAGTCTCAACCCCAGGTCTTCTTCTGACTCCCTCCCTCCCTTCCTGGTCAGGAAACCCTCTGCCCTGGCTGCCCAGCCCCAACTCTGCTCTGATTTTGTCTTGCCTGTCCTGCTCTACCCCTTCCTCTGTCACTAAGACCATTGCCAGTAGGGGAAATTATCCTTCCTTTTCTCACAGGTAGGAGGGTGCCCAGCTGAACAGCCTTTTGGACTTTGAGAAGAATGGCAATGTACTGGCTACCTCTCTCTCAAAGTCAAAGAGTAGTTAAGAAAGTCATCAAGTAATTAAGAAAGAGATAGCAGAGTAAGTTGTTAAAGAAAAAGAGAACGAAAATTAAGGACTTCAGGGTGGGAATATCAGGTAAAGTTGGTGTGAGTTTTCTGGCCTCAATTCAGTTCAGTTCACAGTATCTATTATAATACCTGTCCCCCTCCTTAATTATGCTCAACTGGACACCAGCCATATTTGATAAGGGTGCACACTAATCCCATTTTAACTTGATTACCTCCATAAATACCCGATTTCCAAATAGTGTCACATTTTTGTATGATAGCAGATAGGTTAGGGGGTCCCCAGAGAAAGAGACCTGGAAATGGCCTTCTTGACATAAGAAAAGTCATTTTGGCCTAAGCCATTTTGTGATCTAAGAAGGGCACGATGCTTACCCTTGAACACATCTCAGTAATCAATGATCTTAAGGGAACAAAGGAATGCAGGAACAGAGAAAAGGCAAACAAGAGGGCAGTGACTGAAGCAGAGGCCTAACTCATCCTCAAGGGATGTATGTAACAATCTGATACTTGTCTTTGAGTTCTGCAGGAACCAAGACCCCCCACACCAGTGGAGGACTAATGGTGATGTCGACTCTCCTGACTTCAATCAACTAAAGATTGGACTCTGTCAACCTCTGTCTCAGTTTCATGCTAAGTTCTCCTCTGCTCAAGTCCCTTCCTGGAGAAGGAAATAGCAATCCACTCCAGTATTCTTGCCAGAAAAATCCCATGGACAGAGGAGCCTGGTAGGATACAGTCCGTGGGGTTGCAAAGAGTTGGATATGACTGAGCATGCACACAAGCCCTTTAGGGAAATGCATGTGAAAACTTAGTTTAAAACTTCTCCAGTTTTGCTGTTCAGGAGACACTGTTTTGGGAAAGATCCCTGGAGTCCTTACTTGCTTCAAGTAGTAATAAGTCCTTCCTTCTCCCAATCTTTGGCTTGGTTGTGTCTTTTGGGTCAACATTCACTAAGAGGTAAATCCAGTCACGTTTTCTGGGCTAGGATTTCAATGTATATTTAAGCACAATTCAGTTCAAAACACCTTGCAAACCATTGTACAACTGCATCGGTCAAACTAGTCTTTGCTTGGCTCCCCCCTTCCCCTTTTTTTAATGACATGAGAACTTGATGTATACAGAGAATACTTCTGTTTCTTTTTCTTTTTTTCCTTTGAATACTTTCATTTTTTATTTTTATAATCTTTCTTTCCTTGTTAAAATCTCTTTTAAACATTCCCAACTTCAGCTAACTAAAGGGATTTTTAAGTTCCATTCTGTTTAGATCAGAATGCATAAAAGGTCAGTAATGCATACAATGGCTGAGTTGACTGGTACCAATCAATGGCTGTTTCAGTTCAGAGAGGAGGGTAGACCAGTGAGCTAGGACTGCTGCAGGGTAGACAGTCTAGGATGAAAGGCTCACATTGGCCACTGGCTTATGCTGGATAACTACTCTAGTATGACTGCTCTCAGCTAAGTGGAGTTGACTGGGTAATTAATTTACGAAGTTTATTGTGTCTGATAATACCTTATATACTTATAGGTCTTATATTTTACTTCAACTTGGCTGTAATCAGCATATAGCCTTGCTTTTCTAGCCATGTGCCTTACATACATGGTTTCCTCTTCATGAGCTACTTAAAGCTTCATTTCTGTTTGACCAGTTCTGTCACAACTGAGTAAACGTTCTCCAAAGCCTCGCCCTTGGACCAGCAGCGTCAGTGGTGCCTGGAGACTTATGAGGGCTGCAAGTTTGGGGCCTCACTCCAGATTCAGTGATTAGAAACTCTGGGCGGGGCCCAGTAGTCTGTGGTTAAGTCTTCCAGGTAATTCTGACACACACGCAGGCTTGAGAACCACTGCCGTAGGGTAGAACACCCAAGTCACCTTCTCCATGAAACTTTTTCTGATCGCCCAGCTGGAGGGAATTCCTACCTAGTTTGAAAAACCAGCATTCGTTATCTGTATTCCTCCTGGGACAATAACAATTCGGGACTCTCCCTTTCTGGATTGTAATGTCTTTGAAGCACATGTCTTACTCATCTTTATGTTTTCCACATTACTTACTGTATTTTTGAGATGAGTGAACTCTGGTCCACTGGTCCAGTGGTTTGCATCCATGAAGGGTCCCCAGTCTACAGTATCTAATACCTGATGATCTGAGGTGGAGCAGATGTAATAAGAGTAGAAGTAAAGTCCACAATAAATGTAATGTGTTCAAACCATTTTTAAATCATCCAAATCCCCACTCCCCAACCTGATCTGTAGAAAAACTGTCTTCCATAAAACTAGTCCCTGGTGCCAATAAGGTTGGGGATTGCTGTTTAGAGGAAGCTGGTTTTGCAAGGCCTACTTTCTACTTGCCACCAGTCTGTGTTTCTGTGCTAACTGAGCATGTGAATGACACTTCCTGTTTTCTCCAGGGGAAGACCCAGGCTCCTCAGCATGGCCACCCCTCCCTAATCATGTCTCGGTTCATGTTTCCAGGGTGGCCCCCTTCTTCCCAGTGGCTGGTCAAATAAAGATCCTCTGAAGTCTCTCAAACCTGCTCTGACCTCTCCCCTCTGTTCTGTGGTCCGTGCTCTTTTCACCTCTGGGATGCCCTGTGGACTGTGACATATCAATCCACAAAAGATGTTGTGGACATCAGGCCACTGGCCACTGCAGCTGCCCCTGCCTGTATACCCTGATGGGACTCAGGATGTACAAAACAGGATACTGGCCTAGATAGTTAAGGTGCACATTGAAGAAATGGTTTCAGTGAGCCCAGACTTGCAATCTTCCCCATACACAGAAAAGCACTAAATTCATTAACTTGAGATGTCGGGTTTTCTTTAATTAACAGCAATCTTTTGATGTTCTGACTACCTGCTTCTCGATTTGTTTGCTTGCAAAACCTCCCCTATATCCTGGTTCTTCCCTTACCTGTTCAGAGCAGTCCTTCAGAGCTATGAGAGGTTGCATTCTGAGCTTAAATCCTCAGCAAATCTACAGAACAAATAACATAATCGTTAACTTTTAGGTTGTACTTTTGTTTTGTTTTTCTTTTCCCCCAGCCAACAACCCTCTCCTGCTTTGTCTGCTTGTTTGCTCCTGTTTGGCTTACTTTTATTTCACTGCATCTTATTCTTTATTTTTTTTAACTTTTTACTTTGTATTGGAGTAGAGTTGAGTAACAAGGATGTGATAGTTTCAGGTGAGAGCAAAGGGGCTCAGCCATGCATACACATGTATCATGACATCTTATTCTTTAAAATATCTGGTTGAGGCATCACCTCCTCTGGAAACCCTCCTCTGGTCACTGGCCACCTAGCTGGGTTGGGGGCTGTGCCCTGAGCAGTTTAGTGCTTTCTGCTCTTGTAACACTTCCCAGTACATCTCATCCTCTGTATGGGTCCTTTACAGCCACGGGGTCTTTGAGTGCAGGGTCTGTCCCTTCTAGCTCAATGTCTTCAATGTAGCAAAGCCTTAGTACATTGCCGGGGTCCAGCCTCGGCTGATCCAGGGTATTCGAAGGAGAGACGGCGTAGGCGAAGATTAGGAAACAATTGCTTAATTAAATGTTAATTAAGGATATAAAGAGTAATAGAATGAGGATAGCTCAGTAGGAAAATTCAGTGGAGAAAAGAGGCTGAGTAGCTTGGTTTACGCGGGAGACCAATAAAACTTCAAGACAAGAAGTTTGCACTACTTACGTAGGCCGCAGGCGTCCTTCCGTTCTCCCGAAGGAGAGGAGACACTGAGGCCTCCCCGGTCGGATCTTAGAAGCCCAGGCATAATTAGTAAGCATGGCGGGTTCCGCGCTCCAGATGGAGACTCAAGCAGAGTAAGAGAGAGAGCGACATGGGGAGACCAGTATTTCGAGAAACTGATCCCAATTCTTTATTTTCCATGGTCTACTTTTATACACTGAGATGTTATACAAAAGTCACGTGGGGACGTCAGGTGCTTCATACAAATGTATACAGAGGTCTTAGGGGTGTTACATCATATTCTGGCCAGGGGGGCCTGCTGACAATTTACGACCCTCTCCTTGTGACAGCAGTCAGTCAACCAGGACACTTATTTCTCCAGGGCTGATTATTCTCAAAACAGACACCACCCAAATAAAGTTACGTTCCTATAGGGTGAGGGTGTAGTGGGTTTTAGTTAAGGAAAGAATTTACTTAGCCTAAGGTCTAACGTGATTAATATCAAAGGTTAATACTTATTTCTTCTATATACTCATTAACATGTGTAAGGGCAGGGGATGTGGAGACTTAGCAACAAACATTGGCTCAACAAATGAAAAACCCTTCACCAATACAATTTCTAATCAGCCCATTATACTTATACTAATAGTTTTCTAACTTCTCTAAAGAACCTGTTTTTAGAGAGTTTAAAGCATCTCATGCCTCTCACGGTTGGGAGGCTGTGAGCAATCACATGTGGCCGGACAAGCCTGTCAGGCAGGCTAGAGAACCTTCAGAGGAGTTTGTAGGTTAAAACACTTTTATCACGCCCAGGAATTATTATTAACTGGAGCTCTAGGTTAACTCCTTCTCCGAAAGAGGTGGTGGGGGACAGGCCCCCGTAAAGTCAGAGATGTAGGTGAGAGCACAAAGTAGTAAAGTAGGCAGGCTCTGGTTATGGGGGTAGATGCTCGAGGAGTTCCAGGGGGACTCCTGAGGCTCGATCCCGCCTTTGCGTATGTCGAGCCTCCTTCCTCATGACCTTTGTCACGGGCGGAGTACCTCACTCTGGCCCCCAACAGTACATAATCTTGGAATTCAGCTTAGACAAAATTTTAAAATCCCACTAAAGGCCCCACCTTCCCCCTTGCATCTTTCTTCCCTGCATTTCATATAAAACTAGCAGTTCTTTTTGCTCCCAGTTAAAGTTTTCTTTATCTTCTTTACAACCTTCCCCAGAAGAGGTCTAGTTAAATGACTTTGCCAAAATATACTCATGATTATTGTGGCATTCCTAGTGGCTCAGATAGTAAAGAAATTGCTGGCAATGAAGGAGACTCAGGTTTGATCCCTAGGTTGGGAAGATCCCTTGGAGAAAGAAATGGTAACCCACTCCAGTATTCTTTCCTGGGAAATCCCATGGACAGAGGAGCCTGGCAGGTTACAAGTCCATGGGGTCACAGTCGGACATGACTGAGTAACTAACACTTAATTCGTGTACAAAGAAGAACACACTGTGAAGAAGAGTAGCTGCCTACTGTGTTCATTTCCCTCTAAGCAAATATCAATAGAAGCATAAAATGTTTGCATTAAGATCTTTTTATACAGCCTGAACATAAATAACTAGAGTCATACAGTGTTGTCAATGTTTTGGGAATTAGTTCCACTATGCTAAGTTGCTTCAGTCGTGTCTGACTCTGTGTGACCCCATAGACGGCAGCCCAGCAGGCTCCCCCATCCCTGGGATTCTCCAGGCAAGAACACTGGAGTGGGTTGCCATTTCCTTCTCCAATGCATGAAAGGGAAAAGTGAAAGGGAAGTCGCTCAGTCGTATCCGACTCTTCGCGACCCCATGGACTGCAGCCCACCAGGCTCCTCCGGCCATGGGATTTTCCAGGCAAGAGTACTGGAGTGGAGTGCCATTGCCTTCTCCTAATTCCACTATATGCATAAATAATAGCTAACATTCACTGAGCATCTACTCCAGACAGGATATTTTCCAAAATCCTGGGAATGAAACTCAGTTCTCTCCTGCCTCATTTTCTGGTTCTCTTTCTCTTTGCATCCTAATCTCTCTCTCAAAGGATGTATTTTCTGCCACATACTGTTCCAGGCTCAGAGATATATGTTAAAAAAAGAGAGAGAGAGAGACTTGGTTTCACAGAACTTACAGGTGATATAATTATAATTTGCTGAACAATAATTAATCACACATGTATCCCTCAGACCTAGCCCAATGTCTGACAGAGGATGTTTGTTAATGAATGAATGAATAAATTAAAGTATAAAATCATGAGTAAACTCTTTTCAAATATTTCTATACACTTTACTTCAAAGCACCCAGCAGCTCTGAAGTGTTTTATTGGCGCATGTGATTTAGGGGCTGTCCTTTCTGACTAGGTGCTGAGTGTTCCGGAGAATCCCTTCAATATTCTTATTTATTTTCCGTCTATCTTCCTTTTCCTTTTTTCCTTAGCATGGCAGGTAAGTGACAGGTTAGAATCAAAAGTAAAGAGCCTAATCAAGTTTGCTTTTTTTTTCCCTCTCAAACTTCAAAGCTCTAGTTGTATAGAACCATCTGATTTACTTGATGCTGACAATATTTGAAGTCAGTTTCCTCCAAATTCAGCAGGAGCCTGACAACAACTAGCTTTGAGGCTGGTGCCTATGATTGAGGGAGTCATAGATTCAAAAGCTAAGCAGAGCTGCCCCTGTGAGTGTCCCCTGGAAGCTGACTGTGAACTCATCTGATTTCCTCTGATGGAGAACACAATTCCCTCCTCATTCCTTTACCTCCACTCCTATGATACTTGCAAAGTTTTATTACATAAAATTCTCTAGAACTGATGGAAATGGTTGCAAGGACAAATTGAGGTAACAGCTGCAGAAAGACTGCTTGTGAATTGGAGATGCAAATTGGCCACAGTATTGGGTAACGAGTGCTCCAATATATGTAAGAGACTGGGGTCATGCTTATTACATCCCCACATGTCGACACTAGTGAGAGCGAGACATTGGCAGGGATTTATCACACAGTATATTAAAAATGTCATTAGTGAAAAATTAATATTACAAAACAGTTTAGAAGGGCTGAAGCAATCATCTCAGTTTAATAACAGAGGACAGTTCTCATAAATACCCTTTACTTTTTCTTCAAGCAGAAAATGAGAAACAGGCTAGGATTATCAGATTTCACTCTCTCCTTCCAAATTGCAAAAAGAAACTGTTGATCGTTTCATTTCTTTCTTCTTAAATTGGGTCATGTTGTCAGCTTATCATGTGACAGTTCATGCCTTTCCCTTTATTTAAAAAGACAGAAGACTTCTGGCCTCTGGAGGTAAAGGAACTGCTGCTCATTGGTTGAAAATTATAAGTTTGAAGTTGGATTTATAGGAAAGCTTTTGTTCCAACAAACACTGAGCTGTGTTTCCACATCCTCTCCCATACTTTGAAGGAGAAAGACACTTCTGATACAGCATAATAGGAAAGGCCTTAGGAATTGAGGGACACTTTCAAAGAAACCTCGATTTAATGCTTGGAATACCTGTACTTGCACATAACAGCCTGGGACATGATCTCACTGACCTTACTTAAACATATTCCTTGATTAAACATCTATTACATACCAGGATGGTGCTAGGAAATCAAAGGAGTAATACAAATAACACTCAAAAGAACAAATCTGAAATGTTAAACTAAATAAAATCTCAGACTTACAGATTAGTAGAGCTGAAAGCAATTTTAAGGATCTCTTATTTTTTATATAAGAAAGTGGAAAATCATTGGTTTTGCTCAGAGTTGCAGGGAGTAGTTGAGACTAGACAAGAAACTAGGACTTTTAATTATTTAGAGAAAGGGGGTTGAGATTTAGATGGGAGGCAATGCAAATATCAAGAAGCCATTAATAAATAAAGCAAAATAATCTAAAACAGTAATATGAGACATTGTATAACAAAGTGAAAATTATGTGATACAAGTAGAAAACAGCTGGGACTTCTGAGCAGGAAAGATTGATGGCACTAAAACTGAAAAGCTATACCGAAGTGAAATTTGAGTTTCAGCTGAGGATGGTTGGGATGGGATAAGACAGATGCTGAGGAAGGAGGCTGTTCTAGATTTGATGAATGAAGGACTGCTGCTGCTGCTAAGTCACTTCAGTCGTGTCCGACTCTGTGCGACCCCATAGACGGCAGCCCACCAGGCTTCCCCGTCCCTGGGATTCTCCAGGCAAGAACACTGGAGTGGGTTGCCATGTCCTTCTCCAATGCATGAAAGTGAAAAGTGAAAGTGAAGTCGCTCAGTTGTGTGTGACCCTCAGCGACCCCATGGACTGCAGCCTTCCAGGCTCCTCCATCCATGGGATTTTCCAGGCAAGAGTTCTGGAGTGGGGTGCCATTGCTTTCTCTGGAATGAAGGACTAATGAAAATCAAATGACCAAATGCATGAATAAGCACTTAGAATAGGAATCAACAGGATAAAGGTGGGAGACTCATGCCCAGTGGAGAAGAGAATCTCTGGTGGGAGAGAAATTTGATAGATGATGTAGCTTTTGCTCCTCTCTTGTGCCAGGCCCTGGGAGAGAAACATACGGGGGTGAGTATTTTAGTTCCTGAGACATTAATATTTGAATATCAGATCTGGAACCAGAAGCCAGCTCTCCTAAATCCCTGCCTAAGAACTCTTCTATAGAAGAAAATAGCTTCTCACAGCTGTTCTCCTTGATGGTGTGTGTGTGTGGATTTCCCTCTGTGTAGTTTAAAAACATAGATTCACACTTGCTGAGATAGATAAGGGATGTCTTAGCATGGAAAACCATCAATTGTAATATATATATATAGTAATATTATTATATATGTTAATATATATTACTATATATATAATTGTTATATACATATTAAAAAAGGAAAACACCAAGATGACAGTGACAGTGGCGGTGGTCTGGATAGCTCAAGGGGAGAGAATCAGAAGTTAACATAATTGAAATAAAAACAGAACATTTGGGAAGTGGAGGCAGTTCGTCAGGTCTCCTATTTTATCTGCATGCTAAAGCCCTTCCCTAAAATCACAAGGAATTCACTCTGGTCAGAAGTTTCAAGCCTTTTCCCAAGTAAGCAGGCTCAGTGCCCCTGCTTCCCTTCTCCTATCTACAGCTTTCTTCTCTGCTATTAAATGATGTGGCAAATAAACATTTCTGCAGTAATATAGGAAAGGAAAGAAACTTATTCATTTTTGGTTTATGCGTGGCATCTTTATGCTCTGTGGCAGTGGCTTGAAATGAAAAATAATTTAAAGTCATGAGGGGATTTGATATTGCCACTGGATTCAAAGTGGTATGTGTGATTTCGGAAACAACTAATTTCCCAAATGTTTATTTTCAAACAGAGGTTATTAGTCTACTACTACTACTACTAAGCCGCTTCAGTCATGTCCGACTCTGTGCGACCCCATAGACAGCAGCTCACCAGGCTCCGCCATCCCTGGGATTCTCCAGGCAAGAACACTGGAGTGGGTTGCTATTTCCTTCTCCAATGCATGAAAGTGAAAAGTGAAAGTGAAGTCGCTCATTCGTGTCCAACTCTTCTCGACCCCATGGACTGCAGCCTACCAGGCTTCCCTGTACGTGGGATTTTCCAGGCAAGACTACTGGAGTGGGGTGCCATTGCCTTCTCCGGGTTATTAGTCTAGTTGGTGTATAAGTGAGCCCTTGATGGTAAGTGAAGCTCTGAGAGTGGGATGTTGGGTGGGCAACAAGGTATTAAATGGTCTTCTACTTCAAAATCCAAAGGGAGCAGAGGTCATTCTAACAGCCTGCCTTCAGTGGAAGGAAAGAACTTTGTGCTTGAAGTGAGGAGTCCTGAGTCCTAATTCCAGTGGAGTTTTCCATGTATGATTCATCCTTGAACTTCCCACCATATGGCTGGCATATAAGATGTGTCCACTAATGTGTGACTGAATGGATAACAAGCGATTCATGGACTTTGTGCATATGCCTCTCTGGGTCTCAGTTTCTCCTGCTGGAAAATCAAAGTATGCTTATTGATCACTTTTACTGCAATAAAATTCTATGATTTAAGCATTGTGAATTAAAAAAATCATATAAAAGATAATCATAACATATCACTTTTTTTGTGGAATCTAAAAAAATGAGACAAATGAACTTATTTTCAAAATAGAAATAGACTCAGAGACATAAAAAGTAAACTTGTGGTTATCAAGGGGGATAGCTGGGGTTGGGGGGTGGTGGACAGAGAGATAAATTAGAATGTGGGGATTAACATATACATACTACTATATATAAACTAGGTATATAACAAAGACTTACTGTATAGCATGGGGGACTATACTCAATATCTTATAATAGCTCATAAAAATCTGAAAAAGAATATATATAACAGTCACTTTGCTGCACACTTGAAATTAACACAACACTGTAAATTAAACTTCAATTAAAAACTCATATATAGATAGTTATGAAATATTCAGGCATTAGAGTCCATACCAATATCAATGATATAACATATTATTTTAAAAAATGAATAGTTTTCAGTTAAATGAGTCAAGACACATTGACTTGGTCCTTCAGCTTTATTTGTATTTTTAAGAATTAGTCCAAATGGGTGATTTTTGCTATTAAGAGTTGCCCAGTAAGATAAAGGGAACGAGAGAATGGCTTTGCCTGGCATAAGGACTTGAGAAGCTGAATCAGATCTGCTGGTTAATGGTGAGACATGGGCTCAGTATAATTTATTTTATTTTGTTTTTATGTATCCTCTACAGATGCTGTGGGAGCCCTTCTAGGGAAGAAGAGCCAGAAACGTGCTTTGAAACATGGGAAGGGAACCACCCATTGCTCAAGAAGGTGTGTTGGTTCTCCTGGAATCCCCAACCAGGCTCCTCTCAGAAGGGTAAGAGCTTTTGGGATCACTGAAGAACTTTCTTTTAGATGGGTAGAGCTGAACAATGAGCTCTGCTCATGTAGAAAATTCCATGGACGGAGGAGCCTGGAAGGCTGCAGTGCATGGGGTCACTAAAAGTCAGACACGAGTGAGTGACTTAACTTTCACTTTTCACTTTCACATGTTGGAGCAGGAAATGGCAACCCACTCCAGTGTTCTTGCCTGGAGAATCCCAGGGACGGGGGAGCCTAGTGGGATGCCGTCTATGGGGTCGCACAGAGTCCGACATGACTGAAGCGACTTAGCTGCAGCAGCAGAGAAGGAAAAACCCACTCCAGTATTCTTGCCTGGGAAATCCCATGGACAGAGGAGCCTGGTGAGCTACAGTCCATTCAGTCACAAAGGGTCGGACAGAACTAAGCACTCATGTCATACCATACATATATCAAATATATTTCAATAAAAAATAAGTAATATATCCTCATTTAGAAAAATGAAAAAAGTAAAAAAAAAAAAAAATCATTGAACTCCCAAACTTAATGACAAGGAGTTGAAAGTATTTGAAGGGCAACTACCTGCATATCTTTTGACTGAGGGCAGCCTGCACACAGTAGTGGGCTGGGACCATCCTCAGGCAGGCAGCTGGCCAGACTCCACATGCACCTGGGTTTGTTCTTTATTATGGACTGAAAGTTCAAACAGGTGATGAATGAACAAGTGGACTTTAGTTAGAGCTATCAGATTTAGCAATAAATATACAGTATGCTTAATAAATATGAATTTTCAATAAACAATGAATTATTTTATAATATGTCTAAACACTGCACAGACATACTTATATTAAAAACTGTTGTTTATCTGAAATTCAAATTTAACTGGGAGTCCTGTATTTTATCTGGCATTGCTTTTATGAGGTTCAATATTCTTGCTGTATTTTTATCTTCCTTGCTATTGGGATATTTAAGTTACCCTTTCCAGGAGAAGGAAGGTGTTTGATTGACATGTGACTTTCAGAACGCACAGGAGGTTTGTAATAGCCACTTCACCCAAGTGGGTCCTTTAGCTGCACTCCTACCACCTATCAGAGAGTGAAGCCTTTGCACCTGGAAGATGTGTGTGACACACCTGTGCTGCCAATTTCTGAGGGAATGATGCCTTGGAAACCTAAGGAGAGAATTCAGTGACAATTGCTCATTAGTGAAAACAAGTTGGTACTCATTTCATCTTAGGCTATAAAGCAAGTCTCTACTCCACAAGGAAAGGATAACAGTATATCCATGAGAAACTTCATATTTAGTTCTGTTAACAAATCAGAAGAAATAAATTAAACTGGAGAAAAAGTAACCAATGTTAAGGAGTTACTTTTTCAGAGCTACTTTAAATAGTCCTGCTGCTGCTGCTGCTGCTGCTAAGTCCCTTCAGTCATGTCCGACTCTGTGCAACCGCATAGACGGCAGCCCACCAGGCTCCCCCGTCCCTGGGATTCTCCAGGCAAGAACACTGGAGTGGGTTGCCATTTCCTTCTCCAATTCATGAAAGTGAAAAGTCAAAGTGAAGTCACTCAGTCGTGTCAGACTCTTAGGGACCCCATGGACTGCAGCCCACCAGGCTCCTCCATCCATGGGAATTTCCAGGCAAGAGTACTGGAGTGGGGTGCCATTGCCTTCTCCGTTAAATAGTCCATATTGGTTTAATTTTCTACAATTGGGACTACCCTACACATTCTTCCTCAAGTCCCCTGAATGGAATCTCACAGGCTTATTTCTTTGATCTACTTGCCTTCCCATTTTAGCGGAGCTTATCCACTCCCATGCTTTTAACTGATAAATCACAAATCTGGTATCTCCAATTCAGACATTCAGCTAATAAATGTGAAGAGAACCTACTATGTGTGAGCAAAATGCTTGAGATAAACTACTGAGCAAAGTAAAAATGATTTGGGCCCTGATTTCGACAACAGTCTTTTGAAGGAGACAGGTAATCAAGTGCTCAAAAAATGATAGATAAAAATTACAATAAGAGCAGTGAATAAAAAATGAAGAGGGCTATGAGATTGGCCAAAAAGAACTAAAAGAAGGGTAGTGTGGCTGAAGTGGGGAGAGAGAAGAGAAAAGATGCTGCAAACATGAGTCTGGGCTGGATCATATGGAGCCTCCTACAACAAGTACATCAAAGTATTTTGTTTCTTATCAGGAGAGCAATGAAACCCATTACAAGGTTTTACTAGAGAATGAAATATGCACATCTGCCTTTTGAAGAGCTTACTTTGGTTGTAGTGTGAAGAACAGATTAAAGATCAGTATTGGACATGGCAGGGTCAGTTAGAAACTTTAGCAGTAGCCCAGGTAGGATGAAATCGTAGTTTGGTTTAGGATGGTAGTGACTGAGACACGAGAAGTGACAATATGAAGTTAGGGGAGAAGTAAGTGGCAAGACTGGTGACGTGAAGTGGGTGGGGTTGATGGTGTCAGGATTGGCTCTTAGATTTCTGGTGTCCACAGTCTGATGGTTTGGATGCCATTCACTGAGATAGGGAAGACCAGAGGAAACCCAGGTTTAAGGGTGTGAGGGGAGATCCTGAGTTTGGTTTGGGACATGCTCTATTTAATGTGCCTTCAGAGCTCATGTCCTGATGCCATCTTGATGCTCAATAGACAGTTGGCTGTACTGGGATTGGAACTCAAAGAAAAGCTCTGGGTTACATACTTAGATTGGAACATCTGGATAGTGTTTGATGCCATGAGTTGTCTGAACAAAGAGAACAGTAAAACAAGAGGGAAGCACCTACAGTTTAATCTCTGAGGAGTCAAGCCTCCTTATTTAAAATGGTAGGCAGAGAAGGATGAATTAACCAAGGAGATTGGAGAGTGGATACAGGAAACCAGTGATGTGAAGTGCATGAGAACCAATAGAAGAGAACGTTTTAAGAAGGTCAGCAGAGTTTTTTGAAAGATTAAAGTGAGATGAAGTCTGAAAAATTCCCATTGGATTCTTTGTCATCACAGACACTGACAATCTCTATAGAACTAATTTGATAGAGAAAGTGATGAAAGCCAGATTGAAGAGAGTTGAGATTGGGGAGATGAGAACATAAAGATAGAGAGCTGAGATAATACAATTATTTTGTCATTTTTGCTTCAAGTGAGGACAAAGAGCAGTAGCTTGGAGAATAAATAGTAAAGGCAGAAGGAAATTTATTTTAGGATGAAGGAGACTTCAGACTGTCTAACAATTGATGGAGTAAAATAATTAACTAGACAGAGAAGAAGAAATCAGGAAAAGAAGAGGTCATTGGTAGTGTAAGAATCCTGCAAAGGCAGGAGAAAACAGGCTCATTACATAATTTGAGGGACTGATCTTAAATAAAAGAAGGAACATTTCCTCCATGGTAACAGGAAGAAACAGACATGTTTCCCCTCCAAAAAGCTAGTAGGTTTGATATCACAAAGTTGAGATCTGCTGAACTCTATTCTTGGGAGACAGGTGGGGAGGCTATGTACCTATTTGAGAGGAAGAGGAATTGGACAGTACTGTTTTCTAAGTGAATTGATTGGGCAGTGCTGGTTCCCAGGTGAATGCCACTATGTTTACCATATGCATCTAATCAGAATGGTAAATCAGAGCCCGCTCTGAATTAGAACTCTTTATTGGATGATTAGGACAGAGACAGTACAAAATGCTTCTTTCGAAAATCTTTCTGACCCTAATAGATGCCATTAGTGTTTTATTGCTCCCAATATTTTTTTAGCCTAAAATAATTTATTTCAGTAAGGAATTCATCTAATACAAAAAAGCCAGAATTCCTTTCAAGTGTAATTAATTTTATCACAGAGCTAAAACATTAGATTTGAAGTTATTTCCAATATGCAATGTTACGATACTCTAAAAAAAGACTTACTTGCTTCATTTTATGCTTAAAGATGATTAATACTTATTATCAACAATAAAAACTCTTTTCTGAAACCATTGAATTGGAATTAACTTTACAGTGACATATGTGATGTTAAGAATATGAATGATCAAGGTTTAATGAACAAAAAATAACTCATTTTGAGTTTTTTGGTTAAAATTATGTATTTCTTTTGAAAGTACAAGACAAAGTAATCATAAATACCAATGCTTAAGAGAAAAGTAAAAGTTTTTCACTGAATAAGAAAAAACTATCTCAGCAATGTTAGCTTTTCTCAAGCTCTGACTTAAAGCAGGAATTGTATCAGCATTTTTTAAATCCTCATTTAACAATTTTCCATTCATGCAGAGTATGTATATATATTAATATATATCATATATGTATAATGTATATATGGTAGTGCTGGAGAAGACTCTTGAGAGTCCCTTGAACAACAAAGAGATCAACCCAGTCAGTCCTAAAGAAACCAACCCTAAATATTCACTGGAAGGACTGGTGCTGAGGCTGAAGCTTCAGCTGCCTGATGTGAAGAGCTGACTCATTGGAAAAGACTGTGATGCTGGGAAAAATTGAGGGCAGGAGGAGGGGGAGGCAAGTGAGGATGAGATGGTTGGATACCATCACCAACTTAATGGACATCAGTTTGAACAAACTCCAGGAAACAGTGAAGGACAGGGAAGCCAAGTGTGCTACAGTTTATGGGGTCACAGAGAGTCAGATACAACATTAGCTACTGAACAACATTCAAACTGTTATGCTCACATTCAGAATAGGGCTCAGAATATTAAAAATGACCTACCACTTATAACTGTGTACTAGTTTTTAGACCATGTGCTAAGTGATTTTTATATTTGATCTCATCCTGGAATGTGAAGTCAAGTGGGCCTTAGAAAGCATCATGATGAACAAAGCTAGTGGAGGTGATGGAATTCCAGTTGAGCTATTTCAAATCCTAAAAGATGATGCTGTGAAAGTGCTGCACTCAATATGCCAGCAAATTTGGAAAACTCAGCAGTGGCCACAGGACTGGAAAAGGTCAGTTTTCATTCTAATCCCAAAGAAAGGCAACGCCAAAGAACGCTCAAACTACTGCACAATTGTACTCATCTCACACGCTAGTAAAGTAATGCTCAAAATTCTCCAAGCCAGGCTTCAGCAGTATGTGAACCGTGAATTTCCAGATGTCCAAGCTGGTTTTAGAAAAGGCAGAAGAACCAGAGATCAAATTGCCAACATCCACTGGATCATAGAAAAAGCAAGAGAGTTCCAGAAAAACATCTATTTCTGCTTTATTAACTATGCCAAAGCCTTTGACTGTGTGGATCACAATAAACTGTGGAAAATTCTGAAAGAGATGGGAATACCAGACCACCTGACCTGCCTCTTGAGAAACCTATATGCAGGTCAGGAAGCAACAGTTAGAACTGGAGATGGAACAACAGACTGGTTCCAAATAGGAAAAGGAGTACGTCAAGGCTGTATATTGTCACCCTGCTTATTTAACTTCTATGCAGAGTACATCATGAGAAATGCTGGACTGGAAGAAGCACAAGCTGGAATCAAGATTGCCAGGAGAAATATCAATAACCTCAGACACGCAGATGACACCACCCTTATGGCAGAAAGTGAAGAGGAACTAAAAAGCCTCTTGATGAAAGTGAAAGTGGAGAGTGCAAAAGTTGGCTTAAAGCTCAACATTTAGAAAACTAAGATCATGGCATCTGGTCCCATCAATTCATGGGAAATAGATGGGGAAACAGTGGAATCAGTGTCAGGCTTTATTTTTTTGGGCTCCAAAATCACTTCAGATGGTGACTGCAGCCATGAAATTAAAAGATGCTTACTCCTTGGAAGGAAAGTTATGACCAACCTAGATGGCATATTCAAAAGCAGAGACATTATTTTTGCCAACAAAGGTCTGTCTAGTCAAGGCTGTGGTTTTGCCAGTGGTCATGTATGGATGTGAGTTGGATTGTGAAGAAAGCTGAGTGCCGAAGAATTGATGCTTTTGAACTTTGATGTTGGAGAAGACTCTTGAGATCCCCTGGGACTGCAAGGAGATCCAACCCGTCCATTCTAGAGGAGATCAGTCCTGGGTGTTCTTTGGAAGGAATGATGCTAAAACTGAAACTCCAGTACTTTGGCCACCTCATGCAAAGAGTTGACTCATGGGAAAGGACTCTGATGCTGGGAGGGATTGGCGGCAGGAGGAGAAGGGGAGGACAGAGGATGAGATCGCTGGATGGCATCACTGACTTGATGGACGTGAGTTTGAGTGAACTCTGGGAGATGGTGATGGACAGGGAAACCTGGCATGCTGCAATTCATGGGGTCGCAAAGAGTCAGACACAACTGAGCGACTGAACTGAACTGAATTATTCTGATAAGACTATTGTTGGGGATTTTCTCCCTGGGACTTGGAAGCGATGAACCTGAAAGAATGACACTTGGACAGTCTCTTGCAAGGACTGACAAGTTTATTTCTGCAGTCAAGCTTTTTTATAGAAGCAGGAACAAAGAGCTTAGAGTATACAGCCATCAGAGCACGTACGGGGTTAACACCTAATCAGTAAAAATATTTCAAGGACAGCGCACTCTAAGTGACCCATGTGCTTATCCCATAACCCGTTTTCTCAAGCAACATCCTTAATATTCATTATTAAATCTTGGTGCTGGGCATAACCAAAGGCAGGAGATGTTTTTCTGCCCACAGCACCAAGCCGGGGTATTTCTGGCCCTTCGCTATTTTCCCAAGGACTTCCTCCTGGCTATTTTGTACTGGGCTTCCCAACAACTATGAAGGAATTATCTCCACTTCACAGATGATAGATAATAAAGTATTTACTATAAAATACCTCACAGGTTTATTTTATTTTGCAGAGCAAAATGATTATTTACCTGCATCTATATGGTTCTGAAGCTATGATACTTTGTATTGGCCACCTGATGCAAAGAGCTTGCTCATTAGAAAAGACCCTGATGCTGGGAAAGATTGAAGGCAGGACGAGAAGGGGACGACAAAGGATGAGATGGTTGGATGGCATCACCAACTAGATAGACATGAACTTGAGCACACTCTGGGAGTTGGTAATGGACAGGGAAGTCTGGAATGCTGCAGTCCATGAGGTCACAGAGTCAGACACGAATGAATGAAAGAACTGAACTGATACGGTTTTGAAAAAACAGATACTAATTATTAATTCACTGGGGAAAATTTGACATCTCACATTAACTTTTTTGGGTTTAAGAGTTAAAAACTGATTTTCAAAAGGTTAACTTATGAAAACCTCAGCCCATACACACTTGCTCAGTTAGCCTTTGTAAGGTTCCGTCAGATGGCACTAGGTCCACTGGCCATCAGTGGAGGTAGGCGTGGAAGAAAGGAGTTTTGGACCTTGAATGTAGGGATCCAGAGGGCACTGAGCAGGTAGACTTTCAGAGAAGTGGACCAAAGCACCTGCTTCACCACCATCTTAGCCCTGGAGGTAGACAACCCTCGCCCAAATTCTCAGTGCTTCTGTTTCATTCCACACTTCCCTGTTTATTTAATTTCACTGGCTTTTAGTCAGAAATTGACTGTGTAAAATATTTGGCATAGAAAGTAAAGTGAAACACTGAAAATCCAAGGCAACAGGATATAAACAGTGAACACAATATCCTTGGCCAGTGACTTCTTGTTTCCTCTCCTTAGCAGTGCTGTGGATTCTCAGCACACTCTGAGAGACCTGAGTGAGCCCTGCTTGTGGTCTGTGAACCTTATAGGACTCACAGTCCTCTGTTTGCAGGATCCTTGTTACCAAGGAAATGGAAACTGGGCCAAAAATAGAAATGATGCCCATTTGCAAAATCCTAAAGGAAACAGAGAAACTGGCAACAATGGGCAAGCCACTCTCGTGGGTTCTTATTTCTCAGATAAACATGCCTTAATTTAAGAATCACCCTTGTTATAATATTAATTCCTTCTATTCAATTTTCAAATTTACATAAACATTACTTAAAACTGATTAGGCAAGGCTTAGAAGAAACAATTATTTTCCATCTAATTAAACAGCAAAAATGCCAGGCTAATTGTTAAACAAATTAATGGAAATGTCAGAGGATTTATATTGCAAATTTAATCCATTTGAATATCTCCTCTTTAAGAGCTCATTTTGTACAAACATCCATAAAATTTTTTCCTTTGGAGAAATGCTGTCCTTTCCTTTCTGTGGAATCCATTGTTTCAAGTCTGGTGGGAAGGTCCCAGGGAAGCAAGAGTTACAGAGAGACTGCCCATTTTCTTATTTTCCAGCTTGCTGGGGAATGTTGGCAAGTGATCTTGTTAACAGAGGATAAATCCAAGCCATTTTGAGCAGGCAAACAAAGAAGAAAACTGGGATTAAAAAGAGAAAGAATGCAAAAAGGAACAAGGCACTTCACATGGGCATGTAAGTGCTGTGTTTTTTACTGATGTCAACAGCTTAACAATTCTCCCTCAGTGTTGGAAAGTGAATTTCCAGTGACTACTTTGAAATGATCCAGAAAACGTTTTTCACCACCAAAAAGTCTAGTTTTTATTATGTCAGTAACATAAGAAAAGATAAGACAACACTATGCATAACACACCAACATACAAATAAATACTTCTTCGATTGTGGAGCACATACTTAAATCTAAAATGCGTACTGAATCCATGAAGCCACTTGAGAACATCAGGGAGACTGCATGCCAGGTTGACCATACCCCCAAGCAATGGTTACCCAGTTCTTCAAAATGGAATTGATCCAATCATTATGCTGTGAGCAATTTTGTGGCAATGTCAAGGCTAGCAATAGAAAAGCAAACACTCACACATACAAAGAAAGCAAAATAGTATTTGTGTTAACAAATAAGTAATGGTTATTTACATAAAAGGTAGTTAGTTGGGGGCTGAGGAGTGTTGCGGGACTTCTCAGACCTTGAGGAAACTTCAGGGAGCAGAGAGTGCGTTTGTTGGGAACTGCTATCTGTCCCTATACATCCTGTTCCAATGGCAGAACTGGTGGGAGATGTGGTGAGATGCACGTGTGCCCAAGTTCTACGGTGAGACAGGTAGGGTTGGGTTCCCTTACAAACTCTGTGACCTGGGATAGTTCCTTAACCTGAGTCTCAGTTTTCTCATCTTTAAAATGGAGATAACAGTACACACTTAATAAGTTGTATGTATGAAAGGATGTATGCCTAAACACCCAGAACACTGTTATTGATAATGATATGATATGAATTGTTATACTGTAATCATTTCATCTTTTCATCTGATGA
This sequence comes from Bos indicus, assembly GCF_029378745.1. Lineage (NCBI taxonomy): Eukaryota > Metazoa > Chordata > Mammalia > Artiodactyla > Bovidae > Bos > Bos indicus. The sequence goes on from NC_091787.1 coordinate 10,787,268, forward strand.
CTGGCTAGAGCCACTTTCCATGTGAGTGCCAAAGAACAAGAGTGGGTAATATTAATAAGGCAGCTCATTCCAGATAATGAGTGTGCAAATAGGAAATCACTGTAGTCTAGTATTTTTGCTGCAAGTGTCTAGACAAATATCATGAAGCACAATTACCGTAAAGCTGATTGTAATTTCCATAGGAATACTATTATAATTTAACTCCATGAATGTGAATTGAGTCACAGGCATTGTGCCAAGGGCTGGCTAGGTACGAGGAGGAATAAGATGTTGATTTTCTACCCCAGTTCACACCCCTGCTCCTAGGTTCACTATCGAATGAAAAGTGCAGGCTCAGAAAACAGTAACTTTTATATAAGTAGGATTCTTGTCACTGGGATCAAAAGCCCATGGATGGTTCTAGAGTCAGTCTGCCTGAGTTTGGATACCAGCTCTGTTTTTTAAGATATGCATCTTCGACATTTATGCATCTTGATATCCTTAGTAGAGTTGGGATTAATAAAACCTTCATCATGAAGGATACTGGAAGGATTAAAAGAAGTGATAGATCACTGTAGTGTTTAGCATTAGGGCTTGTCACATAGCAAACTCCCAACATGTTAGACTTAACCATTTCAATTCAATTGGAGCACAGAGAAGACACCATCATGATGGAAGGGAGAGGGAAAGTTTTTAAATATGGATATGGTAGGATTTTCTTTTTTATTATTATTTTATTGAAAGATAATTGCTTTATAGAATTTTGTTTTCTGTCAAACCTCAACATGAATCAGCCATAGGTACACATATATCCCCTCCTGTTTGAACCTCCCTCCCATCTCTTGCCCCATCACACCCCTCTAGATTGATACAGAGACCCTGTTTGAGTTTCCTGAACCATTCAGCAAATTCCTGTTGGCTGTCTATTTTACATATAGTAATGTAAGTTTCCATGTTACTCTCTATATACAGCTTACCCTCTCCTCCCCTCTCCCATGTCCATAAGTCTATTCTCTATGTATTTTCTCCATTGGTGCCCTGCAAATAAATTCTTCAGTACCATTTTTCTAGATTCTGTATATTATGCATTAGAATATGATATTTATCTTTCTCTTACTGACTCACTTCACTCTGTAAAATAGGTTCTAGGTTCATCCACCTCATCAAAACTGACTCAAATGTGTTCCTTTTAGTGGCTAAGTAATATCCTATTGTGTAGCTGTACCACAACTTCTTTATCCATTCACCTGTCGACGGACATCTAGCTAGCTTCCATGTTCTAGCTATTGTAAATAGTGCTGCAATGAACAATGGGATACATGTGTTTTTTCAGTTTTGGTTTCCTCAGGGTATATGCCTAGGAGTGGGATTGCTGGATTATATGGTTGTTTTATTCCTAGTTTTTAAGGAATCTCCATACCATCTTCCATAGGGGCTGTATCACTTTACATTCCCAGCAAACAGTGCAAGAGCCTCCAACCCTCTCCAGCATTTATTGCTTGTAGACATTTTGATGAGGGCCATTCTGATTGGTGTGAGGTAATATCTCATTGTGGTTTTGATTTGAATTTCTCTAATAAAGAGAAATGTTGAGCATCTTTTCATGTGTTTGTTAGTCATCTATATGTCTTTGGAGAAACGTCAGTTTAGGTCTTTTTCCCACTTTTTGATCCAGTTGTTTGTTTTCCTGGCATTGAGTTCTTTGGGTTACTTGTATATTTTGGAAATTAATCCTTGGTCAGTTGTTTCATTTGGTATTATTTTCTTCCACCCTGAGGGTCGTATTTTCATCTTGCTTAGAGCTTCCTTTGCTGTGCAAAAGCTTTTAAGTTTAATCAGGTCCCACTTAATTTACTTTTGTTTTTATTTCCAATACTTTAGGAGGTGAGTCTGAGTGAACTCCGGGAGTTGGTGAGGGACAATGAGGCCTGGCATGCTGTGATTCATGGGGTTGCAAAGAGTCGGACATGACTGAGCGACTGAACTGAACAGAACTGAACTGAGGAGGTGGGTCATAGATGATCTTGCTTTGATTTATGTCATTGCGTGATCTGCCTATGTTTTCCTCTAAGAGTTTTAGTTTCTGGTCTTCCATTTAGGTCTTTAATCCATTTTGAGTTTATCTTTGTGTGTGGTGTTAGGAAGTGTTCTAATTTCATTCTTTTACATGTAGCTGTCCAGTTTGCCCAGCACCATTTATTGAAGAGGCTGTCTTTGCCCCATTGTATACTTTTGTCTCCTTTGTCAAAATAAGGTACCGATAGGTGTATGGGTTTATTTCTGGGCTTTCTATCTTGTTCCATTGGTCTATATTTCTGTTTTTGTGCCAGTACCATACTGTCTTGATGAATGTAGCTTTGTAGTATAATCTGAAGTCAGGAAGGTTGATTCCTCCAGCTCCATTCTTCTTTCTCAAGACCGCTTTGGATGTTTGGGGTCTTTTGTGCTTCCATATGAATTGCAAAATTTTTGTTTTAGTTATATGAAAACTGCCATTGATAATTTGATAGGGATCACATTGAATCTGTAGATTTCATTTTGTAGTAAAGTCATTTTCAAAATAGGTGGCTCAGACGGTAAAGCATCTGCCTACAATGCGGGAGACCTGGGTTTGATCCCTGAGTCGGGAATATCCCCTGGAGAAGGAAATGGCAACCCACTCCAGTACTCTTACCTGGAAAATCCCATGGACAGAGGAGCCTGGTAGGCTAAAGTCCATGGGGTCACAAAGAGTCGGACATGAATGAGCGACTTCACTTCACTTCACTTCACCCAGGAACATGGACTATCTCTCTGTGTATGTCATTTTTGATTTATTTCACCATTGTCATATAATTTTCTGTGTACACTTCCTTTGTCTTCTTAGGTAAGTTAATTCCCAGATATTTAATTCTTTTTGCTGCAGTGGTGAATGGGGTTGATCTCTTAATTTCTCTTTCTGATTTTTCACTGTTAGTATATAGAAATGCAATGTGTATTGATTTCGTATTCTGCAACTTTGCTAAATTCACTGATTAGCTCTAGTAATTTTCTGATACTACTTTTAGGGTTTTCTATGTACAGTATCATGTCATCTGCAAACTGTGAGAGCTTTACTTCTTCTTTTCTGATCTGGATTTCTTTTATTTCTTTTTCTTCTCTGATTGCTGTAGCTAGGACTTCCAGAACTATGTTGAATAATAGTGGTGAAAGTGGACATCCTTGTCTTGTTTCTGGTCTTAGGGGGAATGCTTTCAGTTTTCCACCTATTCATAATTCACCTATTTCATAATTTTCATTGAGAATTATGTTTACTGTAGGCTTATCATACATGGCCTTTACTATGTTGAGGTAGGTTTCACCTATACCCATTTTTTGAAGAGTTTCCATCATAAATGGTTGCAGAATTTTGTCAAAGGCTTTTTCTGTATCTAGTGAGATGATCATATGGTTTTTATCTTTCAATTTGTTAACATGGTGTATCACATTGATTGATTTGAATATATTGAAGAATCCTTACTTTCCTGGAATAAACCCAACTTGATCATGGTGTAAGAGCTTTTTGATGTGTTGCTGAATTCTGTTTGCTAAAATTTTTTTGAGGATTTTTACACCTATGTTCTTCAGTGATATTGGCCTGTAGTTTTCTTTCTTTGTGTTGTCTTTGTCTGGCTTTGGTATCAGGGTGATGGTGGTCTCATAGAATAAGTTTGGTAGTGTTCCTTCTTCTGCAATTTTTTGAAATAGTTTCATAAGGATAGGGATTAGCTCTTCACTAAATGTTTGACAGAATTCTGCTGTGAAGCCATCTGGTCCTGGGCTTTTGTTTTTTGGGAGATTTTTGATCACAGCTTCAATTCCAGTGCTTGTAATTTGGTTGTTCATAATTTCTATTTCTTCCTGGTTTTTCTTGGCAGACTAAACTTTCCTAAGAAACTGCATTTCTTCCAGGTTATCAATTTTATTGCCATATAGTCATTCATAATAATCTATTATAATTTTTTGTATTTTTGTAACCTCTCCTTTTTCATTTCTAATTTTGTTGATTTCATTCACCTCTTTGTTCTTGATGAGTCTGGCTAAAAACAATTTTGTTTATCTTCTCAAAGGACCAGGTTTTAGTTTTATTAATCATTACTATTGTTTCTTTCATTTCTTTTTCATTTATTTCTGCTCATTTCTTTAATTTCTTTCCTTCTACTAATATTTGGATTTTTTTGTTCTTCTTTCTCTAGCTGTTTTAGGTGTAAAGTTAGGTTGTCTCTTCAACGTTCTTCCTGTTTCTTGAGGTAGGATTGTATTGCTATAAACTTCCCTCTTAAAACTGCTTTTGCTGCATCCCATAGGTTTTGAGTTGCCTTGTTTTCATTGTCATTTGTTTCTAGAAATTTTTTGATTTCTCTTTTGATTTCTTCAGTAACCTGTTGATTATTTAGAATGTGTTATTTAATTTCCACATGTTTGTGTTTCTTACAGTTTTTTCTTGTAATTGATATGTAGTCTCATAGCGTTGTGGTCAGAGAAGATGCTTGATACGGTTTCAATTTTCTTAAGTTTACTGAGGCTTGTTTTGTGACCCAAGATGTGGTCTATCCTGGACAATGTTCCATGTACACTTGAGAAGAAGGTGTATTCTTCTGCATTTGGATGAAATGTCCTGAAGATATCAATGAGATCCATCTCATCTAATGTATCATTTAAGAGTTGTGTTTCCTTATTGCTTTTCTGTTTTGATGATCTGTCCATTGGTGTGAGTGGGGTGTTACTAAGTCTCATACTACTATTGTGTTACTGTCAATTTTTCCTTTTATGTCTGTTAATGTTTGTGAGGTACTCTCATGTTGGGTGCATAGATATTTACAATTGTTATGTCTTCCTCTTGGATTGATCCCTTGATCATTATGTAGTGTCCTTCCTTATCTCTTGTAATCTTCTTTATTTTAAGGTCTATTTTGTCTGATATGAGGATTGATACTCCAGCTTGCTTTTGCTTCCCATTTGCAGGGAATACATATTTCCATCCTCTCACTTTCAGTCTATATGTGTCTTTGGGTCTGAAGTGGGTTTCTTGTAGACAGTATATATATGGGTCTTGTTTTTGTATCCATTCAGCCAGTTTGTGTCATTTTGTTGGAGTATTTAATGCATTTGCATTTAAAGTAATTATTGATATACATGTTCCTATTGCCATTTTCTTAATTGTTTGGGGTTGATTTTATAGATGTTTTTTCTTCTCTTGTGTTTCTTGACTATATAAATCCCTTTACATTTGTTGTAAAGCTAGTTTGGTAGTACTGAATTCTCTTAACTTTTGCTTGTCTGAAAAGCTTTTTATCTCTGTATCAATTTTGAATGAGATCCTTACCAGGGGCAGTAATCTTGGCTGTAGATTTTTCCCTTTCAATACTTTAAATATATCTTGCCATTCCCTTCTGGCCTGCAGAGTTTCTGCTGAAAGATCAGCTGTTAAGCATATGGGGTTTCCCTTGTATGTTACTTGTTGCTTCTCCCTTGCTGCTTTTAATATTCTTTCTTTGTGTTTATTCTTTATTAGTTGATTAGTATGTGTCTTGGCATATTTCTCCTTGGGTTTTTCTAGTATGGGACTCTTTGTGCCTCTTGGACTTGATTGACTGTTTCCTTTTCCACGTTGGAGAAATTTTCAACTATAATCTTTTTAAAAATTTTCTGATACCCTTTCTTTTTCTCTTCTTCCTGGACGGCTATATTTCAAATGTTGGTGCATTTGATATTGTCTCAGAGGTCTCTGTGGAGAAGGCAATGGCAACCCACTCCAGTACTCTTTCCAGTACTCTTGCCTGGAAAATCCCATGGACGGGGGAACCTTGTGGGCTGTAGTCCATGGGGTCGCGGAGTCAGACACGACTGAGCGACTTCCCTTTCACTTTTCACTTTCATGTATTGGAGAAGGAAATGGCAACCCACTCCAGTGTTCTTGCCTGGAGAATCCCAGGGACAGAGGAGCCTGGTGGACTGCCGTCTATGGGGTCACACAGAGTCGGACACGATTGAAGTGACTTAGCAGCAGTAGTAGAAGAGGTCTCTGAGACTATCCTCAGTTCTTTCCATTTTTTTTACTTTATTCTGCTCTTCAAAACTTATTTCCACCATGTTATCTTCCAGCTCATTGATTCATTCTTCTGCTTCAGATATTCTGCTATTGATTCCTTCTATTGTTAATTTCAGTAATTGTGTTGTTTTTCTCTATGTTTATTCTTTAATTCTTCTAGGTCTTTGTTGATTCATTCTTGCATTTTCTCCATTTTAAGGTTTTTGACTATCTTTACTATCATTATTCTGAGTTCTTTTTCAGGTAGTTTGCCTATTTCCTGTTCATTTATTTGGACTTTTGTGTTTCTAATTTGTTCTTTCATTTTTGTAGTATTTCTCTGCCTTTTCATTATTTTTTGTTTTTAGCTTATTGTGTTTGATTTCTCCTTTTCCCAGGTTTTAAGGTTGAATTCCTTCTTCCTTTTGGTTTCTGCCCTCCTTAGGTTGGTCCAGTGGTTTGCATGAGCTTTGTATAGGGTGAGATATGTAGTGAGTTTTTGTTTATTTATTTGTTTTTCCTCTGATGGGCAAGTCTGATTGAGGCAGTAATCCTGTGTGCTGATGAGTGGGTTTGTATTTTTGTTTTGTTTGTTTAGATGAGGGGTCCTGCGCAGGGTGCAACTGGTGGTTGGGTGATGCTGGGTATTATATTCAAGTGGTTTCCTTTGTGTGAGTGTTCGCTATTTGATACTCCCTAGGGTTAGTTCTCTGGTAGTCTAGGGTCTTAGAGTCAGTGCTCCCATTCCAATGGCTCAGGGCTTGATCTCTGATTTATTTGAAGCATGTTAAAACAATACTGACCAAAGTGCTGTATCCCTCACTGGCTCCAAAAACTTCTTGCCAGGGACACTCTGGAGATGACTCCAACATTGGCAAACACTACAGTGAACTGACCCCACTCAGCTGCTGCTGCCGTCTGCTTCTACCCCTCAGGTTTCCCACCCCTGCTCCATCTGCCAGCCTTTGGGGTGCTCCTGCCCTGTCCTCCCTGCCCACAGGGATTTTGATAAATAGAGGAAGAGAGACCAAAGGAGTGAAAGAAAGTCAGAGACAGAGAAAAGAGATGAGAATGAAAGGGAATCCCAGAGAGAGGGACCTTCCAAGAATGGAGTGTGCCCTGCCTAGTAAGGGAACAGAAAATGTGTGGGGAAGATGGATTTGGTGGGAGGAACAGGAGGTAGTTTGGGTCAGAAAACACAGATGGCCTTCAGAGTACACAGTAAGGCTGCTTTCCTGTCCAACTTTAACAAAGGAGATCTTTGTGCTAGACAAAGGAAAAATAACACAACTATAAACCTATAAACTATTTATAATGTTAAAATACTGTGCCAAGTAAATATTTATACCCATGTTATCTAAAACTACACCATTAATTATATAAAAGGATATAAAATATTATGATACACTGAATAGGTAAAGTAGCACCAACAATGAATAGAACGAATCCTAGTGCTAATATTAATAAGGGTTTAGTGAGAGTTTGCCTCTGTATAATTTAAAATGACTTTGCCAGGTATGATCTGCATATACATGTAAAAGTGACCTGTGACATTTTAATGGTATAATTTGTCATTGTTCCTTTGATTTGAAATGATTTATAAAAGATGGACTCTTGAATCATTTGCTTCAAAGTAGCCAGTACAGAGTAAGATTGTTGGGTATATGATATTTCTGTTTTAAGTAACTGTCTAATTCCTAAAGGGGCTGCACCATTTTACAACCCCACTAGTCATATCTGAGGGTTTTACTTTCCCTGCATCTTCAACCACATTAGTAGTTGCCTATCTTTTTGATTATAGCTATCCTTTAAAGTGGTATCTCATTGTGGTTTTAATTTGCATTTCCCTTATAGCCAGTGATGTTAAGCATCTCTTCATGTGCTTATTGGTTATTTGCATATCTCCTTTGGAGAAATGTCTATTCAAATTTGCCCATTTAAAAAGTGGGCCATTTGTCTTTTTACAGTTGTATTGCAAAGTTTTTTTTTTTTTTTTTTTTAATACATTGTGGAAGTCCCTTATCTGGTATATAATTTCAAAACCTCTCCAATTCTATGGGTTCTTTTCACTTTCTTAATGGTGTCACTGAAAATACAATTAAAAAAAATGTTGATGGTGTCAGTTTATCTGTTTGGTCCCTTGTGCTTTTGATGTCATATCTAGAAAATCTTTGCCTAACACGGAGTCATACAGATATACGTTTATGCTTTTTTTCCTAAGAGTTTTATACTTCTAGCTCTTACAGTTAGGTCTACACATTTTGAGTTGATTTTTATATAAGATACAAAGCAAGAGTCCAGTTTCTTTTGCATGTGAATATCTGGTTGTCCCAACACCACCTGTTGAAAAAACTTTTCTTGGTACCCTTGTCAAAAGTCAATTGACCATAAATGAATGGCAGATTTTATTTCTGGATTCTTTATTCTTTTACACAGACACACACACACATCTCTCATGCCAATACCATGTGGTCTTGCTTACTGATCTTTGTGGTAAGGCTTGAGCTCAGGAAATGTGAGTCCTCACATTTTGTTCTTCTTTTTTCAAGACTGTAAGACTGTTTTAGCTACTTGAGTTTCTCGCATTACCACATGCAGTTTAGGATCAGAATGCCAATTTAAGAAAAAAGAAGTTGAAAATTTGACACAGTATACTGAATCTGTAGATCAATCTGGAGAGTGTTGCCATCTTGACAATATGAAATCTTCTCATCTATGAATATTGGATGCCTTTCCATTTATTTAGATCTACTTTAAGCTAGCAATGATATTTTGTAGTTTTTATTACACAAATTTTGTATTTCTTTTGTTAAATCTATTTATAAGTATTTTATACTTTTGAATTCTATTGTAAATGGAAATTGTTCTCTTAATTTCTTTTTTGGATCATTCAACACTATTATATAAATAGAATATATTTTTGTAAATTAATATTAATTCTGCAATTATGCTAGTTTATTAGTGCTAATGTTTTTTTTTTTTTAAATGGGATTCCTTAGAATAGTCTATAATCAAGATCATGTCACCTGCAAATAGAGATAGTTTTACTTCTTCTTTAGCAATTTGGATGTCTCTGTTTCTTCTTCTTGGCTAATCTTCATGGCAAGAACCAATCAGATATAATTTTGACAAGATTCATCTTTGTCTCTAATAGTACTTATTCATATTCATCTTTAATATTTTGTTTTTCTAGACTTTATCTTAGCTGATGGCCTCAGGAACCATAAATATGTGCTAATCAAGCTGCAGAAAGGTAGTCTTGTGAGAGATTTTGATGCAGCATCAGATTGGGACAAATAGAGCAACAATCTGTTTTCTTTCCCCCTTTGTTTTTCTACTTTGAAGATCAGTTAGGAAAACAAATAAAGAACAGCTGATGTTTACTAAATGCAAGGCACTAAGTTAAGAGTTATAGAGTGATGATCTTATTTAAGTCTCAATATAAAACAATGAGGTAGATATGATTCAGTTCAGTTCAGTTCAGTCGCTCAGTCATGTCCGACTCTTTGAGACCCCATGAATCGCAGCACGCCAGGCCTCCCTGTCCATCACCAACTCCTGGAGTTCACTCAGACTCATGTCCATCGAGTCAGTGATACCATCCAGCCGTCTCATCCTCTGTCGTCCCCCTCTCTTCTTGCCCTCAATGCCTCCCAGCATCAGAGTCTTCTCCAATGAGTCAACTCTTCACATGAGGTGGCCAAAGTGCTGGAGTTTCAGCTTTAGCATCATTCCTTCCAAAGAAATCCCAGGGCTGATCTCCTTCAGAATGGACTGGTTGGATCTCCTTGCAGGCCAAGGGACTTCTCCAAGAGTCTTCTCAAGAGTCTTCTCCAACACCACGGTTCAAAAGCATCAATTCTTTGGCGCTCAGCCTTCTTCACAGTCCAACTCTTACATCCATACATGACCACAGGAAAAACCATAGCCTTAACTAGACGGAACTTTGTTGGCAATTAATGTCTCAGCTTTTCAATATGCTATCTAGGTTGGTCATAACTTTCCTTCCAAGGAGTAAGCATCTTTTAATTTCATGGCTGCAGTCACCATCTGCAATGATTTTGGAGCCCAAAAAATAAAGTCTGACACTGTTTCTACTGTTTTCCCATCTATTTCCCATGAAGTGATGGGACCAGATGCCATGATCTTCATTTTCTGAACGTTGAGCTTTAAGCCAACTTTTTCACTCTCCTCTTTCACTTTCATCAAGAGGCTTTTTAGTTCCTCTTCACTTTCTGCCATAAGGGTGGTCTCATCTGCATATCTGAGGTTATTGAGATTTCTCCCAGCAATCTAGATTCCAGCTTGTGTTTCTTCCAGTCCAGTGTTTCCAATGATGTACTATGCATGTAAGTTAAATAAGCAAGGTGACAATATACAGCCTTGACAAATTCCTTTTCCTATTTGGAACCAGTCTGTTGTTCCATGTCCAGTTCTAAGTATTGCTTCCTGACCTGCATACTGGTTTCTCAAGAGGCAAGTCAGGGGGTCTGGCATTCCCATCTCTTTCAGAATTTTCCACAGTTTATTGTGATCCACACAGTCAAAGGCTTTGGCATAGTCAATAAAGCAGAAATAGATGTTTTTCTGGAACTCTCTTGCTTTTTCCATGATGCAGCAGATGTTGGCAATTTGATCTCTGGTTCCTCTGCCTTTTCTAAAACCAGCTTGAACATCTGGAAGTTCACGGTTCATGTATTGCTGAAACCTGGCTTGGAGAATTTTGAGCATTACTAGCATGTGAGATGAGTGCAATTGTGTGGTAGTTTGAGCATTCTTTGGCATTGTCTTTCTTTGGGATTGGAATGAAAACTGACCTTTTCCAGTCCTGTGGCCACTGCTGAGTTTTCCAAATTTGCTGGCATATTGAGTGCAGCACTTTCACAGCATCATCTTTTAGGATTTGAAATAGCTCAACTGGAATTCCATCACCTCCACTAGCTTTGTTCGTAGTGATGGTTCCCAAGGCCTACTTGACTTCACATTCCAGGATGTCTGGCTCTAGATGAGTGATCACACCATTGTGATTATCTGGTTCGTGAAGATCTTTTTTGTACAGTTCTTCTGTGTATTCTTACCACCTCTTCATAATATCTTCTGCTTCTGTTAGGTCCATACCATTTTTGTCCTTTATCGAGTCCATCTTTGCATGAAATGTTCCCTTGGTGTCTCTAATTTTCTTGAAGAGATCTCTAGTCTTTCCCATTCTGTTGTTTTCCTCTATTTCTTTGCATTGATCGCTGAGGAAGGCTTTCTTGTCTCTTCTTGCTATTCTTTGGAACTCTGCATTCAGATGCTTAGATCTTTCCTTTTCTCCTTTGCTTTTCAATTCTCTTCTTTTCACAGCTATTTGTAAGGCCTCCCCAGACAGCCATTTTGCTTTTTTGCATTTCTTTTCCACGGGGATGGTCTTGATCCCTGTCTCCTGTACCATGTTACGAACTTCATTCTATAGTTCATCAGACACTCTATCTATCAGATCTAGGCCCTTAAATCTATTTCTTACTTCCACTGTATAATCATAAGGGATTTGATTTAGGTCATACCTGAATGGTCTAGTGGTTTTCCCTGCTTTCTTCAATTTAAGTCTGAATTTGGCAATAAGGAGCTCATGATCTGAGCCACAGTCAGCTCCTGGTCTTATTTTTGTTGACTGTATAGAGCTTCTCCATCTTTGGCTGCAAAGAATATAATCAATCTGATTTTGTTGTTGACCATCTGGTGATGTCCAAGTGTAGAGTCTTCTCTTGTGTTGTTGGAAGAGGGTGTTTGCTATGACCAGTGCATTTTCTTGGCAAAACTCTATTAGTCTTTGCCCTGCTTCTACCATCATTTAATAAAGAAAACTAAGGTTAGAATTCAACCAATTTGTATCAACTCATATGGGTTGGAAACTGTGGCTTCATGAATGGACAAACTGATGAACAAAGGTGTTTCTATGCTTTATCAATTTGAAGAAGCCCACCTTGATTTCTAGTTTTATGAGTCTTTAATATACATTGATATTGGATTTTTTCAAATGCTTGTTTTGCTTCTACTAATAGAAATTCTCTTCTTTATCTTGTTGATATTATGGGTTAACTGATACCATTTGGTCACAGTGTGTAATTCTTTTGAGCACTGTTGGATTCAATGTGCTATTATCTTATGGAGGAGTTCAATGAAGTCTGTTCATGATATAGAAATGTTCATAAAATCCGAACATGATATGTTCATGACATACGTTGGTCTGTACCTTTCCTTTCATGTAATGTCTTTATCTGGTTTTGGTATTAGGGTAATTCTGGCCTCATAGGATGAATAAGGAAGTGTTCCTTCTGCTTCTGTTTTCTGGGAGAGATTTTCAAGAATAGTTTCTGTTTCTTCCTAAAATATCTGGTAGCATTTACCAAGGAAATTATCTGGGCCTAGTTCTTTCTGTTTTGGAAATTGTCAATTATTGACTCAATTTATTTAATAGTCACAGGTCAATTCACATTATTTATTTATCCCTGAGTGAGCTCTGGTAGATTGTCTCTCTCAAGGAATTGATCCATTTCATCTAAGTTATCAAAATTGTGGGCATGGAATTGTCCATAATATTTCTTGGTTACCCTTCTAATGTCCACAGGATCAGTAGTGATGGCCCCTCTCATATTTTATAATAAAAGGATATGAAAAGCATGAATTTTAGAGTAACAAGATCTTCCATATGAAGTAATAAAGTATTAGTCCTCCAATCAACAGTATTTATTGAGTCCTCATAATATTAATGAGACACTGCTTTAGGCACAGCAGCGAACAAAAAAAACGTCCCTTACTCACTAAGCCTCCTTTATTCTACTAGAAGGGAGAGACAGTGAAGGATACCTATATATTGAATAAATAAAGTCCAGCATATTGAGATCTTTACCATATATCACACACTTTGCTAAACACTTCTCAAACATCTCATTTCAGGCTTAGGACAATCTTGTGAAATATGCAATATTAAGATCATTGAACAGATGAAATATTAAACTTAGAGAAAATGAGTAATGCACTAAGCTCAGTCACTAATCAGAGAAGTCAAAAATTTAACCAAGTCTGAGTTCAAAGCCTTGACTCTGAAAGTTCTGTTGTTCACGTTGGTTATTCCATGTTAACATTGGGTCTTTTAAATAACAGAATGTTTTCCTAAGAAAGGCCTCTTCAACTTTTTCTTATGAATTAAAAACTCTAAAATAAGGTTGTTCATGTAGAAAATACTTTGAACTTTTCCAAGAGCTTTAATTGTGCCTAATAAGATATGAACCAATTAGATCTATTATTTAGAATGATTAGAGCTCAGCAAGTACTCACTAAATCCTTTGAAACTGATAAAAATCTGTGCTCTAATCTGACAGGGATCATCAATTTGTTACTTCATTCCAAATTTCCCTGTTATGTTCTGTGACATTTCCCAAGTCATCTAGGGAATTCAAGCTGTTAGAACAGCTTCTTTTATCAGTCATCTCCAGAGGCTCATCAAACTGAGACTTTTATAATTTTTTCGGAATCCGCATGGTACTTGCCAATGATGGATCCTTTGGAAGATGGTATGTTGATGTGTAGCCTCTGGTTAAGATCAACACTTGCTGGGTGATTTTAATATTAATAAAAACAGCTAGCTCAATGCTAAATCTTTGTTCTTTAAAGGAGCAATGAGGATTTTCTTAGAGAAGCAGAGTAACCACACTTGGTATTTTTTAAAAATGTGAAAATTCAGTGTTAACTCTACTTTGGAAATTAAGTTTATTTTCATATTCCATCACCCAGATCTGTACTTTGTCATTGTATACTTGTAATTCCCTGTGCTTTCACTGTGACTTGGGTACCTTCACAAACACCCAATAGACACACTATTTTTAAAAAAATCATCAACATTTTATATTTAATAATTGCCTTTATGTCTACAAAGAAATAATATTGCCTCAGAAGACTACTTTGTTATGGCATCTACTGTCCTTTGTGAGATGAATAAAGAAATACATCAGCACTGTTAAAGAATACCCAGTGAAACGTAGATAACAACTCTCTGAAAACCCCCACCAGCCCTGACAGACTACAGCTTGACTAACTTACATGTACATTAGTGCCAGTTCCTAGACCTCATGTTATACTGGTTGGACCAGAAGTATTGGTTTCTAGAGATTTACAGTTTATAAAGTGTTATACAGCAGGTTGTTAGACTGTTTACACGTTGTTTGTGAAATCTGGGAAAGTGTAATTACTTGTCTTCCAAATTCCTACTCCATTTACCTTTTAATTTTCCTGTAGGTGAAAGGAGATACCGAGCCGGATGTGTTTCTAAGAGTTCCATTGAAGGTTAAGTTGACACCTGACACCTGAGGTGAACTGTGTTGCTGACATCTGCAGAATCACTTCCTTACCCCATTACACAATAGCACCATGGTTCCCAGCATGGAGTCTGATGCCAGACAGCCAAGCCCAGTCCCAGCTGTGCCCCCACTGGTCATGTAGTTGCAAGCAAGTCATTTAACCTTTCTGCTCCTTGGTTTGCTCACCTGTAGATGGAGATGACAGTATTACCCATATCTGACACCTAGGAAATATTCAGTAAAGATTAACTAACATACTTATTCTCAATACATCAGTCAGACTTACTTCATATTCTTGCTCAGGTTGATAGAAAAATTGGTTTCTCTAGGATGACACAGTAAGGTGGGATCATGACTGTGACAGTAATATTAATATTTATAAAGCCAATACATTGAAATGCTTTAGCATTTACTTATTTAAAGGAAGTAATGAATCTGGTATTTAGAAAATCAGTTTCATAGTGCAGTTGATTCAGGAAAATATTTTCAGAGTCATGCAACGGTAAATTAAAAAAGACACTCAATACGGGCTTTTTGAAAACCAAGACCATATCTCTGAAACATTTGACAATTTTTTCTCCACTCACTCAGGAAGAAATGTGCCAAGCTCAATTATTTTTAGGCAGGTAATTTAAGCTAAGGGAATGTGATTCCTCCAAAGGAATTGTGGTCAAAACAAATAATCTGTACTTGTACAAAAAGTGCCAGAGGATTCATTTTGGATATTACAGCTTGAGAGCTGAGTGAAGTGAGTTCAGGAGAGTACACAGTGTGGATCTGAATTGCCTGGTCTAATATCAAACCCTCTAAGAGGTTGGATAAGCACAAACTAGGAAAGCATTATTATCCATTCAAGTGACTATTTAACCATAGATGCATCCAAATTAAACTTCTCTCTAGTTCCCCTTGCACTGATTTATTTAGTTGGTATTTCTAAAAGCATCAGTTTGAAATCTCTCTTCCACAGAAGTATCTTATAGAGCTGCTGACTTTAAATGTAATTTCCTCTCTTTTTGTTTCATGAGTCATTTCTGGACAAAACATTACAATGGAGGTTTAAATGGCACCAGAAGATTCAGGAAAACACTTTGATGATTATTCTAGCTATAAAAAATTATGTGTTTCATGTGAGACTATTTTCTGCTTTGACATGAGAAATACTGAAAAAATATAAGGATAGATGTTAACATGTGCTTTACATTTTGGGGAGAACAGAATAACACCTTAAATAAAGGTTAAGGTCATATATAGTAAGACACAGTAAACAGGCAACAGACACTTCTGGTCTAGGTTTATGTAAGCCTACAGTTCATTAAAGAAAGCTGAGTGCAGAAGAATTGATGCTTTTGAACTGTGGTGTTGGAGAAGACTCTTGAGAGTCCCTTGGACTGCAAGGAGATACAACCTGTCAATCCTAAAGGAGATCAGTCCTGGGTGTTCACTGGAAGGACTGATGTTAAAGCTGAAACTCCAATACTTTGGCCACCTGATGTGAAGAGCTGACTCACTTGAAAAGACCCTGATGCTGGGAAAGATTGAGGTCAGGAGGAGAAGGGGATGACAGAGGATGAGATGGTTGGATAGCATCTCTGACTCAATGGACATGAGTTTGGGTAAACTCTGGGAGTTGGTGATGGACAGGGAGGCCTGGTGTGCTGCTGTTCATGGGGTCACAAAGAGTCAGACACAACTGAGTGACTGAACTGAACTGAACTGACAGTTCATTAGAGCTGCTTGAAGGATTTCTGGAAATTCTTTCAGAAAGTGTTTCTCAGCACTTCACGTCTGCTATGACACTATAAACTGTTCAACATTGGTAGGTTTTTAATGTAATGACCTGATATTTTGGTTGTGACAAATTACCAAATTGGAAGTGGGAGAAAACAATCCATGAGGAGGTAAGCAGGCAACAGCTGAATGAATGATGGAGGCTTCCCTAGGAGGAACGCAGTGCTGCCTTCCGATGCTCATTGACTGATTGGCAAGAGACTCCCTGGGCATTTTGTGTTTTCCTGCTATGACCAAATATGTACAGCTGGTTTCTCACACACACTGAAAATGCTGCTTCTGGATATGGAAGGCTTTCCCTTGGCAAATTGGGGAATGAGATCAGCATATGAACACAGAAGCAAACTGTTTCCAGAATGACTTCAACTTTGTTCTCTGCTTTTTCTATAAACCAATCAACAAAAAAAATGTTTTTAACCTCGAAACAGATAACATTTTTAATGTTTTATGATTTGTACTGTGCTTAAAAAGTAAGCTGGCTGCCAAAAAGCTACAGTTTTAAAGTCATCACCCCCACATACCTCACCCCCTTGGGATAAGAGATGGGGAAGAGTTTGTGCAAATATTTCGAGGCTCTGCAGCCAGGACCCACACAGTGAAATATATTGAAATGAAAATTGGAATTAAGATGTTTCCTTGTTCACACATTGTAAAAAATAGATGATTATTCTGTCAGAAGTAGACATTTAAAATTCTTTTATGTATAATAAATGTTTGTCATGAAGTGTGAAGAACTACAGGGACTGTAAAGAAGTCAGTATTTCAGAAATGAATATTAATGCTGGATACAATCCTTGTTTACAAGTTTAGTCCAAGTGTGAGATTCTTGACTTGCTATTAGCTTAACTTAAATGAAAAGTGATTAGTGGTTCTTTCTCTCTATTTAAATAAATGGTTTTTGGCTTAATTTGGCTGTTGATAGAGGCAGCCAGGGGCCACAGTGATAAAACAGCACTATTTGATTTAGACTTCATTGCATGCTGCTCCCCTTCTGTGCAGTAGCACATTATTCTGCCTTAGAAGGATTTTGCGAATTTCCTATATATCAACAGTCAAAGCAAATTTGGCTGGAGCTAGAAAAGAGTGTGAGGAGAGGCAGCCACCTCGCAGACCATGGACAGAGAGGAAGGATTGGGCTTCAGATATCTAGACTCTTCACAGAACTAATGAAAGTCTAGGTTATAAAGTGGGTGGGCAGGTTTATTTTCAAATTTGTTTTTCTTCTCACTTTTGGTACATGTGAGGAAAAGTATGTTCCATTTAGTACCTGATTAAACATAAAACTGCTATCTTCTTAGATTGCCTATTATCAAGCGTAGGTATTAAGCCAGCTGCTAAATTCTATTCAAGTTGTTTAAGCACTGTAGTCAGTGAATATTCACGGTTGTTAAAACTGGAAGACATAAAGGGTTCATTCTTGTGGAGACTGGAACAGAACTGGGATAAGGGAACTATTATTCACAGACAGATTTTTTTTTTTTAAGTGACTAACTATACATATATATCTATTGGAAAAAAAAAAAAAAAGGGCTTCACTGCTGGCTCAGATGGTAAAGAATTTGCCTGCAATGTGGGAGATCTGGGTTTGATCCTTGGGCTGAGAAGATCTCCTGAAGAATGGAATGGCTACCCACTCTCGTACCCTTGCCTGGAGAATTCCATGGACAGACGAGGCTGGTGGACTACAGTCCATGGGGTCACAAAGAGTAGAACACGACTGAGTGATTAACTTTCACTTTTCTTCTGAAAAAAATAACCTTTTAAATTAAAAATCAAATTTTAGTAGTTAAGTTATATATTCAAAAACATACTGAATACAGGATTACCTCCTTTTACTGCGTTTAGCTTTATGGTGCTTTGCAGATATTTCCTTTTACAGATTTAAAGTTTGTTGACTTTGAAATCTGACAGTTTGTCAACCCTGAGCTGAGCAAGTCTATTGGTGCCATTTTCCCAACAGCATTTGCTCACTACATGTCTCTGTGCCACATTTTTGTAATTCTCACAATACATCAAACTTTTTCATTATTATATTTGCTATGATGATCTGTGGTCAGTGATCATTGATGTTACTACAGCTTACTGAAGGCTCAAGTGATTAGCATTTTTAGCATTGTACATTTCCATGGACGGTAGCCTACCAGGCTCCGCGGTCCATGAGATTTTCCAGGCAAGAATACTGGAGTGGGCTGCCATTTCCTTCTCCAGGGGATCTTCCCAGCCCAGGGATCGAACCTGGGTCTCCTGAATTGCAGGACGCTTTACCATCTGAGCCACTAGGGAAGCCCATTTAATAGACTACAGTGTAAACATTTCTTTTGCATGCACTGAGAAATAACTCATGAGGGATGCATTATTTCCAAGGGACGCTTGTATTAATTTTACTTTCGGTTCTTAGTTTCTGTTTCCTCATTTGGGGAATTTTGGTCATAACATACGTATTTATGATTGTCTGCCAAACAGTGTAAAACACATTTATGAAAACTGTTGCAAAATACAGTGAGATGCACTGAGAAAGAACGGTTTCTACAGTTTGCAAAGTTTGGGAAAGTTTGTGTTTTGTGGTCTGTCTTTGAAATTTACAAAGTAAACTCTCAGAGAGGTCTTTTAATAAGATATTTAACTGGATTTCCCAAGCATGAACCCTTTTCTAAATCGTATATATTAACATCTCACAGAACACTTTGGGAAATGATGGTGGAAAATGTGGTAATTTGATCCATCGTGCTGAAGCATCTTGTAGAAGTGAAACTGCCAGCCAAGCCATCTTGGTGGTGAATCCATTTTGATGTCGGAATTAAAATATTCCAGTAGCCAGATTCCTGCATTTGGTTGATTTTTGTTTGTTGTTGTTTTCCAGTGTTTTAGGTCCTATAGACTAGGTCACTGTGTGCTGCTTTGTAATGAAAGTCCTGACCAATACCCTAGTTTTCTTGAGAGTGTAGTTATTTCTCTGGAACCTGTGTGTCCTTGGGACCAGGTTTCTGGGGCGGGGGGAGGGGCGGGTCACTTGGCATGCTAACAGATTGCTTGCCCACACACATCTGCTCATTATTGCTATTTGAGTTGAGTTCAGTTGCTCAGTTGTGTCCAACTCTTTGTGATCCCATGGACTGCAGCATGCCAGGCCTCCCTGTCCGTAGCATGAATTCTTTGCACCAAATCCTGGATACCGACATTATTCATTTAACAAATATTTATTGAGTGCCTACTCTATGCTACACATTCTTCTAGATTCTAGGTACAACAGGGAACATATCAGACAACTTCTTCATTCTAATGGAGCTAATATGGGGGACACCAGGCAACAAAGAAGCACATAGATAAATAGATAATGATATATGCTACAAATAGAAATAAAGCAGGGCAAGAGGGTTGAAAGTCTGAAGGGACAGAATCCATGGCTATTTTAGATGGTGTGGGTTAACCAAATCTGCTTCATCAGAACCTGAGCTTCAGTCCAACTGCTTAGATCTATTTCTCTAGTGATCTGATTTGAGTAAAAGTGCCAACCATTTAATTAAGCAAACTTGCTTATGATAAAAATGATGGCATACTGGTAAATTGCATCTGAAATAGGAGGTACAGCAAATAATCTCTAAGTATCTGATGGAAGCCTGAGCTTTCTGGGCTTCTGAGTCCATGAGTCTTATAACTGGCGTGTTGGTTTTGGGGACTCTGGAAGATATGTCCATGAATGGATTGCAAAACTTATTGACTCTTGTGGGGCAGGAGGCTTTTTAAGTCTGGGCAGCTCCTGATGAGGGTCTTTACTCCTTGCCCTGGTGTGGATGGTCACACCTGAGTTACTGCAAGATCACCCACTGCTGAAGAGGAACACCTGAGGCCATGGTTTAGAAGGCTCAATTTCATTCTTGTCGAGAGCCTGTCTCAGGACACCAGTGACACATGTGGCACAAGGTAATTTTCTGAGACTACACATTTTATTTAACCTCAGAAGGTCTCTTGGTGGGCATAGAAGGGCTGGTGCTGGTGAGTAGAAGAGAAATGAGGCAGTGAGCCAAAGGAAAAGTGTTTCAGGCAGGGCAAAAAGGAAGTGTGGAAGTTCTGAAGCTGGAACCAGTGTCATATGGCTGAGGAAAAACAAGAAGGCTAATGTCACCCTGGCAAAGGTTTTGGAGAATTTTTATATCCACACTTTCATTTGTGGGACTAAACTTCTGGAGAAGTTGGCGTGGTCATGAGTGTGCCTTCCAAAGGCAATGTTTTCAGAGTCACTTTCTCTTTCCTTCTCAAAAATGTTCATTCATGATTTTACACATTGTGATTATACACTGTTTTGAAAAAAGTAGACTGTGATTTATATTTTACAATATACATAGGTGTTTTCACGTGCTTTTCTGGTCAAGATCATATTACCTATAGCTACACATTTCCCCCCAGTCTGGGATTTCGGGGAGAGACTTCCACCTCTTCTATTACCCTCTCCTCCTGCAACTTTCCCTCTTCACTGAATGTTTTATATAACTGACACAATGCTCAGGTAAGAAAAGCATTATTCTCTATAGATTTTAGATGCAAAAATTAAATGATAAACAACTGGAAGTGTAACTGGGAGACAGGGCTGAAACATAAATTCAGATCTTTTAACATTTTTTCTATGGCCCCCCTGGTGGTTGGATCTTTGATTTAGGATATTTTCTCTTTATCTTTACACGTGAATTTCTCAGCTTTGAATCTTCCCATCATTCCCCTCTGCCTTACAAAGAAGCAGTTCCTGTTCTTAATCTCACGTTTAGACCCTAACAGCCATCTGACTTGCTCTGGACAGTTTCAGTTGTGGTCTCAGCTATTCTACTTCTTTTACCACTGCCCATGCTACTCCACAGACCATTACTAAGTTATTATCAGCGTGGATCACCTACTTCACTTGCTTAGTCAATCAGCCACTGGCGGACTACTGTATGATGGCTGAATGCCCTGCAAAAGAAGGTGTACTCCAAGTCAAAGGGGGAAGAGCTTGACTATATTCTCACTTCCCCATTTAAAATCTGATCTCTTGCCATGTATCTGAAAGAACTCACAGGAAACTAAGAGTGCTGGAATTGATGGGGTCTGGCTAGAAGAACTGAAATCCAGCTCAGAGTTCAGACATTTCCTGGCAACAGCAGTGGGCAGCAGAGAGCTGTAGCTTAGGGAGGCTATTGTGGACTGAGGAAAGATGGAAGAACTCATCACATGAAAGCCAGACACAAGGCTGCAGCCAAGAGCCAACAGCTAAGGAAGATGAAGGACCATCTATCCTTGAAATGGAACAGGAAGCCACATAGAAGCAAGGAAAACAGAAGAATCAAAGATGGAAGATGAAAGCCTTTATGGCAGTGCTATCCAACAAAAACATAATGCAAGCCATAAATAATGAGCCACATGTTTCTTTGCATTTTCTAGTTACCATACTATAAGAAAGTAAAAGGAAATAGATGAAATTAATTTAACACTATATGTTCTCTAACTCAATTATATTCTAATATTATTATAATGTCAACATGTGATCAACATAAAATTATTAATGAGATACTTAATGATCTCATTTTCATACCAGTCTTCAAAATCTAGAGTATTTTATTCTGATGGCATATTTCAGTTCGAACTAGCTACCTTTTCATGTGTTCAAAAGCCATATGTGGATAGAATTACCATGTCAGAGCAGATGGAAGTTAACGCCAGAAAAGAGACAGGGAAGCAGAGAAGGTTGGGGAAATGTAAGTCGGAGAGAAGGTGCACAGGTAGTCCAGAATGGCAGTTGAACTCTTGACAAGGTGACAGTTTTATGTTTCACTCACCTAAGATTTTGCCTTTTATAATTTATTACAATGAATTTTATAATAAAAACTATTTTATTCATTTAAAGTTTTTATTGTAAAAATGTATTATTATAATAAAACTCTTTAAAGGATGTAGGTAGGAGGTATAGGGTATCAGAGTTGGAAAGTTTCCTGGAGACTATATGTCTGATTTCAAATTTGCAATTTGTTTTCAACTCCTGAATAAACTATGATCAACTGACAGAAGCTGCCCAGAACACTGTATTGAGTCAGATTCTGAGGTTATATATTGGCTCAGCAGGAAAGATTGCTTGCCAGGGATGTGGCGCATATTTGCCATCCTTGCTATAGCAAGAAGATCTCCAGGTTCTGGAGACCTAGGGGGAATTGTGAATTGTTAAACATTACTGAGCTCAGTTTCTTCATTTGTAGAATATGGATAACTGTCCATGCTATTCAGGATAACCTGGGGCTCATAATGACATAATGCACATCAAGGGTTTGGTACATCATTATTCAATAAATGCTGATTTCCTTCTTGTTTTCTGCTTTACTGTGTAATCAATATTTGTTGAGGGACTGGTTTGTGCTCAGTAATGTCCTATAAAATCTGAGAATTATGATATGAAACTACTCCTTACCCGTGAGAAGCTAGGTTTAAAAAATCAAATATTATATAGTGAACAGTCTAGTGTAATACATATTTGCATGCCACCTTATGGTTCAGAATATGTGTTATTACTGTTAAAAGGGAAAGACAAGAGAATCAGGGAAGGTTTGCAAAAGTTGTAGATCTTGAGTTAAACAGATACATAAAATTATTCATGCTTTTCACAAGAAATAGACCACTTTAAAGGACAGAGACTTAGAACTCTCAAATTAATTCCCAAAGTGAACTCTTCAGCTGATCAATTCAACCCCAATCGATGACCACATTTTTGAGTTGTGGCTTATGTTAATGAGTTAATGGGAGTATTATGACATCTTACAGTCGGCTATGGATATCACTGTGTTTAGCTGCATAGTCATTGACTGTTAAAAGTCAAAATGGAAACTTTTTACCATGTTTTAAAATTTACAGACATACACAAGGGCTAATGGTTTCAATACAAATTGTCTCCTCTGATAATCTACTCCTGTTGAAATTCCACTGCAGGTGAGAGAGTAGCACCAGAGCAGTAGTTTAAGCCATTTCAACATTTCACCTGCTTTAGTTCCTTCATCTTTAATTCTGAATCATTTAATTTCTTTCCTGCAGCCAAAACGAGTCTTTGAACTTGGCAGTCTTTAATCAGAAGATTCATTATTCTAGAAACATGCCTAGTTTTATGATTAAAATAAGTCAGGCTGCACACATTTTATTTTTTCCTGTAAGGCTCAGAAGCAGGAGTAACAAAATGTCAAAAGTTTGCTTCTTTTAACAAATATGGAGGCCAGCTACTGTGAGCCCTGAAGCTGTCAGAGGAATTCCAGACTTAATGAATTTATGCATTACATTTTTTTTTAAGGTACAGAGAGATTCTAGGGGAACTCTGGAATTCTGCTGTTCTAAAGGCTTCTCTAGCTAGATTCATTACTGTTTTCAAGTTTTAAAATTTGTGTTCATTTTACTTTGTGACCCAAGCAAACACACATCCATATAGCTAAAGTTCGTAATCCAATATCTGCATGTTCTCCCTGTGATGCGTATACTCACTATTTCTCTACTCCTTTCTCTTCTAGTAGGTTTTCTAAAGAATGATACGTTAAATAATGATGGCCTAGACTCTGAAGATGCTGCTTGAGATGAGCCCTCAGGTCCCATCAATGTATTGGTTTTTAAAAGATATAAAATTATTGTACATAGATAGCAGAGTGTGTGTGTCAGTTGTCAGCCATGTCTGACTATTTGTGACCCCCTGGACTGTAGCCCACCAGGCTCCTCTGTCCATGGAATTCTGCAGGCAAGAATACTGGAGTGGGTAGCCATTCTTTTTTCCAGGGGATCTTCCCAACCCAGGGATCAAACCCAGGTTTCCTGCATTGCAGGCAGATTATTTACCATCTAAGTCACCAGAGAAGCCCTTAGACAGCAGAAACCTAGATTAAAAGATGAAACTCACATTATTTGGCAGTGAAGGAGAATCATGGCTTCCCAGCATTAGAGGAAGGCGTTTGGACATGGCATAGGAGAGAGTTAAGATAGGGATGTTGCCTGATCCAAAGTCTCAGATCTATAGTCTCAGTCTACAGATTCTAGGTTTCCAAAGGTCAAGAGGAACTTGCACTAAAGATTGTTTCCAATCATTTTGTACTATATACTATTAAGCATATTAAGAAAATTCTCTCTCTTAAATTAGCTGATTTCTCTGACATATCACTAAGGGAAAAAAACAATTACATAATAAAATAGTATATGCAATATGACCCTGTTTGTGGAAAATAGACATATATATGCATAGAAAAAAAGATTTGTATTTGTGTGTATGTACATACATATGTATGTGTCTGAGACTTTATTCTTGGCTTACTTTTTTTTTCCTGAGAAAAACTATTCTTATTAAAAAAAAGATATTTACATATGTTCTAACAGCACAATCTAGTACCAAGCTCCTGGCATCCTGTGACATTCTCTGAGGAGTACAGAAGAGGCCTAAATTCTCTAAATGGTGCTACTGTTCTGTCAGTAGCACCGTGTGGACAACTGTTCATCTCTGTCAATGGAGACGGCAGCAAGGCATAGTGAAAAGAATTAAGCTGTAATCCTATTTTTAAATGTGACCAGTTGTGAATTCTGTAAAACGTGGGCCTCACCCCACTCCCAATCTAGCTTATTGGTAGCGAAAGACTGGCCCTTTCCTATCTGGTCCCCTGGTGCCCACCAGCAAAAACGCTGTCCAGGGTTTGGGCATTTTATCTTTAGTCATGGACTTGGGTAAAACTAAGTGATCCTTCTTGACCCTTACCTCATCTTGTACTACTGATAGTAGTAATAGCTCTGTGAACAAACTAGCGCAGATAACTAATCTTTATTCTTGCTTATTTATTGTTAGAATCTGGGAAGGTTGTACAGTGGGATAATTTCAATTCAAAATACCAAGGGTTTTGACAAGGTTATTATACTTCGCAAACTAGGTGTAGTTGAATTTTAACAAACCTAATCTATTTTCCTTCTGGTTTTTCTATGCAACATCTTATAACATTAGCTTTGGATGACTGACATGGCAAGCAGCTGCTAATATATTCTTATCATGTTGCTATCTGTTTAGAGAGTCTTTAACATACAGCTGTTTGACACAAAACAAGTAAATGCCTCTGTTGAAAGTATTACACCGTGACTTAACAGAATCTCACCAGGGACTCTTTCATGCTATGCTTTTGATGTAATATGCCATATTGGTTCCTTGGGTGTAGTTAGAGTTTATTATGTCAATTGGTACATACGAATCACAAAACATACTGGCTCAAATGAACACAGGAAAAAGAGGTATTGATGATTCCCAGGGACGTTACTGAGTGTGAGTGCTTGAACAGGATGCACTGTAGTAAAGTGGCAGTGTGTGAAAGTGAAATGACCTTTCTCTCTCCCCCAGCTGCCTTATGACAACAAGGGGCCTCCATCTTGCAGCTCTGTTACTGAGGTGCTATACACCTCCATTTAGTATAGCTACTGCGTATCATTGTTCTTCTCATGTTTATACTAAGATGGCAACTGCTTCCTCAACAGCAATGACTTGGTGTCTTTAAGGCAGTGTCTGGTAGCATGCCTTGCATAAACTTGAACTTCCATTAAGAAGCTGTTGGCATTTCTTCTTGTTCTCTGTGTGAGGCCTTTCCCTGGGGAGAAAGTCTGAGCTCTGAGTTGATTCCTCTTGCCAGCACGCACTGGCAGGCTCCCTTTCAACAACTGGCAATGTTATTAGTGCTTTGACTTAAACACATACTGATTTATGTGTTTAAATTCTCATGTTTGGAGTTTACAGCAAAAATGATAAAATATAAATGAGAATACAAATTATCATCAGAGAAATAAGATAAAGTAGAAATTTAAAACTATGAGGAATATTTTCATGGTTTTATCCGATCATAAAATATAAATGAGAATACAGATTAGCAGCAGGAAAATAAGACAAAGTAGAAATTTAAAACTATAAGCTGTATTTTCTTTCTCCCAAATCTTTAACCTTTTTGGTTTTCTTTAACCACTTTTAAAATCTAATAATAGCTATAACAATTCTTGCAAAAAAAGAAGGAACACACAGAACAATTGTTCTCTACAATTTTAGGTTATCTTGGATTCTCTGAAATCCAAGTTCAGACCAATAAAAGTGCCCTGGACCCACATTAATACCCTTGCTCACTCAACACTACAATGAAGTACCACCTGACACCAGTCAAAATGGCCATGATTAAAAAGTCTACAGATAATAAAAGCTGGAGAGTATGTGGAGAAAAGTGAACCTCCTACATCATTCATGGAAATATAAATTTGTGCAGCTACTATGAAAAACACTACAGAAGTACCTCAAAAGAACTAAAAACAAAGTTGATATATGATCCAGCAATCCCACTTCTGGATATATATACAGGTAAAACTATCATTCAAAAAGATACATGCATATCTAAGTTCATAGCAGCACTTTTCACAACAGTCAATACATGGAAACAATCTAAATGTTAATTGAGAGATGAATGAATAAAGATTTGATACACAGATACAATGGAATACAACTCAGTGATAGAAAGAAAGAAAGCCATTCACAGCAACATGGATGCAACTGAAAATGATCATACAAAGTGATATGTCAGGAAGAGAAACACAAATAGCATATCATGTCATTTATATGTAGAATCTAATATATGATACAAATGCACTTATCTACAAAATGGAAACAGACTCACACACATAAGGATCGTATTTGTGGTTACCAGGAGGGGGAGGGGATGGGGAGGGGAAGACTGGGAGTCTGGGGTTACCAGATGTGAACTAGTACATATAGGATGGGTACACAACAAGGTTATGTACTATGTAGCACAGAGAACTATATTTAATATCTTGTGATAAATTATAATGGAAAATAATATGAAAAAAATCACTGGGCTGTACAGCAGAAAGTAACACAGCATTGTAAATCAGCCATACTTCAATAATTAAAAAAAAAAAAAAGACCCTTGCTTAAGTTTTTTTTTTTTTTTTTTGCAGGATACTAGCTGAGATAAGCAGATGCTGCAGAAAGTATATGTCCTGCAGGAACATCCCTCAGAACATGGGGTTATTGGTGCTAAAGAGGACTGAAGTTACATTTTAAGAAACACATGCAGTGACTCAGATCCTTATCCAAGGTGAATATATGCTATTTATTGATTTGGGTCAAACAGCTATTGGCCTTGGTGATTTATTTGCTGAATTGAGGCCAGGGTGCTTCACTGATGAACCACACAATGCGGGTGATGGCAGTTGGCTGTAAACAATTGAATACTTACAGAATTTTGAAACTTTTCTCCCCTGGTCCCTTAGCAGGTCCAGTCTTTTCTTTCTCCATGATTGCTGATTTCCCTAAAGCAGTGTTGTTTTTCCATTACTAAGTCGTGTTTGACTCTTTGTGACCCCATAGACTGCAGCTCGCCAGGCTTCCTTGTCCTTCAGTATTTCCTGGAGTTTACTCAAGTGCATATCCATTGTGTTGACAATGCTGTCCAACCATCTCGTCCTCTACCTTCCTCTTCTCCTGCCCTCAATCCTTCCTAGCATTAAGGTCTTTTCCAATGAGTTGGCACTTCACATTAGGTGGCCAAAGCATTGGAGCATCAACTTCAGCATCAGTCCTTTAAATGACTATTCAGGGTTGATTTCCTTTAGGATTGACTAGTTTGATCTCCTTGCTGTCCAAGGGACTCTCAAGAGTCTTCTCTACAACCACAATTCAAAAGCACCAATTCTTTGGTGCTCAGCCTTATGGTCCAACTCTCACATCCATACATGACTACTGGAAAAACCATAGCTCTGTCTATACAGACCTTTGTCTTCAAAGTGATGTCTCTGCTTTTCAATACACTGTCTAGGTGTGTCTTTCCTTTCCTTCCAAGGAGCAAGAATGTTGTAATTTCATGGCTGCAGTCACCATCCACATTGAGTTTGGAGCCCAAGAAAATAAAGCCTGTCACTGCTTCTTTTCCCCCTTCTATTTGCCATGAAGGAATGGAACTGGATGCCATGATCTTAGACTTCTTGAGTGCTGAGTTTTAAGCTAGCTTTTCACTCTTCTCTTTCACCCTCATCAAGAAGAGGCTCTTTAGTTTCTCTTCATTTTCTGTCATTAGAGTGATATTATATGCATATCTGGGGTTGTTGATATTTCTCCCAGCAATCTTCATTCCAGCTTGTAATTTATCCAGCCCACCATTTCTCCTGATGTACTCTGCATGTAAGTTAAATAAGCAGAGTGACAATATACAGCCTTGACAAACTCTTTTATCAATTTCAAATCAATTCGTTGTTCTATGTCCAGTTCTAAATCAGTGTTAAAGATGCTTTAATTTCACGTCCTCCAAAATGAAACCTCCCAAATGTAGGATGAGTGAAGAACCTTGTTAGGTGGTGAAATAAGAAACTTTCACTTCCTACTCTCTCCTAATCCCCACATATTGGAAAACAGGATGTATAATAAGAACTGTAAAAAGATTGGATAGTAAAAAGATCACAGGCTTTAATGCCAGAGTTAGTTTTAAATCCCAATCTCACCATGTACTAGTTGTGTGACTTTGGTCAATGTCATGGAACATCTTTGAACCTTATGAAATAATACAGGTGAATGACTATATGGAGTCCAATATATGATTGCTTCCCAGTTTTCCATGGGCTTCCCAGGTGACTCAGTGGTAAAGAATTCGCCTGCCGGTGCAGGAGATGCAAGAGACAATGGTTCAACCCTTGGGTCAGGAAGATCTCCTGGAGGAAGAAATGGCAACCCGCGCCAGTATTCTTGCCTGGGAAATTCCACAGACAGAGGAGCCTGGTGGGCTACAGTCCATGGGGTTACAAAGAGTTGGACATGACTTAGAGACTAAGCAAGAACAGCTTTCCTATTCTTTCTTATCCTATCCCCTTTGAAGGTTTAGGGTAATTCACTGTCAAGGGAAAATAACTGACTGACTGATTCATTCAGTCATCTATTCATTCATTCATTTATTTAATTATGTAAATAGGCTCTGAATATTTACATGCATTTGGTGCTAAACAGAAGTAAATAAGTCATAGTTTCTGTTCTCAAAGAAATTAACTGTATCTTGAGGATATAATTATACAGGCTTCCCTAGTAGCTCAATGTTAAAGAACCCACATGCCAATGCAGGAGATATGAGTTCGATCCCTGGGTCAGGAAGATCCTGTGGAGAAGGGAATGGCAACCCACTTAAGTATTCTGGCCTGGGAAATGCCATGGACAGAAGAGCCTGACAGGCTACAAACACAAAGAGTCTGACACGACTTAGCAATTAAATAACAAACATGGTTACACATAACTAACCCTAGTTAGAATGTGATAGTTTCCTTAGTTGGATCTACTCTGCTCTTTCCCTTGTGGGAGGTCCTTCCTACATTTTTGTAGCTAGCATTTAAGAAAAAAGCAAGAAGGGAACTTTCAAATTGTTTCTTGGTCCTACCACGCGGAAAAGGAAAAGGCATTGACAAGTCTGGCCACAAATCCAGTGACTGGATTGTAAGGCTTGAGGTGAGAAGATGGCTGTATCAGGCCAAAACATCTGACCAATAAAACCATCAGGTAATGAATAAAAAGTCAAAAGACTAGCTTAGCTTAATCACTTATGGATCTAAATAATGGCTGAGTGGACTTTGTGTTCAGTGTTAAAGACAATATCATAATGTTATAAAAATGCAAACATATGGTGAGAAACACTAAAGTAGTAACCATTAATGACTTTGGTTCTCAAAAATTCTTTCAATTTAAAAAGACATTCCTGGAACCTCCCTAGAGGTCCAGTGGTTAAGACTCCATGCTTCCACTCATGGGAGCTCAGGTTCAATCCCTGGCTCCGGAACTGAGATTCTCCATGCCATGCAGCCAAGAAAAGATACACCTTTTTTGTTCAATGGCTCCCTGGTAAGTATTTAGATACAAGTGAAGAATATTAATTTAGACCTTAGGGTTTCCTTTTAGTGTATGTTAATTTCTTTAAGCGTTTAACTTAAATGAAATTACATATGTTATATATGTTCCAGGGAGAACAGAGTACATTACTTTCAAAGACTTTAGTTGCCACTACATACACATATATATATTTTAAAAGACTCATGAGTAACATTTTTATATTTTCAAATGTTAAATTCAATTCATATAGCTTGCATTTGAGATGAGAAAATTATAAAAGCCCTCAAGACTTGCTCTAGAGAACATGGGGTTTAAATGTCAATGGAAATTAATCGAGATGGTTTGATTTTTAACTGTGGTAAAGCAAAAACATTTGGTATCTGCCCTCCCTCTCCTAAAACACATTAAAAAGAAAAAGAATACATTTGAATCAGTTCTAATGAGGTGGATGAAACTGGAGCCTATTATACAGAGTGAAGAAAGCCAGAAGGAAAAACATCAATACAGTATACTAATGCATGTATATGGAATTTAGAAAGATGGTAACAATAACCCGGTGTACGAGACAGCAAAAGAGACACTGATGTATAGAACAGTCTTATGGACTCTGTGGGAGAGGGGGAGGGTGGGAAGATTTGGGAGAATGACATTGAACAAATATCATGTAAGAAACAAGTTGCCAGTCCAGGTTCGATGCACGATGCTGGATGCTTGGGGCTAGTGCACTGGGACGACCCAGAGATCCCAGTATGGGATCCCAGTATGGTATGGGGAGGGAGGAGGGAGGAGGGTTCAGGATGGGGAACACATGTATACCTGTGGCGGATTCATTTCGATATTTGGCAAAACTAATACAATTATGTAAAGTTTAAAAATAAAATAAAATTAAAAAAAAAAAAAGAAAAAGGGGAAAAGAAAAAGAAAAAGCCCTCTAGATTTTGGAGTTCAGAAACTGTGAATGTTGAAAGTAGTTTTGCTAATTCCATTGAAACTTTCTGAAATAGAGTACAAGAATCTTTTTTTTTTTTTTTCTAAAATGCTCTACTCTTGAAGAAGCTTCTAACATCAACACTTCCTGTGCCTGTAGAGCATAACGTGGCTGTAACCCGTCATCAGTTATTTTTGTCATTAATTGTAGGAGGGAGGCAATAAGAGAGAAAATTAGATGTCTAAGAATTTGTGACCATTTCTGAGCTCTAGAATAAAAAAAAAATGTTTACCAGTTCTTAGTTTCTAGTTTAGTACTTTTTACCACTGGAATATGCTGTTTCTTCAATGGTGATTTTTTTAGGGTGAAGCCTCAAATCTCAATTATGGCCATTCTCTCAGTAATCCAAGATGGAGTTCTCATTCTGCTCCTTTCCAGGACATCCTTTCCCCTTCAGATAATAGAATGCTTTTCAATCCAGGAAAATACAACTTTTTTTTTTTTTTTTGGATGAAAGGACAGAACTTCTAGACTGGGCAAGAGAAGATAACTTAATTCCAAGATAATTTTTTTCCAATGAGGCCAATTTGAAGGGAGGGTATTTATAATAAATACAAACAGTTGTCATTGGAGTAAACATAATAGATATCTTCTGCTGTGATTACTACCACTGCTCTATGAATAAAAGTTATTTTGGTCACGATCCACCTTCCCTGTTTAGCAAAAAAGACCCAATACCAATGCAGTAAAATTTGAAGGGCCACACTAAAGAAAGCAATTTTGTGTTAAGGAATTTTGGCCCCATGGGACAGCTTACTGATTCATAGTAACTCCAACTGAAAGTGCGCTATGAGGCTAAAAGATTTTCATAAACGTATGTAATATTTCAACACAAATACCTAATGCAGCAAAGTATGTGTCTCCTTGTCAACTTCCAACAGCCAATTAAAACTGTCTATTTATCTTGAGAACCTGTCATAACTACTTTCTCTGTCTTTCCAGTTTCAGCACATTCCACTACCCTTTCACTATTCCCAGTGTTCTATACAAATTGGAGAACTACTACAAAAAAAAAATGATGCAAGGTTTTTCTGTTTCTCTTCATATCATCTCGCCAACATTTTGTCAGTTCTTTAAGAACTAATTTGTATAATATGTTGTAAGAGACAATTAGGGTGTCCCCAGATTTAAAATACTTTCTCTTTTCTAGAAGGACAGGGAGGTCACTGGCACGTTGGTGCTATGAGACTCCTCTGTTTGTCCATAGACAACTAAAGTGGGCACTGATTTCAATCAGATTCTTTGAATGAGGTACTGAAGCATGAACAGAAAGACCCAGGAGCCTCTGACTGAGAGCTCTGACATGTTCTTTACTATGTATATACATGGTCCTTCCTGAGCTGAGTACCTAAATCAATGAAGTTATGGTCTCTGGATGATCTCTACTGAATGTTTTTTAAAAACAATGAGAAATTTCTTACTTCTGGTTTCTCCCACCAGCTCACCTTCTGTCCCTTTCCTATGCTGTCTTCCTTCAGCTGACATTTTCTCTTTATAAACTAAAGCCCATTGTCCTTATTTTCTCTGGAAATGTCAGATCTTAAAACTCACATCTGTTGAAAAAGTCATTGAGCCATTTACAGAATGTTCTTATTTATGCAGCATGATTTTATCAAAAGGAAATATTCCAAGCTTAAGAATCAAAAGTTCTCCATTCTATCCTGTCCACTTTGAACATGAACTAACCCTAGGATTTTGGGCAAGTCACACAACCTCAGTCCTCCTTTATAACTTGAAGCCAATAATTAAATCTTGACTCCTTCACAAAATTTTCTGAGGAGCAAATAAGACAAAGGTTGTAAAAGGTGTTTGGAAATTATAAAGTACTTTGTAAACCCAAATGTTCATGCAAATGTTAATGGATTCATTTCTCTTTTAAGGCTTAATAATATTTTACTGTATACATATGTATTACATTTTCTTTGTCCACTTATCTGTGCAGGAACATTTAAGTTGTTTCAATATCATGGCAATTATGAAAAAAGCTGCAATAAACATGAGAGTATATATAACTGTTCAGTTCAGTTCAGTCGCTCAGTCATGTCTGACTCTTTGCAACCCCATGAATCGCAGCACGCCAGGCCTCCCTGTCCATCATCAACCCCCAGAGTTCACTCAGACTCATGTCCATCGAGTCAGTGATACCATCCAGCCATCTCATCCTCCGTCATCTCCTTCTCTTCCTGCCCCCAACCCCTCCCAGCATCAGAGTCTTTTCCAATGAGTCAACTCTTTGCATGAGGTGGCCAAAGTACTGGAGTTTCAGCTTTAGCATCATTAGGTGATGGAATTCCAGTTGAGCTATTTTAAATCCTGAAAGATGATGCTGTGAAAGTGCTGCATTCAATATGCCAGAAAATTTGGAAAACTCAGCAGTGGCCACAGGACTGGAAAAGGTCAGTTTTTATTCCAATCCCAAACAAAGGCAATGCCAAAGAATGTTCAAACTACCGCACAATTGCACTCATCTCACAT
Organism: Bos indicus; assembly: GCF_029378745.1. Taxonomy (NCBI): domain Eukaryota; kingdom Metazoa; phylum Chordata; class Mammalia; order Artiodactyla; family Bovidae; genus Bos; species Bos indicus. Next base: position 10,820,759 of record NC_091787.1, read on the forward strand.
GCTAGTAAAGTAATACTCAAAATTCTCCAAGCCAGGCTTCAGCAATACATGAACCGTGAACTTCCAGTTGTTCAAGCTGGTTTTAGAAAAGGCAGAGGAACCAGAGATCAAATTGCCAACATCCGCTGGATCATGGAAAAAGCAAGAGAGTTCCAGAAAAACATCTATTTGTGCTTTATTGACTATGCCAAAGCCTTTGACTGTGTGGATCACAATAAACTGTGGAAAATCCTGAAAGAGATGGGAATACCAGACCACCTGACCTGCCTCTTGAGAAATTTCTATGCAGGTCAGGAAGCAACAGTTAGAACTGGACATGGAACAACAGACTGGTTCCAAATAGGAAAAGGAATACATCAAGGCTGTATATTGTCACCCTGGTTATTTAACTTATATGCAGAGTACATCATGAGAAACGCTGGGCTGGAAGAAGCACAAGCTGGAGTCAAGATTGCTGGGAGAAATATCAATAACCTCAGACACGCAGATGACACCACCCTTATGGCAGAAAGTGAAGAGGAACTAAAAAGCCTCTTGATGAAGGTGAAAGAGGAGAGTGAAAAAGTTGGCTTAAAACTCAACATTCAGAAAACAAAGATCATGGCATCTGGTCCCATCACTTCATGGCAAATAGATGGGGAAACAGTGTCAGACTTCATTTTTTTGGGCTCCAAAATCACTGCAGATGGTGACTGCAGCCATGAAATTAAAAGACTTACTACTTGGAAGAAAAGTTATGACCAACCTAGATAGCATATTCAAAAGCAGAGACATTACTTTGCCAACAAAGGTCTGTCTAGTCACGGCCATGGTTTTTCCTGTGGTCATGTATGGATGTGAGAGTTGGACTGTGAAGAAAGCTGAGCACCGAAGAATTGATGCTTTTAAACTGTGGTGTTGGAGAAGACTCTTGAGAGTCCCTTGGACTGCAAGGATATCCAACCAGTCCATTCTAAAGGAGATCAGCCCTAGGTGTTCTTAAAGATTCTAATTTCAGTTCTGTTCAGTATATAACCTGAAATGGGATTGCTGGATAATACGGTAGGTCTGTTTCTAATTTTTTTAGGAAATTTTATGTGGCTGTACCAATTTACATTCTTACCAACAATGTACAATGGTTTTAATTTCTCCACAACCTTTCCAATACTTATCTTTTAAAAAAATCATAGCCATGCTAACAGATCTGAGGTGATATCTCATTGTAGTTCTGATTTGCATCCCCCTGATAATTCTGCCATTTTTGACAACAAGGTTGATCCCGGAAGACCTTATGCTAAGTGAAATCAGTCACAGAAGGATAAACACTGGATGATTTCCCAGACCTGAGGTATGTGAAATGGTCAAACTATTAAAAACAGAGAATATAACAGTGTTGTCAGGGGTTGAGTGGAAATACAAAGTTATTATTCAAATAGGTATAAAGTTTTAGTTGTGCTAGATGATTTGTTCTAGAGATTTGCTCTACAATACAATGCCTGTAGTTAAAATACAGTTGTTATTTAGTCACTAAGTCATGTCTGACTCTTTTGCAACCCTATGGAGTGTAGCCCACCAGGTTCCTCTGTCCATGAGATTTCCCAGGAAAGAATATTGGAGTGGGTTGCCATTTCCTTATCCAGGAGATCTTCCCAATCCAGAGATCAAATCCTAGTCTCCTACACTGGCAGGCAGACTCTTTAACAGGGAGTCACGACGGAGGCCCCACAACACACTGAAGTGTACACTTAAAATTTTGCTGGGAGGGTAGATCTCATGTTAAGTGTTCTCATCACAAAGCAAACAAATACAAAAGAACACAAGGAAACCTTGGGAGGTGATGAGATACATCTATTGCCTGATTGTGGTGATGGGATCATGGGTGTTTGCATATGTCCAAATTCATCAAACTGTACAGATTAAGTATGTACAGTTATTTATGTATCAATTATACCTCAATAAGAGCTTTCTTGGTGACTCAGATGGTGAAGAATCTGCCTGAAAAGCAGGAGACCTGGATTCAATCCCTAGGTTGGGAAGATTCTCTGGAGAAGAAAATGGCAATCCAGTATTCTTGCCTGGAGAATCTCATGGACAGAGGAGTCTGGTGCACTATAGACCATAGGGTTGCAAAAAGTCAGACACGACTGAGCAACTAACACTATCACCATATCTCAATAAAGCTGTTAACAATGTTAATTGAGTAGGAGAAATACTAGTATTAGTACTAACAGCAGCAGCAATAATAAAGAAGAGAAAATTTAGAATATAAATGGAATTTCAACACAGTCCAAAGATGAAGGAAATACACACATACACATATATTATATATATATATATATATATATATATATATATATATATATATATAGTTCAATAGGGTGAAGAAAAAAATTACACCACTATATATTTCAGTGAAGGAAGTATATATATTTGTAAAGTTTCCTTGTTGATTACTTGGTGTAAAAGAGGAGACATCTACCAACTCCTAAAATCTGGGAGTGTGTACAGCTGACCAGCATATAGTAATGATACAGCTCCTCAGATGCTTCAGGAGGGAGGGATGCATGATAACAGAGAAAGAGAAAGTCGGTGGATGGGGAGCTACAGCGATGGCCAGTTTCATGCCTTCCTGTGAAACCCACATCATCAGTACATCTAAAGCATTTCTTGCGGAGCTGATGAAGGCAAGCACAAACATCCAACTCTGTGGCACAGGAGGGGCAGGGAAGAGACAGTTGTATGCAACTGAGCCAGAGAAACTAGTGGAGATAGTGGGGGAGGCTGTGGACAGTCACTGGCCATGGATTTGAATTAAGGTCTGCTCTCATCAGCTTTTTTAAGAGCAACTAAGATCTGGCTTATATTACAAGCCAAATTTGGTTCAAAGTACTACATAATTGCACTCATTTCACATGTTAGCAAAGTAATGCTCAAAATCCTCCAAGCTAGGCTTCAATAGTATTTGAGTAGAGAGCTTCCAGATGTTCAAGCTGGATTTAGAAAAGGCAGAGGAACCAGAGATCAAATTGCCAACATCCCTTGGATCATAGAAAAAGCAAGAGAGTTCCAGAAAAACATCTACTTTTGCTTCACTGACTATGCTAAAGTCTGACTGTTTGGATTACAACAAGCTCTCGGGGAATACCAGGCCACCTTGCCTGCCTACTGAGAAACCAGTATGCAGGTCAAGAAGCAACAGTTAGATCCGGAGATGGAACAATGGACTGGTTCAAAATTGGAAAAGGAGTACATCAAGGTTATATATTGTCACCCTGCTTATTTAAATTTTATGCAGAGTACATCATGCAAAATACCAGGTTGGATGAAGCACAAACTGGAATCCAGATTGCCAGGAGAAATACCAATAACTTCAGATATGCAGATGACACCACCCTTGTGGCAGAAAGTGAAGAACTAAAGAGACTCTTGATGAAGGTGAAAGAGGAGAGTGAAAACCTGGCTTAAAACTCAACTTTCAAAAAATTAAGATCATGGCATCCAGTCCCATTACTTCATGGCAAATAGATGGGGAAACAATGGAAATAGTGACAGACTTTATTTTCTTGGGCTCCAGAATCACTGTGGATGGTGACTGCAGCCATGGAATTAAAAGACACTTGCTCCTTGAAAGGACTGATGTTGAAGTGGCCAATACTTTGGCCACCTGATGCGAAGAGCTGACTCATTAGAAAAGACCCTGATGCTGGGAAAGATTGAAGGCAGGAGGAGAAGAGGACGACAGAGGATGAGATGGTTGGATGGCATCACCGACTCGATGGACATGAGTTTTAGCAAGCTCTGGGAGATTGTGAAGGATAAGGAAAGCCTGGCGTGCTGCGGTCTATGGGGTTGAAAAGAGTCGGATCCAGCTGAGAAACTGAACAACAGCAACAAAATTTGCCATCTTCCCAGCAATACTGGTTCCTATTTGCACTACAGTATTTTTTTCCCTCTCGTGCCTCATATCTAGCTAGTGCCCAAGTCCTGGCAGATATTTTATTCATCTATCCACAGAAGTTATGCATGATATGCACCAATCACTTCCAATCCTGACATTATTTTCCTTGCCAATTCAAATTGGTTTCAAGGGAGCCTGGGCTACATTTAACATTTAGAATTATTAAGTGCAGTCCCATAATGATCTTACTAGCACCTCAGTTGTTAGAAAATATCGGTCATTTCCTGTGGAATTATAGATACTCTGTTCACTATTTGTGTAGGACAAACAGTTTCATGTTAATGGGTAGCCATTAGTTTTGCCTTCAGGGAAGATTTTACTTTATTTACATAGGCTGCTAGGAGGAAAATGAGGTTACGCAGGGTGAGGATAATTGATGGTGGAGTTTCCAGGGCACAGTGATCCCCAGCTGAACAGTCCAAGTTCTGCAGAGGGTTTCAGTGTCCCAGTTTTCCTATTGGATCTTTTTATTTTTGTTGGTTGCTTGCCCCAGTAGGAGACACTCAGCTAGTTGCCTGGGCTTTGTCGCCTGCCTTTGCCTTAATCAGGCTGCCCAGAGGAGGGGAAGGATGAGGCCTGAGATTCTGAGGCAGTGAATTAACAACTCTTTCCAGAGTTTCACCACAAGGGTGAAAGGTAGCAGGAACATGGAACCCGGTTCTAGACTCTCGCCACCTACTAGTTATCCTTTAAAATATTTCCAAAAGAATGTGTCATTGAAATGTTGATGACTCTCCTGCATCAAACTTCTTGTTATTAAGAATCTTTTAAAATGTTCTCTTCTTAATTAAAATTATTTGTTCTCTTATGACTAACAGCCTAAAGAGTGATTTTGACCAATATAGGCTGATTAAGTTATTCTTTTCTGATTCATGTTGGGTTTAAAATTTCTAGTTTGGACATTTACAATAATTAAATTAGTTATGAGATAGGTAAGGCACATTATTCCAGTATTCTTGCCTGGAGAATCCCATGGACAGAGGAGCTTGGCAGACTACAGCCCATGGGGTCACAAAGAGTTGGACACGACTGCGCATGCACGCAGATACAGAGGGTGTTTAACGGTTTCCCCGGTGGTTCAGTGGCAAAGAATACACCTGCCAATTTGGGAGACACAGGTTCAATCCCTGGGTCAGGAAGATCATCCGGAAGAAGAAAGGGCAACCCACTTCAGTATTCTTGCTGGAAAAATGCCATGGTCAGAGAAGCCTGGTGGGCTACAGTCCAGGGGGTCACAAAGAATCACACAACTAAGCATCTGAGCATGCACCCATACACACAAAGGTGTTTAAAGCAGGGAAAGCAATGGAATAGAGTACAGAAAATAGTAGGAAGAGGCTAACTAGTCAAGATCACTGAATAGGTTAGTGGTGGAAAGTCCAAAGCCCATGCTGACAAGTAGCACTAAGAGGAGACTTAATAGGACAGGACCCAGTTGTCAGTGAACAGTGTCATCAGATACCCAGGTAGACATATGGGTTGGGTCATACCACAGAGCAGGGGCAGGGATGGGATCGGGGGTGGTTGACAGGAATGTGAATCCAGAGGTAGGTCTGAAATAAACAAAAACACCTTGAGGAGGGGAGTAGATGTGCTAATTACCTTAGCCAAAGGACCATGGGCCTCTAATAAGCAGGGACAAGAGGACAGTTTGTAACTCTAAAGATGCAAGAGCAAGGAGGCTCAAGCAGGCAGATCAGCAACGTGAACAAGTTAAACTGTAGATTCACCAAAAGTAGAGCTTAGTTTGCTGAGATGCTGGGCAGTCTCAAGCAACCAGGCAAATATGTGTTGGTAAAGAACTGAGCTTCCAGTTAGATACTGCCTTCTACTAGGTGATACTTTCTTGTTTACTTTACTCTGCTGACACTGCTCCTTCTCAAGAGCAAGGCTGTGTCCTAATCCCTTTTGTGCCTCTACCTCTTGGGCACAGTTCTTGGCATAGGTAGGTATTTAGGAAATTAAATTGATTCAGTCAAGGATCAGTTTCAGGGTACAAACTAGGAGCTTGAAGAAGCAAAGGTCCTGAATGAAGGGAAGACCAGTGTTAAGTCTGAATTAATGCTGGCCATTTGTGTAACTATTCTAGGGTTTATGCTATCATTTAGGCTCAAAACTGGGCCTACAGCCTTCGGTAAGCTCTACTTACAGATGTGTGGGGAAGAAATTCTTCATGTGGAGTTTGAAGAGTGATGGAAGTGGGAAACTGATCATTACTTACAATGCTTGTTTTTTTTTTTTTTTTTAATGACTATATCAGAGAGGATAAAAAACAGAAAAGATGATTATCTTTTGATGCATAACCATTCATTCCAAAACTTTAAAATGAAAGTAGCTCAGTCATGTCCGACTCTTTACGACACCATGGACTATATAGTCCATGGAATTCTCCAGGCCAGAATACTGGAGTAGGTAGCCTTTCCCTTCTCCAGGGGATCTTCTCAACCCAGGGATTGAACCCAGGTCTCCTGCATTGCAGGCAGATTCTTTACCAGCTGATCCGCAAGGGAAGCCTGAGAATACTAGAGTGGGTAGCCTATCCCTTCTCCAGGGGATCTTCCTGACCAAGGAATCAAACCGGGGTCTCCTGCATTGCAGGTGGATTCTCTACCAACTGAACTATGAGGGAAGACCTCCCAAAACTTAGTGACTTAAAATAACATTTTTAATGAAGTTACCCTAAACTTGGCCAAAAGTACTACAGAGAAAGGAAAGAAACTAATGTTCATTGTTTGCTTAAGATGCCAGGCATTTTACCCCAGTTGTTCCACTTAGTTTTTGCAATAATTCTGTGAATTATTGATCACTATAACACATGTGAGGAAACTAAATCTCAATCAGAGAAATGTACCAAGTTCACATAGCTGATAAGTGGAGGGGGTTGGTGTCAGAACTTCAGTTTCTCAGGCTCTGTAGCCCTATGTAGTGTCTGGGTGTTTCCCATCCTGAAGGAAATATTAATGGGTAAAAGCAAATAAATTTACAAGGTGATCTTGTTGGTTTGCAAACTGGCTTCCGTACATAGAGGGCAAGGAGAGAGGCAGATAACTCTAGGCTGGTAGGTGGTAGGCATAACAAGCAAGGGAACTTACACGTATGATGTTTGTCTTGGGCAGCCACAAAACAAGGAGATCTCTACACTTTCCCACCAGAATCTTAAAGGTTTATAGAGGCCTTAATTGGGTTCAGTCACGTATTCAGACCAGAAGGTGTCAACACACATTACTCTATCAAGGTTACATGCTTGAAACAGCTCCAGCCAGGAGTATCATGGGCCGAACATACATTTCAAGCACAGGAGAAGGGATGAAGAGCCTCTGATCACTGGCATCCAACCTGTGGGTCAGCTGGTAGTTACATCTTCTCAATATTTCCAATAGATGTGAATTCTGTTCAGTTCAGTTCAGTCACTCAGTCATATCTGACTCTTTGCAACCCCATGAATCGCAGCATGCCAGGCCTCCCTGTTCATCACCGACTCCTGGAGTTCACTCAAACTCATGTCCATTGAGTCAGTGATGCCATCCAACCATCTCATCCTCTGTCGTCCCCTTCTCCTCCTGCCCCCAATCCCTCCCAGCATCAGAGTCTTTTCCAATGAGTCAACTCTTCGCATGAAGTGGCCAAAGTACTGGAGTTTCAGCTTTAGCATCATTGCTTCCAAAGAAATCCAAAGGCTCATCTCCTTCAGAATGGACTGGTTGGATCTCCTTGCAGTCCAAGGGACTCTCAAGAGTCTTCTCCAACACCACAGTTCAAAAGCATCAATTCTTCGGCACTCAGCCTTCTTCACAGTCCAACTCTCACATCCATACATGACCACAGGAAAAACCAGAGCCTTGACTAGACGAACCTTTGTTGGCAAAGTAATGTCTGCTTTTGAATATGCTATCTAGGTTGGTCATAAGTTTCCTTCCAAAGAGTAAGCGTCTTTTAATTTCATGGCTGCTGTCACCATCTGTAGTGATTTTGGAGCCCCCCAAAAATAAAGTCTGACACTGTTTCCACTGTTTCCCCATCTATTTCCCATGAAGCGATGGGACCAGATGCCATGATCTTCGTTTTCTGAATGTTGAGCTTTAAGCCAACTTTTTCACTCTCCACTTTCACTTTCATCAAGAGGCTTTTTAGTTCCTCTTCACTTTCTGCCATAAGGGTGGTGTCATCTGCATATCTGAGGTTATTGGTATTTCTCCCAGCAATCTTGATTCCAGCTTGTGTTTCTCCCAGGCCAGCGTTTCTCATGATGTATTCTGCATATAAGTTAAATAAGCAGAGTGACAATATACAGCCTTGATGTACTCCTTTTCCTATTTGGAACCAGTCTGCTGTTATATGTCCAGTTCTAACTGTTGCTTCCTGACCCACATACAAATTTCTCAGGAGGCAGGTCAGGTGGTCTGGTATTCCCATCTCTTTCAGAATTTTCCACAATTTATTGTGATCCACACAGTCAAAGGCTTTGGCATAGTCAATAAAGCAGAAATAGATGTTTTTCTGGAACTCTCTTGCCTTTTCCATGATGCAGTGAATCTTGGCAATTTGATCTCTGGTTCCTCTGCCTTTTCTAAAACCAGCTTGAACATCAGGAAGTTCACAGTTCACATATTGCTGAAGCCTGGCTTGGAGAATTTTGAGCCTTACTTTACTAGCATGTGACATGAGTGCAATTGTGTGGTAGTTTGAGCATTCTTTGGCATTGCCTTTCTTTGGGATTAGGATGAAAATTGACCTTTTCCAGTGCTGTGGCCACTGCTGAGTTTTCCAAATTTGCTGGCATATTGAGTTCAGCACTTTGACAGCATCATCTTTCAGGATTTGAAATAGCTCAACTGGAATTCCATCACCTCCACTAGCTTTGTTTGTAGTGAATTCTGTTAGGCTACTACAAATGCATAACCCAAGAAATCAGAAGCAAACCAGAGCATTTTGGAAGTCGTCCTTCTCTAAGATAACCAAGCAGTTGGCTCTAAATGGAGTCCCAGTGTTCAGAACATGACATAAAGCACAGTGACCTCTCTCTCATTGGCAAGAGACAGCAAGCCAGTAATTCCTCACAAGTTACAAAAACAGAGAAGGCCACAGATAATGGGTTGCAACCTCCAAACAGCAAACTCTATCAAATTTGTTAAAACTTTCCAAACTAACCTTATGTCTATTAGGGTTCTCCATGGAAAAGAACCCATAGGATATGTATATCTATATCAATTATTGTTGTTTTTCAGTTTCTCAGTCGGGTCCTACTCTTTTTGCGACCCCATGGACTTCAGCACACCAGGCTTTCCTATCCTTCACCATCTGCCAGATCTTGCTCAAACTCATGTCCATTGAGTTGGTGATGCCATCCAGTCATCTCTTCCTCTGTCGTCCCCTTCTCCTCCTGCTTTCAATCTTTCCCAACATCAAGGTCTTTTCTAATGAGTCAGCTCTTCGCATCAGGTGGCCAAGTATTTTGACTTCAGTTGTAGCATCAGTCCTTCCAATGAATATTCAGAGTTGATTTCCTTTAGTTTACTGGTTTGATTTCCTTGCAGTCCAAGGGACTCTCAAGAGTCTTCTCCAACCAAAGATGCTCCAACCAAAGAACATAAATTGGTTGAATGGATACAAAAGCAAGACCTGTGTATATGCCGTCTATAAGAGACCCAGTTCATACCTAGGGACACATATAGAAATTTCACATTGAAAGTGAAAGAAGAGAAAAAGATACTCCATGCCAATGGAAATCAAAAGAAAACAGTTCAAGAGACAGGAAGGATACCACATAATGATCAAGGGATTTATATATATTTCTTATGATTTAATAAGGAATTAGCTCATGTGATTATGAAAGCTAAGAAGTCTCAAGACCTACAGAGCAAGATAGCAAGCTGGAGACCCAGGAGACTTGATGGTATACAATCTACTCCAAGCCCCAAAGCTTGAGTCAGTAGTATAATTTAAGATCAAAGGCTGGCAAAGAGACCAGGAATAGCTGAAGTTTCAGTTGAGTTCAGTTGAGGGAAAAAAACAATGACCAAGCTCAAAAACAATAAGGTAGGGGGAATCTCCCCTTGTTTGGGAGATGTATGCACATCTTGACATAGACTATAGCCCACTAGGCCCCTCTGTCTGTGGGATTTCCCTGGCAAGAATACTGGAGTGGATAGGGCCCGCCCACCTAAGGGTGAGCAATTTAGTTTAGTCATTTAAATACTAAATCCATCACAAAACACCCTCAAAGATACACTTAAGACAATGTCTGACCAATTATCCGAGTACCCCAAATCCCAATTAAATCAATACATAAAATTAAAGATCACACCACGCATTTAAATTTGGGTTGAGAATTGTGTTACTGTCAGTTTCTCTTTTTATGGCTGGTAGCATTTGCCTTATATATTGAGGTGTTCCTATGTTGGGTGCATATCTATTTACAACTGTTATATCTCACTGGATTAATCCCTTGATCATTATGTGGTATCCTTCCTGTCTCTTGTAATTATTTTCTTTTGATTTCCATTGGCATGGAGTATCTTTTTCTCTTCCTTCACTTTCAGTCTATATGTGTCCCTAGGTATGAAGTGGGTCTCTTGTAGATGGTATATATACAGGTCTTACTTTTGTATCCATTCAGCCAATTTATGTCCTTTGGTTGGAGCATTTAACCCATTTACATTGCAAATATTTACAAATGAAGTGACTGATAAGGAATTAGTCTCCAAAATATGTAAATGACTCTTCAGCTCAATAACAAAAAAGCAAACAACACGATAAAAAATGGAGGCAGATCTAAGTAAACATCTATCCAAAGAAGACATACAGATGGCCCCAAAGCACATGAAAAGATGCTCAATACTACTAATTAATAGAGAACTTCAAACCCAAACTACAAACGAGGTACCACTTCACACTGGTCAGAAGGGCCATCATCAAAAAATCTACAAACAATAAATGCTGGAGGGATGTTCAGGGTTTGTGGCATGCAAATTGGTACAGCTACTATGGAGAACAGTATGGAGGTTCCTTAAAAAGCTAAAAATAGAGCTACTATATGATTCAGCTATCCCACTCCTGGGTGTATATCTGGAGAAAAACATAATTCAGAAGTATAGATTCACCCCAATGTTCACTGAAGTACTATTTACAACAGCCAGGACATAGAAGCAACCTAAATGTCCATCCACAGAAGAATGGATAAAGATGTAGTACATACATACAATGAAATATTACTCAGCCATAAAAAATAACAAAATAATGACATCTGCAGCAATATGGATGGACCTAGTGATTGTCTTGTTGTACTGAGTGAAGTAAGCCAGACAGAGAAAGACAAATATCATGTGATATCACTTATATGTGGAACCTATTTACAAAACAGAAACAGGGTTCCAGGTGTAGAAACAAACTTATGGTTTCTGGGGATGAATGGGAGCAGAGAGGGATAAGTTGTGAGACTGGGATTGACATATACACACTACTATACGTAAAATTTCTCCACTCATCTCCAGTAGCATATTGGGCACCTACTGACCTGGGGAGTTATCATTTGGCCTTTTCATGCTGTTCATGGGGTTCTCAAGGCAAGAATACTGAAGTGGTTTGCCATTCCCTTCTCCAGTGGACCACATTGTGTCAGATCTCTCCACCATGACCCACCTGTCTTGGGTTGCACCATGGACATGGCTTAGTTCCATTGAGTCAGACAAGGCTGTGGTCCTAGTGTGCTTAGATTGACTAGTTTTCTGTGAGTATGGTTTCAGTGTGTCTTCCCTCTGATGCCCTCTGATGCCCTCTTGCAACACCTATCGTCTTACTTGGGTTTCTCTTACCTTGGGCGTGGGGTATCTCTTCACAGCTGCTCTAGCAAAGCGCAGCTGCTGCTCCTTACCTTGGACGAGGGGTATCTCCTCACCACCACCCTTCCTGACCTTCAGTGTGGGATAGCTCCTCTAGGCCCTCCTGCACCCGCGCAGCCACGGCTCCTTGGGCATGGGGTTGGTCCTCCCGGCCGGGGCTCAGGTGTGGGGTTGCTCCTCCCGGCTGCCGACCCTGGCCTTGGGCTTGGGGGCATGGGGTAGCTCCTCCGGGCCGCCGCCCCTGACCTTGGACGCGGGGTAACTCCTCTCGTCACTGCCCTTGACCTCGGATGGGGGGTAGCTCCTTTAGGCCAATCACGATGGTGTGATCACTGAGCTAGAGCCAGACATCCTGGAATGTGAAGTCAAGTGAGCCTTAGAAAGCATCACTATGAACAAAGCTAGTGGAGGTGATGGAATACCAGTTGAGCTATTTCAAATACTGAAAGGTGATGCTGTGAAAGTGCTGAACTCAATATGCCAGCAAATTTGGAAAACTTAGCAGTGGCCACAGGACTGGAAAAGGTCAGTTTTCATTCCAATCCCAAAGAAAGGCAATGCCAAAGAATGCTCAAACTACCACACAATTGCACTCATCTCACACGCTAGTAAAGTAGTGCTCAAAATTCTCCAAGCCAGGCTTCAGCAATATGTGAACTGTGAACTTCCTGATGTTCAAGCTGGTTTTAGAAAAGGCAGAGGAACCAGAGATCAAATTGCCAACATCTGCTGGATCATGGAAAAAGCAAGAGAGTTCCAGAAAAGCATCTATTTCTGCTTTATTGACTATGCCAAAGCCTTTGACTGTGTGGATCACAATAAACTGTAGAAAATTCTGAAAGAGATGGGAATACCAGACCCCCTGACCTGCCTCTTGAGAAATTTGTATGCAGGTCAGGAAGCAACAGTTAGAACTGGACATGGAACAACACACTGGTTCCAAATAGGAAAAGGAGTACGTCAAGGCTATATATTGTCACTCTGCTTATTTAACTTATATGCAGAGTACATCATGAGAAACGCTGGGCTGGAAGAAACACAAGCTGGAATCAAGATTGCTGGGAGAAATACCAATAACCTCAGATATGCAGATGACACCACCCTTATGGAAGAAATTGAAGAGGAACTCAAAAGCCTCTTGATGAAAGTGAAAGAGGAGAGTGAAAAAGTTGGCTTAAAGCTCAACGTTCAGAAAACGAAGATCATGGCATCCAGTCCCATCACCTCATGGGAAATAGATGGGGAAACAGTGGAAACAGTGTCAGACTTTATTTTTTGGGGCTCCAAAATCACTGCAGATGGTGACTGCAGCCATGAAATTAAAAGATGCTTACTCCTTGGAAGGAAAGTTATGACCAACCTAGACAGCATATTCAAAAGCAGAGACATTACTTTGCCAACAAAGGTTCATCTAGTCAAGGCTATGGTTTTTCCAGTGGTCATGTATGGATGTGAGAGTTGGACTGTGAAGAAGGCTGAGTGCCGAAGAATTGATGCTTTTGAACTGTGGTGCTGGAGAAGACTCTTCAGAGTCCCTTGGACTGCAAGGAGATCCAACCAGTCCATTCTGAAGGAGATGAGCCTTTGGATTTCTTTGGAAGGAATGATGCTAAAGCTGAAACTCCAGTAATTTCGCCACCTCATGCGAAGGGTTGACTCATTGGAAAAGATTCTGATGCTGGGAGGGATTGGGGGCAGGAGGAGAAGAGGACGACAGAGGATGAGATGGCTGGATGGCATCAGTTACTTGATGGACGTGAGTCTGGGTGAACTCCAGGAGTTGGTGATGGACAGGGAGGCCTGGTGTACTGCGGTTCATGGGGTCGCAAAGAGTCAGACACAACGAAGCAACTGAACTGAACTGATATGTAAAATAGACAGCCAAGAAGGACCTACTGTGTAGCATAAGGAACTCTTCCCAATACTGTATAATAATCTACATGGGAAAAGATTCTAAAAATGAGTGGATATATGACATAAATCCACTTTGCTGTACACATGAAACACAATATTGTAACACAATATTGTAAATCAACTATACTCCAATAAAATTTTTAAAAAACATATAAATTTATGTTGAGGAGAAGCAATATTAGATAGGGCACACGAAGGTCACATCTCGAGTTTCTTTCCACTGGTTACCAGTCATGGATTTTGGCCAATATATTTTCTAATGGGGCTCAGTGGTAAAGAATCCATCTGTCAATGCAGGTGACACAGATTCGATCCCTGGGTCAGGAAGATCCCTTGGAGAAGGAAATGGCAACCTACCCCAGTATTCTTGCTTGGGAAACTCCATGGACAAAGGAGCCTGGTAAGCTACAGTCCATGGGATCTCACACACACACACATACACACAAATATGACAGAGACTAAACAACAATTTTCTAACGAGGACATTACAGCATGAGTTTAAAATGTAATTATGTAGAGAAGTGATTTACTAAGCTATAAAACAATAAACAAAGAAAGATTCTGGCATTTTAATCAGGATGGTAGTAGTTTGGAAGCATGAACTTTTATTGAAACTGGACAGTTAGTAATTTGTAACCCTGGTTATGAGAGCAACCTCACTGTGGATGCTGACGAAGCCCTTGTCTTGCAGAGGACATTAAATCACTTTCAGGGTCTCCCCTCAGGGCATCCCATGAGCATCACTGAAAGGAGAGTAGCAGAGAAGAATAACTGCTTTGCATCTGTCAAGTCTTCCACTTCTTCTTGAGTGATGAGCAGAGGTGGCACAGAAGCTGGGAATAAGAAGGCATCATTACTCTGAGACTCAGGCAGAGCAGTTGTTTTATACTGTCTCACAGGAAATTTCCTGGCCTCGAGATCATTTTAAGAGGCAGAGGAAATAGAAATTCTGTTCACAAGAGGCATCATGTGGCACTATTGGATTTTGGAAATGAGCGGTCCAGCCAATAGTGGCTTTGCTGGCCAGAGAATTTTTCTTGTAGTTCTTGCATGTATCAAATAAGCTGAAGTTAAATGTGAACATAATTGCTTTTTGGTTGTTGTCAGGATGGATGTATTTTTGATATGTACTGATTTTTTTTTAGGTCTAATCTGAAATCAGATCTAATTTCAGCAGACATTCTCCCTTTGAAGGAAGAAGTTAAGGATGCTTATATCTAGCTTTAAAAAAAAATCACTCAGGCTATTAAAATACATGTTTTCAGAGTCAAGATAAGAGATGGATGTTATTTGTTAAGTATAAATATATCTCACCAAGTGTAAAAACTTAGGAATTCTTTTAGACACATTCAACATTCAACTTCGGTTTTATACTGAGGCCCCTGTG
This sequence comes from Bos indicus, assembly GCF_029378745.1. Lineage (NCBI taxonomy): Eukaryota > Metazoa > Chordata > Mammalia > Artiodactyla > Bovidae > Bos > Bos indicus. The sequence continues at coordinate 10,835,835 of NC_091787.1, forward strand.
GAGAAGGCTGACTAATCTCAGTAGATTTGGAGGGCTTGTGTATTGACAGGGATAGGGTAGTTATGGAGGTAGTGAAGAGGTGGGGTAAGGGGAGGAAGTGGATTTTGCCCTTCATACACCTGGCCAGTCAAATATCAGCTGGCATGATTATTTTCTAGTCTAAGATCTATGTCTCCTTCCATTGAGAATCTTTCTCTTCTCAGCCACTCCCAAGCTCACAGAATGTATACTGAGTCTGTTTTCAAGAGAAATCACAGATATCTCCCTAATTAGCTACTTGTCTTTCCCTAGAAAGTCCATATGGCCATTTAATTTTACAATCTTGCATGCTCCTGAGTTCTAGCAGGGAAATGGACATAATTTGCCTCCTTCTTTGATCCGACAAATCTATTTCAAAGACATTTAAAAAATCTTTTTACCTAGAAATAATTTAAAATTTCCAGAAAAAAATCAAGAACAGTACAAAGTATCCTGTATATTCTTTATCCAATTTAGCTAATTTTTAATATGTTGCTGCATGTCTTTATACATATATATTTAAAATTAACAACACTGATGAATTGGTGAAGGTGAAAAAACTGGCTTAAAACTCAACATTCAAAAAACTAAGATCATGGAATCTGGTCCTATCACTTCATGGCAAATAGATGGGGAAACAATAGAAACAGTGACAGACTTTATTTTCTTGAACTCCAAAATCACTGCAGATGGTGACAGCAGCCATGAAATTAAAAGATTTTTGCTCCTTGGAAGCAAAGCTGTGACAAACCTAAACAGCATATTAAAAAGCAGAGATAATACTTTGCTGACAAAGGTCTGTATAGTCAAAGCTATGCTTTTTCCACTAGTCATGTATGGAGTGAGAGTTGGATGATAAAGAAGGTTGCACACCAAAGAACTGATGCTTTTGATCTGTTGTGTTGGACAGGAGAGGACTTCTTGAGGGTCCCTTGGCCTGCAAAGGTCCATCTAGTCAAGGCTATGGTTTTTCCAGTAGTCATGAATGGATGTGAGAGTTGGACCGTGAAGAAAGCTGAGCGCCGAAGAATTGATGCTTTTGAACTGTGGTGTTGGAGAAGACTCGTGTTTTTTTTTTTTTTTTTTTTAATTTATTTATTTTAATTGGAGGCTAATTACTGTACAATATTGTATTGGTTTTGCCATACATCAACATGAATCTGCCATGGGTGTACACATGTTCCCTATCCTGAACCCCCCTCTCACCTCCCTCCCCATATTATCCCTCTGGGTCATCCCAGTGCACAAGCCCCAAGAATCCTGTATCCTGCATTGAGCCTGAACTGGTGATTCATTTCTTATATGATATTATACGTGTTTCAATGCCATTCTCCTAAATCATCCCACCCTCTCCCTCTCCCAGAGAGTCCAAAAGACTGTTCTATAATCCATGTCTCTTTTGCTGTCTTGCTTACAGGGTTATCGTTACCATCTTTCTAAATTCCATATATATGCGTTAGTATACTCTATTGGTGTTTTTCTTTCTGGCTTACTTCACTCTGTATAATTGGCTCCAGTTTTATCCACCTCATTAGAACTGATTCAAATGTATTCTTTTTAATGGCTGAGTAATACTCCATTGTGTATATGTACCATAGCTTTCTTATCCATTCATCTGCTGATGGACCTCTAGGTTGCTTCCATATCCTGGCTATTAAAAACAGTGCTGTGATGAACATTGGGGTACACGTGTCTCTTTCAATTCTGGTTTCCTTGGTGTGTATGCCCAGCAATGGGATTGCTGGGTCGTATGGCAGTTCTATTTCCAGTTTTTTAAGGAATCTCCACACTGTTCTCCATAGTGGCTGTACTAGTTTGCATTCCCACCAACAGTGTAAGAGGGTTTCCTTTTCTCCACACCCTTTCCAGCACTTATTGCTTGTAGACTTTTGGATCATGGCCATTCTGACTGGCGTGAAATGGTACCTCATTGTGGTTTTGATTTGCATTTCTCTGATAATGAGTGACGTTGAGCATCTTTTCATGTGTTTGTTAGCCATCTGTATATCTTATTTGGAGAAATGTCTATTTAGTTCTTTGGCCCATTTTTTGATTGGATCGTTTATTTTTCTGGAATTGAGCTGCAGGAGTTGCTTGGATATTTTTGAGATTAGTTGTTTGTCAGTTGCTTCATTTGCTATTATTTTCTCCCATTCTGAAGGCTGTCTTTTCACCTTGCTTATAGTTTCTTTTGTTGTGCAGAAGCTTTTAATTTTAATTAGTTCCCATTTATTTATTTTTGCTTTTATTTCCAATATTCTGGGAGGTGAGTTATAGAGGATCCTGCTGTGATGTATGTCGGAGAGTGTTTTGCTTATGTTCTCCTCTAAGAGTTTTATAGTTTTTGGTCTTACATTTAAATCTTTAATCCATTTTGAGTTTATTTTTGTGTATGGTGTTATAAAGTGTTCTAGTTTCATTCTTTTACAAGTGTTGACCAGTTTTCCCAGCACCACTTGTTAAAGAGATTGTCTTTTCTCCATTGTATATTCTTGCCTCCTTTGTCAAAGATAAGGTGTCCATAGGTGCATCCCTTGGACAGCAAGGAGATCCAACCAGTCCATTCTAAAGGAGATCAGTCCTGGGTGTTCTTTGGAAGGAATGATGCTAAAGCTGAAACTCCAGTACTTTGGCCACCTCATGCGAAGAGATGACTCATTGGTAAAGACTCTGATGCTGGGAGGGATTAGGGGCAGAAGGAGAAGGGGACGACAGAGGATGAGATGGCTGGATGACATCCCGACTCGATGGACATGAGTTTGAGTGAACTCCGGGAGTTGGTGATGGACAGGGAGGCCTGGCGTGCTGCAATTCACGGGATCACAGTCGAACATGACTGAATGACTGAACTGAACTGAACTGGCTTGCAAGGAGATCAAACCAATCCATTCTAAAGGAAATTAACCCTGAATTAGAAGGACTGATGCTGAAGCTCTAATACTTTGGTCACCTGATGCAAAGAGCTGACTCACTAGAAAAGACCCTAATATTGGGAAAGATTGTAGGTAGGAGAAGAAGGGGACGACAGAGGATGAGATGGTTGGATGGCATCACTGACTCAATGGGCATGAGTTTGAGCAGGCTCCAGGAGATGGTGAAGGACAGGCAGGCCTCACATGCTGCAGTCCATGGGGTCATAAAGAGTCAGACATGACTGAGCGACTGAACAACAAGCACTGCTTTATCATTCTCCCTCTCTTAATACACATTTTAATTCTCAACTCTTTGAAGTAAGTCACATGAATCATTCCATTTTACCCCATAATATTTCAATGTGTATTTCCTCAGAACAAGTAGTCTCCTACATAGCCATAGTTCAGCTAGTAAACTCAGGAAATTTAACCCTGGTACAATGTTTTAATGTCATCTACAGTCCATATTTCAACTAGTCAGTGTTTCGGTTTCATCAATTGTTCCAATTATGTCCTTTCTGTACCCATTTTCCTAGTCTAGTTATATTGCATTTGGGTGTCATTTTTGTTGAATATAATTTAATGTAGAACAATTCAACAGTTTTTCTTTTTCTCTCATATTATGGGTATTTGTGAAGAACTCCATAAAATAACATCTCTCCATTTCAGATTCTTCAAAGTTTCCTCAAGATTTGTGTTTCATTAGAACACAGCACGAGTGACATTTTGTCCTCCTCAGATTGCATAGGTTTCTGTGTGGCCCTTACTGGAGATGGTAACTTTGAGCATTTGGTTAAAGTTTTGTCCCATTTCTCTACTACATAATTTTTTCTGTCAATAATAAGTATATTGTAAGGAAATGCTTTGAAATTATATGATATTCTGTTTCTTATCAAAACTGGCCCCCCTCAACTATTGATGATGCTTGCTTAAATTGGTTTTTACCATGACAGGATAAATAACAATTTTTTGATCCATCATTCTTTTATAAGTTGATACATGAGGATAAAAAAGAGCCTTCTTTCCCTTTACATCTACCTATTACCTACCTATCTACCTACCTACCTGTCATCTACATATTATCTACATATCTACCTACCCATCAATCATTTATTTATATATCATCTATCTAATCTATCATCCCTATTATCAGTATAAACTCATGGATCTTTACTTATATAATAAATTATAAGCTCTTAATATCCTTATTTATTTTGATGATAAAATTGCTATGCATTTGTCCAACAAGACTCCCAGGCTTGCTCGTGTCTTTCTGACATGTTCCTTTTCCATTGGGGAGCACCTTAGCTGTGACACAAGATGTTCTATGCTTATCTTATCCATTTGTGGCACCAGCCCCACAGTCATTCATTTTTCCAAGGATGCTAATTCTTTTTCATTAAGAATGATATTTAGAAACCAATTTCTGGGGCCTAGATGTACTCTTTGCTTCTGCGCTCTTTCAAAGGACAGAGTTAGAAACGCACATGGAACTGTGAATCCCATAGTGTTTCTGCCTAACTCATTCCATAATTGTAGCTCCTTTTCTTCCACAGTGAGACCTTGACTGCCAACCACATCCATATTTATTTACTCAATCTTACAATACATACAAAATAGTTTCAGAATCGTCATTCCTGTATTAACTCCACAATATAAACAAACAGATCAAGACTGGTTTGCAGCTCTTTATCTTTCTTTGAATGAGGGCAGATACAACCAAAATACAATATGCAATTTTACTTGGATGGGATTTATTGTTTTCCCCTCAGTAGACTTACTCATTTGAAACAATGCATCAGTTCTAGGGTTCCACCGATTCTTGTTGATTTAGTGTTATTTTTTAATATGTTGAACATTAATATGAAAAAAGCAAAACTATACAAGAAAATAGACTCAGACAAGGGTCCTTCCCTTTTCCGTACTTCATAATTCTTTTACTTTATTTTCAAATCCCTTATAATTAGCCAGTTTAAATTACTTTCTGGTGGATTCCACCTGTATTTATTTTTGAAAAATTAAAAAGAACATGTATACCTTCTTGTTTCCCTTCTGATTTTAATATATATATTGCAGAAAGGGGGACCCCTTCCAGGCCCTGAAACTGGGCTCTTATCTAACACTTGGAAATGAATTGTCCAAGGAGATACATGTGCTGACAAAGCAAGAGATTTTACTGGGAAAGGGCACCTGGGTGGAGAGCAGTAGGGTAAGGGAACCCAGGAGAACAGCTCTGCCACATGGCTTCCAGCCTCAGGTTTTATGGTGATGAGATTAGTCTTTAGCAAATCTTTCTGACTCAGAGTCCTTCCTGGTCGTGCACACCTTGTTCAGCCAAGATGGATGCCAGAGAGAAGGATTCTGGGAGGTGGTAGGACATGTGGTGTCTCCTTATGACCTTTCCCAAACTCTTCCGGTTGGTAGTGGCTTATTAGTTCCGCCTTACCGCCTGTCGTAAAACAACTCATGCAAATGGTTACTATGGTGCCTGGCCAGGGTGGCTGGTTTCAGTCAGTGTGCTTCCCCTAACATATATACTAAAATTTTCAGGCTGTGAGTCATACTTAGTAAGAATCCCTAGCAAAAAGCACTTTGGTCTTGTCACTTCAATCATATCCTGGAACTCACTCATCATTTCATAGAGATATTTTTATTCCTTTTTACAGATGCAGTTTCCTAACATTTCTCTTATGCTTGCCCATTTAGATAGCTTCCAGTATTTTATAATTATAAATACTGCTGCAAGAAATGACCTTCTATGGAGGTATTTTTATATTGTTGGAGGTATAATCTCAGAGCAAATTCTTAGAGGAAGAGCCAGATCTCCTTGGGAAAATGCCTGATTCTGGGCTTGGAACAGGGAATGTGTGAAGTAATTTGAATATCTTCTGACAGAAAGTAAGATAGTGCTCTGAAAGTGATGGGAGCAAATCAAAAAGACCCAAGGGCAAGTTTGAATGAGTTCTCGACAAATCTGGTACAACTTGAGCATCAAGATAAGTGAGTGTTCTAGGGTGAATGTCAATGTAGGTTTTGGGACAAATTGTTGACAAATTCCCCTCTATAGAGGTCATATTTTTGGTAATCCCCTTCAGTAGTACATGGAGTGCATCATTCTTCATTCTAATAACAGAGAGGAATAGTCAAGACCTTGAATTTTTGTCAATCTGATGATGAGAAATGATATATCATATGGTTTTGTCTTCTTTTACTATGTATGAGATGGAACAGCTTTTCATATGTTTGTGTCATTTTTGCATTGTTGTTTAATCAGTAAATCATGTCCAACTCTTTACGACCCCATGGACTGCAGCCCACCAGGCTCCTCTGTCCATGGGATTTCCCAAGCAAGAATATTGAAGTGGGTTGCATTCCCTTCTCCAAGGGCTCTTCCTGACCTAGGGATCAAACCCATGTCTCCTGCACTGGCAGGCAGATTGTTTCTCTGTTCCAGTCTGTTTCCTATGTTTTCTCTAGAATTTGTGGGTTTTGTTTTCTTAATTTTTAAATGCTCCTATTTGTGTAGTAGGGATATTAGTCTGTCATATATGTTGCAAATATTTGCTTCCAATTTGTCTTTTTACTTTGCTTATGTTGTTTTTCAATTCAAAATAAAGTATTTAAAATTTGTTTGTATAGTCAACTTCTCAACCTTTTCTCTGTGTGTATGTGTGTGTGTGTGTGTATGAACCTTCTTTTTGTTATAATTAGAAAACCTTCCTTTACTCTGAGGTTACAGTGAAATTCACCTGTTTTCTTCTAACACTTAAGTAATTGCATTTATCACATTTAGATTGCTGAGTCACTGGGACTTAGACTTCTTTTTTCTCTATTGTGTTTCACTGGCTTGATTTACATTTCCCTCCCATTTTGCTTCCTAACATTTTGCATTCTTGGTGAATGTAAGATGTTATTCTTCATGTCCCTTTTACCCTGGCATGCTTTTAGTTTCCATTTTGTGCTGAGGATGGGCCTGGTTTATAGAAAGAGCTTTAAACAATCCTTATCATTTTGCTGTTTAGGATCTAGAAAAGTGCAGTTGGAAGAAACCAATAGAAATATAAATGTAAGTCATACATGGATTTTTACATTTTTTTACTCAGTTCAGTTCAGTCGCTGAGTCGTGTCCGACTCTTCGCGACCCCATGAATCGCAGCACTCCAGGCCTTCCTGTCCATCACCAACTCCCAGAGTTCACCCAGACTCACGTCCATTGAGTCAGTGATGCCATCCAGCCATCTCATCCTCTGTCGTCCCCTTCTCCTCCTGCCCCCAATCCCTCCCAGATTTTTTTACTAGCCGTATTAAAAAAAGTCAATATAACAGGAGAAATTAATTTTAATAATATATTTAAGTTATACATACAAAAATAACCATTTCAGCAAGTAATTAATGTAAAATATTTTATAAATTTTCCCTATTAAATCTTCAAAATCTGTTGTGTATTTTACACTCAAAACCACCTAATTAGAACTAGCCATATTCAAGTGCCCAAAAGCCACATGTAGCCAGCTGCTATCACATTGCATGACAAAGAACTAGATAATTCTGCTTATTCTCATGGAGAATACTCTGGCTTAGATCAGTATGTCTAGCATCAAAAATTTGGGAGAACTAATCCAGAAGGAGGATTTTAAATGGTTCTGTGAACTTTTAGAAATCCCTGGATGAAAATTCCGATGATGCAATCCTCCAAACAAGGGCACAAGGATCCCTGTTTGTCGGTTCCCTTTTATGGCTTTTTTATATGTGTTCTTAAGAGTCTGAACAGGCTGTGGGGAGCATGCACAACAAGATAGCTTTGCTGGCAGGCTGCATTACAAGCATTATGGTACAAAGCTTTCTTTCTTTTTTTTTTTTTTGTACTGACCTATGGCAACTTCATTGGTAAACTTATCAAGACTCAATAAATTTGATTGGTTTTTATTACCTTGATGACTTCAGGGAGGTCATGGCCATTAGATAGGCATTCTAATGTTGGGGAAAGTTAAATTTATTTTTAAAGTAATCCCTATGAATTTAGAAACGTGACTGGGGACCATTTTCTATGGGTCAATATTGGATCATCTATTTCTTAAAAAATGGTGACCAATCATTCTGAAATGGAATAAGTTCTAAACTGAAGATTATTTGGCTGGCACTGAGCAATGTTTATTGTATGATCACTCTATTTCCAAGACACATTTGAAAAATGGATCATGGGTTATAAAACTGCTGCAGTACAGGATATCACAAATCAGAGGGAAGAAGAAACACTGTAAAGACTTGACAAAAATCTCAAAAAAAAAAATGTTCTAAGGCTAGCAGAGTATTCTTAATTCTCTATTCAAAATCTTTTGTGAAATGAAAAAGAGGAGAACCTTGTAAAACTTACACATACATACAGTATTTGTGTGCAATTTCAGGGCTGACTGAAGATTTAGTGTTCACAGACCTAAGAATGGGAGGTTGAGTTGGGGCAGGGGAGCTGATCTTAAGTTCATTCTTACTCAGAGCAAAATGTAGCTATTTTACAATCTATCAGGATAAGAGAGACAGAAAGAAACAGGGGTCTTTATTTGTGGTTTTAAGAAACCCAAGATCAGAATCTTTAGTCAATGAGTCATTCCTACTTATTTAGAGCCCCTAGTACCTCTAACGCTATGAGGAGAAGCCTATAAAAGAAGAGTCATAAATACTTTATACTCAGGAAGAAAATACAGAATATGACTGCATACTCAGAAGTGACGTTCTATACTGTAGATTTACAAATACAGATTACAAAACCATTTATAAATACTAAGGAAAAATATATTATACAGAATATATTGATAGGACTTACTTGGCTTTTACTTTTGATTTTCCATAAATATAATTCATGATCAGGGATCAGAAATTCACTATGACATTTTGCTAAAGGGACCATAGTTTAAGCTTACTGGCCTAGTTCCTTCTTGCTTTTGCAGAAAAGTTCCTTTATAGTCAGGAAGGAGCAGCTGCCGGCAAGCAGTCAAGCAGACAAGTTTCTGAGGCTGTCTCTCAAAGGATGTTATGTCTTTGGGCTAAGATATTCTGGGAATAAAAAGCCTATTGACTTTGGCTGAACCCTGTGAAACAATATCACTGCTGACTGCAGCATCTACTCCTCAGAACATCTAAAGCAAATACTTGCACTGCACAGAAAGGCATTTTGTTTAGTTTTCTGACAGCTATGGATCCTAGAGACTTGGTCTCCTGGGTCATTCATGCTGCATACAAAGTGAAAGTATTTTCTACTTCCTCCAAACTTTAAATAAAAATATGAACAGTGTTTGTATTTGGGGCCCTACCACAGAGTTACAAACCAGACTCCCAGAAAACCCAAACCTCCAGTGGAAGTAACCTGGCTTTGTGTTTTCTAACAATGGCCATGTCCCAGTTGGGACCTGAAACACACACACCTTTTATCAGGGTACGTATTCGAAAAAAACTCTTTGTGAAGAGAAGGTGTTTGGTAACATGAAGAAGCAGACAGAACAAACAGTCAATAGACAGAACTGAATCCAACTGGCTGTGAGGCTGTGGACCTGTCTTTCATTCTCAAAAGCACAGGTTTAATGTAAAGGTGAATGAGTAAATGGACATAAAGGAGTTTTGAAAACTAACTCAAAGTAAATATTATCTGAACTAGACTATTTCTGGGAATTCCTTTTTATTTTACTGAATGATCAGAAAAATCTCAATATAGACACAAGACAATGTAATAGGATTGTGGTTGTTTAGAGCTCCCTGGGAATGATATGATAGACGCAAACCAGTGAGGGGTTTTCCACTCTTTACTTCCCAGGCTTCCTAGGCTTGTCCTCCCAGAGGACTGCATTTATAAGGTAGTAGCTATCAATAATCTCAGATATGCAGATGATACCACCCTTATGGCAGAAAGTGAAGAAGAACTAAAGAGCCTCTTGATGAAAGTGAAAGAGGAGAGTGAAAAAGTTGGCTTAAAGCTCAACCTTCAGAAAATGAAGATCATGGCATCTGATTCTATCACTTCATGGCAAATAGATGGGGAAACAGTGGAAACAGTGTCTGACTTTATTTATCTGGGCTCCAAAATCATTGCAGATGGTGATTGCAGCCATGAAATTAAAAGACACTTACTCCTTGGAAAGAAAGATATGACCAACATAGACAGCATATTAAAAAGCAGAGACATTACTTTGTCAACAAAGTTCCATCTAGTCAAGGCTATGGTTTTTCCAGTGGTCATGTATGGATGTGAGAGTTGGATGGTAAAGAAAGCTGAGCGCTGAAGAATTGATGCTTTTGAACTGTGGTGTTAGAGAAGACTCTTGAGAGTCCCTTAGACTGCAAGGAGATCCAACCAGTCCATCCTAAAGGAGATCAGTCCTGGGTATTCATTGGAAGGACGGATGTTGAAGCTGAAACTCCAGTAGTTTGGCTACTTGATGTGAAGAGCTGACTCATTGGAAAAGACCCTGATGCTGGGAAAGATTGAGGGCAGGAGGAGAAGGGGATGACAGAGGATGAGAGGGTTGGATGGCATGATGGACTCAATGGACATGGGTTTGGGTAGACTCTGGCAGTTGGTGATGGACAGGAAGGCCTGGTGTGCTGCATTTCATGGGATTGCAAAGAGTCGGACACCACAGAGTGATTGAACTGAACTGAACTCTGCATATAAATCAAATAAGCAGGGTGACAATGTACAGCCTTGAGGAACTCTATTCTCAATTATGAACCAGTCTGTTGTTTCATTTCTGGTTCTAACTGTTGCTTCTTGACCTGCATACAGATTTCTCAGGAGGCAGGTAAGGTGGTCTGGTATTCTCAAATCTTTAAGAATTTTTCACAGTTTGTTTTGGTCCACACAGTCAAAGGATTTAGTGCAATCAATGAAGGAGAAGTAGAAGTTTTTCTGGAACTCTCTTGATTTTTCTCTGATCCAACAAATCTTGGCCTCTGATTCCTCTGTCTTTTCTAAATCCAGCTTGTACATCTGGAAGTTCTCAGTTTATGTACTGTTGAAGCCTGCTTGAAGGATTTTGAGCATTATCTTACTAGCATGTGAAATGAGTGCAATTGTACAGTAGTTTGAACATTCTTTGGCATTGCCATTCTTTGGGACTGGAATGAAAATTGACCTTTTCTAGTCCTGTGGCCACTGCTGAGTTTTCCAAATTTTCTGGCAGATTGAGTGCAACACTTTATCAGCAACATCTTTTTGGATTTGAAAATAGCTCAGCTGGAATTCCATCACCTCCACTAGCTTTCATCATAGTAATGCTTCTTAAGGCCCACTTGACTTCACATTCCAGGATGTCTAGCTGTAGTTGAGTGACCACACCAGCATGGTTATTCAGGTACTTAAGATTTTTGTATAGTTCTTCTGTGTATTCTTGCCAACTCTTCTTAATCTCTTGTGCTTCTGTTACGGCCTTACCACTTCTCTCCTTCACTGTACCTATCCGTGCATGATACCTTTCCTTGATATATCTGATTTTCACAAAGAGATCTCTAGTCTTTCCTATGCTATTGCTTTCCTTTATTTCTCTGCACTGTTCATTTAAGAAGGCCTTCTTATCTCTCCTTGCTATTCTCTGGAATTCTGTGTTCAGTTGGGTATATCTTTCCCATCCTCCCTTGCCCTTCGCTTCTCTTCTTTCCACAGCTGTTTGTAAAGCCTCCTCAGACAATCACTTTGCCCTCTTGTCTTTATTTTTCTTTGGGATTATTTTGGTCACTGCCTCTTGTACAATGTTATGAACCTCTGTCAATAGTTCTTCAGGCACTCTGTCTATCAGATCTAAACCTCTGAATCTTTTCATCACCTCCAAAAGGGATTTAGGTCATACCTGAATGCCCTAGTGGTTTTCCCTACTTTCTTCACTTTAAGCCTGAATTTTGCAATACAGAGCTCATGATCTGAGCCACAGTCAGCTCCAGGTCTTGTTTTTGCTGACATTAAGTTTGTCACTTACTGCATGGAGAATCCCTACTATTGTTATATGGTATTATCCTGGAGATGTCTACAGATAAAAAAATGGATTAAGTGTGACACAGCCCATGAGAGGCAGAGCTGGGATGTGAAACTTTAGCTGCTTGCATGGCTCCACATTCTAATCTATTTCATTGCATCCAGTGGTTTCCTATGGTCTCCCACATCAACAAAACAACTGTAGCGAAAACATTTTCCAGCTAATTAGCTAAGACCCTGACTAGTAGCAGGTAGGAGATTTCAGTAACTACCTTGCTCCCCATCACTTTTAATTTCATTCCCTGAATGTACCATGCATCCTTGCCTCTCACCTGTTTGCTGTTCCACTTATTGCACCATGTATATAAATTCTGGCCATGCTTTCTTCCATTTTTAGGCTTTGGGATTTCTTTTAGGTTCTCTTTCCAGGGCTCTGGGAGGAGGCAGAGGCTCACATATTATAAGTCATCAACAAACTATAGCCACCATCATCATTAATATTATAGAACTCTGGCTTTACTCCAGTTATTTTTTTTTTAATTTTTTTAAAGCAGCAATTTCCTAGTTCCAACCACCTCAATTCTTTGCAAACACATAACAAAAGCTAGACCTGCATATGACCTTTTTCAGGATAAGGTGACTGTTAAGCTGAAATTCAACTTTCAGCATTAAACGTACAAATCATTTGGATCCTAACACTGAGGAAGGTTTTAAAAAATGTGCATGAGCTTTCCACCTTATGTCAGAATCTTTCCAGGAAGGTTATAAAATTTAATTTTCTTCTATTTTGTGGGTTTATATGTATGTTTTCAAAAGTCTATCATCTCAGTTTATACAGAATATTTTTTAAAAAAAATCTTCAAATATTCTAGACTGGCATATAGCTCAAGTTAAAATTTTAAGAAAAAGGAGGAAAAGACATGCAAAGTGGACTATGCTGATTTAAAGTAACATCTGTTCCGCTTTTTGAATATTTTTTTGAACATAGCTTATTTTTTACACAAAAATAAAACTCAAGGAAAAAATGTTCAGATATGATTCTTAGGATAGGTACTTTATACATGTGATAGATAGATAGATGCCCTTTAAGACAGAACCCTATAGTAACATCCTGAGTGTATTAGATGCTAGTCTATTCAATTTATTATTATTATTACATTTGACTCTATGATGCTTATTTAATCATTTTTCCTGACTTTAAACATTCTTCCCTATCCTTTGTACTATAGGAAATACATTATTAATGAAAATAAAAGAGGTAGAATACTCTATTTTTACTGCTATCACAACACTAACTTAATACCTGTGTATATAAATTCTCAGCTATTTTTTAAATGGAAATACTAATACCTACATATTTCTGCTTTGCAGAGTTAGCTAGTAATTGATCATATATGAAAATACTTCATAAACTGAATAACTTGGACAACTTTGTATTTTATCTTCTAGACTCAGTATTTGTTATCATTTCTCTTCCTTTCTATCCCAGCCATGTTACACTTTTCCTGCCCCAGGGCTTCATTTATATTTTCCCTTTTTCTGGAAGGCCTTTCAATCTACTGTGTGTTTATCCAAATCTCTTCTTTCAAGACTCAGTTCAGATCTTGGCTCTACAGTAATGCCATTATCTCTCCAACTCAAAAATCCCATAGCAAGAGATCAAATCAAGATGGTGGATTAGAGGGACATGAGTGCAATCATCTCCTCCTATGAGAGCACCAAAATCGCAATGAGCTGTTGAACAATCATCAATAGGGGAACACTGGAACCCACCAAAAAAAGACACCCCAAGTCCAAAGACAAAGGAGAAGCTGCAACAAGTTGGTAGGAGGGGCACAATCACAATAAAATCAAATCCCATACCCATTGGGTGGGTGACCCACAAACTGGAGGTAAGAAGTTCTCCCATTGTGGTGAAGGTTCTGAACCCTGTGTCAGGCTTCCCAGCCTGGGGGATCCAGCAAAGGGATTAAGAACCCCCAGGGAATCTGTCTTTGAAGGTCATCAAGATTTGATTATAGGACTTCCACAGGACTGGGGTTAACAGAAACTCCACTCTTGGCAGGCACAAAATCTTGCATGCACCAGGACCCTACAGGAGATGACCAGATCTACATGCTAGTGCTGGAGGGTCTCCTGTGGAGGTGTGAGTCAGCAGTGGCTCACTGTGGGGACAGAGGCACTGGCAGCAGTGATCCTGGAAGGTGACCCTTGGCAAGTGAGTCCTCTTGGAGGCTTCCATTAACCCTGCCATAGAGCCTGTACCAAGGCTGGGTTGCCTCAGCCCAAACAGCTAACAAGAAGAGAGTGTAGCCCCACCCATCAACAGATAAATGGATTAAAGCTTTACTGAGCAGGACCCTGCCTACCAGAACAATAACCTGTTTTTCCCACTGCCAGTCCTCATCAGCCTCATCCACCAGAGGGCAGATAGAAGAATCAAGAAGAACTATAATCCCACAGCCTCCAGAATGAAAACCACAACCATAGAAAGTTAATAAAAATGAAAAGCAGATTATCTCCCAGATGAAAGAACAAGATAAAACCCCCCAAAAAACAACTAAATGGAAGTGCAGACAACAACTTTGTAGAAAAAGAATTCAAAAATAATGAATAGTGCAGATGATCCAGGATCTTGGAAAAAGAAGGGGCAAGATGAAAGAAATGTCTACCAAAGACCTAGAAAAACTAAAGAACAAACATGAATGATAATTGGAAGAAATTAATAGCAGAATAATTGAGGCAGAAGAATGGATAAGTGACCTGGAAGACAAAATGGTGGAAACCACACAAAGCAGAATATAGAAAGATGAAAAAAATGAAGACAGCCTAAGAGTCCTCTGGGACAACATTAAACAGACCAACATTTGCATTATAGGGGTCCCAGCAGAACAGAGAGAAAAAGAACTCAAGGAAATATTTGAGGAGATAATAGCTGAAAACTTCCCTAACATGGGAAAAGAAACAGTCAGCCAAGCCCAAGAAGCACACAGTCCCAGGCAGGATAAACCCAAGGAGAAACACACCAATACAGATTAGATATTAATCAAGCTGACCTAAATTAAAGACAAAGGTAAAATAATAAAAGCAACAAGGGAAAAAAAGACAGATAACATACAAGGGAACTCCCATAAGGTTATAAGTTGATTTCTCAACAGAAACTTGACAAGCCAGAAGGGAATGGCATGAAGTATTTCAAGTGAAGAAAGGGAAGAAACTATAACCAAGAACACTCAACTCAGCAAGACACTCATTTGGATTTGATGGAGAAATGAAAAGCTTTCTGGACAAGAGACAAACAAAAGTTAAGAGAATTTAGCACCACCAAACCAGCTTTACAACAAATGTTAAAGGAACTTCTCTAGGCATGGAACTCAAGAGAAGGAAGAGACCAACAAAGAATAAACCCAAAACAATTAAGAAAATGGTAACAGGATCATACATATCAATAATCACCTTAACTGTAAATGGAGTAAATGCACCGACTAAAAGACATAGACTGGCTGGGTGGAAGAAAACATGTGCTTGTTTGCACTTCCATTTACCACATCACTCTCCTTAAACCCCTAAATCATACATAATTATTTTGTCCCTCCATCCATCCAATGTTCAGTCATGTCCAACTCTTTGTGACCCTCTGGACTGTAGACCACTTGGTTCCTCTGTCCATGGGATTTTCCAGGCAAGAATACAGGAGTGGGTTGCCATTTCCTCTTCCAGAGTATCTTCCCAACCCAGGGATTGAACCTGTATCTCCTCCATTTCAGGCGGATTCTTTACTGCTTGAGCCATTATGACTGTTTGGTTAGTCATGTTACCATCATGGCTTGCAATTGTAATTATCTTTTATTTTTTGTCTGCCTATTGATTGTGAAAACTGATAAACATCTTTTACTATTGAGATTATGTAACTATTATTCATGGCTCCAAAATCACTGCAGATGGTGATTGCAGCCATGAAATTAAAAGATGCTTACTCCTTGGAAGGAAAGTTATGACCAACCCAGATAGCATATTCAAAAGCAGAGACATTACTTTGCCAACAAAGGTCCGTCTAGTCAAGGCTATGATTTTTCCTGTGGTCATGTATGGATGTGAGAGTTGGACTGTGAAGAAGGCTGAGCTCTGAAGAATTGATGCTTTTGAGCTGTGGTGTTGGAGAAGACTCTTGAGAGTCCCTTGGACTGCAAGGAGATCCAACCAGTCCATTCTAAAGGAGATCAGTCCTGGGTATTCTTTGGAAGGAATGATGCTAAAGTTGAAACTCCAGTATTTTCGCCACCTCACCATCTCATGAGAAAAGCTAACTCATTGGAAAAGACTCTGATGCTGGAGGGATTGGGGGCAGAAGGAGAAGGGGATGACAGGGGATGAGATGGCTGGATGGCATCACTGACTTGATGGACGTGAGTCTGGGTGAACTCCGGGAGTTGGTGATGGACAGGGAGGCCTGGCGTGCTGTGGTTCATGGGGTTGCAGAGTCAGACAAAAAGCGACTGAACTGAACTGAACTATTATTCATTATAATACCACTGTATCATGATTGGTCAACAGAAAATAACAGAATTCTATTATCACTGAAACTACCATTTAATAGAAAAACCTGTAATCACTTTTAAAAAATCAGATACACATTCCTATTATCTTGGAATTTGTTGTAAAATACAAATGCCCAGGTATTGTTTTTTACTCAAAAACTCCAGATATGATTCTAATGAGTAGCCATATTTTTTAAAAAATGGACTATATGATGATCTTTTACTTTTATCTAGCTTGTTTCACTTTTTCTATTTCATATTCAGGGCTTTCATTTCATTTATGTTTTTCAATTTCTCCATCTCTTCTTTTTTTAGGCTCTTTCTCAAGCCTTTATCAAGTGTAGTAAAAAAGCTTTGTGTGTGTGTGCATATATACATATATATTAAGTATAATATATGTATTTTAGAAAACATGAATTTTTCCTTAGCTAAAAAATTTATAACATTTTGGTTTCACTTGTTTGACTAAGTATGAATAGAATACTAGATTTCTAATTTATATTTATTCAAAACTTTGATATAGTTCCATTTATTCTAGCATCTAGTATTATTGCTAAAAGTCTAGAAATATTATTTTAGTGATTTTTAAAAAGGTTTTTGAATGAGGCTTGAAATTCTAATCCAATTCTGAAAATATAAAGAAATATCATGCTGGAAAAAACACCAGGAAAGTAGCATGTGATACAGTATTAACTAAAACACAAATTTAGTTCAAATTTACAAAATTTTATGTTAGGGTCCATTATTTGTTTTCATATCTTATTCAAGATTCCACACTGTATTTAGTTGCATTGAACAGCTTCAGTGCATGCAACAAAATCTGGTAAATTCTCTTTTAGTTTTTATTCTGTTACAAATATTTTCTAATCTTCCTTGTTATGGCTTCTCAGACACATCAATCACTTAAAAGTGGACATTTAATTTCCAAATACATGGCGTATTTAAAGTATTCTTGATATTAATTTCTCATTTAAATGCTTTCTTCTCTGCAATCACCCTCTGTGATTTTTCACACAGAATCACCCTCTGTGTTCTTTGAACCTTCCCGAGGCTTTCAATGGCTAAGTCAAAGATCCCTTTTGGCAAATGTCACTTTGCATTTGAAAATACGTGGGTTCTTTTCAAATATCTTTTGATATTGATTTCTAATATAATTCCACAGTGATAAGAGAACAGGCTCTGTATGATTTCAATACCTTTAGACCATGAAATTTTTGTACCTTGTTTTGTGACCCTGGATATGTTCCAGTGTCTCCTGGTTTATAATATATGGAACTTGAATAGAATTTGTACCCTGCTGTTGTGCGGAAATTGTGTAAATCTTGATTATGTTGAACTGGTTCACTGTGGTTTTCAGGTCTACTTTATCTTTCTACTTTTCTCTCTATCCTTTCTATTAATCTTTGAGAATTGATATTGAAACTCCAACTAAATATCTTAATTTATCTATTTAAAAATAATTGTAATACATAGCGGAACTATATGCAACTTTGTTCTATATTTTTCAAATCTCCTGTAAATGTGTTATCATATTTTCATAATTTAGAAAAAAATCCTTTAGCATATAATACCTGAACCATACAATTTATTCAATTTTTTTCAGGAGCCCATGCTCAGCATTTGAGAGCAAATGTTTGCTTAGTTACCCTTTATTAGGCATTATGCATCCCAATGATGAGTATACAGTGAACCTAAAATGATTATTTTTTTACACATATGAGAACAATATTTAATTGGTCCAACTAGATTACCATCTACTCAAGAGCAGCAACACTGTCTTGTATCCTGATAGTACTGCATATTCTGGCTCCTTCAACTTTACTTTTGTTTGGCATACTGGTAGATGTCACGATTTTAGGTGGGTTATTTTCACCCAAGTTAACAAAGTGTAACACGGATTCAACTTACAGTTTGTTCACTGAGTTGCTTTTTGTTATTTATGGTTCACTTGTTTCTGCTGACAATCCAGTCTCTCAGAAACACGTAAAAGTAGCTAGTACACCTTTGATGTAATGGCTGTGATACATTATATGGCTTGTGTCTTAATTGGAGTCAGGCTGACAGAGGATTGATTCTCCCTCTATCACTTCCTAGCTCTGCAACCATAGGTGAATAGCATAACCTTCCCTAGTCTCATGTCATTAGGTATAACATGGGGATTTCAATTATATCAACTTCAGAAAGTTGATTGTAATCCTTAAATGAGGGTTATTATGAAGAATAAATGACGTAGTATGTGAAACACACCAATAATAAGAGATTCCTGCGGTGGTAGGCATGATATAAGTGCATGTTGTACATACATAGCTCATGAGAGAAGTTCAGTTCAGTCGCTCAGTCGTGTCCGACAGTTCAGTTCAGTTCAGTTCAGTTCAATTGCTCAGTCATGTCCGACTCTTTGCGACCTCATGGACTGCAGCACGCCAGGCTTCCGTGTCCATCACCAACTCTAGGAGCTTACTAAAAATCATATCCATCGAGTCAGTGATGCTATCCAACCATCTCATCCTCTGTCATCCCTGTCTCCTCCTGCCTTCAATCTTCCCCAGGACCAGGGTTTTTTTCCGATGAGTCTGTTCATGGCATCAGGTCGCCAAAGTAATGCAGTTTCAGCATCAGCATCAGTCCTTCTAATGAATACTCAGACTCATTTCCTTTAGGATGGACTGGTTGGATCTCCTTGCAGTCCAGGGGACTCTCAAGAGTCTTTTCCAACATCACAGTTCAAATGCATCAATTTTTCTGTGCTCAGCTCTCTTTATAGTCCAACTCTCACATCCATACATGACCACTGGAAAAACCATAGCCTTGACTAGATGGACTTTTGTTGGCAAAGTAATGTCTCTGGTTTTGAATATGCTGTCTAGGTTGGTCATAACTTTCCTTCCAGGGAGTAAGTGTCTTTTAATTTCATGGCTGCAATCACCATCTGCAGTGATTTTGGAGCCCCCAAAATAAAGTCTGACACTGTTTCCACTGTTTCCCCATCTATTTGCCATGAAGTGATGGGACTGGATGCCATGATCTTAGTTTTCTGAAGGTTGAGCTTTAAGCCAACTTTTTCACTCTCCTCTTTCACTTTCATCAAAAGGCTCTTTAGTTCTTCTTCACTTTCTGCCATAAGGGTGGTGTCATCTGCATATCTGAAGTTATTGGTATTTCTCCAAGCAATCTTGATTCCAGCTTGTGCTTCACCCAGCCCAACATTTCTCATGATGTACTCTGCATATAAGTTAAATAAGCAGGGTAACAATATACAGCCTTGACGTACTCCTTTCCCGATTAGGAACCAGTCTGTATAGTTCCATGTCTAGTTCTAACCATTGCTTTTTTTTTTTTTTTTAGTGGTCATTTTGTCTTTATTTACATTCATATCTTAATGCAGACAGACACAAATATAGAAATAAAATGAAATTAACAAAAATTTTAAACTCATAACAGTGGGTATAGTTTAGTTTAAAAAATAATAAAGGGACTAGATATCCTGAAAAATTTTCCACTAAAACACATACAGTACTGAATGAAATACTTCACATATCTTTTATATTTATGGCTCATTTGAATTCTCAGAGAAAGCAGAGTGCGAAGCTGATGCCAAATCTTCAGCTACTCAGGGCATTTGACAATCTGATGCCTTGAAGCTTGGGTATGAAGGTGGGTGGATGGGGGTGGGGTGGGGAAGCAAGATGTGAAGAAGGAACTGAGACCCCAGATTAAAACTGGGACCCCTGAAGGTCTGTGCCCTGAGTCAAAGTTTGCTGTATTATTCTTTATACATTTTTTTAAATTTTATTTTATTTTTTTAAAATTTTATTTTTTAACTTTACAATATTGTATTGGTTTTGCCATATATCAACATGAATCCGCCACAGGTATACACGTGTTCCCCATCCTGAACCCTCCTCCCTCTTCCCTCCCCATACCATCCCTCTGGGTTGTCCCAGTGCACCAGCCCCAAGCATCCAGTATCGTGCATTGAACCTGGACTGGCGACTCATTTCATATATGATTTTATACATGTTTCAATGCCATTCTCCCAAATCATCCCACCCTCGCCCTCTCCCACAGAGTCCGAAAGACTGTTCTTTACATCAGTGACTCTTTTTCTGTCTCGTATACAGGGTTATTGTTACCATCTTTCTAAATTCCATACATATGCGTTAGTATACTGTATTGGTGTTTTTCTTTCTGGCTTACTTCACTCTGTATAATAGGCTCCAGTTTCATCCACCTCATTAGAACTGATTCAAATGCATTCTTTTTAATGGCTGAGTAATACTCCATTGTGTATATGTACCACAGCTTTCTTATCCATTCATCTGCTGATGGACATCTAGGTTGCTTCCATGTCCTGGCTATTATAAACAGTGCTGCGATGAACATTGGGGTATACGTGTCTCTTTCAATTCTGGTTTCTTCCGTGTGTATGCCCAGCAGTGGGATTGCTGGATCATAAGGCAGTTCTATTTCCAGTTTTTTAAGGAATCTCCACACTGTTTTCCATAGTGACTGTACTAGTTTGCATTCCCACCAACAGTGTAAGAGGGTTCCCTTCTCTCCACACCCTCTCCAGCATTTACTGCCTGTAGACTTTTGGATCGCAGCCATTCTGACTGGCATGAAATGGTACCTCATAGTGGTTTTGATTTGCATTTCTCTGATAATGAGTGATGTTGAGCATCTTTTCATGTGTTTGTTAGCCATCTGTATGTCTTCTTTGGAGAAATGTCTATTTAGTTATTTGGCTCATTTTTGATTGAGGCATTTATTTTTCTGGAATTGAGCTGTAGGAGTTGCTTGTACATTTTTGAGATTAGTTGTTTGTTAGTTGCTTCATTTGCTATTATTTTCTCCCATTCTGAAGGCTGTCTTTTCACCTTGCTTAGAGTTTCCTTTGTTGTGCAGAAGCTTTTAAGTTTAATAAGGTCCCATTTGTTTATTTTTGCTTTTATTTCCAATATTCTGGGAGGTGGGTCATAGAGGATCCTACTGTGATGTATGTCAGAGAGTGTTTTGCCTATGTTCTCCTCTAAGAGTTTTATATTTCTGGTCTTACATTTAGATCTTTAATCCATTTTGAGTTTATTTTTGTGTATGGTGTTATAAAGTGTTCTAGTTTCATTCTTTTACAAGTGGTTGACCAGTTTTCCCAACATCACTTGTTAAAGAGATTGTCTTTTCTCCATTGTATATTCTTGCCTCCTTTGTCAAAGATAAGGTGTCCATAGGTGCGTGGATTTATCTCTGGGCTTTCTATTTTGTTCCATTGATCTATATTTCTGTCTTTGTGCCAGTACCATACTGTCTTGATGACTGTGGCTTTGTAGTACAGCCTGAAGTCAGGCAAGTTGATTCCTCCAGTTCTGTTCTCTTTCTCAAGATTGCTTTGGCTATTCGAGGTTTTTTGTATTTCCATACAAATTGTGAAATTATTTGTTCTAGCTCTGTGAAGAATACTTTTGGTAGCTTGATAGGGATTGCATTGAATCTTTAAATTGCTTTGGGTACTATACTCGTTTTCACTGTATTGATTCTTCCAATCCATGAACATGGTATATTTCTCCATCTATTAGTGTCCTCTTTGATTTCTTTCACCAGTGTTTTATAGGTTTAATCATTGCGTCTTGACTTGCATACTGATTTCTCAGGAAGCAGGTCAGGTGGTCTGGTATTCCCATCTCTTGAAGAATTTTCCAGTTTGTTGTGATCCACACAGTTAAAGGCTTTGGCATAGTCAATAAAGCAGAAGTAAATGTTTTTCTGGAACTCGCTTGCTTTTATAATGATCCAACTGATGTTGGCAACTTGATCTCTGGTTCCTCTGCCTTTTCTAAATCCAGTTTGAACATCTGGAAGTTCACAAGTCATGTACCATTGAAGCCTGGCTTGGAGAATTTTGAGCATTTCTTTGCTAGCATGTCAGATGAATGCAATTGTGTGGTAGTTTGACCATTCTTTGGCATTGCCTTTCTTTGGGATTGGAATGAAAAAGTGACCTTTTCCAGTCCTGTGGCCACTGCTGAGTTTTCCAAATTTGCTGGCATATTGACTACAGACTTTCACAGCATCATCTTTTAGGATTTGAAATAGCTCAACTGGAATTCCATCACCTCCACTAGCTTTGTTCGTAGTGATGGTTCCTAAGGCTCATTTGTCTTCTTTGCATTCCAGGATGTCTGGCTCTAGGTGAGTGATCAAACCATCTTGATTATCTTGGTCGTGAAGATCTTTTTTGTACAGTTCTTCTGTGTATTCTTTTCACCTCTTCTTAATATCTACTGCTTCTGTTAGGTCCATACCATTTCTGTCATTTACTGTGCCCATCTTTGCACGAAACGTTTTCTTGGTATCTCTAATTCTCTTGAAGACATCTCATCTTCCATTCTATTGTTTTCATCTATTTCTCTGCATTGATCACTGAAGAAGGCTTTCTTATCTCTCCTTTCTATTCTCTGGATTTCTGCATTCAAATGGGTATATCTCTCCTTTTCTCCTTTGCATTTCCCTTCTCTTCTTTTCTCAGCTATTTGTAAGGCCTCCTCAGACAACCACTTTGCCTTTTTGCATTTCTTTTTCTTGGGGATGGTCTTGATCCCTGCCTTCTGTACAGTGTCACAAAACTCTGTCCATGTTCTTCAGGCACTCTGTCTATCAGATCTACTCCCTTAAATCTATTTCTCACTTCCGCTGTATAATCATAAGGGATTTGATTTCATACCTGAATGGTCTAGTGGTTTCCCCTACTTTCTTCAACTTAATTCTGAATTTTGCAATAAGAAGTTCATGATCTGGGCCATGGTCAACTCTCAGTCTTGTGTTTGCTGGCTGTATAGAGCTTCTCCATCTTTGGCTGCAAAGAATATAATCAATCTGATTTTGGTATTGACCATGTTGATGTCCTTGTGTAGAGTCTTTCTTGTGTTGTTGGAAGAGCGTGTTTGCTATGACCAGTGCATTCTCTTGGCTAAACTCTTGTTACCCTTTCCCCTGCTTCATTTTGTACTTCAAGACCAAACTTGCCTGTTACTCAAGGTATATCTTGACTTCCTACTTTTTCACTCCAGTCCCCTATGATGAAAAGGACATCTTTTGGGGTTTTAGTTTTAGAAGGTCTTGTAGGTCTTCATAGAACTGTTCAACTTCAGCTTCTTCAGCTTTACTAGTCAGGGCACAGACTTGGATTACTGTGATACTGAAATATTTGCCTTGGAATCAAACAGAGAGCATTCTTGAGCATTTTTGAGATTGCATCCAAGTACTGCATTTTAGACTCTTTTGTTGATTATGATGACTACTCCAATTCTTCTAAGGGATTCTCCATTTCTTCTAAGGGATACAGTAGTAGATATAATTGTCATCTGAGTTTAGTTCAGTTCAGTTGCTCAGTCGTGTCTGACTCTGCAACCCCATGAACTGCAGCATGCCAGGCCTCCCTGTCCATCACCAACCCCTGGAGTCCACCCAAACCCATGTCCATAGAGTCGGAGATGACATCCAGCCATCTCATCCTCTGTCATCCCCTTCTCCTCCTGTCCTCAATCTTTCCCAGCATCAGAGTCTTTTCAAATGAGTTAGCTCTTCGCATCAGGTGGCCAAATTATTGGAGTTTTAGCTTCAACATCAGTCCTTCCAATGAACACCCAGGACTGATCTCCTTTAGGATGGACTGGTTGGCTCTCCTTGCAGTCCAAGGGACTCTCAAGAGTCTTCTCTAACACCACACTTCAAAAGCATCAATTCTTCAGTGCTCAGCTTTCTTTATATTCCAACTCTCACATCCATACATGACTACTGGAAAAACGATAGCCTTGACTAGACGGACCTTTGTTGGCAAAGTAATGTCTCTGCTTTTTAATATGCTGTGTAGGTTGGTCATATCTTTCCTTCCAAGGAGTAAGCGTCTTTTAATTTCATGGATGCAGTCACCATCTGCAGTGATTTTGGAGCCCCCCAAAATAAAGTTAGCCACTGTTTCCACTGTTTCCCCATCTATGTGCCATAAAGTGATGGGACCGGATGCCACGATCTTAGTTTTCTGAATGTTGAGCTTTAAGCCAACTTTTTTCACTCTCCTCTTTGACTTTCATCAAGAGGCTCTTTAGTTCTTCTTCACTTTCTGCCGTAAGGGTGGTGTCATCTGAATATCTGAGGTTATTGTTATTTCTCATCTGAGTTAAATTCACCAATTCCAGTCGATTTTAGTTCACTGATTCCTAAAACATCAATGTTAGCAGAGGTTACTATAACGGAGGTTCATGTAAAGAGTCTTAACAACGTGGAGGTGGCAGAGCAGGGACTTGAATATCTGCATCTGACTCTAGAACCTGGGCTTTGAATCACTGTGCTCTCGATATAACTGTGATTCAAACCTTGAGGGAATCAGAAATGCCCTCTGATGCAGAAAATAGAATGAGGTTGGTAATGAATCTGTCTGCAATACAGGATATCCCAGTTTGATTCCTGGGTTGGCATGATCCGCTGGAGAAGGATAGGCTACCCACTCCAGTATTCTTGGGCTTTCCTTGTGGCTCACCTGGTAAAGAATCTGCCTGCAATGCAGGAGACCTGGGTTTGATCCCTGGGTTGGGAAGATCCCCTGGAGAAGGAAAAGGCTACACACTCCAGTATTCTGGCCTGGAGAATTCCATGGACTCTATAGTCCATGGGGCCACAAAGAGTCAGACACAACTGAGCTACTTTCACTTTCCAAACAAGACAAAAC
The DNA here is from genome assembly GCF_029378745.1 of Bos indicus. NCBI lineage: Eukaryota > Metazoa > Chordata > Mammalia > Artiodactyla > Bovidae > Bos > Bos indicus. The sequence continues at coordinate 10,860,981 of NC_091787.1, forward strand.
ACAAATATTTACATCACAACATTGGTATTGAAGGAGGACACAAGATCTTTCTTTATTCATTTTAAGAAATAGTAAAGATAGAAAACTTCTTAGGGAGGGAAGATCATGAGGGCACCATGGGAGACCCTCCCTTGCTCTTGCCTGTTAGTAGCACAGGCTCACATTGGCTAAAGTGGTTCTTGTTGTCTGTTGTTGCTGTTTAGTTGCTAAGTAATTTCTTTTTTGTTACCCTAAGGACTATAGCACTTCAGGCTCCCCTGTCCTTGGGGTTTCCCAGGCAAGAATACTGTAGTAGGTTGCCATCTTATCTTTCAGGGTATCTTTCTGAACCTGGGATTGATCCATGTCTCCTACATTGGCAGGCAGATTCTTTACCACTGAGCCACCAAGGAAGCCCACAGAGTGGTTCTATTTACCCTAAAAGTAATAATAACTTTGCAGGGCAAGTAAACTGAACTCCAGTGCTCTCTGAAGCCAGACCACAGTTTAAAAGCTAATTCTGCTTCTGTCAGTAACAGCCCTGTTCTCATCACTTTAAAAGTGTGATATCACCAGGGTTTGATTAAAAAGGTTCAAAGTTATATGCCAGATGTTGAGTCAAGTCTAAAACCCATGTATCCTCATTTAGTATGTTGCATATGTGGTCACTAAAGATGCTTTTCTGCTTGGGAATTGGCCATCACACAAATGTTAAATCATTAATATAACTTGTTAAGTAAACTTTGCTTTTGCAAATTCCTTAACAATTTTGAGGGAAAAAGTGCTCACAAAATAAAAAATGAAGCTTATGAGAGACAGGTATCCATTGCTTACTCTATGTCAAATGATGATCAGGTCCTCTGGCGAAGACAAGAATGAACTCTCAGCAGCATCCATTCACAGTTCCAGGCAGTGGTGCAGCCCTCACAGAACCTGGAGTTACTTGGACTTTATTATTACAGAATTGCTCTCAAATAAATATTTAAAATGAATACCCTAGGTGTGTCTCTCTATCTCCAATTTTTTTTCCTTTTTATTTATTTATTTTTCTTCTTAGCTTACTCAAACTTTTTTCTTGTGATACTTAGTGTGCACTTTGTCAGTTAAGGAGCGTCTACTGGGTCTGATGCTCCATATCTGGTCTGACCTATCTTGTTCTCTTTTTCTTCCCCAGCAACAGCACCTTCTGCTAATAAATCTGACAAGACAATAAGGATGTGAGGTGAGTAAGTGAAAAAATCTAAGGACTCTCCTCCCAATGAACACACTTAAGTACTAACATGGCTTTTATGGTCTTATCTACAAGTGATTCAGTTCAGTTCAGTTACTCAGTTGTGTCTGACTCTTTGCGACCCCATGAATCGCAAAACACCAGGCCCTCCCTGTCCATCACCAACTCCCGGAATTCACTTAAACTCACGTCCATTGAGTCGGTGATGCCATCCAGCCATCTCATCCTCTGTCGTCCCCTTCTCCTCCTGCCCCCAATCCCTCCTAGCATCAGGGTCTTTTCCAATGAGTCAATTCTTAGCATGAGGTGGCCAAAGTATTGGAGTTTCAGCTTTAGCATCAGTCCTTCCAATGAACACCCAGGACTGATCTCCTTTAGGATGGATTGGTTGGATCTCCTTGCAGTCCAAGGGACACTCAAGAGTCTTCTCCAACACCACAGTTCAAAAGCATCAATTCTTTGACTCTCAGCTTTCTTCACAGTCCAAGTCTCACATCCATACATGACCACTGGAAAAACCATAGCCTTGACTAGACAGACCTTTGTTGGCAAAGTAATGTCTCTGCTTTTCAATATGCTATCTAGGTTGGTCATAACTTTCCTTCCAAGGAGTAAGCATCTTTTAATTTCATGCCTCAGTCACCATCTACAGTGATTTTGGAGCCCAACAAAATCAAGTCTGAACTGTTTCCACTGTTTCCCCATCTATTTCCCATGAAGTGATGGGACCAGGTGCCACAATCTTAGTTTTCTGAATGTTGAGCTTTAGGCCAACTTTTCCACTCTCCTCTTTCACTTTCATCAAGAGGCTCTTTAGTTTTTCTTCACTTTCTGACATAAGGGTGGTGTCATCTGCATATCTGAGATGACATTTCTCCCTGCAATCTTGATTCCAGCTTGTGCTTCTTCCAGCCCAGCGTTTCTCATGATGTTCTCTGCATATAAGTTAAATAAGCAGGGTGACAATATACAGCCTTGACGTATTCCTTTTCCTATTTGGAACCAGTTTGTTGTTCCATGTCCAGTTCTAACTGTTGCTTCCTGACTTGTATATAGGTTTTTCAAGAGGCAGGTCCCTGACAGAATGTGGTCCACTGAAGAAAGGAGTGGCAAACCACTTCAGTATTCTTGCCTTGAGAACCCCATGAACAGTATGAAAAGGCAAAATGATAGGATACTGAAAGAGGAACTCCCCAGGTCAGTAAGTGCCTAATATGCACCTGGAGATCAGTGGAGAAATAACTCCAGAAAAAATGAAGGGATGGAGCCACAGCAAAAACAATACCAAGATGTGGATGTGACTGGTGATAGAAGCAAGGACCAATGCTGTAAAGAGCAATATTGCATAGGAACCTGGAATGCTAGGTCCATGAATCAAGGCAAATTGGAAGTGGTCAAACAGGAGACGGCAAGAGTGAACGTCAATATTCTAGGAATCAGAGAACTAAAATGGACTGGAATGGGTGAATTTAACTCAGATGACCATTTTATCTACTACTGTGGGCAGGAATCCTTTAGAAGAAATGGAATAGCCATCATGGTGAACAAAAGAGTCCAAAATGCAATACTTGGATGCAATCTCAAAAACGACAGAATGATCTCTGTTCGTTTCCAAGGCAAACCATTCAATATCACAGTAATCCAAGCCTATGCCCCAACCAGTAATGCTGAAGAAGCTGAAGTTGAACGGTTCTATGAAGACCTACAAGACCTTTTAGAACTAACACCCAAAAAAGATGTCCTTTTCATTATAGGGGATTGGAAAGCAAAAATAGGAAGTCAAGAAACACCTGGAGTAACAGGCAAATTTGGCCTTGGAGTATGGAATGAAGCAGGGCAAAGGCTAATAGAGTTTTGCAAAGAGAGTGCACTGGTCATAGCAAACACCCTCTTCCAACAAAACAAGAGAAGACTCTACACATGGACGTCACCAGATGGTCAACACTGAAATCAGATTGATTATATTCTTTGCAGCCAAAGATGGAGAAGCTCTATACATCATCAAAAACAAGACTGTGAGCTGACTGTGGCTCAGATCATGAGCTCCTTATTGCCAAATTCACAATTAAATTGAAGAAAGTCGGGAAAATCATTAGACCATTCAGGTATGACCTAAATAAAATCCCTTATGACTATACAGTGGAAGTGAGAAATAGATTTAAGGGACTAGATCTGATAGAGTGACTGATGAACTATGGACCGAGGTTTGTGACATTGTACAGGAGACAGGGATCAAGACCATCCCCAAGAAAAAGAAATGCAAAAAAAGCAAAATGGCTGTCTGAGGAGGCCTTACAAATAGCTGTGAAAAGAAGAGAAGCAAAAACCAAAGGAGAAAAGGGAAGATACAATCATCTGAATGCAGAGTTCCAAGGAATAGCAAGGAGAGATAAGAAAGCCTTCTTCAGTGATCAATGCAAAGAAATAGAGGAAAACAACAGAATGGGAAAGACTAGGGATCTCTTCAAGAAAATCAGAGATACCAAAGGAACATTTCATGCAAAGATGGGCTCGATAAAGGACAGAAATGGTATGGACCTAACAGAAGCAGAAGATATTAAGAAGAGATGGCAAGAATACACAGAAGAACTATACAAAAAAGATCTTCACGACCCAGATAATCACGATGGTGTGATCACTGACCTAGAGCCAGACATCCTGGAATGTGAAGTCAAGTGGGCCTTAGAAAGCATCACTACAAACAAAGCTAGTGGAGGTGATGGAATTCCAGTTGAGCTATTTCAAATCCTGAAAGATGATGCTGTGAAAGTGCTGCACTCAATATGCCAGCAAATTTGGAAAACTCAGCAGTGGCCACAGGACTGGAAAAGGTCAGTTTTCATTCCAATCCCAAAGAATGGCAATGCCAAAGAATGCCCAAACTACGGCACAATTGGTGCACTCATCTCACACATTAGTAAAGTAATGCTGAAAATTCTCCAAGCCAGGCTTCAGCAATACATGAAGCACAAATTTCCAGATGTTCAAGCTGGTTTTAGAAAAGGCAGAGGAACCAGAGATCAAATTGCAAACATCTGCTGGATCATGGAAAAGGCAAGAGAGTTCCAGAAAAACATCTACAAGTGATTAGTACTGGAATTTCTGAAAACTTATCAAGGGATAGATAGGTGATAGGGAAGTATTTGGGGCAGAAAGTATAGATAATGTTTTCCTTTAAAGTAATTTCACAAAGTTCAAAGTTTTAGCAGATATAACTTTCCTAAGGATAATCTTTTGAGTGTAAACAAAGCTCTAGAAGTCCCGTGTATCCCCAGAACCGGGGTTCTTTCATTATAACTCCTCCTTCTATCGCACTTAGCTCCAGGGGTACACTGCTCATTCTAAACCCATCTCCTGGTTCTATTTTTATCATAATCCTCATAAGCTTACATTTCCAAAACAGATCTTTAATAAATAATAAGGGCAAACAAGCAAAACTATAGAAAACAAACAGAATTTAAATGATCATTTTTCAAAACATAGAATTCTTACACTAAGATTGTTACTCTACTTATTTAACTTATATGCAGAGTACATCATGTGAAACACTGGGCAGGATGAAGCACAAGCTGGAATCAAGATTGCCAGGAGAAATACCAATAACCTCGGATATGCAGATGATACCACCCTTATGGCACAAAGTGAAGAAGAACTAAAGAGCCTCTTGATGAAAGTCAAAGAGGAGAGTGAAGAAGTTGGCTTAAAACTCAACATTCAGAAAACTAAGATCATGGCATCTGGTTCCATCACTTCATGGCAAATAGATGGGGAAACAATGGAAATAGTGAGATAATTTTTTTTTCTTGGACTTCAAAATCAGTGCAGATGGTAAATGCAGCCATGAAATTAAAAGACACTTGCTCCTTGGAAGAAAAACTAGGACTAATCTAGACAGCATATTAAAAAGCAGAGACATTACTTTGCCAACAAATGTCCATCTAGTAAAAGCTATGGTTTTTCCAGTAGTCATGTATGATGTGAGATTTGGACTATAAAGAAAGTTGAGTGCTGAAGTATTGATGCTTTTGAACTGTGGTGTTGGAGAAGACTCGTGAGAGTCCGTTGGACTGCAAGGAGATCCAACCAGTCAATCCTAATGGAAATCAGTCATGAATATACATTAGAAGGACTGATGCTGAAGCTGAAACTCCAATAGTTCGGCCACCTGATGCAAAGAACTGACTCATCAGAAAAGTCCCTGATGCTGGGAAAGATTGTAGGCAGGAAGAGAAGGGGATGACAAAGGATGAGATGGTTGGATCGCATCACCAACTCGATGGACATGAGTTTGAGCAAGCTCTGGGAGTTGGTTATGGACAGGGAAGCCTGATGTACTGCAGTCCATGGGGTCGCAAAGAATGTGACTGAACTGACTGAGTAATGATCACTATATTCTATTACCAAAGAACTGATGTAATTTGGCTCCTCTTACATGGAATTTTCCAGGCAAGAATATTGGTGTAGGTTGCCATTTCCTCTTCAGGGGATCTTCCCAAGTCAGGGATAGAACCCGCATCTCCTGCATTCGCAGGTGGATTCTTTATCCCTGTGCCACATGGGAATTATGATTTAAGTAGTGCCAGGACAGTCCTGGTTAGACCACATATGGTCAAAGGAGGAACTACTGATGTAAGCCTTGACATCTGGCCAAGAATGAGGAAGAAGGCGGTATTCTTCCACTCCCCACTTTTCTTTTGCTTATAAAGTCCTCTCAGTTCTCAGGGCAGAGCTTTCCTGCCTGCCCACTTGTACCTCTCACAAGCATTCTATGCTAATAAACTCACTCTTCACCTCCCACTTTGTCTCTCGCTGCATTCTTCCTGCATTGAGACAAAAGAACCTGAACTGTGGAAAGTCCTGGCACCAGGTGAGTACTTTCAATTAAAAGACAGTGGGTTCAAGTCCCAACTCTGCATTTTAGCTGAGTTTGAGTCCTACCTGAGAAGTGTGGTTTCACACACACAAGATATGGGGGACACAGAAAGGACTTGTACCAGGGAGGACCCCATAGGGTCCTGCTCTGTTTCAGAAGGTTCAAAGCATTCAACGACAACCTAATAGTGTGATAACCATGGCATAATACTGCACAGTTACTACAGCACACTTGTGCTGTGAAGAGGCCTTGGTCTCACAGTGGGTTTTGTGGCAGCCACCACACCACACCAAAAAAGCAGTAACTTCCCTACTTACTGTATCAGTGGTCTATTTCATATACAGATTGTAGCTTCTTGATGTGATCAATGAAATCTAGGCTCTCCACTGCCTCACACAGGGTTTTCCAGCAAGCAAAGGAGAGAAGAGAGAAGAAACTTATTTACCAATGGCTAACCACTTCCAGGCATTCTGTTATGTACTTATATATTTTTTTCTTATCTTTACTCTTAGAATTCCATGAGGGAGGTACTCATCTACCTACTAATCTAGTTCTATAGACTAGGAACTGTGCTCAAAGAAGTTGAGCAAATTATCCAAGGTCAAAAACTTATTAGTGGCTGAGCTGACATTGTTATCCATTGTTTTGTCTCTTGGGCCAGTTTTATTTCCACCATATCATGTTAACTTTTAAATGTACTTATCTCATAAGACCCATTTTCTAATATTTTCCCCTTGGTGTACCAGAGAGAGAAAAGTCTTTTATTTATTAGCAATGTGGTTCAAAGTTTTGTTTTCCCATCCAAGTACCACAGGAGGCATTCACTACCATGAAATAGGGCCTTTGGGACTGAAATAATTTAGTAAGTTATATAAAAAATATGCTTATATTAGAGTAGGCTCAAGTCTCAATTTAATTATTTCAGCTAAAACATTGAAAAACTGTGGAGATGTCACTATAAAGTACACTCTTTCCCACTTCAATGCTGTTCCTCGCCTCTCACTATCTCATTTTGACAGGAGTAAGTCTATTTTAAAGCAACCAACCTAAACTTTTAACAAAGCCACAGTGTTCTAAGAGAAATTGTTAATTTGAAAACTGAAGTTTATCTTGAAAAACTCTGAAAGATACTTAATAATAATTCCTCATGAAACAAAAATTGGAAGCCTCATAAGGGAACTGTGAAATGAGATTTCCTTCTGCAAAAAAGTGAGTGCCACATGGTATCAAAGATTATATTACACTGTACTCCTTATCCTAGAGAAATCATATCACCTCTGGTCATAATAAGAATGTGGTGACTTGTGAGCATGTTAATTAAATTCATTTGTATAATTCTTTGAAATTCAGAAAGGCTAGAATAAAGGCAACACATCATCTAAGAGAGTTGTTCCAACTTAGAGATCATCTAAGCATGATTGTTTCCCTGGGTCATGGGGATCCTAGAGTGAGAATGAAGGTAAGGAGATGAACCAGGAGCCACATTTTGATAAAATGGTGTATCTGACACCAAGACGGTAGGGGTCCGTATCTGATTTTCTTACCACCTTCTATTCTTGGCACACATCAGTAATTCAATGCACAGTTGTTGAATGAAAGAGGAAAGGAGAGCAGTTCTTTTGAGTAAATATAGGAATATGTCTGAAAACAGATTGAATGCAGAGATAGAAATGTGACCTTTTCAAACCAATAGAAGCATTTTCACACTCAATAAATGATAAAACAAGAGTTTCAAATGTTTTATCACCTGGCTTAGCTGTTTGGGAACCTGAAGTGAATGAGGGCACCAAACCATCTAGTTCAGTTTCCTGCTCAAGGGCATGTGGTAAATGTCAGGATAACAAAGGAAAAAATGGGAAAATGAAAATGGAGACAGAGAGGAATTTCCAAGTCCTGAAGGCAAATAATCAAATTGCAACATCCGCTGGATCATCGAAAAGGCAAGAGAGTTCCAGAAAAATATCTATTTCTGCTTTATTGACTATGCCAAAGCCTTTGATTGTCTGGATCACAATAAACTGTGGAAAATTCTGAAAGGGATGGAAATACCAGACCACCTGGCCTGCCTCTTGAGAAACCTATATGCAGGTCAGGAAGCAACAGTTAGAACTGGACATGGAACAACACACTGGTTCCAAATAGGAAAAGGAGTACGTGAAGGCTGCATATTGTCACCCTGCTTATTTAACTTATATGCAGAATACATCATGAGAAACACTGGGCTGGAAGAAGCACAAGCTGGAATCAAGACTGCTGGGAACAAATATCAATAATCTCAGATATGCAGATGACACCACCCTTATGGCAGAAAGTGAAGAGGAACTCAAAAGCCTCTTGATGAAAGTGAAAGAGGAGAGTGAAAAAGTTGGCTTAAAGCTCAACATTCAGAAAACGAAGATCATGGCATCAGGTCCCATCACTTCATGGGAAATAGATGGGGAAACACTGGAAACAGTGTCAGACTTTATTTTTTTGGGCTCCAGAATCACTGCAGATGGTGACTGCAGCCATGAAATTAAAAGATGCTTACTCCTTGGAAGGAAAGTTATGACCAACCTAGATAGCATATTCAAAAGCAGAGACATTACTTTGCCAACAAAGGTCCGTCTAGTCAAGGCTATAGTTTTTCCATTGAACCCAGGTCTCCAGCATTGCAGGCAGATTTTTTACCAGCTGAGCCACAAGGGAAGTCCTGTACATATGGGAGCCAATAAAAATATGAAATTCCAGGGCAAAATATTTTAGACAGTCTATATTTTAGACAAGGAAACAATAAATTTGTGAAGAACTAGGCTGCTGTCTATGGGGTTGCACAGAGTCGGACACGACTGAAGTGACTTAGCAGTAGCAGCAGCAGCAATACAAAGGAGTTTGGGCATGGGTTAGTAAATTAGTAAGAAGTAACAAGGTTTGTTTGTGTACCCTTCTTGACCCTAAATTCCCTGTCTCTGATTATAAGGATGCCTTCCACCCCCATAGTACAGGGATATTTTAAATAAATATTTATAATAAAATAATTTAAATAAATATTTTATTTTAAATAAATTTCATGGAGTATTTATTTTGTGCTTTCAGAACATAGAAAGGAGGGTAAGGTGCCTTGTTGAGCTGGCTGTTTCTCATGTAATTTCAGTTCAAAAGAATTAGTATGCCAAAGAGGCATATTTGGCAGTGATATTATTCTGCTCCCCTTCAGAAAATAATTCTAAATTTATACTTAAGCAACTCTTATTTGTTCTTCCCTTCTACAAAGATCCAGGCATGAATAAAGAATAATAGAAATGATCTCATCAAGCATTTCAAATTAAATTATTCTTCTGAACAAGATCATTTTATCTGATTTTGATTTTCCCCTCCTAAAGACTAGGTGTTAGCATTTGCCATCTCACTGTTTTAATGTTCTAATTTCATTTTTCTTCATGACTTTAAAAACACTGGGAGGTATTATTTAAAAATCTATGACTATTTGTCTACTCTCTTAACTGTTGACAATCATGCACTAAGCATGTACTGAATCCCCATTCCAACTGGTGTTGCAGATAAATGTTAAGATCTGCTCTTGTTTGGAGGAGCTGATGGAGAGGACCTGAGCACCGGCTGACCCATGAGCTGGACCTAGGTGATCAGAGGTTCCTCATTTCCTCCTCATCCTTTGAATAATGTTCTGACCACTGTTCTTATAGCCAGAGCTGTCTCAAGGACGCAGCTTTCAGAGAGTGAGGTGTTATGGCCATGTGGACGGTATGTGCAATTCAGTTCAGTTACGAACGGTTATAAAACTTTTAAATAAACTTTAAAAATTCTGGTAGATGGGGTGAAGCCATTTACCCATCTGTAGCCATACAAAACAAGCCACAGATGTAAGCTCCCTTGCTTATTAAACCTTCCACCTACCCATCTGGAGTGCTCAGCCTCTTTCTTCCCTCTTTACCCTCCATGTGTGGGACCAACTTGCAAACCAGCAGCTTTATGGACAACAATAAAGAAGCTTGTTGATGCTGGTGCGCTGACTACATTAGTTTTCTATTTCGCTTCTGAAAAACATTTTGAGCTCCTTGCCTTTCTAAGACCAGTTTTCCTGGGTTCCACTTCTATACATCGTATTCTTTTCCTAGATAAGAACAATTCTAGAAGAGTTATTAAATAGAATTAGTAGAACTAGTTTGCACAAATGGAAAAATTCAATTTAGCAAGGTTCTTTCAAAACCCAGGCAAAGTAAATGAATGGTGTTATTTCAAGGACTTTATAAACTGCTCTCTTTTCCGTACTCTTTAAAATTCTGTCACCGTATGAACAAAACCCCTATGCTATGGGCTTCTTTTAACAGAAGGAAAAAATGAACTAGCATTGTTTTTATTAAAAAATAAGTTTCCTGATGGTCAAGTATAGAATCGAGGGAGTTATTTCTGGGCAGGAAGGCTAACCCAGAACTTCTCAGGTAGTAGTTTGGCAAAGAAATCCATAAAGATGGATGTGAAAGCAAGTGAATAAATCTATACTTTGATTTTAAAGTTCACTTAACATACTAGTGACAAAAGATGACAGATTAGGGTCCTGGAAGAAAATTTATCAACAGTATCAACTTGTCCTCATTTAACCAACATGGCACACTGTTGGTATGCTCTTAGAAGGGAAACTAGAGGAACTGATGATTCTTTGAAGCCAAAAATTAAATTAATGTGTTTCAGGAAAAGAAATGCCAAATTCTGGCCAAGGATTGACCCTCTGATAAATGCAATGAGGTATCAGGACTTTCACTGCATTAGTCCAGAGTGAGTTTCTGAAACACTAGCACCAATTACTTTGCCAACAAAGGTCCGTCTAGTCAAGGCTATGGTTTTTCCAGTAGTCATGTATGGATGTGAGAGTTGGACTGTGAAGAAAGCTGAGTGCCAAAGAATTGATGCTTTTGAACTGTGATGTTGTAGAAGACTCTTGAGAGTCCCTTGGACTGCAAGGAGATCCAACCAGTCCATTTTAAAGGAGATCAGTCCTGGGTGTTCATTGGAAGGACTGATGCTAAAGCTGAAACTCCAATACTTTGGCCACCACATGTGAAGAACTGACTCATTGGAAAAGACTCTGATGCTGGGAGGGATTGGGGAAAGGAGGAGAAGGGGATGACAGAGAATGAGATGGCTGGATGGCATCACCAACTCGATGGACATGAGTTTGAGTGAATTCCAGGAGTTTGTGATGGACAGGGAGGCCTGGCATGCTGCGATTCATGGGGTCGCAAAGAGTCGGACACGACTCAGTGACTGAACTGAACTGAACTGAGCATCAATTATTTTCCATGATTCTCTCAAATATTACTCAGGAGAGTGTTTTACTCCTTCATATCAACAGGGAGGCCTGGTGTGCTGTGATTCATGGAGTCACAAACAGTCATACACAACAGAGCAACTGAACTGAACTGAACTGATGTGGTCTCTGGATGGACTCAACTTTGGCTGGTATTTAGAGACCTGCTCTTCTATTTATTTTTCCAGTGCCAATTTCCCATGGTTGCTGTATTAAGTCACACAGTGGTGTTCAACTCTTTGTGACACCATGCAGCATCCCAGGCTTCCCTGTCCTTCACCATCTCCCTGAGTTTGCTCAAACTTATGTCCATTGATTTGGTGATGCCATTCAACCACCTCACCCTCTGTTGTCCCCTTCTCCTCCTCCTTCCAAGCATCAGGGTCTTTTCTAGCAAGTTGGCTCTTCTCAACATGTGACCAAAGTATTGGAGTTTCAGCTTCAGCATCAGTCCTTCCAATATATATTCAGGATTGATTTCCTTTAGGATTGACTGGTTTGACCTCCTTGTTGTCCAAGGGACTCTACAGAGTCTTCTCCAGCACCACAGTTTGAAAGCATCTGTTCTTTGGTGCTCAGCCTTCTTTATGGTCCAGCTCTCACATTCGTTCATGACTACTAGAAAAACCATAGCTTTGACTATATGGACCTTTGTCGGCAAAGTAACGTCTCTGCTTTTTAATACACTGTCTTGGTTTGTCATAGCTTTTCTTCCAAGGAGCAAGCATCTTTTAATTTCATGGCCACAGTCACTGCAGTGATTTTGGAGCTCAAGAAAACAGTCTGTCACTGTTTCTAATGTTTGCCCATATATTTGCCATGAAGTGATGGAACTAGATGCCATGATCTTAGTTTTCTGAATGTTTCTTGTTCTAACTTGTGAGTCATCCAGCCCGCTATTTCGCATGATGTACTCTGCATTGAAGTTAAATAAGACAATATACAACCTGGATGTACTCCTTTTCCAGTTTTGAACCTGTCTGTCGTTCCATGTCTGGTTCTAGCTGTTGCTTCTTGACCTGCATACACGCTTCTCAGGAGGCAGGTTCCCATCTCTTTAAGAATTTTCCATAGTTTGCTATGATCCACACAACCAGCGGCTTTACCATAATCAATGAAGCAGAAGTAGATGTGGTTTTTCTGGAATTCTCTTGCTTTTTCTATAATCCAGTAGATGTTTCCAATTTGAAATTTGGAAATTTCCCACAGCCGAACCTTAAAGCCCTGCCATGAGGAATTCCGGAAAGCCATCTTCCTTTCCTGGACTTGATATAAAGTATTCCTATATGGGGAGATGTTAATCAAATAGTACAAACTTTCAGTTAGATGAATAAGTTCTAGGGAATCTAATGTACACCTTGGTGATTATAGTTAATAATACTGATACATACACTTGAAAGTTGCAAAGAGAAATCTTAAATGTTCTCACCACAAAAAAGAAATAGTAATTGTGTGAAGTGATAGAGGTATTAAATAACTCTATGGAGTTAATCATTTTGCAAAATAATGTAACAAATCCACACCTTGTGTACGTTAAACTTACACAACCCTATATGTCAATTATATCTCAGTAAAACTATAAGTGTTCCTAAAAGATTTTCTTAGCTGGTTACATTTCTATTTCTCAATCATATGCTATAGTTCATAAACATTAAGGCGGGCATTTTTACATTTTAAAATTTTTAAAAATTTTAACAAACAATAGTATCTAAAATTTTAAGGCATATGATATAATGTCTTATTTATGGGATAATACTTATGTTTATTTTTAGGTTTATAATGTTAATCTTAAACTCTTAACTTCAAGTTTGTGAATGTTGAATTCTGTCAGTGTTTCAGGTCCTAAATCTGACTGCATACTTACTTTCTCCTATTAACAAAGATGAAATGTGTTAATTTAAAAAATAATCTACTTAAAAATTACCTCCACTTTATTGTTCTGTATGTTTTCTGCATCCATGAAGGAAGTAAATTTGGTGCTTTTCAGTGCTAGTCACATTCCTACTGTTGCAATTTTCAAATATAGAAATTCCTTGATTAAATGTGCAATTAAAGTTAAAGATAGATGTGCAGAACTGAACAAAATCTAGGTATTGGTGTCACCTACATAGCACAAAATTAAGATTATCCTATATATACAAGAACTGGCCATTAATAAGGGTTTCCCTTGTGGCTCAGCTGGTAAAGAATCCACCTGCAATGAGGGAGACCTGGGTTCAATCCCTAGGTTGGGAAGATCCACTGGAGAAGGGAAAGGCTACCAACTCCAGTATTCTGGTTTATTAATAAATATCAGTATACATATTGGGCTTTCCTGGTAGCTCAAATGGTAAAGGATCCACCTGCAATGTGGGAGACCTGGGTTTGATCCCTGGGTTGGGAAGATCCCCTGGAGGAGGGAATGATAATTCACTCTAGTATTCTTGCCTGGAGAATCCCCATGAACTGAGGAGCCTGTTGGGCTACTGTCTATGGGGTCACAGAGTTGGACATGACTGAGTGACCAAGAACAGCACATACATATATTATAATAAATATAAATATTCATATACTCAAAACTATGTTTTTTTTTTTCAGTAGTCATGTATGGATGTGAGAATTGGAATGTAAAGAAGGCTGAGCACTGAAGAATTGAAACTTTCAAACTGTGGTGTTGGAGAAGTCTCTTGAGAGTCCCTGGACTGAAAGGAGATTACATCAGTCAATCCTAAAGGAAATCAATCCTGAATGTTTACTGGAAGAACTAATGCTGAAGCTCCAATATTTTGGCCACCTGATGCAAAGAGCCGAATCTTTGGAAAAGACCCCAATAGTGGGAAAGATTGAAGGTAGGAAGAGAAAGGAATGACAGAGGACAAGATGATTGGGATGGTATCACTGACTCAACAGACATGAATTTGAGCAAGCTCCAAGAGTTGGTGAAGGACAGGGAAGCCTGGCGAGCTGGAGTCCATGGGGTCCCAAGGGGTCAGACCTGACTGAGAGACACAACAACAACAACAATATATATAGATATATTGAGGTATATCTAGGATCTCCTGATTAATGAGTGCATTCTATTTAATACTTTTAGCAAAATATTTAACATACTAAATGGATACATGCTTCAGTTCAGTCGCTCAGTCGTGTAACCCCATGGACTGCACCCCATGGACTGCAGCATGCCAGGCTTCCCTGTCCATCACCAACTCCCGGGGCTTACTCAATTCATGTCCATCAAGTCTGTGATGTCATCCAACCATCTCATCCTCTGTTGTCCCCTTCTCCTCCCGCTTTCAGTCTCTCCCAGCATCAAGGTCTTTTCAAATGAGTCAGTTCCTCCCAACAGGTGGCCAAAGTACTGGAGTTTCAGCTTCAGGAACAGTCCTTCCAATGAATATTCAGGACTGATTTCCTGTACCATTGACTGGTTGATCTCCTTGCAGTCCAAGGGACTCTCAAGAGTCTTCTCCAACATCACAGTTCAAAAGCATCAATTCTTTAGCACTCAGCCTTCTGAGCTGACCATATATAGCCTTGATGGACTCCTTTCCCCATTAGGAACCAGTCTGTAGTTCCATGTCCAGTTCTAACTGTTACTTCTTGACCTGCATAGGGATGTCTCAGCAGCCAGGTCAGGTGGTCTGGTATTCCCATCTCTTGAAGAATTTTCCACAGTTTGTTGTATCCACACAGTCAAAGGCTTTGGCATAGTCAATAAAGGAGAAGTAGATGTTTTTCTGGAACTCTCTTGCTTTTTCAATGATCCAACACATGTTTTCAATTTGATCTCTGGTTCCTCTGCCTTTTCTAAATCCAGCTTGTACATCTGGAAGTTTAAGGCTCACGTACTGTTGAAGCCTGGCTTGGAGAATTTTGAGCATTACTTTGCAAGTGTGTGAGATGAGTGCAGTTGTGCAGTAGTTTGAGCATTCTTTGGCATTTGTTTCTTTGGGACTGGAATGAAGACTGACCTTTTCCAGTCCTGTGGCCACTGCTGAGTTTTCCAAATTTGCTGGCGTATTGAGTGCAGCACTTTCACAGCATCATCTTTTAGGCTTTGAAATAACACAACTGGAATTCCATCACCTCCACTAGTTTTGTTCGTAGTGATGCTTCCTAAGGCCCACTTGACTTTGAATTCCAGGATGGCTGACTCTAGGTGAGTGATCACACCATCGCGATTATCTGGGTCATGAAGATCTCTTTTGTACAGTTCTTCTGTGTATTCTCACCACCTCTTCTTAATATCTTCTGCTTCTATTAGGTCCATATCATTTCTGTCATTTACTGTGCCCATCTTTGCATGAAATGTTCCCTTGGTATCTTTAATTTTCTTGAAGATATATCTAATCTTTCCCATTCTATTGTTTTCATCTATTTCTTTGCATTGATCACTGAAGAAGGCTTTATCTCTCCTTGCTATTCTTTGAAACTCTGCATTCAAATGGGCATATCTTTCCTTTTCTCCTTTGCCTTTCACTTCTCTTCTTTTCACAGCTATTTGTAAGGCCTCCTCAGACAACCACTTTGCCTTTTTGCATTTCTTTTTCTTGGGGATGGTCTTGATCCCTGCCTCCTGTACAATGTCACAAAACTCTGTCCATGTTCTTCAGGCACTCTGTCTATCAGATCTAGTCCCTTAAATCTATTTCTCCACTTCCACTGTATAATCTTAAGGGATTTGATTTCATACCTGAATGGTCTAGTGGTTTTCCCTACTTTCTTCAATTTAAGTCTGCATTTTTGCAATAAGGAGTTCATGATCTGAGCCACAGTTGGCTCCTGGTCTTGCTTTTGTTGACTGTATAAAGCTTCTCCATCTTTGGCTGCAAAGAATATAATCAATCTGATTTTGGTATTGACCATGGTGATGTCCATGTGTAAAGTCTTCTCTTATGTTGGTGGAAGAGGGTGTTTGCTATGACCAGTGAGTTCTCTTGGCAAAACTCTATTAGCTTTTGCCCTGCTTCATTCTGTACTCCCAGGCCAAATTTACCTGTTACTCCAGGTGTTTCTTGACTTCCTAATTTTGCATTCCAGTCCCCTATAATGAAAAGGACATCATTTTTGTGTGTTAGTTCTAGAAGGTCTTCATAGAGCCATTCAACTTCAGCTTCTTCAGCATTACTGGTCAGAGCATAGGCTTGGATTACTGTGATATTGAATGGTTTGCCTTGAAAATGAACAGAGATCATTCTGTTGTTTTTGAGATTGCATCCAAGTACTGCATTTTGGACTCTTTCAGATACATGCTTAAAGCAAGGAAATACCAAGCTGCACTGAAAAGTTTCTTTAAAAAAAAGACAAATACAATACGATATCACCTGTATGCAAAATCTATGAAACAGAAACAGAATCACAGACATAGAATACAGACTGGTGGTTTGCCAAGGAAGAGGGGTTGCAAGAGGGATGGGGTGAGAGGCTGGTGTTAGCAGATGTCAGCTTTATATATAGAATTGATAAACAATAAGATCCTACTGTATAGCACAGATTTACATTAAATATCCTATGATAAACCACAATGAAAAAGAATATATGAAAATGCATACATGCATAACTGAATCACTTTTTTGTAGAGCCGAAATTAATATTGTAAATACATACTTCAATAAATATACTGATTTTAAAAAGCTTCACTTTTTTTTATTAAGAAACTGGTTTATGCTTCCCAAAGTGCTCCTACACTCAGCTCATTTTACTCTTAGCCATTACATTGAGAGGCATGCCCCACGTCATGGAAGACTTCCTAGAGGCCACACCACTCAGATGCTCCACGCTCTCAGAGCCTATTAATACAAAAGTGACCAAAGAGGGCATACCAAGCATAGACACTTTTCCTTTTTAAAAACAGTGCCATTAATTTAGCTAGTTAGTACCTTGAACGCCAACGGATGGTGCTTTACTATTTCAGACCACACAGTGTACAGATATGAAGCCTGTATTCAGTTTGAAAGGAACACATTTACTCGAGTCTAGCTTAGACCTCCTATCACTGTGTTGGGCCCCTCTGTTTCTCCTTCAAACTGAAATTGAGTTGATTTTTAAAAACTGAATAAGTGCTCCCCAGTGTGATTCTCACCATTCCTGTTGGGTGCCATCATAACAGCCCATAGTTGGGCTGTGTAAAGGAGGAAGTAGAAAGGGATTATCATGCAGTTATGATTTCCTTGCTCCTTGAACAGTTTAGGATTATGACAAATGCAAACAGTGCTGGGTTTGCTTGTAAAAAAAAGAAAAAATAAAGCAAACTAATATTTATCACAGTAGATTTCTTTCATTTGGAGAATTCAACAGTTATAACATCAATTTGAGTGAAATGAGGCAAAGAAAACTTATGGTATTTATCTTATTTACTTACTGATATTGAAGTAATATGACCAACTATGGTATTCATGAAGGTGACTGCTTATTGATAACACTCACTTTTTACTAGTAAAATAGTCTTTTTAACAATCTCAGCATGTTTAATAAAAGCTTTTTCCACACATACTGAATGTGTTCAGCTTAGCAACAGCTAATGAAAAACAGGGACTAAATACAGTGAATAGGAGCAGATTACTCACCCCCTCACTCCCTCCCTGGGAGTCCCACAGCTGGTTTGTGAGTGCCTTGTCATGCTCCTGGGTGCTCTGCTCCTGTCATCAGGTGGATGTGCCTTGGGAAGGGAACTTTTATTTTTTGAGACAGCATGTGAATTTGAGAAGTGATGTGAACTCAGACTGCTAATCAAATCACAGGATGTTGAAGCATTTCAGTCCTAAAATCAAGGGTGAATGAATAAAATAAACCATAGGTCTTAAAATTTCTGACTCTTAGTATTAATGACTAAATTTGGCTCTAGATTCTCTGCCCTTAAACATATTTTATCCTTCTTAACATTATCTGTAATTGTTTAAAAAATATAGTGTTAAAAAAAACAAACACATTCTTTACACTCCCTAGTTCTGGGCTGCAAACAGGTATTGTGAATTTATGCTGTATATAGAATACCCAGATCTCAATGGAATCCCAAAGGATTTCGATACAAGACAATTTTAAATATCAACACGTTAATCTAGCAAAAAAATTACTAATTCAGCCTTCTTTTTCTTTTCATAATTTGTTAATGTGGACTTTTCTTATACCACCCAGGAAAGTCAGATGTTTGTCAAAGCATCATTGATACCTACTAGGGTAAAAATAACTAAGGAGAGTAAGGCAGAGAAAAAAGAAACCACATAATAATTGAATTTAAGAACTATGACTTTATATGGAAGATTTTAACCAAACATGAATATTTAAACTGGAAAATTGGGCTTCTCAGTCTTTTTATTTCTATGCAGTAATAAAAGACTTGCCAATGATAAAATTATGTGTACAATGAGCATGAATAACTTTCGTTAGCTATCAAGGGCTAATATCTACCCTCAATTAACATGTGTAATTCCCTCAGGAAGTAAGGTTCAATTTTTGTCCCCAGATAATCCGGTCAATTCTGTGCATGAATATCTAAGGACAGCATTGAGACCTTCAGTTCAGTTCAGTTCAGTCGCTCAGTCGTGTCTGACTCTTTGCGACTCCATGAATCCCAGCACGCCACGCCTCCCTGTCCATCGCCAACTCCTGGAGTTCACCCAAATTCACGTGCATCGAGTCGGTGATGCCATCCAGCCATCTCATCCTCTGTCGTCCCCTTCTACTCCTGCCCCCAATTCTTCCCAGCATCAGGGTCTTTTCCAATGAGTCAACTCTTCACATGAGGTGGTCAAAGTACTGGAGTTTTAGCCTCAGCATCAGTCCTTCCAATGAACACCTAGGACTGGTCTCCTTTAGGATGGATTGGTTGGATCTCCTTGCAGTCCAAGAGATTCTCAAGAGTCTTCTCCAACACCACAGTTTAAAAGCATAATTCTTTGGCACTCAGCTTTCTTCACAGTTCCAACTCTCACATCCATACATGACCATTGGAAAAACCATAGCCTTGACTAGACGGACCTCTGTTGGCAAAGTAATGTCTGCTTTTCAATATGCTATCTAGGTTGGTCATAACTTTCCTTCCAAGCAGTAAGCATCTTTTAATTTCATGGCTGCAATCACCATCTGCAGTGATTCTGGAGCCCAAAATAATAAAGTCTGACACTTTTTCCACTGTTTCCCCATCTATGTGCCATGAACTGATGGGACGAGATGCCATGATCTTCGTTTTCTGAATGTTGAGCTTTAAGCCAACTTTTTCACTCTCCTCTTTCACTTTCATCAAGAGCCCTTATTTAAACATTAATTGCAAAGATACATGATGAAAAAAATGATAAAATAGTTCTAAGAATGGTGTTAAAAAATAAAAAGCTTCAGCCTTTGCTAAAATAATTTTGATTGTAGAGCTATTGAATTAATTACATTTATAGGATTATATGCTAACATATCAACTTGAAATGCTAAGATGTAAATTCATGAAGATAGAATAATTACCTTCACTGAATCCTCCCTAAAGCACCATTACCAAAATATCACAGCATTGTCAATATCTTGAAAAGATATTGTTTCAGTGTAGTGATTAGGAAGTGGAACTAGAATGAGGCCAGGTGCAAGGTGTAAATTTAAATATGGAATCAACCTCAATTACTTAGATTAATGTGAAACCTTCTAGAAGATGTATTTGTACTTGAAAAAATATATATAGATGATTGGTATTGAAAAACTCTACATCTCTTTTAAATATGCCTTAGTTTAAAACAGTCTTTGAATATCTGAGTTTTCTGGTATAAATTATTCAAGGTAAAATAATAATTCATCATGTCTATAAATATTAGTCATTCTATATTAAGAAAGATATTATTTTGCCAGAATATTGCTTACATTTGAAGGACTAAAAGTGACAATCAGTGACACGCTTTGTTAGAACATCCACATGAAAATTCAGTTTTCTAATTGCTTTGTCTACAAGCAACACCAAAAACAAATAATAAACCATTAGGTAATGACTAATAAGTAAATTCTCATCTTGGCATTATTTGTCATTAAGCAGATACTTTTTTATTAGCTAAGTTTTTATTATATTCATTCCATATGTACACCATTTTCATAAACAGACATTACCTCTAACATCTGCTTATTCTAATTTTCTCTTTCTATAATAATAGTCAGAACTTTTCCTGAAATAGGAGTTTTTCTTTTATCTTTTCTGCTAAAAGTTTCTTGAAATTGAACTTTCAGAAAAATTTTTTCTGAATGTTTAAATGTGTATTATTTTAAAATAAATATAAACAACAATGCAGATAACATTTTGGTACCATTTTTACATAACAACGTATCTTTTGTTAGTGTAAAGTGATCAGGTATTTGTAAAAACCCAAAGGAAAAAACCATCCAATAGGTCTGAAGTAGGAAACAGAATATTAATCAGAAGGCTTAAATCAGGGATAAATCATATCATTAAATGATATATACACCTGTGATTAGCAAAAGGCTACTACTGAGGTGGCTCTTTCTTATTTCCACCCCATAAATCTAATCTTCCGGGGATGAGAAGCAACCCAGGATGGTCTATCAGTCATGGTCTAATCCAGTCATTAGACATAGTGTCCTGGGAGACTATGTTCAGTTCCTATTTATGATCTTAATATTTTTCACACAATTAATTCCTCCCACCTCCTTTTTGTAGGCAGAAAACAAACAACATTGGTAAATTGTTACTGCTCGTAAATAATTCACACTAAGATCGGTTTGTAGCTTTTACAGAAAAATAAATATCTTTATTAGAACAAAGGGAATAGAAAATGCTTGCTTGTTTAAAATTCTGAACACAGACTAATTTCTATCTCAGTGCAGGTGTCCTACATGCAGTGGTTCAGTTTTGGTCCTGACAGGGGTCAGTCCATCTAGTGGCACAGCATGAAGGAACTATAAAAGGTTTATTTTATATTTATTCTGAGTAATTTTAAAACTATTGCAAAGGTTGGAAGGTAACAACACAATTCTGAAAAATAAAAATTTCTCATAATACCATATATACCTTAAAAATTTTTTTGCATGTTTTACTTGTATGGATTTACTTGCATAGTTTCATGGTTTAAATATAAGTTAAGTTGCAATTTATAGGCAGATATTAAATGACATTTTAATGTTTCCCCTGCTGTTTCAAGAAACTATTTTCTTGTATTTGCTGACACATATGAAACATTAATGATGAGTAACAGCTGACTGAAAACTTTAAAAACTTTAGGGAAATGACTAACTTTGTTACTGTTCTGGAACTTGCATTCAGGCCAATCTTCCATTATGAATGTGGAAAATTCTGAAAGAGATGGGAATGCCAGACCACCTGATCTGCCTCTTGAGAAATTTGTATGCAGGTCAGGAAGCAACAGTTAGAACTGGACATGGAACAACAGACTTGTTCCAAATAGGAAAAGGAGTATGTCAAGGCTGTATATTGTCACCCTGCTTATTTAACTTATATGCAGAGTACATCATGTGAAACGCTGGACTGGAAGAAACACAAGCTGGAATCAAGATTGCCGGGAGAAATATCAATAACCTCAGATATGCAGATGACACCACCCTTATGGCAGAAAGTGAAGAGGAACTAAAAAGCCTCTTGATGAAAGTGAAAGTGGAGAGTGAAAAAGTTGGCTTAAAGCTCAACATTCAGAAAAGGAAGATCATGGCATCAGGTCCCACCACTTCATGGCAAATAGATGGGGAAACACTGGAAACAGTGTCAGACTTTATTTTTCTGGGCTCCAAAATCACTACAGATGGTGACTACAGCCATGAAATTAAAAGACGCTTACTCCTTGTAAGGAAAGTTACGACCAACCTAGATAGCATATTCAAAAGCAGAGGTATTACTTTGCCAACAAAGGTTTGTCTAGTCAAGGCTATGGTTTTTCCTGTGGTCATGTATGGATGTGAGAGTTGGACTGTGAAGAAGGCTGAGTGCCGAAGAATTGATGCTTTTGAACTGTGGTGTTGGAGAAGACTCTTGAGAGTCCCTTGGACTGCAAGGAGATCCAACCCTGATCTGAAGGAGATCAGCCCTGGGATTTCTTTGGAAGGACTAATGCTGAGGCTGAAACTCCAGTACTTGGGCCACCTCAGGTGAAGAGTTGACTCATTGGAAAAGACTCTGATGCTGGGAGGGATTGGGGGCAGGAGGAGAAGGGGACGACAGAGGACGAGATGGCTGGATGGCATCACTGACTCGATGGACGTGAGTCTCAGTGAACTCCGGGAGTTGGTGATGGACAGGGAGGCCTGGCATGCTGCGATTCATGGGGTCGCAGAGAGTCGGACACGACTGAGCGACTGATCTGATCTGATCTAAGACTTCTGACTTCACCGTCCATTCAAACTTGCAGATCCTCTTGATAGCTAAAATTACTCTTATAGAAATTTTATCTTGAATGGCACTCTGGAACTAGCTGTCTCTCTTTTTTAAAGGATTAGGGTTTCAAATTCACTGATAGTCATCTTTCATCATAGTGCACCCTTTGGTCTTCAAACTTTGATTGAGTATCCACTCTGTGCCAAGCACTCTACCAGTTGATTACTGGCCTAAATTTCATAATACCACACGTGCCTTTCATCTCTCTCAGCCTCCCTTTATATTCATGGCCAGGTGTAAAGCGTCTGTCTGTGACGACCTGTCAGCCTCACTTGCAACTGCTTTGTCTGACCTGTCAAACTGTGACTGTTCGTAGAGTGAGGAAACTTTCCTGAATCTAGGAAAGATTTCTTAAAGACACACAAGAACAGATAAAGCAGGACAGAGATGTAAACGTAGGACTGGGAGGCATTCTTTACAGTGCATCTTATATAATGATTACAGAGAGAATGAAAAAGTTGTCTTAAAACTCAACATTAAAAAACTAAGATCATGGCATAAGGCAAATAGGTGAGGAAACAATGGAAACAGTGACAGGCTTTATTTTCTTGGGCTCCAAAATCACTGTGAATGGTGACTGCAGCCATCCACAAAGACCCTTGCTCCTTCGAAGAAAAGCCATGACAAATCTAGACAGTACATCACTTTGCCGATGAAGGTCTACATAGTCAAAGCTTTGGCTTTTCCAGTAGTCATGTATGGATGTGAGAATTGGACCATAAAGAAGGCTGAATGTTGAAGAATTGATGCCTTCAATTGTGGTGCTGGAGAAGACTCTTCAGAGCTCCTTGGACTGAAAGGAGGTCAAACCAGTCAATCCTAAAGGAAATCAACCCTGAATATTCACTGGAAGGACTGATGCTGAAGCTGAAGCTCCAATACTTTGGCCACTTGATGCAAAGAGCCGACGCACTAGAAAAGATCCTGGTGCTGGGAGGGACAGAAGGCAAAAGGAGAAGGGGGAGGCAGAGGATGAGATGGTTAGATAGCATCACTGACTCAATGGACATGAATCTGAGCAAACTCTGGGAGATAGTGAAGGATAGGGAAGTCTGCCATGTTGCAGTCCATGGGGTCACAAAGAGTCAGACATGACTTAGAGACTGAACAACGACAGAAACGGAGAAGCAAATAAGTGACCTGTAAGAGGCACTGTAGCTTACTGGTTAAGTATGAATCCTGGCTCAACCATGTACTATTACTAGCAGTAATGAGCAAGTTACTGAAGTTCTCTATTTAAAAATTTCCAGTCATAGTATGGGGCTAATAAGGGGCATGTATTTTCAGATGCATGAAGACTAAATGAGTTACTATCTGTGAAGTATTAAGATCAGTACCTGCCACACAGTAAGTATCTCATGTGTTTTTTAATTAGGTCAACTTAGTTAGTGACTGGGGCTTCCCTGATAGCTCAGTTGGTAAAGAATCCACCTGCAATGCAGGAGACCCCAGTTTGATTCCTGGGTCAGGAAGATCTGCTGGAGAAGGGATAGGCCACCCACTCCAGTATTCTTGGGCTTCCCTTGTGGCTCAGCTGGTAAAGAGTCTACCTGCAATGTGGGAGACCGGGATTCAATCCCTGTTTTGGGAAGATCCCCTGGAGAAAGAAAAGGCTATCACTCCAGTATTCTGGCCTGGAGAATTCCATGGACTGTACAGTCCATGGAGTTGCAATGAGTCGGACTCAACTGAGAAACTTTCACTTTCACTTCAGTTAGTGACTCAGTCAAGAACCACGGCCCCAGAAAGCTTCTAGACTGTCTTCTCCTTATCATGACAACTTCTGAATGAAATGGAAATCAGAGAAGCAACAGAATCATCACTCAGAAATCCCAAATGGTGAGCAGAGACTGGTGGAGGGAGGCAGCTGCTGTCAGCATAGTTGCTAAGTTGTGTCAGACTCTTGTGACCCCATTGACTGTAGCCTGCCAGGCTCCTCTGTCCATGGGATTCTCCAGGCAAGAATACTGGAGTGGGTTGCCATATCCTTCTCTAGGAGATCTTCCCGACCTAGGAATCAAACCTAGGCCTTCTGCATTGCAGGCACATTCTTAACCAACTGAGCTATGAGGGAAGCCCTGCATAGATAAGAACTAATGGAGGGACAAGTAAGCTGTGCCAGATGCTACAGAGGCAGGCCAAAGCCCCTACCTGTCCTCTGGACCCAGTGCTACCTGTAGTAGTTGGGTCATCTTCCACTCTCTCTTAGCAGCTGAGCTTCCTACCAATATAACATCCTGGGAGGCAATCATATGACCACTCACATCACCAGGCCTTGCATCAGCTGAAAACAGCTAAAGAAAAGTGAAGCTGTCATCAACAAGGTCAGCATTTAGCATGTGGGGGAGATAACACAATGTGTAATCTTGCTGAAAGGTCAAGATACACTGAAGTAAGCAGAACAGGAGGCTTATTTCAAGAACTTCTCATAGCTTTGATGTACTAATGTATAATCCAATCCTTAAGAGATGGATACAGTAAATAATGTTTTTCAAACATACTTGACCACAAAATCCTTTTCAAATGGTGTATTTTGTGGTATAGGAAACATATTTTGGATATGCCACCATAATCCATACATCCTTTATAAATAAAATAGTTTATGTTCAAATCTATAAAATTATTTAAGACATGACTTGAATCAAGGGTGAATTAGATTGTTATGATTAATTGATAAAAGTTAGTGTAAAATAATTTATTATAAGGAGAGCCTCCATCATTAAAACAAGAGTCACACTGTGGAAGATTTTCTCTTATCTACTACATTTTTACAGATTTTATGCACTTCTCACGCCAAGCCACTATCATTAAAACTAACTAAATACCAACTTTCTTCATAAAGCTGTATATTGTTTTATTTATTTGTGCCAGCCTATAAACCTATTATGTTCTAAGTAATACACCTTTTATCAGTAAAACTCTCAGGGCCTGACTGATGTTGTAATAGTACACTTTGCAAACTTAAACCATGTGAATAATTTTGCTTTCAACTGTGATTCATTGAAAACAAGTCACTGATGTTACTCATAGAAAAGTGAATTACACAGGTGTAAATTACTGTTCCAAGGATGCAAATCACTCTAAAATTGTATTTTTTTCATATAGTTTTTCTCTTCAGTTTAACTTAACTCTGCTATCCTATAAAGAACCAAGTCAAGGCACAGTGGCCAAGATGGCAGAGTAGGAAGACCCTGAGCTGAACCTCTTGCCATGGGCACACAGCATTGCAACTATGTATAAAGCAAGTATCCATGAGAACACCCTGAGGAGTAGAAATGATTTTTCACAACTAAACATATAAAGAAGGAACCACAATGAGACAAGTAGTAGGGGCAGAGACATGGTATAGTCAAGACTCAACCCACAAATGGGAGGTAATCACAGTTATAGAGGTTTTCCCCAAGGAGCAAGGAATCTGAGCCCACGTCAGGCTCCTGCAATGTGAAGACAAGCAGCCAAGATGTCTGGCTTTGAAGGCCAATAGAGCTTGTACATGGAAGAGCCAGAGGAGTGCAGGAAACAAAGGCTATGCCTTTAAAGAACTTTATAATAGCCAGGACATGGAAGCAACCTAGATGTCCATCAGCAGATGAATGGATAAGAAAGCTATGGTACATATGCACAATGGAGTATTACTCAGCCATTAAAAATACATTTGAATCAGTTCTAATGAAGTGGATGAAACTGGAGCCTATTATACAGAGTGAAGTAAGCCAGAAAGAAAAACACCAATACAGTATACTAATGCATATATATGGAATTTAGAAAGATGGTAACAATAACCCTGTATACAAGACAGCAAAAGAGACACTGATGTATAGAACAGTCTTTTGGACTCTGTGGGAGAGGGAGAGGGTGGGATGATTTGGGAGAATGGCATTGAAACATGTATAATATCATGTATGAAACGAGTTGCCAGTCCAGGTTCGATGCACGATACTGGATGCCTGGGGCTGGTGCAATGGGATGACCCAGAGGGATGGTATGGGGAGGGAGGAGGGAGGAGGGGTCAGGATGGGGAACACATGTATACCTGTGGTGGATTCATTTCGATATTTGGCAAAACCAATAGAATATTGTAAAGTTTAAAAATAAAATAAAATTACAAAAAAATAAAGTAAACCTAAGGAAAAAAAAAGAACTCATGCAAAATTTCACACACTCTGAGACCCAACAGGGAGGCAGGAGTTTGCAGGAAGCCTGGGTCAGACCCACTTGCTGATCTTGGAGAGCCCCCTGGAGAGGCAGGAGGGAACCATGACAAATCCCCTGCAAATATTAACCCTGGCAGCAGCCATTTTTGAAAGTTAATCCTACCATCAGGTTGGCAAGTACCATTTTGGAGTGCTCTCTCTAGGGGGTTATGGCCAGAGGCTTATCTTTCCACCATTTGGTCTGTACAGCTCCTGAGAACTTCCAGTCTGAGCAACCAGCTGCTAAGGGACCCAGCCCTGTACACCAATGAGCCTAGCAGCTTCTGTATGGGGCAGGACCTGGAAGCCAAGAAAACTTTAAATATCTTTTTCTTTTTTTAATTTAAGTGCAGTTGATTTACAATGTAAATACTTCTATTTGAAGTATAAAATCATCTCTGACACAAGGCCATATCTCCAAGATTGGGAAATGTAGCTCACTTATCAAAAAGATTGAAAGAAACACAGAGAATTAGGCAAAAATGAGAGAACAGAGGAATATATTCCAAGTGAATGAATAAGATAAACTCCAGAGAAAGAACTAAGCCAAGCTATCTGTCCAATAAAGAGTTCAAATAATGATCATAAAGATGTGCAGTAAACTCAGGAGAAGAGTTGAACACAGTGAGATATTCAAAAAGAAAGAATGCCTGTTATTCATTTCTAACTTAGTTCTGTTGTCACTGGGAAACTATTTCATATGATTTTAATTTTTTGAAAAATTTTGAAACATTTTCTTGCTTAGCATATGGTCTGTTCTAGAGAATGTTCTGTATGCACTTAAAAATAATTTTTATTGTGCAAATGTTGAATTAAGTATTCTATATATGTCAGTTATACGAACAGTATGAAAAGACAAAAAGATATGACACCAGAAAATGAATCACCAGGTGGAAGGAGAGTGGACAGCAATTACAAATAGCCCCAGAAAGAATGAAACAGCCAGGCCAAAGCAGAAACAATGCCCAGTTGTGGATGTGTCTGGTGGTGAAAGTAAAATCAGATGCTGTAAAGAACAATATTGCATAGGAACCTGGAATGTTAGGTCCATGAATCAAGATAAACTGGATGTGGTCAAGCAGGAAATGGCAAAGAGTAAAGATCAACATCATAGGAATCAGTGAATTAAAATGGACAAGAATGGGTAAATTTAATTCAGATGACCATTAGTAGTGTGGGCATGAATCCCTTAGAAGAAATGGAGTAGTTCTCACAGTCGACAAAAGACTCCAAAATGCAATACTTGGGTGCAAGTTCAAAAATGACAGAATGATCTAGGTTTGTTTCCAAGGCAAACCATTCAACATCATAGTAATATGTCTATGCCCCAAGCACTGATGCAGAAGAGGCTAAAGTTGACCGGTTCTGTGAAGACCTACAAGACCTTCTAGAATCAAAACCAAAAAAAAAAGATGCCCTTTTCATCATAGGGGATTGGTAAACAAAAGTAGGAAGTCAGAGATATCTGCAGTAACAGGCAAGTTTGGCTTTAGGGTACAAAATGAAGCAGGGCAAAAGCTAATGAAGTTTTGTCTAGAGAACACACTGGTCATACCAAAGACCCTTTTCCAACAACACAAGAGAC
This sequence comes from Bos indicus, assembly GCF_029378745.1. Lineage (NCBI taxonomy): Eukaryota > Metazoa > Chordata > Mammalia > Artiodactyla > Bovidae > Bos > Bos indicus. The sequence continues at coordinate 10,889,497 of NC_091787.1, forward strand.
GACTCTACATATGGACATCACCAGATGGTCAAAACTGAAATCAGACTGATTATATTGGAGAAGCTCTACACAATCAGCAAAAACAAGACCTGGGGCTGACTGTGGCTCAGATCATAAGCTCCTTAGTGCAAAATTCAGAATTAAATTGAAGAAAGTAGGGAAAACCACTAGGCAATTCATACATGACCTAAATAAATTCCCTTATGATTATACAGTTGAGGTGAGAAATAGATTCAAGGGATTGGATCTGACAGACAGAATGCTTGAAGAACTGTGGATGGAGGTTTACAACTGTACAGCAGGCAGTGATCAAAACCATCCCAAAGAAAAACAAAGGCAAGAAGATATTGTCTGAGGAGGTTTTACAAATAGCTAAGAAAAGAAGAGAAATGAAAGGCAAAGGAGAAGGGAAAAGATATACCCAAGGGAATGCAGATTTCCAAAGAATAGCAAGGATAGATAAGAAGCCCTTCTTAAAGGAACATTGCAAAGAAATAAAGGGGGGGGGGGTAACAAAATGGGAAAGACTAGAGATCTCTTCAACAAAATGGAGATATCAAAGGAACATTACAAGCAAAGATGGGCACAATAAGGACAGAAACAGTAACAATCTAACAAAAGCAGAAGAGATTAAGAAGAGGTGACGCAGAAAAACTACACAAAAAAGGTCCTAATGACCTGAATAATCACGATGGTGTGGTCACTCACCTAGAGCCAGACATCTTGGATTATGAAGTCACATGGGCCTTAGCAAGCATTACTAGGAATAAGGGTGGTAAAGGCGATGGAAGTCCAGCTGAGCTACTTCAAACCCTAAGACTATGTTGTTACAGAGCTGCACTTCATACATTAGGCAATCTGGAAAACTCAACAGTGGCCACAGGACTGGAAACGGTCAGTTTTCATTCCACTCTCAAAGAAGGGCAATGCCAAAAATGTTCAAACTACTGTACAATTGTACTCATTTCACATCCTAGTAAAGTTATACTCAAAATCCTTCAAGCTAGGCTTCAGCAGTGTGTGAATTGAGAACTTCCAGATGTACAAGCTGGTTTTAGAAAAGGCAGAGGAACCAGAGATCAAATTGCCAACATTCACTGGATCACAGAGAAAGCAAGAGAATTCCAGAAAAACATCTACTTCTGCTTTCTTGACTATGCTAAAGCCTTTGACTGTGTGGATCACAACAAACTGTGGAAAATTCTTAAAAAGATGGAATACAAGACCATGTTACTTGTCTCCTGAGAAATATGTATGCAGGTCAAAAAGCAACAGTAATAACTGGACATGGAACAATGCACTGGTTCAAAATTGGGAAAGGAGTATGACAAGGCTGTATATTGTCACTCTGCTTATTTAACTTATGTGGAGAGTACATCATGTGAAATGTCAGGCTGGAGGAATCACAAGCTGGAATCAAGATTGCCAAGAGAAATATCAGCAACTTCAGATAAGCAGATGATACCACTCTAATGGCAGAAAATAAAAAGAAACTAAAGGGTGAAAGAGGAGGGTGCAAAAGCTGGCTTAAAAAACTGCACATTCAAAAAACCAAGATCATGGCATCTGGTCCCATCACTTCACGGCATATAGAAGGGGAAGAAATGGAAATAATAACAGATTTTGTTTTCTTGGGCTCCAAAATCACTGCAGACAGTGACTGCAACCATGAAATTAAAAGATGCCTGCTTCTTAGAAGAAAAGCTATGACAAACCTAGGCAGCATATTAAAAAGCAGAGACATCGCTTTGCTGACAAAGGTCTATAAAGTCAAAGCTGTGGTTTTTCCAGTAGGCATGTATTGATGTGAGAGTTGGACCATAAAGAATGCTGAGCACTGAAGAACTGATGCCTTCCAATTGTGGTGCTAGAGAAGACTCTTCAGGGTCCTTAGACTACAAGGAGATCAAACCAGTCAATCCTAAAGGAAATCAACTCTGACTTTTCACTGGAAGTACTGTTCATAAAGCTTAAGCTCCAACACTTTGGCCACTTGATGCAAAGGGCCAACTCATTGGAAAAGACCCTGATGCTGGGATAGATTGAAGGCAAAAGTAGAAGGTGGTGGTAGAGAATGAGATGGTTTGATAGCATCACTGACTCAACAGACATGAATCAGAGCAAATTTGGGTAGATCGGAAGGACAGAGAAACCTGGTGTGCTGCACTCCCTGTGGTGGAAATGGACAGCACTTAGTGACTGAACAACAGAAACATATGTCAGTTATGCTGCTTAAGTTGTCCATATCTTTTGCTGATTTTCTGTCAAGTTCTTCTTATTTTTAAGCCTGACTCCTTAGCGGTTGCCCCAACACCTGCAAAGTTGGACGTCAGTCGATAATTTCACAGAGGTTGTGCTCAAAGATCTTAAGCCAGTAAGCCTTCTTACTTACTAACCAATAGATCTATGTGTGGGCAAGGGAGCACCTTCAAACTTCAGTCTGTTTTCAAGCATGCTCAGCTTTTACTTTCCCTTAGGCTCTTAGGGTAAGCAGCCATCTGCGGACAACTTGGTCCTTCTGTGGTCTCCGCTGTTAGGCAGTTTTATCCAGGAAAAGGTTTGCCCCAACTATATCCAAAGACATCAGGATAACAGAGCCATTAACCCTTTTTGCTAACTCACTGTCAAGATTATCACTTTTACTGACAATTGCAATGTGCATAGGTATCTTCTACCGCTGTCAACTGAGTGACCTGTTTTAGACCACGGCAGCAAAAATGCTGGTCTAACGGCCTACTGTGCTTAGCAGAACCTCCATACTGACTGAGCCACAGGGGAGAGGAGGTGGACAGTCCAAGCTCTATCCACAGACTCCTAATCTCACCTGAAGTTCAGTAACTCCTCAAGCATAAGCTCTTTTCAGATTGCTGCATGTTTTTGGTCAATTTATATAACACTGAAATGGTTAATTTCACTAATTTTTCTCAGCTGTAGCATTGCTTTTGGGGCAGAGGATTAGACAACCTCCTTTTTTAACCACAGTCAGAAGTCAAAAGAGTGTTCTCTCATTTGGAAGATAAAACCTAAACAGGAAAAGGTTGGATTTTCTTTCCCTCTAATTTCTTAAGGCAGTGGCAAGGGGTGGTGGGTGTACAACAAAAAACAGTGTTTACCAGAAATTAGGGTGGGTACAGAGGGAAAATTCAGAGTGATGAATTCAAGATTACACGACTAACAGAAGTATAAGTGCATGAAGGGTACAAAGAGATTCAACTGATGTATAATTCATTGACCTCTGTGTGAATAGATATGCAAAGGACTTGTAAAAGAGAGGGAAGGGATACTTGCAAATAACAGTGTTTCTAAGCTGGCACTTGCATGACTAGTTCTTGTCAATTGGGGAAAAGAAAACATTCCAAATGCTTGACTCTGAAAGGTTTTATATTCCAGGCACAGAAGCTTGTGACCTTGGACTCTCCGTTACACCTTCTGTCTGACTTTCTATACCTTTCCAATAGAGATATAATAATATTAATAGAGTCAGGCTGAGTAAAGCTAATGACAGTAAAACATTTTTAAGAGCCTGGAGAAATAGGTATCAGGATATATACTTCAGAGGATGCGCTGTTTAAACTGGCATTTTTATATGCACCTCAGCTTTTAATAATGTAGATTTCTTTCAATATCTAGAGTACATGTCTCAAATGCTCACCACTACTTTTGTCAGAAAAAAAAAGAAATACTATCAAGTAGAATGAAAATGTAATGTCACATTTACGCTTAGAGTAAAAATAAAACATTTGTATTTGCTTATCACTTACAAGCATGTTTAGAAACTGAAACATAAGGAGAGGACCCAAAATAAATGGGGCAGCCTCTGTGAGTGAGGCTCAGGGAATGGGAGTGATGAAGGTAAAGTAAGGCTCTAAGCGGTGCTTACTGCACCCCTTCCAGCCCTCTGCAAAAGGAATCAGGTCTGTTCATGATGTTTCATGAGCTCAAAGTGTTCCTTAGAAGTGCAACAAACTTTAAGTCTTCTCTCTAAGGTTACTTTCTTCCCAGATGAGATGAAAAATAGAATTACTTTACAGGTTGAGTTCTCTTGAGGGTGTGGCTTTGGTTGAAGGAAAAATGAGAAGGGCAGGTTCCCTTCCAGGAAAGAAGGCATTAAAAACTGCATATATATACATATATGTGTGTGTGTGTGAGTGTGTGTATATATATATATTTTTTTTTATTGCAAGGAATTGGCTTACGTGATTATGGAGGCTGAAAATTTCAACACATGCAGTTGCCAAACACTCAGGAGAGACAACAGAGTTAGTTCTAGTCCAAGTCTGAAATCGAAATCAGCAGAAGATTGATGTTCCAGTTCAAAGACAGTCAAGTAGAAAGAATTCTGTCTGACTCAGTCTTTTATTCTATTCAATTATTCAATGGATTGAATGAGATCTATCCACATTGCAGAAGACAATCTGTTTTATTTAGTCTAATGATTCAAATATTAACCTCATTCAGAAACATCCTCACAGGCACAACCCAGAAACAATATTTAACCAAATATGTGGGCACCCTGTGACCCAGCCAAACTGACACACAAAATTATCACCACACTATTTCCTGAGTGTTAAAAGATTCCCTTCCCAGAGACAATCAAGGCCAGACAATTATCTGACCACTTCCAGTTTAGAATCATTCATAGATTCCAGACTGTGGGCACCCACTTTCCACAAGGGTTCTATTATCTAATGCTGTGTAACAAATTATCAAAAACTTAAGAGGCTAAAAGCAACACACATTTATTATTTCAGAAGTCTAGGCTTGACTTAACTGCGTTCTCTGCTTCTGGGTCTCTTGCCGCTGCTGCTAAGTCGCTTCAGTCGTGTCCGACTCTGTGCGACCCCACAGACGGCAGCCCATTAGGCTGCCCCGTCCCTGGGATTCTCCAGGCAAGAACACTGGAGTGGGTCGCCATTTCCTGTTGGGTCTCAACTGAAGAGTCTATTAAGGAAATATCGGCTTCAAAAATCAATTGGTTAGTTGTTTGCAGGTTGTTGCCCTGAGGGCCTCAGTTTCTTGTTGCTTGTTGGGAACAGGTCACCAATAATCTCTTGGTCACACAGCCTCTCCAACGTGACCACCTGCTTTATTAAACCATGAAAACCGAGAAGGCAATAGAAACCAGGGTCTGGCAGTAAAGAAGAAAACATAAACTTATGTAACCTAATCATGCAAGTGACATCCATTACCTTTGCCATATTCTGTTGGTTAGAAGAAAATCACAAGTTCCACCCAAAATCAAGGACAGAAAATAAGGCAAGGCATGAATAGCAGGAGGTGGCGCCATTGGGGAACATCTTAGAATCTGACCCTGTGATACTGTGATTTCCTAAATGATGAGACATAAAGGTGTCTTTTGCTACTCATAACAAATCCTTTCCAATCACGACTGTATTTATGTTAATGAGATGACTTTTAGAAACCCCCTAAAGATGGGGGGCGGGGGTGATTGCCAGGGGAACCAGCCAAGTGGTTAGATACACTTTTTGTCCCAAACTCCTGGGAGGGAAGAGGAGTTGGATATTGAGTTCAATCATCAATAGCCACTGATTTAACAAATTATGCCTATGTAATAATATCTTGATAAAAATCCCTGAAGTATGGGATTCAGAGCTTCTAAGTTGGTGAACTGGGAGGTGTTGGGAGGGTGGCACAGTCAAAAAGGGCATGGCAACTTTGTACCCCTTCTCCACATTGTATCTTATGCATCTCTTCCATATGGCTATTCCTGAGTTATAACCTTTTGTAATTAATTGGCAATAGTAAGTAAACAGAGTTTTGTGAGCTGTTCCAGAAAAAGATTGAAACTGAGACAGGGCTGTGGGAACCTCAGATGTACAGCAAGTCTGTTAGAAGAACAGGTGACAACTTGGCCTTGTAATTAGGGCAGTCTTATGGGACTGAGCACTTTAACCCATGGGTTTTGTACTAACTAAAGTAGGTAGTGTTAAAATTAAGTTAAATTTGTTGGACATCTAGTCTGTGTCTGCTGAACAGTGGGAGAATTTCTTGGTGTGGAAAATCCTTACACAATTGGTAACCGGAAGTGTAGCATGCTGTAGGAGACTAGAAGAGAAACACAGGAGAGTTTTTACTTTTCAGAACTCTGCCCCACAGCAGGGCAGGAAGGACTAAGAATGAGCATCAATTCTGTTTCCAACTTGTTCCTCTGCAGCTTGTTTAAGTGTGCTCTTGGAGTTTTCCGGCATCTCCTTTGATTTGCCACAGGCTCAAAAGCTTCACACCCCGGCTCCTCTTGACCTCTTTGTCTTGCTCTGCTGCTGCTGCTGCTAAGTCGCGTCAGTCGTGTCTGACTCTGTGCGATCCCATAGACGGCAGCCCACCAGGCTCCCCCGTCCCTGGGATTCTCCAGGCAAGAACACTGGAGTGGGTTGCCATTTCCTTCTCTGATGCATGAAAGTGAAAAGTCAAAGTGAAGTTGCTCAGTTGTGTCTGACTATAGCGACCCCATGGACTGCAGCCTTCCAGGCTCCTCTGTCCATGGGATTTTCCAGGCAAAAGTACTGGAGTAGGGTGCCATTGCCTTCTCCAGGGGAGAAAGCTTAAGTGGCAGCATTTCTCCTCTCACCTTCTCAGGATACCACCTGGAAAAGGGAGCTGAGATTTCTTTCACTGGTGCAAATGAATAACTCTAGTCTCCTGCATTCTTGCATGTGCTTCTTGGAGAACTTCATCATCCTAACTACACTTCTGTCTCCTCTTGGAAGCATCTGTCTTGTTGCAGAGCATCTGGATATTATCCAAATCATTCACCTTTTGTCGTGTTCATGGGTACTTTGCTTGACAAGAGGATCCTGTGGCCCTGACTTTCAGAAATATCCCCATTGCCTGCCATGGGCTTCTCAGATAATTCTGTCAACAGTCTTCTGTCAATATGTCCTGACTACTCCAATCTCTAGCATCTTTCCAATATATTTATGCATACATTACACATACACTGAAACTCTGAGGACTTTTAAACCATTGAGTTGAAGAAATTAATACTTGTTCCCAGTGCTTTAGACAAAAAACATGGCACTAATAATTAGATTCTCTCTTGGGACTCTGGGACTCTAGGACACACTTTCCTATGCATTGATTTGTTTACTGAGTATACATTTGCTTCAATTTATATAATTTTTACACTGGAAGAGGAAACGGGTATTTTCCTAAATATTTATAGTAATTGTTAAGAACTCCATTCAATACCTTTATTTTTTTCAAAACAAGTATAGATGATTCACTAAATCCAAACCACTGTGTTAACTGATGGGGGCAACACAAAGAGACTGTAGCTTTTGGCCTTGTTCTTTAAGAAAGTACAAGTACTTGTGTGGTGAAAACCTACACTCATATTTAAAAAGTTCACCTGATAGTCAAGTTTGGCTGGCTCAGTTCTCCACACCTCCTGTGCCAACCAGTTATTCCCCATTAGACTCTAAGCTCCTTGAAGACATGGATTGCATGTGTTCTCTCTTTATCCTTCAAGTGGAGTTCAGCAGATTCCTTTCAGAAAACAGAATATTTCTGTGTAAATTACTAGACTGAAAATATTAGCAGAGGAAAAAATAAAGACCAAGGTTATGGAGAGGGGCCAATCTGCCGTTCTGTCTCCAGCATTCTCTCCTAGCCAAAAAATACTAAAGCAGTCTGGTCTGGAATTGGCCTCTTTGATACGGTGATTTGGTGGACATTGCCACATTGCACCCTTTGCAACAGGAAACTGAATTACAATCTCCATTCACAAAAATCATACATAGGATGCATATTACTGAAAATTCAAAATAGGACTCAGATAAATGACAGTCTCACCACTTGTGCTTACAGATCAGCTGGGTCTGTCTTCCTAAACAGGGAATGCTCTTCATTAGAAGCTCTCCAGGGTGTCTTCATTCCCAGTATATCCCATCCCACTGTGCCAAATACAGCTTGAAGTTGTCCCAGGGTCAAATTTAAGATTCCTTGGAGGAGCTGAATCATTTCTCCATCAGTTCTGTAGCTATTTATCCCTCTTACGAAGTTTGCTGATACCTGTAAAGTCACAGCCAACAGCAGCCTTGGGAAGATGTCCATAAGCCCAGATAGTGTGTGTGCAAATGTGTCACAGGAAGACATTATCTAGATATTGTACCCTCTAACCTTTGGAGAAGTCATGTAATGATTTCTTGAGCTGCAAAGGGAGAACAGGACTGATTTCTGTTCATGAAAAGCTGTGAAATAACGGAGTCAAATGCTTTTTGGTGTATCCTTATAAGAGGAAGAAATATTTGGAAGGGTAAAGAGATTAAAGAAGGAAAACAGCAACATTTAATGGAGAAACATTTTTTCAGGTATAATTTTATGTGGGTTTTCATATCTCTAGTGGTCTCTTTAGAGATTGGAGTTCCCTGGTGAGGGATTATATCCCTTTTGGGGGACCAGGAATCGGGCATCTCAAAAGAAAAATCAAATGGCTTTTCATCTCCCAGTTGAAAGTCCTTTATTAGAAACTAAGACCTTTAAATGTGCCTTTCTCTGAATTAATTTTCATTTTCCAAAAACAAGTGCAGGTGTCTGAATGAGACAGAGTGAAAGCAGGTGTGGGGAAAAATAATTACCTGGCACCTATACCACTTAATCTCATCTCAGAAGGATATCTGCAAAGCCATTTGATAAAATTATTTCCCAGGTTCAAAATGAAAAGGTTATGAGAGGTGAAAATCCATGATTTGATTTTTGTGGTCTTATCTCTCTTCTTTTTTCTTCAACAAGTTATCAAAGGCTTGCAATTCTGAAAAGACAAGTGCTTTGTAAAAGCCAAACTTTGGCAAACAAGCATCAAAATGCAAAGTATCAACTGCCACGTGCCAGAGGGAATAAATATTGTAATTGCTTTCTCCAGAATGCTCACTTGTTAGAATGCCAGCCTGGATAACCCCTGAGGTGGGTAACATTAGAGATAATCAATTTAATGCATATGTTTAAAGACTGTTTGTTCAATAAGGGCAAAAAAGAAAGACCTGCCCTTAATATTTGGGATACAATGCTATATGATAAACTGAAGGCAGTTAGATAACTTAGGATACCAGTATTAAGAACAAACCATGTGATTAGCAAAGCCTTACTACTATGGGGCTTAATTTTCTGATTTGATATATTCTAACCAGGCACACTTTCAGTAACATGTTTATTGCTATTTTTTAGTGGCTTGATACATCCTTGTGTTGATTAAACATAGATCAAAAAATTCTTTTTTTTTTTTTTTTTTGGACACACTGCACAACATGTGGGATCTTAGTTCTTCATCCAGGGACTGAACTTGCAGCTCTTCCATTTGAAGCACACAGTCTTAACTGCTGGACTGCCAGGGAAGTCCAAAGATCATAAGATTCTTGATCATGGAATCAGTGTTCATTTCTGGTTTTGCTTTAAGACGATTAGTAATTGTACTGATATTGACCTTCCTCTCTGTGAGTTATTTCTTCCTATTAGTGAAGCACTTAATTATGAGTGAATTGCATGGATAGTGTAAGAATTTGCAGAACACTTAACAGGTTTATTGCAGATGAGCTAAGCATTCTAATTTGATAATGAAATCTTAAAAAAAAATTAAAATGGGGCACTGTTCAAACTCCTAAGCTCCTAGCTTCATCCCTGGTGCCATAACTAATATTCAACACCAAAGTACAATGGTTCTTCATGCACCATATTGAATTTGCTTCTTGGGCATTTGTTGGTGTTGTTCCCCTTTGCTTAGGATATATATTCCAAGCAGTATACATAGTCTCTAAGATTAATCATTTAAGACTTAGAATTTGTATTACCTGCTTCAAAAAGCAGCCTCTGTTTTTTCACACCTGGACTTTATGCTTCTTTCCTGTCCCTCAGTGTCTTGTAATTATAAAATCACAACTCTAAGGCAGTTATCTGTTTCACTCTATTTCCTCAACTATAAACTTGTTGTTTTGAAGTACAGTAAACGTGCTTTACCCTTCATGGATCACTGTCTTGCGATGGTGCAGAAGCTTGCCTAACTCAATGAATCCATGAGCCATGCAAGGCCACCCAAGATGGACGCGTCATACCAGGGGGTTCTGACAAAATGTGATCCACTGGAGGAGGGAATGGCAAATGACCCCAGTATACTTGCCGTGAGAACCTCACGAACTGTATAAAAGGACAAAAAGATCTGATACCAAAAGATGAATCCCCTAGGTCTGAAGGTATCTGATATGCTACTAGGGATGAGTGGAGGAGAATCACCAATAGTCTCAGAATGAATGAAATGGCTGGGCCAAATCTGTCATATCTTTGAGGATATGATACTCAGCTGTAGATGTGTCTTGTGATGAAAGTAAAATCTGATGTTGCAAAGTACAAAATTGTATAGGAACTTGGAATGCTAGGTTCATGAATCAAGGAAAATTGGATGTGGTCAGTACATCATGAGAAATGCTGGGCTGGAAGAAGCACAAGCTGGAATCCAGATTGCCAGGAGAAATATCAATAACCTCAGATATGCAGATGACACCACCCTTATGGCAGAAAGTGAAGAGGAACTAAAAAGCCTCTTGATGAGAGTGAAAGAGGAGAGTGAAAAAGTTGGCTTGAAGCTCAACACTTAGAAAACGAAGATCATGGCATCTGGTCCCATCACTTCATGGGAAATAGATGGGGAAACAGTGGAAACAGTGGGAGACTTTATTTTTGGGGGCTCCCAAATCACTGCAGATGGTGACTGCAGCCATGAAATTAAAAGACGCTTACTCCTTGGAAGGAAAGTTATGACCAACCTAGATAGCATATTGAAAAGCAGAGACATTACTTTGCCAACAAACGTCCATCTAGTCAAGGCTATGGTTTTTCCAGTGGTCATGTATGGATGTGAGAGTTGGACTGTGAAGAAAGCTGAGCGCTGAAGAATTGATGCTTTTGAACTGTGGTGTTGGAGAAGACTCTTGAGAGTCCCTTGGATTGCAAGGAGATCCAACCAGTCCATTGTAAAGGAGATCAGCCCTGGGTGTTCTTTGGAAGTAATGATGCTAAAGCTGAAACTCTGGTACTTTGGCCACCCCATGGGAAGAGTTGACTCATTGGAAAAGACTCCGATGCTGGGAGGGATTGGGGGCAGGAGGAGAAGGGGACGACAGAGGATGAGATGGCTGGATGGCATCACCGACTTGATGGACGTGAGTTTGAGTGAACTCTGGGAGATGGTGATGGAAAAGGAGGCCTGGCGTGCTGCGATTCATGGGGTCACAAAAAGTCGGACACGACTGAGCGACTGAACTAAACTGAAACAGGAGATGGTAAGAATGAACATCAACATCCTAGGAATCAGTGAACTAAAAGGGACAGGAATGAGCAGATTTAATTTAATAGATACAAGATGACTATTGTATCTACTATTGGGGCAAGAATTCCATAGAAAAAACAGAGTAGCCCTCATAAACAACAAAAGAGTCCAAAATACAATACTTGAGTGCAACCTCAAAAATGACAGAATAATCTCTGTTTGCTTCCAAGGCAAGCCATTCAACATTACAGTAATCCAAGTCTATGCCTCTGATGCTGATGAAGCTGAAGTTGATCAGTTCTGTGAAGACCCAGAAGACCTCCTAGAAATAACACCTAAAAAGGATATTCTATTCATCATCAGGGTTTGGAATGAAAAAGTAGGAAGTCAAGATATACCTGGAATACCAGGCAAGTTTGGCCTTGGAGAACAAAATAAAGCAGGGCAAAGGCTAACTGAATTATGCCAAGAGAATGCACTAGTCATAGCAAATACTCTTTTTCAAAAACTTAAGAGATGACTTTACACATGGACATCACTGAACTAGAGGAACTAGAGATCAAATTGCCAATATTCTCTGGATTATAGAGAAAGCAAGGGAATTTCAGAAAAACATCTATCTCTGTTTCATAGACTACACTAAAGCCTTTAACAGTGTGGATCATAAGAAACTGTGGATAGCTCTTAGAGAGATGGGAATACCAGACCATCTTACCTGTCTCCTGAGAAACCTGTACGTGGGCCAAGAAGCAGCAGTTAGAACCCTGTATGGAACAACTGATTGGTTCAAGATTGAGAAAGGAGTACAACAGGGCTGTCTGCTGTCACCCTGTTTGTTTAACCTATACGCTGAGTACATTATGAGAAATGCCAGGCTGGATGAGTCAAAGCCAGAATCAAGATAGATGGGAGAAACATCAACAACCTCAGAAATGCAGATAATACCACTCTAATGGCAGAAAGCAAAGAGGAACAAAAGAGCCTTTGGATGAGGGTGAAGAAAGAGAGTGAAAGAACAGGCTTAAGACTAAGTATTAAAACAAAACAAAACAAAACAAAACACTATGATTATGGCATCTGGCCCCATTACTTCATGGCAAATAGTAGGTGTGAACTCCGGGAGTTGGTGATGGACAGGGAGGCCTGGCGTGCTGCAATTCATGGGGTCGCAAGAGTCGGACACGACTGAGTGACTGATCTGATCTGAGTGATAGATTTCCTGTTCTTGGGCTCCAAAATCACTGTGGATGGTGACTGCAGCCATGAAATCAGAAGATGACCGCTTCTTGGCTGAACAGTGATGACAAACCTAGACAGGGTGTGAAAAGCAGAGACAGTACTCTGCAGACAAAGGTTTGTATAGTCAAGGCTATGGTCTTTGCTGTGGTCATGTTTGGTTGTGAGAAATGGAACATAAAGAAAGCAGAATGCCAAAGAATTGATGCCTTCAAACTGTGGTGCTGGGGAAGACTCCTGAAAGTCTCTTGGACAACAAGGAGATCAAAGCAGTCAATCTTAAATGAGATCATCCCTGAATATTCATGGAAGTGATGCTGAAGCTGAAACTCCAGTATTTTGGTCATCTTATGTGAGCAGACAACTCATTGGAAAAGTCCCTGATGCTGGGAAAGATCAAGGGTGGAAGAGGAAGAGGGTGTCAGAGGATGAGATGGCTGGATGGCATCATCAGTGTAGCACACCAGGCCTCCCTGTCTCTCACTATCTCCCAGAGTTGCCTGAGTTCATATTCATTGCATCAGTTGCAAAGAGTCGGACACACCTGGGTGACTGAACAACAACAATAACAAAACATGCCTTACTCATTTTTTTTTATTATGGTCTAGCACATAACACATTATAAGTATTCAATAAATATTTGTTAGAAGGCAAACTAAAGATTTTATGGTATGCTGCAGGTCTAGTAAATTCTTTTAATATATATAGATATAGAAATATTTTCATAGCACATAGTATGTATTAGCTGTTTTCCTTGCAACAAATAGCTATTATAGTTCGATGATAATTGTGTGTATGCATGTGTATGTGTGTTTCCAGCTTAATGTCTTCTGGCTTTAATTTTTGTTGCCTGGAATAAAAATTATGAACTCTGAAAAAAAAAAAAGACTGAATGACTTGCTGAATGGATGAATGAAACTTTGAGCTCCTGAAAATTCAGTGGTGGTAGGGAAAAATATCAGTTATGTTTCCTTGGTTGAAATAAAAACTGCCTCTGAGAAGCCTGAGCAGGAAGACAGGCTATTTGGAAAGCTACTAAGATAGCTCAAGAATAGAAAAATGTAATGAACAATCCAGCTTTGTGATGACAGTACTCAGCCTCAGCACAGTTCTGAGTATTCAGCCAAGGCAACTTCATAAAAATTCTAAGGTGCTGCCACAAGGAGGGAAGTTCCAACTACCTCCTGTCCCTGTGTGTTCAATGCCAGGAGAGAGAGGCTGCCTGGCCCTGAGACTCTCAAGTGCTCACCACTTATGATCAGAAGATTAGGATCTATTATAAGGGTTTGTGCTGGGAATAGTGTCTCTGCAGACATTAGTGTTAACTGCCAGAAGACCTATTCCTCAAAGCCTACTATACAGAAGGGCTGGAGAGAGAGGCTGATTGTAGACAACCTTTCTATTATATTTCAAGATCTGTGCATTTTTGAAAAGTGAGTGTAGGGGATGGCTTTCACAAGTTTCAATACTGTCATGGCTTTCTGAACAATGGCTTCCTCTAGTCTTCTTTCTGTTTCCTTACAATGCTTCATCCATTTTGGTGTGAGCAAAATTATCATGGGGGTTTGGAATAAAAGTATTAAAACACGGTCTATTCACATTTATTTTAGCTAAAAATTTCTAATGCCCATATTTTTGCATACTTTGTTAGATTTATAATATATTATGTATGTGTATAGGATATGAATACTTACACATTAAAGAGGCTTTTAATTACTTTTTAACATCAAAGCTATGTGATCAAAAAATTTGAGAAAATTGTTCTGCATTAAAGTCTATTAAATTTGAAAGCTATTAAAAAGCTATCACTGGAAAGCTATTAACATAGATATTCATAACAATAAAAAGCTTTGTAACATGGCAAACTATTGAAAAATAATATAAGACATAAAACAATATTTTATATTTTAATATATAAACAACTATGTTCATGGTTTTTATTACAAAATTGTTTATTTTTCTGTGTTAAGGACCTGATGAAGTTTCACTGTGATAGCATTCTATTAAGGTACATGTTGCTGCTGCTCTTTAGTTGCTAAGTCATGTCTGACTCTTTTGCGATCCCATGAACCCTGGCAAGTTACTCTGTCCATGGGATTTCCCAGGCAAGAATACTGCAGTGGGTATATGCTGCTTAATTTTTATTTAATCTAGCATTTTCCTCTTTTTTCTCCTGAAAAAAACTTGAATATTTCCTTATGATTGTAATATAAATGCTTATTTATAGAGGGGGCTTCCCTAGTGGCTCAGTGGTAAAAGAATCTGCCTGCCAAGCAGAAGACATGGGTTTGATCCCTGGATCAGGAAGATCCCATGGAGAAGGAAACAGCAATGCACTCCAGTATTCTTACCTGGGAAATCCCATGGACAGAGAAGCCTGGCCTGCAACAGTCTGTGCAATTGCAAAAGAGTCGGACACGGCTCAGCAACTAAACAACAACAACAATTATAGAGTTGCTTTCTTCAAGGAAATACATAAACATTAAATTATTCAGATTATTTCATCAAGTAATGAGTATTACTATGAAACTTATGAGGACAAGTGACTTGTTTGCTTGGTGTATTTCCCAAACTTGGTGCTCTAGTTCAATAGACACAGCCTAGAAGAGTACAAGAAGAAGTCATGCTATTTCTAGATGTACAACAGTCTATTTTTGTGATCTAAAGTAATTAAAATACTCACATGGCTGCATCAAAATCTATTTTAATTCTCATAAGTTATTTCAATTGGTTACCATTACAAAAATGTGTTTATCTAGTCTAGTTGTATGATAAAATGAAAAAAAAGTTTGCCACGAGGCAGCAAAATTCTTCAGGAATAAGTGGCCAAATTATATACTATCAGTGGTGTTTGTAAAGGCTGGTGAATTCACCATGAGGAAAAGCAGCTCTTCCCAATTATGTTCTATATTTCTGGCAATCTGTTAAGACTCAGATACATTTCAGGGAATAAGAAATATGGAGAGTCACACATTTGTTAATGTTTATTTTTAGGCCAACTGGTAGAATATGAAGGGACATTTCAGAGACATGTACCTCAAAATCATACATTTATTCAATGATTCAGTTCAGTTCAGTTCACTCACTCAGTCGTGTCTGACTCTTTGTGACCCCATGAATCGCAGTACGCCAGGCCTCCCTGTCCATCACCAACTCCCAGAGCTCACTCAGACTCACATCCATCGAGTCAGTGATGCCATCCAGCCATCTCATCCTCTGTCATCCCCTTCTCCTCCTGCCCCCAATCCCTCCCAGCATCAGGGTCTTTTCCAATGAGTCAACTCTTTGCATGAGGTGGCCAAACTATTGGAGTTTCAGCTTTAGCATCAGTCCTTCCAATGAACACCCAGGACTGATCTCCTTTAGAATGGACTGGTTGGATCTCTTTGCAGTCCAAGGGACTCTCAAGAGTCTTCTCCAACACCACAGTTCAAAAGCATCAATTCTTTGGCACTCAGCTTTCTTCACTGTCCAACTTTCACATCCATACATGACCACTGGGAAAACCATAACCTTGACTAGATGGACCTTTGTTGTCAAAGCAATGTCTCTGCTTTTGAATATGCTATCTAGGTTGGTCATAACTTTCCTTCCAAGGAGTAAGCGTCTTTTAATTTCATGGCTGCAGTCACCCTCTGCAGTGATTTTGGAGCCCCCCAAAATAAAATCTGACGCTGTTTCCACTGTTTCCCCATCTATGTGCCATGAAGTGATGGGACCAGATGCCATGATCTTCGTTTTCTGAATGTTGAACTTTAAGCCAACTTTTTCACTCTCCTCTTTCACTGTCAATAAGAGGCTTTTTAGTTCCTCTTCAGTTTCTGCCATAAGGGTGGTGTCATCTGCATATCTGAGGTTATTGATATTTATCCCCAGCAGTCTTGATTCCAGCTTGTGCTTCTTCCAGCCCAGCGTTTCACATGATGTACTCTGCATATAAGTTAAATAAGCAGGGTGACAATATACAGCCTTAATGTACTCCTTTTCCTAATTGGAACCAGTCTGTTGTTCCATGTCCAATTCTAACTGTTGCTTCCTTACCTGCATACAGGTTTCTCAAGAAGCAGGTCAGGTGGTCTGGTATTCCCATCTCTTTCAGAATTTTCTACAGTTTATTGTGACCCACACAGTCAAAGACTTTGGCATAGTCAATAAAGCAGAAATAGATGTTTTTCTGGAACTCCCTTGCTTTTTCCATGATCCAGCAGATGTTGGCAATTTGTTCTCTGGTTCCTCTGCCTTTTTTAAACCAGCTTGAACATCTGGAAGTTCACGGTTCACGTATTGCTGAAGCCTGGCTTGAATAATTTTGAGCATTACTTTACTAGCGTGACAAACATTTATTAAGGAGCTGCTATGGGGCAGACTATCATTATTGTTGTCAGTGAAAGACAATGGTCAACTGTTAGAAAAAGTCATGGCTTTATGAAGTCTATATTTTAGTGGGCTATACAGACAATAAACAAATCAATATATTATTATAATTAGACTGTATTATCAGGTTGATTTAAATGATATAAACAATTAAATGAACAGAGTAACAGGAGAGAATATAATAGAGAAGTGTGGTCAAGGAAGGCCTCTGTGAGGAACCCATAATAAAGCAGATGCCAGATTGAAGTAAGAAGATGTGGCATATAAATATTTGGAGGGGATATCTCAGACAGAGGGCATTGCCTGTGTAAAGAGAGTAATGAGTGTGAAAACAACATATGCAGAAAGAGTTTACTTCTTACAGACTAAAATTTTTTCTACCGTGGTATATCTGTCTGATTCTCTGAAAGGAGTGAAAGAGGTTAAAAGCAAAATCATAGCACGAGAAGCAGGAGGTGAAACTGTGAAGGGACAACTGGGTACCATTCAGAAAAGAGTGTATCAGATCATCAAAGAAGAAAAGGGTTATTAATAGACATGTTTATTTGCAATCATGGTAAAGAATATCTTTTAATTGGAGTGGAATTGTGATTGAGTGGTTGTATACAATCAGAAAAAGGCAATATGGTTGTCTGTAGAGGCCCTACAAATAGTTGAGAAAAGAGAAACTAAAGCAAAGGAGAAAAGAAAGATATACCCATCTGAATGCAGAGTTCCAAGGAATAGCAAGGAGAGATAAGAAAGCCTTCCTAAGTGATCAATGCAAAGAAATAGAGAAAAACAATAGAATGGGAAAGATTAGAGATTTCTTCAAGAAAATTAGAGATACCAAGGGAACATTTCATGCAAAGATGGGCTCGGTAAAGGACAGAAATGATATGGACCTAACAAAAGTAGAAGATATTAAGAAGAGAGGGCAAGAATACATAGAATAACTATACAAAAAAGATCTTCATGAACCAGATAACCACAATTGTGTGATCACTGACCTAGAGCAAGACATCCTGGAATGCGATGTCAAGTGGGCCTTAGAAAGCATCACTATGAACAAAGCTAGTGGAGGTGATGGAATTTCAGTTGTGCTATTTCAAATCTTAAAAGATGATGCTGTGAAAGTGCTGCACTCAATATGCCAGCAAATTTGGAAAACACAGCAGTGGCCACAGGACTGGAAAAGGTCAGTTTTCATTTCAATCTCAAAGAAAGGCAATGCCAAAGACTGTTAAAACTACTGCACAATTGCACTTATCTCATATGCTAGGAAAGTAATGCTCAAAATTCTCCAAGTGAGGCTTCAACAGTATGTGAACCGATAAATTCCAGACGTTCAAGCTGGATTTAGAAAAGGCAGAAAAAGCAGAGATCAAATTGCCAACATCCTCTAGATCACAGAGAAAGCAAGAGAGTTCCAGAAAAACATCTACTTCTTTATGGATGATGCCAAAGCCTTTGACTGTGTGGATCACAATAAAACATGGAAAATTCTGAAAGAGATGGGAATACCAGACCACCTTACATGTCTCCTGAGAAATCTATATGCAGGTCAATAAGCAACAGTTAGAACCAGGCATGGAACAATGGACTGGTTCAGGATTGGGAAAGGAGTTCATCATGGCTGTATATTGTCAACCTGTTTATTTAACTTTTTATGCAGAGTACATCATGAGAAATGCCGGGCTAGATAAAGCACAAGCTGGAATCAAGATTGCCAGGAGAAATATCCATAACCTCAGATATGCAGATAACACCACCCTTAGGGCAGAAAGCGAAGAGGCATTAAAGAACCTCTTGATGAAAGTGAAAGAGGAGAGTGAAGAAGCTGGCTTAAAACTCAACATTCAAAAAATTAAGATCGTGGCATCCATTTCCGTCACTTCATGGCAAATAGATGCGGAAACAATGGAAATAGTGACAGACTTTATTTTCTTGGGCTCCAAAATCAATCAGTGCAGATGGTGACTGCAGCCATAAAATTAAAAGACGCTTACTCCTTGGAAGAAAAGTTATGACCAACCTAGATAGCATATTCAAAAGCAGAGATATTACTTTGCTGACAAAGGCCCATCTAGTCAAAGCTATGGTTTTTCCAGTAGTTATGTATGGATGTGAGAGTTGGAGCATAAAGAAAGCTGAGCGCCGAAGAATTGATGCTTTTGAACTGTGGTGTTGGAGAAGACTCTTGCGAGTGCCCTGGACTGCAAGGTGATCAAATCCACCAATCCTGAAGGAAATCGGTCCATCACTGGAAGGACTGATTTTGAACCTGAATCTCCAATACTTTGGCCACCTGATGCAAAGAAATGACAAATTGGAAAAGACCCTGATGCTGGGAAAGATTGAAGCCAGGAAGAGAAGGGGACGACTGAGAATGAGATGGCTGGATGGCATCACTGACTCAATGGACATGAGTTTGAGCAAGTTCTGGGAGTTGGTAAAGACAGGTAATCCTGGTGTGCTGCAGTCAATGGGATTGCAAAGAGTCAGACAGGACTGAAAGACTGAACTAAACTGATATGATTGGATAAAGTCTCCTATTGATTGTAATTCAACCCTATGAACAGATTTCTTTGGACTATCATTGGCCATTCTATAGATCAATGTTTTTCTTACCTAGTACCTTCACCTCAGATAAATTCTCAATGTTAATCAACAAACTCATTACTAGTAAGTTAATAAAATATTTCATGAACAATCCTACTTTGTTTACACTAAAAAGATGATACCTAAATGGACTAACCTCATCTTGACTTGGTACACTGGATTGAGTGGATGTCTCCTCAAAATCCATGTCCAATAAGAGCCTGCAAATATGATCTCATTGAAAATAAGGTCTTTGCAGATGTAATCAACTTAAGGTGAGATCCTACTGGTCTAAAGTGGGCTCTAAATTAATGGCACAGACTGTCCTTCAGAACTTCCAGAGGGAGCATGGCCTATTAAAACCCTGACTTTGAACTCTGAGCATCCAGAATTGTGAGAAATAAATTTCTGTTGCTTTAAGCAACCAGATTTTTGACAATCTGTTACAGTCTCTCCAGGAAAGTAATACACTTAGAAAGAGATCACAGGGGTACTCATTCTTATGGCTGAGAGTGACCACACTTGGTTGATGATATGATAAAATAAAATAAAAAGAACATGATAAAATACATTCAAAATTAATTATTTTGATATACAAACAGCTCACATAATTCAGTAGGAAAAAACCAAACAACCCAATTGAAAACTGGGCAGAAGACCTAAATAGACATTTCTCCAAAGAAGATATACAGATGGCCAATGGGCACATGAAAAGATGCTCATCATCACTAATTATTATCAATTATAATTATTATAAATATAATAAATCAGATAAATGCAAATCAAAACTACAATGAACTATTGCCTCACACTGGTCAGAATGGTCATTATTAATAAGTCTACAAATAATGTATGCTGGAGAGGGTGTGAAGAAAAGAGAACCCTCCTATACTGCTGGTGGGAATGCAAATTGGTACAGTCACTATGGAAAACAGTATAGAGGTTCCTCAAAAACTAAAAATAGAGTTGCCTTATGATCCTGCAGTCCCACTCCTGGGCATATACCCAGACAAAACTATAATTCAAAAAGATATACGCACCCCTATGTTCATAGTTACACTATTTACAATAGCCAAGCCATGAAAACAACCTACACATCCGTTGACAGATGAAGGGATACACATAAAAACACACGTACACAAAACGGAATATCACTCAGTCATAAAAAAGAATGAAATAATGCCATTTGCAGCAATATGGATAGACCTAGCATTATCATACTAAGGAAAGTAAATAAGAAAGATTAAGCAAATATTACATGATATCACATATATGTAGAATCTAAAATATGATAAAATGAACTTATATACGAAATAGAAACAGACTCACAGATATAGACATCAGACTTGTGGTTGCCAAAGGAAAGGGGGTAGGGGTGGAGGAGGGAAGGATTGGGAGTTTTGGATTAGCAGATGCAAACTATTATATATAGGATGGATAAACAACAAGGTCCTACTTACATCAGAGGGAACTATATTCAATATCCTGTGATAAACCATAATGAAAAAGAATACATACATATATTACATATATACATAAATATATCTATGAATATATACATATATAAAGTATTAGTAACTATCACTTTGCTGTACAGAAGAATTAACACAAAATTGTAAATCAACTATATAAAAATTTTTTAAAAAATGAGAGTAAAATATTCCCAGGTAGCACCAGTGGTAAAGAATCTGCCTGCCAATGCAGGAGACATAAGAGACTTGGGTTTGATCCCTGTGAGGGGAAGATCCCCTGAAGAAGAAAATGGCAACCTACTCCAGTATTCTTGCATGGAGAATCCCATGGACAGAATCCCTGGTGGGCTATAGTCCATGGGGTCGCAAAGAGTTGGACAAGACTGAAGCGACTTAGCACTAAGTATAGTATTTCTTGAAAGAATAAGCAAATACTGCAGGACTTTGTAGGGTCACAATGAAGATGATGTAAATTTTCTCAATTTATACTGTCTCACTGTAAATAACTTGAAAAATTAAAATTAAAATGTCTTTTTATAGACCATAAAGAGCAATAGTTTGGGAGGCTTATTTATTTAACAAAAGCTTATGGAGTGTCAAGCACAGTACTAAATGCTGAGATAAACAGATAAATATTTTTGAGTTTGATCCTTATGATAAATTTTGATATACTTTGAGAATTTCCTTAAAAATAAGTTCTAGTTGTTTAGATCACTGAAAGTAACCCAGAATGTTTGTAGATACCATACACTGCCTGCCAATTGTCTTTTCCTGATTCTTCATGCCTAATTAAGGAATGAAGTGGAATGCTAATGAATATGCTTCCTCAAGAATGTCAAGACTAATTTTATCCCAATTGTTATGATCCATATGTCAAAAGGATATTAAGAATGGGGTAGAAAATAAAATTTTAGGCAAAGCCCGAGGGTAATTAATGCTGTGGTATATGTCAAACCATGCCTGGTAAGGATATTAAAGTACTTCAGTTAAGTCAAAGTTGACTAATGTTCAGTGCTTTCCTGTTGACTTTATAACCTGAACTAACAATATAGACCATTTGTCACTGTCAAAGCCTGAGGTTCCATCTGAAAATGTCAATAGCAGTAGCAACAGTTCTCTGAATAAAATGTTATGTTTTCTAGCAGTATTTCAATATTTTTACTTTTTCTGTTCCTCACACCTCAGTCCCTCCTAAATATCTTCAGAACACTTCAGCTTCAGAGAGCATACGTGGTATGTACCAGGGTTAGAGGAGGGTTTAAATTTTACTAGGATTCAGGAAGTTTTTCTCTGTTTTGCTGAAAAATGGAGGATGCTAAAGGGAATCATTGAGAGCTCTCAGGCATTCAATATAACTCAAAATTATTACTCAATCATATAGACAATCAGTAATGATTGAATAGATGCACGAGAAAGTACAGACACCATAACAACAAAGCAGAAATGATAAAGGACTTAGGATTGTTGGATTTTAAGGACAAGGGCTAAACAATGACTTAGTATCAAGGCAATGACAGAGACTGTTATGCAAAGTGTGACATAGCACTGAGACTTGAAATACTGTTCAGCCATGTGCTATGTGACTTTGCAAAAGTTATTTATTTTTCTGTTCCTCGGTGACCTTATCTTTAATGTAGGGAGAATGATACTGACATTGCAGGGTCCAGTGACTACTGGAGCTAGGCTCACACAGATGTTGAAACAATGGTATGCTACCATTATTTCTATGCTTTCCACATATGATGAGATCCTTGAAACTAAGGATGATGCAATGTTTATCTTTTTATACCATAGACCAATTAGTTCAATGTTTGACACTAAATGGGAATTTAGTATCTATTAGTTGGACTAAAATTTAATACCTTGATGAAAATTCATCAGTTTGTCTAAGAAAGAAATGGAAAACTTTATTCAAGCCAAATTTGAGGATTATAACCTGGGGAAAAGCATTTCAGAGATCTCTGAGAACTGTTTTGCCCCTTAGAAATCAAGGCACAGTTATATAAGTTTTTTGAGACAGACGGCTGTATATCAAATAATGTATTATGGACAGTTTATATAATTCAGATTTAAGCATCATTGTGGCCCTTTGAGAGATCAAGAAGGAATATGATCTTTAAGGAGCTGTCTCACTGATGCTAGAAGAACGTTTCTCTTTATGGTTGAGAGGGTATTTCTGCCCATGGGGAAGGTTTGGTCCATGCATAATGTAGATACACAATGCACAGTGGGGGAAGAGAGGAGGCCAAAGGGCACAGACTTTTTTGTTTGCATTTTTCTTGTATTCCCCCTAAATATGAATTTTATTTCAAATTTTATTTCACAAATATATATGATTTGTTTAGACATAAAAGAATCATTAAAAAACAAACCAACAGACATGTTCTGCTAATTTCTGGACCAATGAGGAGAAAGAGTAGAATCTTCTTTTCAGGCTTTTAGGAATAGGAGATTCTAGTGTGTCTGCACGCTCAGGTACAGTTTAACTTCCTCACCACAAAAAGCAGCATATCCGCCCTAAGATTCTATGTGATCAAGGGCCACAGGCCAAGTGCATGAATAGTCACTTGACTATATCTGCAGGAATAATTATGGGAGTCCTGGTCACTCAGATGGTAAAGACTCCACCTGCAATGCAGGAGACCTGGGTTTGATCTCTAGATTAGGACCATCCCCTGGAGAAGGGAATGGCTATTGTAAAGACCTGGAGTTCACGTGTTATTCAAGGTGGCAATTGATGCATCTCTAGGGCCTGTATATCTATTTTACTTGTTAAAAACAAAAAGATTTGCAAGAGTGATTGTTTACCTAAGAAGCTGAAAAAAGAAAACATCAGACTTAGGTGGAAGAAATGGGAATGTGGAGCGGTTTATATTCCTACTTCTTTATGTTGTTTCCTTTGAATCAAAAACTCTCAAGTCTTGAAATCTGTAGAAAGGAGGGCTGTGATGGGGATTCCTTTTCCTATTTAAGGGCATTAGGGCCCCAACATGAACCAATGTGGGGCTTCCCTAGTGATTCAGATGGTAAAGAATCTGCCTGCAATGCAAGAGACACAGGTTTGATCCCTGGGTGGGGAAGATCCCCAGAAGAAGGGAATGGCTGCCCACTCTAGTATTCTTGCCTGGAGAATTCCATGGACAGAGGAGCCTGGTGGGCTACAGCCCGTGGGGTTGCAAAGAGTCAGATAGGACTGAGCAACTACGAAGGCAAGGCATAAACCAATGTACTCTGTATGTACAGAGTACATGCCCCTTATGCATGTGACTTTCCTCTTCCTACTTATAAATGGAGTTTAGAGGATGTAGAAATTCCACCTCCCCAACTTTTACCAGGCTGCAACTATTATTTCAAGTTTTAGGGAAATTCAACCTTGCCCTTCCATCTAAAAATTTTATTCTTTCAGGTCAATAATTACTTTCATCTTAAATCTCACATGATAAGTACCTTGTAAGTGATTATGGATATAGCTATATTAAGAAAGAAGTTACTGAGAAATTAAAAAAAATAAAATAAAAATCATAAGTAAAATGATACCTCCAATTATTAACCCTAAAACAATATAGACAATAAGTAGCTCAATGAAAATGTAGTTAGTGGGATTACTCTTGTCTTTTAAAAAGTTCCCCAAAGTTCTGGCTTATCCCTCCCCAAACTAAAAGAACACCCACAAAGAAAAGAGCAGAGCTAAGCTTTCCTCCCATGCAGTCATTTCCTCACTGACTGGAGTCCTACCTTTATGCAAGCTGGCAGCTGAGTTCTGACTGTTTTGTTTTCTAATTCTGTGTGTCTAAAAGCTCTAGAAGAATTTTTTGTTTTCTGTTTACTCTTTGATTGCTCTGAGCAGGATAAAATGAATTCTGTTGAATGCCTACATTGTGTGATTCAATTTACATTGCTATAATCCTCCCACCCTCCCCTGTTTCCACTTTTGCTGATAATCATTCCTCTTAACTAAACATTATAATTAGCCTTTTGTGTTTCTTAACAGCCTCTTCCCCTCTGCTGCTGCTACTGCTGCTAAGTCGCTTCAGTGGTGACTCTGTGTGACCCCTAGACGGTATCATAAGAGAAATCCTGTGTTTTTCTTGAAGTCATTTTTGTCTTCGGATTTCTAGTTTTAATTGTTTTTTTCATCTGCTGCTCTTCAGAAATAATTCTTTTTTCACGTAATGCAATTTAAAATAAGTTTTGTACAAAGCTGGTTCTTGAGTACTTGTTTTCCTTTCAGTTTTTGCTCTTTTATTTCAGAACATGATTAAAAAAAAAAGTCTTCTGGAAGATATTCATTAAACATATGAGTCTCATGATGTATTTTCTGAAATTTGTAATCTTTTTATTAAGGCATAAGATACTCAAGGTTTAAATGTAAAAAATAATTTGAGAACATCTATATCTAATTTGAGAATATTAAAGTATGAGGCATATAGATAAATCATATACTTACCATGATTCTTTATAAAGATAATTCCATAAATATCTTTAAACAATGTCTGTCTGGCATATATAATTAATAAAATATTAGAATTTTAGAGTAGAAAGATGTTAGAAATATGACTTATAGCTATTAGAACAGAAAGAAAGTTAGAAATATGATCCCCAAATTTTAAACTAAGAATGTTTATGTGCAACACACTTATTCATAGAAATAGGTAAATGAGAATCAATTAAGAATTTCTGCCATACGATATGATGAAGCAAAAACTTAGTTCAGATAAATCTGCTGGTAAGGTATTCCAACGTGGCCAAAGATTTATTTTAAGCAGACATCTGACTTCATGCTTAAAGAAATTCATTTTATTCCATGGTTTACTTTGAGAAATGTTACATGTCAATGACTAACACTATTCCTTAGCTTTTCTAACTTTGCAATGGTGTTCATGAATATTAATCACTTTATTTCCTCTTGCCTGATAACACAAGTTACCAGAGGTCAGGGAGTGCAGAAGGTACACCAATGTCTAACAGAATGTGGAAAGTAAACCACCGTTTAACAATGGACAAGACCAAACTTTAGCCTGAAAAAATAATGCTCTCTGAACTGTACCTAGATAGGACATTTTGGATTTGCTTTTGGGATATATGATTATTTATAGATGTGGTTGTTTTTTTTTTTTTTTGCCTTTTTCAGCAGCTACCAGCCACTTGAATTATTTCTACTTTCCAAGAAGATTGTATATGATAAAGAAATATTTGTGAATTTGGTGAAAGAATGCAAAGTCAGTAAAATTAATCAGAGAAAAGTTATAACAAATATCTCATTACAGAGTTGTTGTTCAGTTGCTAAGTTATATCCTACTCTTTGTGACCCCATGAACCTTAGTACACCAGGCTCCCCTGTCTTCCACTATCTCCTGGAGTTTGCTCAAACTCATGTCCATTGAGTCAGTGATGCTATCCAACCATCTCATCCTCTGTCACCCCCTTCTCCTCACTAGTAAGTACAGTTTCATACTATGGGACTCAGCATAAACATTATTTTTTATTGCTATTTTGTCAGTTTATATTAAAATCTATAGACAATATTTAAAATATTTAGCAAATGCTGTGAAAAATCAATATTTATAAAATGGCAAATAGCTTTTAAGGCAAATCTCTGACTTAGAAAGTTTGTAAAAGCATTTGGGGAAAACAAAGAAACAAAAAAACCCTAGGCAATCATCTATCTCCAGGCTTTTCTATATTATTTTCCAAGAAATATTTTCCAACCTCTGATGTAAGATCTATCTACTAGTATATTGTCATTTAAATTACCACCTTAATAAAAGGTCCCCTGACCATTCCTGCAAAAGCATATTAAAATGGAAAAAGAATGCAAGAAGAAAAATAAATAAAATGAAATAAATCTTATTAAAGATCCATATGGGCCTAGAGATTACTTGTTCATTATAATACACTGTGTTATTTCTTCATAATTGATATGAAAAAATGAGGAAGACAAAAATATAAACACTTTCTACGAGACAGCAAAAGAGACACTGATG
This sequence comes from Bos indicus, assembly GCF_029378745.1. Classification (NCBI taxonomy): domain Eukaryota; kingdom Metazoa; phylum Chordata; class Mammalia; order Artiodactyla; family Bovidae; genus Bos; species Bos indicus. Next base: position 10,916,418 of record NC_091787.1, read on the forward strand.
TATAGATCAGTCTTATGGACTCTGTGGGAGAGGGAGAGGGTGGGGAGATTTGGGAGAATGGCATTGAAACATGTATAATATCATGTATGAAATGAGTTGCCAGTCCTGGTTCGATGCACGATACTGGATGCTTGGGGCTGGTGCACTGGGACGACCCAGAGGGAGGGTATGGGGAGGGAGGAGGGAGGAGGGTTCAGGATGGGGAGCACGGGCATACCTGTGGCAGATTCATTTTGATGTTTGGCAAAACTAATACAATATTGTAAAGTTTAAAAATAAAATAAAATAAAAAAAATAATTTTAAGTGGAAAGGATACACTCATATCGACTTTGATTTTGCCAAAGCTCATTTTTGAAGAATCACATGGTGTAGTTAAAAGAAATGTGCAAACAGGTGTGGATTGGGGTGCCCAAGCTTGAGTGCCCTTCATACTTGGCAAGCCACATGCCCTTTCTGGGCCTCAATATCCTCAGTATAAAATGGACATAACAAAAGTATAATACTAAATAATACTAAATACTTCACAGGCTTTTTTTGTTTAAGTATAAAATGATATATATATATATATATTTTATATATATATATATATATATATATACACACATGTATATGCAAGAGCATTCTGAATATTTAAGACTGTCATTACTACATAAACATTTTATTATTACTATACACACTAAAATCAACTGAAAAAGACAACATATCTATCAAAATCCTCAAGGAGAAATTATGAAAGAAATCATCATACTGATATTCTGCCCTACTTCACCTATCCTTATTTTTTAAGAATCAGAATTACATAATTGATGAGCCAAAATAATTAGGCATTTGTCTATGACTGTATTACCAGTTAACGGCAGAACCATGACTGTTTTCCTTGCATACATCATGAAAGAGCTTAGTTATCAGGAAGTGATCACATATCACACAAAGAAAATATAAAATCTTAAAAATCTGGAATTAAATGAAACTAAAGTGTTTCCTAGATACTAAAACAACAACTACAACAATAAAAATGTAAAAGTTATGAGTATGATCTCTCAACATCTGCACATTTAATTAATTCATTTATCCATTATTTAATGACAACTTATATACAGCTCTGTGCTAGAGAATCAAACGTTAATATAATACAATTCTTGCCTTAAGGCACTCACTGTGACTTGATTTGCTTTCTCTTTAACATCTAAAGATTTGACAGAGAAAGACTCTCAAAAAACGTCTAGGAGACAGTCTATATTCATGCAGTCCAATATTAACTACAAAGGATCTCTGACACAAAACAGATCAATAAGACAAGGGCCCTACCTATAAAGAGTGTACAAACAAGGTGAACAATAAGTTGTACATTTGCGTTCATGTATTTTAGGCATATTTTTTCCAGTGGAGTCAGGAACATTATGGCTAAATCAATGCTACTGAAATACTCAGTTCAGTTCAGTTCAGTCACTCAGTCATGTCCGACTCTGTGACCCCATGGACTGCAGCACGCTAGGCCTCTATGTCCATCATCAACTCCTGGAGTTTACTCAAACTCATGTCCATTGAGTCAGTGATGCCATCCAACCATCTCATCCTCTGTCATCCCCTTCTACTCCCCCCTTCAATCTTTCCCAGTATCAGGGTCTTTTCAAATGAGTCAGCTATTCTCATCATGTGGCCAAAGTATTGGAGTTTCAGCTTCAACATCAGTCCTTCCAATGAATATTTAGGACTGATTTCCTTTAAAATGGACTGGCTGGATCTCCTTGCACTCCAAGGGACTCTCAAGAGTTTATTCCAACACCACAGTTCAAAAGCATCAATACTTTGGTGCTCAGCTTTCTTTATAGTCCAACTCTCACATCCATACATGATCACTGGAAGAACCATAGCCTTGATTAGATGGACCTTTCTTGGCAAAGTAACGCCTATGGTTTTTAATATGCTGTCTAGGTTGGTCATAACATTCCTTCCAAGGAGTAAGTGTCTTTTAGGTTCATGGCTGCAGTTACCATCTGCAGTGATTTTGGAGCCTCAAAAAATATAATCTGCTACTGTTTTCACTGTTTCCCCAACTATTTCCCTGAAGTGATGGGACCAGATGCCATGATCTTAGTTTTCTGATTGTTGAGCTTTAAGCCAAGTTTTTCACTCTCCTCTTTCACTTTCATCAAGAGGCTCTTTAGTTCCTCTTCACTTTCTGCCATAAGGGTGTTGTCATCTGCATATCTGAGATTATTGATATTTCTCCTGGCAATCTTGATTCCAGCTTGTGCTCATCCAGCCTAGCGCTTCTCATAATGTATCTGCATATAAGTTAAATAAGCAGGGTGACAATATACAGCCTTGACGTACTCCTTTTCCTATTTGGAACCAGTCTGTTATTCCATGTCCAGTTCTGATTGTTGCTTCCTGACCTGCGTACAGATTTCTCAAGAGGCAGATCAGGTGGTCTGGAAGTCCCATCTCTGCAAGAATTTTCCACAGTTTATTGTGATCCACACAGTCAAAGGCTTTGGCATGGGCAATAAAGCAGATATTGATATTTTTCTGGAACTTTCTTGCTTTTTCGATCATCCAGCAGACATTGGCAATTTGTTCTTTGGTTCCTCTGCCTTTCCTAGAACCAGCTTGAACATCTAGTAGTTCACAGCTCACGTATTGTTGAAGCCTGGCTTGGAGAATTCTGAGCATTACTTTGCCAGTATGCGAGATGAGTGCAACTGTGTGGTAGTTTGAGCATTCCCTGGCATTGCCTTTCTTTGGGATTGGAATGAAAACTGACCTTTTCCAGTTCTGTGGCCACTGCTGTGTTTTCCAATTTTGCTGGCATATTGAGTGCAGCACTTTCACAGCATCATCTTTTAGCATTTGAAATAGCTCAACTGAAATTCCATCACCTCCACTAGCTTTGTTCATAGTGATGCTTCCTAAGGCCCACTTGACTTCACATTCCAGGATGTCTGGCTCTAGGTGAGTGATCACACCATCGTGATTATCTGGGTCATGAAGATCTTTTTTGTATAGTTCTTCTATATATTCTTGCCATCTCTTCTTAATATCTTCTGCTTCTGTTAGGTCCATACCATTTCTGTCCTTTATTGTGTCCATCTTTGCAGGAAATGTTCCCTTGGTATCTCTAATTTTCTTGAAGAGATCTCTAGTCTTCTCTGTTCTATTGTTTTCCTCTATTTCTTTGCACTGATCACTGAGGAAGTCTTTACTATCACATTCTTAATCTCAATTCCATTCAGATTATTTCAATTACCTTTGCTTCCCAATAGAAATAGTATATTTTTTACAAGTGGACTTAGTAGTTTGCTTTATGTGAATTTTAATTGTATTCTAGGCAGGGTGAGTAATTAAGATGGCTTACTTCTGTTCTCACTCCCCCAACCTAAACAAAGGAGCACTGTGTGTATCTCTTTTAGGAATGATCCTTTAGAATATTTAGATTGAGGATAGAGACGCGTACTTAAAAATACCAATGCACTGTTTTTATCAATTTATTTTTTAAATGCAGGGTAACAGTTGAGTGTTGTTAAGTAATTGAACAAGGAGGACATTAGACAGAGATGGCCCTAATGCTTCACAGACTATGTAAATTAATGTATGCTAGATCAATGCACTTAAACCTGAGAAAATGAAACTTCAAAATGACGAATCACAAATAGACAATTAGGCTTTCTAAATAAGGCAACTGATAAAGCTATAACCAAATAAATTTATTGCCTTGCTTTGCTTGTGTCTTTTCTCCCATCCAAGCACTAACCAGGCCTAACCAGGCTTGACCTTGCTTAGCTTCCAAGATCAGATGAGATTGGGCACATTCAGGGTGGTAGGGCTGTAGACTGCTTCTGTCTTTTCTTTATAAAAATCTGTCCCCTATATCAAGCAGTTAATCCTAAAGGAAATCAACCCTGAATATTCATTGGAAGGACTGATGCTGAAATTGAAGCTCTTATATGCTGGCCACCTGATCTGAAGAGTTGAGTCACTGGAAAAGACCCTAGCGCTGGGAAACATTGAGGGCAGGAAGAGAAGAGGGCAACAGAGGATGAGATGGTTAGATGGCATCACTGACTCAACAGATATGAGTTTGAGCAAACTCCAGGAGGGAAGCCTGGTGTGCTACAGTCTGTGAGGTTTACAAAGAGTTGGACATGACTCAGTGATTGAACAACAGTCTCCTATCAATGGAGTCTCAACCACTTTAGGTCTGATACTGACCAATTTGAATAGATATTTATTCAAATAAACTCTAATAAATTTTAATGTGCAGTTTACCTTTTGATGGTGGACAATATGACTGAAAATGAGTATGTCTTAAGCTGGCTTGTAACACTATTTTCCACTTTTTAATATTATTTTTATAATTTGAATCTATGCCATTTTAGAAAAGGTATAACAATATTGCAAAGACAATAAATATAACATACATGATATCTTATTTAGAGTAATTTTAGTATCTTGTGAGTTAAATAAGTGAAGTATTACTTTTCTGTTTTAGTGATGTACAAATACCAATACACAGATGAATGTCTCCTTTGAGTGAACAGTCTTGATTTTTCTACATGTCTTGTGTTAAAGGGCTATAGATATGTGGGATTGGTGTAACATTCTTCAAGAATCACATCAAGTGTGACCTTTTGCAGTTAAGCCTTCCTCAGCTCCCCCAGGTGACGTGGTGGGTTTTTGGCATGTGGTCTATAACAGCACTTAAATTTTCAGGTTGAAATGATATATATCTTTCTTTTACAGGGCTGTAATTAGTATAGATATTGGCCAGAATTTTTATTTTAAACATTTTAAATCAAAGCAGTCTAAAATACTGGCTAAGACTTGTCACGTCAACTCTCACCAAATAGTCTTTCAAAGTGACACCTTTGCTTTGAAGCTTCTGAAGTTGTCATCAATGACTTAGATATATGTAGGGATGTGAACAGCATCTGGTATCATGATGTGGTAAAACATATTATCAAACATAGGAGAGTAGGTTACTAATAGCCTGAAGTGTTGGATGTTGACTTATCATTTTTTTAAACAACCAGAACAAGAATATTAACGTTACTTTTTCAAAACAATAATCAATTAAGCAAAGATGGCATTTTTATCCCTAAAAAGTATGAGCAGCATTAAGAAAATGAGCTTATTAAAACAAATTATGCAGATGAGCTCATTAGTAGAACTCCTCAGTTTGGGATATTTTCTGAGTCTTTTGTTTTTATTCCGGTATGTATATTGTCTGTTTTATGTATGTTCATGTCTTTTCTCTTCCTTTGAGGTTTAATTTCTATGAAGACAAGATTTACATCTTCTTCAATTCCCTGCCCCCCAACTCCATCTTGTATACATAGCGAATCACATCAAATTCTAAATGAATGTTTAAACAACTCTGGAACAATTTTATAATCTTGATAACCCTGTCAGTAACTACCATTATGATGAACTGATCAATTTATGTACATGGGTTTTTTTGTTACTTCCGTTACTGTATCTTATAAAGACCTACCAGCTTACTAAATAATCAATAATCTCTATTTCTTTTACCTCCTCTCACTGCCTTTCATTATCAATTCTTTTCTAACAGTATGTGCACACTAACTTTCTCATACCCATCCATACTTTCTTCAATCCACTTCTCTCTTGCCTCCCCTCTCCAGCAAAACTGTCTTATTAAGGTCTACAAATGATTGCAAGACAGTCACAGTGTGTGCTCATATGACAAGATGGTATTTTGAAAGATTAAGGTTTTGCTGTTGTGGGTGGGGGAGAGGTTTTCGCACTGACTCCTTTTAGCTCCGCCTTTCCCTAGTTTAAGTGTATCACGGGGTCCTGTGCTTCAGTAACACGAAGGGACCCGAATGAGGGTCTTCCAGGGGCTGCAGTGGCAAGGAATCCACCTGCCAAGGCAGGAGACACAGGCTCAACACCTGGCTTGGGAAGATCCCTGGAGGAGGAAAGGGCAACCCACTACCAGTATTTTTGCCTGGAAAATCCTACAGTCCACGGAGTCTGAAGCAACTTAGCATGCATGCATGTACACACTGTAAGATCATTGCCAGAAAACAGTGGCTAGACATCTGGATTCTTCCTAAAGGATTCAAATAAAAAAGGAAAAGAAATATGTTATAATGACAGCACTTTCTTAATAAAATGTCTGTAGCTTTAAAAATTCAGGAGACATTAAAAATCTACTAGATTAGTAAAGGAATGGCAAGAACTCTGAATACAAGTACATAAATCAAAAAGTTCTTTTCTATTAATTCTAGTCTCTAGAACATTATTAGCTTCCCTGGTGGCTCAGAGGTTAAAGCGTCTGCCTCCAATGTGGGAATTCACCTAGAAATAGAATTGTAAAAATATTTTCCATAGTAGTGATAAAAAATAATAATATAAAATGAATTTAACAAAAATACAAAAACCTCAATGAAGAAACACTTACCAAACAAAAATACAAAATTTGTAATGATGTTTATGTTCTTACTGAGTAATACAAAACAGGATCAGAACAAATGAAAATATATGAGAAGAAAAGGTCAATGCTCCTAAAAGTGACATAAAAACTTAATACAATTACATTTTATATTCATTGTCTATTGCTGTATCAGAAATGACCTCGAATTTAGCAACTTCAAACACACTCATGTAAGAATTGACATTTCATATAAGCATTGACATCTCATATAACCATGGACATTTTTTTGAAATCAAATATTTAAAAATAGACATCAATTTTATTTCTAGGTGAATTAATAATAATGCCTACTGAATTTACTGATATGCAACTGATATAGCCTTGGTTACTTGTTAACATCTTTTTGAGTTTTTGGTATTTATTAGTTATGCTTTCATTCTGTAATAAAATTTACTGTAGGTAAGCTCTAATCTCTGAATAATATTGTAAAACTCCAGTGAATTTGTCTCATACGTCAAAAAGTGCAATCTTGGAAAATAGCTAACATCTCTAAAAAATTAAATATCAAGGAAAATCATCATGTTACCTTTCATATTTTAAACAGGTCCACCAAAAATGTATGTTTAGAAAAATTCATAAAAGGATGTACTTATTCAGATTGCTTGCCACATTTAGAAGTATAGATTTATTGATTGCAAAGTTTTCTATATTCCTCTCATTCCATGGATCAAATTGACATGGATAATCAGTAAAATAACAACAGAAATTTTGTGTCCTATTTTGTGTGTGTGTGTGTGTGTGTGTATGTATACATATATATATATATATAGAGAGAGAGTATACAGAGAGAGACAGAGAGGTGTTAGATGGTGCTTTTAATGGATAATAATATATTAAATGTTGTTACCTATTTGTCTATACTGTTTGAAAACTAATTACTTAGCATTTTCTGTTCCTATTCATTATCTGTATTGCTTTTGAAATGTCTTCCCTCTCTTTCCAGTAATAAGGGAAACAAAAACAGAGAAATAGACAAAAACATCAAAACAATGTGTATTCTGCTTCAGGAGAAACTAGTGATTTTCAAGTGTTGTGCTTCACATTAGTTGTGCTATATTAACTGTTGACTAAAAATTGTATTAAGCCTAGGAGTATGATTTGTTCTCACTTCCAGATATTTGAGTATAAGGAACATAACCCAATTACAAACTGGGATTGAAATACCAATATAATCTGGTTATACATACTGTGTTGTCCCCTAAAACAAGTGGGTAAATATTTCTTCTTTTTATATTGTCTGGAAGAAAATTTTTAAGATTGATAATGAAGCCATCTGAGTCTGAATATTTCTCTGAGACAGTTTTAAATTACATATCCATTTAATTGACAGATGCATATATATTTATATTTTTTATTCTCCTGGTGTCAGATTTAAGTTTTCTCTATTATTTCAAAGTTTAAATTTATGTAAGTTAAGTGCTATTATAATAATCCGTATTCTTTTATTGTGTCTACGGTACATAGTGATGCCTAGTTTTTCATTTCTGATATTGGTGATCTCTGTTTTCTCATTTTTCTCTTGCCAAGGTCTTATGCAATTTTTTAGTCTTTTCGAAGAACCATCTTTAGATTTTATTAATTTTCTCAGCTGGTATTCTGCATCATTGTATCTGCTCTCACTTTTTTTATTTTTTGTCATCTAGTAGATTCTTGCTGTTCTTTTTCTACCTTCTTGAAAAAATACTTAAATCATTAATTATAATATGTTTTGTGTTTCTATTCTATACATTTCAAGATATAAATGTTCTCTATATAGAAATGCTAAGCTGCATCATACATGTTTTGGCATGTTGTTCCAAAATCACTCAGTTAAAAATATTTTATCAATTTTAATGATAAATCATTCAATGATTTATCTTTCACTCATGAGATATATAAAAGTATATGTTTAATTTTCAAGCCCCAGGAGTGTCCCATAATCTATGGTTGTCTATTTCCAGTTTAATTATATTATATATAACTGAAACCATACTTTGTATGACTGAAATAATAGAGAATTATTTACAGTCCAGCAAATAATAAATTGTGGTAAATGTTTTATGTGCACTTGAAAGTAGTATGTATTCTTTCATCCCTGGGCGTGATGTTGCTGCTAAGTCACTTCAGTCGTGTCCGACTCTGTGCGACTCCATAGACGGCAGCCCACCAGGCTGCCCCGTCCCTGGGATTCTCCAGGCAAGAACACTGGAGTGGGTTGCCATTTCCTTCTCCAATGCATGAAAGTTAAAAGTGAAAGGGAAGTTGCTCAGTTGCGTCCGACTCTAGCGACCCCATGGACTGCAGCCTACCAGGCTCCTCCATCCATGGGATTCCCCAGGCAAGAGTACTGGAGTGGGGTGCCACTGCATAATGATAATTTTTGTTAAATAGGTCAGATATGTGTATATTGCTACTAATAACTTCAGTTCAGTTCAGTTCAGTCGCTCAGTCGTGTCCGACTCTCTGTGACCACATGAATCGCAGCACGCCAGGCCTCCCTGTCCATCACCATCTACTGGAGTTCACTCAAACTCACGTCCATTGAGTCGGTGATGCCATCCAGCCATCTCATCCTCTGTCGTCCCCTTCTCCTCCTGCCCCCAATCCCTCCCAGCATCAGAGTCTTTTCTAGTAGTCACCTCTTCGCATGAGGTGGCCAAAGTACTGGAGTTTCAACTTCAGCATCATTCCTTCCAAAGAACACCCAGGATTGATCTCCTTTAGAATGGACTGGTTGGATCTCCTTGCAGTCCAAGGGACTCTCAAGAGTCTTTTCCAGCACCACAGTTCAAAAACATCAATTCTTCGGCCTCAGCTTTCTTCACAGTCCAACTCTCACATCCATACATGACCACTGGAAAAACCATAGCCTCGACTAGATGGACCTTTGTTGGCAAAGTAATGTCTCTGCTTTTGAATATGCTGTCTAGGTTGGTCATAACTTTTCTTCCAAGGAGTAAGCGTCTTTTAATTTCATGGCTGCAGTCACCATCTGCAGTGATTTTGGAGCTCCCCAAAATACTGTTCCCACTGATACTGACACTGTTTCCACTGTTTCCCCATCTATTTCCTATGAAGTGATGGGACCAGATGCCATGATCTTCGTTTTCTGAATGTTGAGCTTTAAGCCAACTTTTTCGCTCTCCTCTTTCACTTTCATCAAGAGGCTTTTTAGTTCCTCTTCATTTTCTGCCATAAGGGTGGTGTCATCTGCATATCTGAGGTTATTGATATTTCTCCTGGCAATCTTGATACCAGCTTATGCTTCTTCCAGCCCAGCATTTATCATGATGTACTCTGCATATAAGTTAAATAAGCAGGGTGACAATATTCAGCCTTGACATACTCCTTTTCCTATTTGGAACCAGTCTGTTGTTCCATGCCCAGTTCTAACTATTGCTTTCTAACCTGCATATAGGTTTCTCAAGAGGCAGGTGAGGTGGTCTGGTATTCCTATCTCTTTCAGAATTTTCCCCAGTTTATTGTGATCCACACAGTCAAAGGGTTTGGCATAGTCAATAAAGCAGAAATAGATGTTTTTCTGTAACTCTCTTGCTTTTTATTAAAAATATTTTTTCTGAATGTTTTATCATTTTTATTGTTTTATTATTTTATAAGTTTTATTAGAAAGGCATTTATTAAATTCTCCAAGTATGAATTTAGATTTATCTGTTTCTCCTTTTAAGTTTGACAATATAAGCTTTCAATATCTTAAGGTTAAAAAAAATCTCGAAAGATATTTCTTAAAAAAATATCTTAAATATTCATGTTGAGGTTTGATAGAAAACAACAAAATTCTGTAAAGCAATTATCCTTCAATTAAAAAATAAATTAATTAAAAATATCTTATACATTATATTGTTAGAGACATACACATTTGTAATTATTATAACTCTGTGTTATAATAATTTGTTATCATAATACTTCGACCTATTTATCATAATGAAATATCCTTCACTATTTTGAATGTTCTTATTTTTAAGTTCAGATTTTTTGATATTAATATAACTATGTCATGTCTTTTGGTATAACATAGTATATATTTCGGAGAAGGCAATGGCACCCCACTCCAGTACTCTTGCCTGCAAAATCCCATGGACGGAGGAGCCTGGTGGGCTGCAGTCCATGGGGTCCTAAGAGTCGGACACGACTGAACGACTTCCCTTTCACTTTTCACTTTCATGCATTGGAGAAGGAAATGGCAACCCACTCCAGTGTTCTTGCCTGGAGAATCCCAGGGACGGGGGAGCCTGGTGGGCTGCCGTCTATGGGGTCGCACAGAGTCGGACACTACTGAAGCGACTCAGCAGCAGCAGCAGCAGTATATACTTACATATTTTATATTGTACGTTTTTATCTTTTTGCTCTGTCATTTTTTCCCACGCTTCAGTTTGAATACTTCCAATGAATAGTCATCCTCTTAACTGACGTTGTCTTTTAAAATAATTTAATTAATTCATTTATTTTTTAGGTGTGCTGGGTCTTGGTGCTAAGCAGCTTTTCTCTAGTTAGGATGAGCAAGGGCTACTTTTTAGTTGCAGTTTTCAGGATTCTCATTGTGGTCATTTCCTGTTGCAGAGCACAGGCTCCAGGGCACATAGGCCTCAGCAGCAGTGACTGCAGGGTTCTAGAGAACAGGCTCAATAGTCGTGCAAGGGCTTAGTCGCTCTGCGGCATGTGGGATCTTTCCGGATCGAGGATCGAACCTGTGTCTCCTGAATGGGCAGACGGATTCTTTACCACTGAGCGACCAGGAAAGACCCTGATTTTCTCTTTTGCTGCTTCTAATATGCTGTAAACCTATATTAAATTCCAACTGTCAATTACTGTATTTTAGTTCTGAAATCTTCACATGACTATTTAATTCACTTTATTAAAGATTCTAGTCTTGTGCTGAACTTTCCGACCTTTGCAATTATTTTTTTAAGCAAAAGAAAGTAACTCCATTTATCTTAAATGGTGTGTATGAGAACTCCAGTATGTGTATAACCTAACAGATCTGTGGTTTTTGATATCTTCACTCATTTTATTCTATCTTCTGGCATTCTTGTATATTTGTTGATGTTTTCTGATACTGTATATAAAAATTAAACAGGTAATTTGAGACTTTGGATGATACTATATTCCTTTAGGTGATTTTTTAAAAAACCCTCTGGCCGTAAGATAGAGTAAGGGAAGCCTATCAAATGTGGAGACTGAGCTGTTTGATGCTGGGTATCAGTTTTTTTGAAGGCTTATCTATTTCGAATTCATTATACAACTGTAATATAGTCCCATCAGAATTCATAACTGGAATTCTATCTTTGTTTTTGTGTCTTCTCTCAAGGGCCATAGAAATTACTAAATGTTGAGCTCAATTTCCCATCCTCTTAAATGAAATCTTCTCAGCTTCATAGATTCTTGACCTTAAGCCACAATTACCTCAGGAAGAAAAGCACCATGGACTGCTGGGTTTATATCAATGCTCTGATATCGCTTGGATCTAATTTTAACAAATTTATAATTTGTTGATTCCACAGACACATAGGATGATAACAGTTCAGCTCAGGATACTATCTTCTTAGTTATCACTTTCTGCTTGGCTTCTTATTTCTATTTATAAATCAGATAACTTTTACTGTAGGGAAAAAAATTAGAAAGTTTCAAAACATACTTTTGATTAAATAAAAACCTCTTACAAAGCTTGGTTGATAAAATAACTTCCTTGACCTGGTTAACATTATGCACCAAAAACCTACTTCAAACATTAATGGAAATTAATTAAAATCTTCTTCCACCAACACAAGAGAAGACTCTACACATGGACATCACCAGATGATCAACACCGAAATCAGATTGATTATATTCTTTGAAGCCAAAGATGGAGAAGCTCTATACAGTCAACAAAAACAAGACCAGGAGCTGACTGTGGCTCAGATCATGAACTCCTTATTACCAAATTCAGACTTAAATTGAAGAAAGTAGGGAAAACCACTGAACCATTCAGGTATGACCTAAATCAAATCCCTTATGATTATGCAGTAGAAGTGAGAAATAGATTTAAGGGCCTAGATCTGATAGATAGAGTGCTGATGAACTACTGAATGAGGTTTGTGACACTGTACAGGAGACAGGGATCAAGACTATCCCCATGGAAAAGAAATGCAAAAAAGCAAAATGGCTGTCTGGGGAGGCCTTACAAATAGCTGTGAAAAGAAGAGAAGCGAAAAGCAAAGGAGAAAAGGAAAGATATAAGCATCTGAATGCAGAAGTCCAAAGAATAGCAAGAAGAGATAAGAAAGCCTTCCTCAGCGACCAATGCAAAGAAATAGAGGAAAACAACAGAATGGGAAAGATTAGAGATCTTTTCAAGAAAATTAGAGATACCAAAGGAACATTTCATGCAAAGATGGGCTCGATAAAGGACAGAAATGGTATGGACCTAACAGAAGCAGAAGATATTAAGAAGAGGTGGCAAGAATACACAGAAGAACTGTACAAAAAAGATCTTCACGACCCAGATAATCACGATGATGTGATCACTGACCTACAGCCAGACACCCTGGAATGTGAAGTCAAGTGGGCATTAGAAAGCATCACTACGAACAAAGCTAGTGGAGGTGATGGAATTCCAGTTGAGCTATTCCAAATCCTGAAAGATGATGCTGTGAAAGTGCTTCACTCAATATGTCAGCAAATTTGGAAAACTCAGCAGTGGCCACAGGACTGGAAAAGGTCAGTTTTCATTCCAATCCCAAAGAAAGGCAATGCCAAAGAATGCTCAAACTACCACACAATTGCACTCATCTCACATGCTAATAAAGTAATGTTCAAAATTCTCCAAGCCAGGTTTCAGCAATACATGAACCGTGAACTTCCAGATGTTCAAGTTGGTTTTAGAAAAGGCAGAGGAACCAGAGATCAAACTGCCAACATCTGCTGGATCATGGAAAAAGCAAGAGAGTTCCAGAAAAACATTTATTTCTGCTTTACTGACTATGCCAAAGCCTTTGACTGTGTGGATCACAATAAACTGGGGAAAATTTTGAAAGAGGTGGGAACACCAGAACAGCTGATCTGCCTCTTGAGAAATCTGTATGCAGGTCAGGAAGCAAGAGTTAGAACTGGACATGGAACAACAGACTGGTTCCAAATAAGAAAAGGAATATGTCAAGGCTGCATATTGTCACCCTGCTTATTTAACTTATATGCAGAGTACATCATGAGAAACACTGGGCTGGAAGAAGCACAAGCTGGAATCAAGATTGCTGGGAGAAATATCAATAACCTCAGATATGCAGATGATACCACCCTTATGGCAGAAAGTGAAGAGGAACTCAAAAGCCTCTTGGTGAAAGTGAAAGAGGAGAGTGAAAAATTTGGCTTAAAGCTCAACATTCAGAAAACGAAGATCATGGCACCTGGTCCCAACACTTCATGTGAAATAGATGGGGAAGCAGTGGAAACAGTGTCAGACTTTATTTTTTGGGCTCCAAAATCACTGCAGATGGTGACTGCAGCCATGAAATTAAAAGACACTTACTCCTTGGAAGGAAAGTTATGACCAACCTAGACAGCATATTCAAAAGCAGAGACATTACTTTGCCAACAAAGGTCCATCTAGTCAAGGTTATGGTTTTTCCAGTGGTCATGTATGGATGTGAGAGTTGGACTGTGAAGAAAACTGAGCACCAAAGAATTGATGCTTTTGAACTGTGGTGTTGGAGAAGACTCTTGAGAGTCCCTTGGACTGCAAGGAGATCCAACCAGTCCATTTTAAAGGAGATCAGTCCTGGGTTTTCTTTGGAAGGAATGATGCTAAAGCCGAAACTTCAGTACTTTGGGCACCTCATGTGAAGAGTTGACTCATTGGAAAAGACTCTGATGCTGGGAGGGATTGGGGGCAGGAGGAGAAGGGGACGACGGATGATGAGATGGCTGGATCGCATCACTGACTCAATGGACGTGAGTCTGAGTGAACTCCGAGAGTTGGTGATGGATAAGGAGGCCTGGCGTGCTGCGATTCATGGGGTCGCAAAGTGTCGGACACGACTGAGCGGCTGAACTGAACTGAATGGAAAACATTTAGCTAGATCCACTCTCTTTCATATTGAGAATAGTATTAGGATAATCACTACTTTTCCCACTATTAAACATTCTCCAAGTAATCTTGGACACTGGTAGAAAGAAGAAAAATGAATGTATTTATATTTGATAGGACTATCATGATCTGAACCACGGTCCATTCCCAATCTTGCTTTTCCTGACTGCATAGAGCTTCTCCATCTTTGGCTGCAAAGAATATAATCAATCCGACTTTGGTATTTACCATAGTGATGTCCATGTGTAGAGTCTTCTCTTGTGTTGTTGAAAAGGGGTGTTTGCTAAGACCAGTGCATTCTCTTGGCAAAACTCTATTAGCCTTTGCTCTGATTCATTCTGTACTCCGAGGCCAAATTTGCCTGTTATTCCAGGTATATCTTGACTTCCTACTTTTGCATTCCAGTCCCCTATAATGAAAAGGACATCTTTTTGTGGTGTTAGTGCTAGAAGGTCTTGTAGGTCTTCACAAAACTGTTCAACTTCAGCCTCTTCAGCATTATTGGTCAGGGCATAGACTTGGATTACTGGGATATTGAATGGTTTGCCTTGGAAACGAACAGAGATCATTCTGTCATTTTTGAGTTTGTATCCAAGTACTACATTTCGGACTCTTTTGTTGACTATGATGGCTACGCCATTTCTTCTAAGGGATTCTTGCCCACAGTAGTAGATATAACAATCATCTGAGTTAAATTCACCCATTCGAGTCCATTTTAGTTAGCTGATTCCTAAAATGCAGATGTTCACTCTTGCCATCTCCTGTTTGACCATTTTCAATTTGCCTTGATTCATGGAGCTAATATTCAGGTTCCTATACAATATTGCCCTCTACAGCATCTTTCTTTATTTCCATCACCAGTCATATCCACAATTGGGTGTTGTTTTGCTTTGGCTCTGTCTCTTCATTCTTCCTGGAGTATTTCTCCACTGATCTCCAGTAGTATATTGGGCACCTACCAACCTAGGGAGTTCATCTTTCAGTGTCCTATCTTTTTGCCTTTTCATAGGTTTCTCAAGGCAAGAATTCTGAAGTGGTTTGCCATTCGCTTCTCTAGTGGACCACGTTTTGTCAGAACTCTCCACCATGACCTGTCTGTCTTGGGTGGCCTTACATGGCGGTATGGCTCATAGTTTCCTCGAGTTAGACAAGGCTGTGGTCCATGTAATCAGATTGGTTAGTTTTCTGTGACTGTGGTTTTCAGTCTGTCTGCCCTCTGATAGAGAAGGATAAGAGGCTTACTGAAGCTTCCTGATGGGAGAGACTAACTTAGGGGGAAACTGGGTTTTGTTCTGATGGGCCTGGTCATGCTCAGCAAAACTTTAATCCAATTTTCTGTTGATGGGTAGGGCCATGTTCCCTCCCTGTTATTTACCTGGGGCCAAACTATTTCTGCTTTATTGACTATGCCAAACCCTTTGACTGTGTGGATCACAATAAACTGTGGAAAATTCTGAAAGAGATGGGAATACCAGACCCCCTGACATGCTTCTTGAGAAACCTGTATGCAGGTCAGGAAGCAACAGTTAGAACTGGACATGGAACAACAGACTGGTTCCAAATAGGAAAAGGAGTACGTCAAGGCTGCATATTGTCACCCTGGTTATTTAACTTATATGCAGAGTACATCATGAGAAATGCTGGGCTGGGTGAGCACAAGCTGGAATCAAGATTGCCAGGAGAAATATCAATAACCTCAGATATGCAGATGACACACCCTTATGGCAGAAAATGAAGATGAACTAAAAGGCCTCTTGATGAGAGTGAAAGAGGAAAGTGAAAAAGTTGGCTTAAAGCTCAACATTCAGAAAACGATCATGGCATCCAGTCCCATCACTTCATGGCAAATAGATGGAGAAACAGTGGAAACAGTGTCAGACTTTATTTTTGGGGGCTTCAAAATCACTGCAGATGGTGACTGTAGCCATGAAATAAAAAGATGCTTACTGCTTCAAAGGAAAGTTATGACCAAACTAGACAGCATATTAAAAAGCAGAGACATTACTTTGCCGACAAAAGTCCATCTAGTCAAAGTTATGGTTTTTCCAGTAGTCATGTATGGTTGTAAGAGCTGGACTATGAAGAAAGCTGAATGCTGAAGAATTGATGCATTTGAACTGTGGTGTTGGAGAAGACTCTTGAGAGTCCCTTGGACTGCAAGGAGATCCACCCAGTTCATCCTAAAGGAAATCAGTCTTGAATGTTCATTGGAAGGACTGATGTTGAAGCCTAAACTCCAATACTTTGGCCGCCTGATGTGAAGAGATGACTCATTTGTAAGGACCCTAATGCTGGGAAAGATCAAAGGCAAAAGGAGAAGCGGATGACAGAGGATGAGATGGTTGGATGGCATCACCAACTCAATGGACATGAGTTTGAGTAAATTCTGGGAGTTGGCAATGGACAGGGAGGCCTGGCGTGCTGCAGTCCACGGGGTCGCAAAGAGTAGGACCCGACTGAGCGACTGAACTGAGCTGAACTAAACTGAAACTATGTAGGAGGAAACGAAGATAATGGCTACCTCCTTCAAAAGGTCCCATGCACACACTGCTACAGTCAATGCCCCAAACCCTGTAGCAGGCCAGCACTGACCCACTGCTCTGCAGGAGACTCCTGAACATTCATGGGCAAATCTGGGTCAGCCTCTTGTGGGGTTACTGCTCCTCTCTCCTGGGTCCTGGTGAGCACAAGGTTCTGTTTGTGCCCTCAACAAACATGACTTAGCAACTGAAATGACTGACTGACTGACTGATCTAAATAAAAAAGAAAATAACTGAATCAACAAAGCAACAGAACCAATTAATGAGTTCATCAAAGATTGCTAGATTTGAACCTATTAGTTTAGTTCACTTCAGTTACTCAGTTGTGTCTTACTCTTTGTGACCCCATGGACTGTAGCATTCCCGGCTTCCTTGTTCATTACCAATTCCTGGAGCTTACTCAAACTCATATCCATGGAGTTTGTGATACCATCTAACCATCTCATCCTCTGTCATCCCCTTCTCCTCCTACCTTCGATCTTTCCCAGCATCAAGGTCTTTTCCAATGAGTCAGTTCTTTGCATCAGGTGGCCAAAGTTTGGAGTTTTAGCATCAGTCCTTTCAATGAATATTCAGGACTGATCTCCTTTAGGATGGACTCGTTGGATCTCCTTGCAGTCCAAGGGACTCTCAAGAGTCTTCTCCAACACCACAGTTCAAATGCATCAATTCTTCAGCACTCAGTTTTCTTTACAGTCCAACTCTCACATCCATACATGACCACTGGAAAAACCAAAGCTTTGACTAGACAGACCTTTGTTGGCAAAGTAATGTCTCTGTTTTTAATATGCTGTCTAGATTGTTCATAGCTTTTCTTCCAAGGAGCAAGTGTCTTTTAATTTCATGGCTGCAGTCACCATCTGCAGTGATTTTGGAGCCCAGGAAAATAAAGTCTGTCACTGTTCCCATTGTTTTTGCATCTATTTGCCATGATGTGATGGGACCAGATGCCATGATCTTTGTTTTCTGAATGTTGAGTTTTAAGCCAACATTTTCACTCAGTAATTTCCTACACTAACAAAATAAAGTCATTTTTCTCAGCATTAACAAGCAATAAACAATGCCTAGGATCTAACTGGGGCTTCCCAGATGGCTCAGTGGTAAAGAATCCACCTGCCCGTGCAGGAGACATGGGTTCAATCCCTGGGTCAGTAAGATCCCCCGAAGGAGGAAATGTCAACTCACTCCAGTAATCCTGCCTAGAAAATCCTATGGACAGAAGAGGCTGACAGTCTGCAGTCCCTGGGCTCGCAAAGAATCAAACACAACTGAAAACACATCGAGCCACAGGAACTGACTTACTGCACGGTAAACAGGGCCTCTGCAAACAAGATGCTAACTGCTAAAAAGGCACACAGTGGGTAATCAGAAACAAATTAAAAACTTTTTATTTTCTTGGATGAGATGGCATAATATAAAATGCCCAATTCTCCCAAATTAATCTACAAATATCATTAATCCCAAATCAAATTTCTGTTATATATATATATATTGCAGAATTCCATAAATTTACTTGAAATCATTCTTCTGTTGAAGAACAATTCAAGGAACAACTTAATGTATCTTAAAAAAGAAGAAGGGAACCAGCCCTACCAAATATTAAGTAATTCTATAAAGCAAAGAAAGTACAGCAGTGTAGAGTTTGGCATTGTTGTTCTTATTCTTTATTCACTAACTCATATCTGACTCTTTTGCGATGCCATGGACTGTAGCCTGCCAGATGCCTCTGTAAGAACAGACAGATGGAAAAAAAATGGAAGAAATTAATAACTTACAGATAGTCATTTATATTTGGGACTAAATGTAAAATACATGTTTTATCTTCTTCAAATCAATTAAAAAAAGGTGGGGTAGTAAGTGAATGGGATAACTGTGGTACATCCGGACAATGGAATATTATTCATTGCTACAAGGAAATGAGCTCTCAAGCCATTAAAAGCAAGGAAGACTCTTAAAAACATATTATTAACTGAGAGAAGCCAATCTGAAAAGGTTAAAAACTGTATAATTCAAATTCTGGAAGATGCAAGACTATTTAGACAGTACAAACACCAGCAGCTCCCAGGGGAGGGGGAGTGGAAAAGGGGGTGATATCTACATGTGGAGCATAAAGAATTTTTAGGGCAATGAAAATATTCAGTGTGATAACATAATGATGGATACATGTATATATTTGGATATATTTGTCCAAATCCACAAATATAATACCAACAATGGACTGTAATGTAAATTATGGATTTAGGATAATTATGATGCTTCAGTGTGGGTGCATCAGTTGTAACTGATGCACCACTCTAGTGAGGTTGATAATCAGGGAGGTTGTGCCTTTGGGGCCAGGGGATATTTGGGGCAATCTCTGAACATTCCTCTAGATTTTGCTATAGACCTAAAACTGTTATTACAAAGTAGTCACAAAACAAACAAAACAAACAAACAAAAAAACCCCAAAGTATTGTCACCAACTGCAAATGAGTGGCACTACTAAATTTTATGGCACTACTCAGATATAATCACTATGATTATCCTAGCATATTTTCTGACAGATTTTTCCCTACATGTAAATATTTTACATACACATATGCACAAAACTTCAAAAGTTCAACCAAAAAAATAAAAAGCTGATCTATGTGACTACCACAAAATTGGTGGTAGTTTAGTTGCAAGTCATGTCTGACTCTAGTGATCCCATGAACTGTAGCCTGCCAGACTCCTCTGTCCATAAGATTCTCCAGGTGAGAATACTGGAGTGGGTTGCCATTTCCTTCTGCAGAGGATCTTCCCAGCTCAGGAATCAAACCTGGGTCTCCTGCATTACAGGCAGATTCTTTACTGACTGAGCTATGAGAAAAGCCCTACCACAAAAATAAAGGATTGATATTAAACAAAAGTCCATGAACAAAGTTAATTTTCATAACTGGAGGAAATATTTTCAATGTCTAAATTAGACAAGATATTTGCATCTACAGTTTTCAAGACAAGATATCTGTATCTACAATTTTCAAGGCACTTCTGCAAATCACAAGAAAAAGAGCAGTAGGATAGAACAGGCAATTTATAGGAGAAAAATCCAAGGTTGTTAAGCACATATTCTAATTCATTAGTAATTAGAGACATTAAAATAAAATAATGTAAAATACATTATCATGTATCTTTTAGGCTGGAAGAATTAGTGAGCTCTATATTTGCAGCTCTGAAGTTGAATCATTTTATGATGAACTATAAGACTTTCTAGAACTAACACCAAAGAAAGACATCCTTTTCATCTTAGGGAGCTGGAATGCAAAAGTATGAATTGAAGAGATACCTGGAGTAACAGGCAAGTTTGGCCTTGGAGTACAAAATGAAGCAGGGCAAAGGCTAACAGAGTTTTGCCAAGAGAATGCACTGGTCATTGTAAACACCCTCTTCCAACAACACAAGAGACGACTCTACACATGGACATCACCAGATGGTGAATACTGAAATCAGATTGAATATATTCTTTGCAGCCAAAGACAGAGAAGCTCTATACAGTCAGCAAAAACTAGGTATAGGGAGTCTGCCTGCCTGCCTTTTGATTGTGACCCATGTACTCCTTCTTGAAAAGTTCAGCCTGCCAGAGCACTATTGTGTTCATTTAATATGCACTCAGCAAATCTGCTTGGGAAAATTTTACATTTATCCACAAGGGACATGTACAGGGAAGTGTCCATAAAAAACACGGGGTGTAGGTGGCAATCTAGGATTCTTTCACTGAGACGGTAGAAAGGAATATGGTAGCTGCCTACTGAAATATTATGCAGAGATGTGTGGTTTGACCACTCATTTTGTAAACGAAGTCTTACTGCAACTTAGCCAGACCCATTTGGTTACATATTGTCAATGACTGCTTTTAAGACAGGTTTGTAATGTGACAAAGACCATATGACACACAGAACTGCAAATATTTACACTATCTGGCTCTTTCAATTCATCCCATTATTAGCCATTAATCTTGCTGGTTATTTACTTAGAGTTGACATAAATTATTGAGGATCATTCTTCTGCTTTATACAGTGGAGTACAAATGTAAGTTAGTAAAATTTTGTAAAAGCTGACATGTTTTGAACATTTATTCATGTTGACATTATACTAAGAGCTTTATAATTTTTACTCAATTGAATGCTCAAAACTCCATGTCACACATGAAAAAACAGAAATACAACAAGGTTAAGGACATTGCCCTAAGTTTAAAAGCTAATGCAGGGGAACAGGATTAGAATTGAAGTACTTTGAGAAACACCCTAGAGAAGGCAATAGTTACCAACTCCAGTACTTTTGACTGGAGAATCCTATGGTTAGAAGAGTCTGGTGGTTTACAGTCCATGGGGTCACAAAGACTTGGACACGACTGAACAACTAAGCACACACACACACTTTGAGAAACCACACTCAACTTCTGAACTACATGGTGAGACATTTTCCTTAGGGGGAAAATGAATGGTGAAAAAGAACATATAGCAACAGATTAAACAGCTGTCAGTATCACCACCACACAGCAGGCTATGTTCTGTTTGCAGCCCCCAGAATAGTTTAACAAGGTCACTGAAAGTAACTTTTTCAAAATATGTCTCATTAGGAGCTACCCCTGGAAAAGTCAAATAATCCTCCTATTTAGGTTTCCAACAGTAGATTCCACTTTGGCAAGAACAACTGCACTATAATTTCCAAGTCTGGAGCAGGAATATACTGAAATAACAGATGCTACTACGGGGGCCCACTATTATATACAAAATATACAAAAGCATGAAGGTTATATGTGCTGAAAGAGACCTGAGTCATTGCTCAGCCCAAAGCCTTTGTTTACTAGATGAGGAAACTGAAGTTCCAATAGGGTAAGAGAATTGCTCAGATTCACTTCCATAGTATCCCAATGATACCATGATAGAAAAACGTATCCCAATGTTTGTTCTCTTGATGAAGTTATAAGGGTATGAAGACTGGGGACATTGTTGTTGTTCAGTGGCTAAGTCGTGTTTGACTCTGTGACCCTATGGGCTGTAGCATGCCAGGCTACTATGTCCTCTGTTATATCCTGGAATTTTCTCAGATGCATGACCACTGACTTGGTGATGCTATCTAACCATCTCACCCTCATGGATACATATATAATGACATTATATGTATATAAAACAAATAGCTAATATAGTCACTGACACATAACATATTAGACACTCAACAAATGCATCCCTTCCTCTTTCTCACTCTTTTTTTTGGGGGGGGGATTCTCCCTTCTTATCCAAGGTGGCACTTCAGTTACTCTCTACTGTAGAAAGATAGACTAAAATCACTTAACACCATTTCAGACTCTATGATATCTATTTCTTTGGGAAGATACAAGTTCACTGGAGTGTCCTGAAACCATAAATAGTTAGATATCCAATGAAGATACATCCAAAATATAAAATAAATCCCACAAAATTGACAAAGCAGTATAGGTCATATACAATTACACAGCCCAATTTATAAATGGTATGCTAAAAACCATGTTTAAAATGGCTTTCTTTTATAATTCTTGCATAAACACAAAAAGTGGCATATTATTCATTTATTTTCCAAGATCATGCTGATAATTTGTTTTAACTACTAAATTGAATTGATGAGTGTTTCTGATGCTTGAACAGGTTGCTAGCATGCAAACATAGGTAATGAGATAAATTGTATGTCATGGCTTATTATATGTCTGTACCTGATATCTACTTTATTCTCTCTGATACTTTTCAAAGTCCTCACAGCTAATGCGTCTCTTCAAGTCCCTGTACAAATAAATTATTACCATAGAATAACATATTTAATTTCCTATGCGCTTAAGAAAATTATTTTAAAGGCTATTTCAACAAAATAAAATTACCCATCTAGGTAATATTTTAAATTATTTTAAAAATTTTAGAATTAATTAGCACTTTAACTATTTAATGTTATTTTAAAATTTGGGCTTATTAAAGAGGTAATCCCAGACCCTGATGCTGGGAAAGACTGAAGGCAAAAGGTGAAGAGGGCAGAAGAGAATGAGATGGTTAGAACACATCACCAACTCAATGAACATGAATTTGAGTAAACTCCGGGAGATAGTGGAGGTCAGGAAAGCCTGGTATGCTGCAGTCCATGGAGTCACAAATGTTGTCCAATTAACATGCTGATAAAGTCGTCCAATTAACAACATAGACGTTAATTGTGACTAGTAATAAAACATGTTTCTTAAGCTAGAAACCTCCTCTATTTTCCTTTCTCTGTGTTTATTTTCTCTGTCAATAGTGCCCCATATATCTGAAGTGAATTCTGGGAGAAAGCTGTTATCTAGAATTTTCTATATTAGGAATGGTCAATCATGTAAAATGCTACATAGAACTCTGTGACACAATGAAGGTCATAGCAACAGGTCTAAAAGATCAGAACACTGAAAACAAGGCAAATGGAAAAAAAAAACAAAAAACAAAAAAACGGAGAACTTTTGCAAGCTAACTTTGTGACCATGGCAAGGTCATCCTTTATGGATCTACTTTTTCATTTGTAAAGAAAAGTTGTTGCTTAGTCACTAAGTCGTGTCTAATTCTTTTGCCACCTCCATGGACTGTAGCCCACAGGCTCCTCTGTCCATAGGACTTCCAGGCAAGAATACTGGAGTGGGTTGACATTTCCTTCTCCAGGGGATTTTCCCGACCCAGGAATCAAACGTACATTGGCAAGTGGATTCTTTACCACTGAGCCCCCAGGAACACCCCACAAAGCAAAGTAAAGGAATTAAAATTGACAATTTCAGGGATCCCTTTTGGCTCTAAAAATCTATGACTCTCCATTGGGAAAAAAAAAAAAAAAAAACAAACCATCATTAGATTACATATTGATAGGTTACAGCAGGTGAATTAGTCCAGAGAGCATATGTTTTACTGTTAATCAGTCCTTAATCAAGTCCTCAACCATTTTGAGTATATGTGTAATAAAACTAAGTTAAATATTCATATATCTTGGTTCTGTGTGAAATTTTTACTCTTATCTATTTTTAATTTTTATAACATATAAGCAAGAAAGATTTTTCTCTTTTGACAGATCACTTGCTCTTTATCCAGTCTCTGGGGAGAGATTAAAGTGAAAACAGAGGAGACATTTTAACTACCAAGTTAAAGGTAGGGGCAAGCAAAGCGCCTACCTAATATTCCCACTGATCTATTCCCAGCCAAGTTGTTCAAGCTTCTCGGAAATAATAATTCAACATTGGGTATGTATATAGTAGACTGAAAATGGCACTCCCAAAGATATCAGATCCTAATCTCTGGAAACAGTACATGTTACCTTATTTGGGAAAATAAAAATAGTCTTTTCAGATGTGATTATGTTAAATATCTTGAGATGTGGACAGCATCTTGGATTATCTGGATGGGCCCTAAATGCCATAACAAGCATCCTTGTAGTAAGAGAGAAGTAGTCTAAATTTCACAGGCAAAAGAGAAGAAGGTGACGTGAAGACAGAAGCAGAAATTGGAGTAATGTGACACGAAACAAACAACACTGACAGTCACCAAAATCTGGCAAAATCAAGAAATAGATTTTCCCCTAAATCTTGCAGACACAGAGTGATTTTGCCAAAACCTTCGTTTCAGTTCAGTGATACTTATTTTGGACTTCTGGCCTACAAAACTGCAAGGAAGAAAAAAAAAAGTTCTATTGTTTTAAGCCACCTAGTTTGTGGTGATTTGTTATAGCAGCACAGGAAACTAAAACAAATTTCAGTACTGGGAAGTGAGATGTTACTGTATCAAATACCCAAAAATGCAGACAAAGCTTCAGAAGTGGGTAGAGGGCAGATGATAGAAATGATACGAAAAAAAAAAAAAAAAAACCCAAAAAACAAAAAACGGTGGACCTGACTGAAAAATCCACATGCTCTAAATAAATTATTGATAGAAATATGGATGTTAGAGATTCTGCCAATGAGAGCTCAGGAGGAAGTGAAGAACACAGTAGAAAAAGAATGTATTATGTTAGAGAATACACATATCATCACAGAAAGAAAAATGTTGTTAAGGTGGTGTTATTGAGGGTCCAGAATAAAGTAAGGAAAATGTTACTGGAAACTTGAGAAACAGAGGAGAAATTTGTTATGTTGTGGTCAAAAATCTAACTGAATTGAGTCCTACCGTTGTGTAGAAAGCAGAACTTTTAAGAAATAAGCTTGGATATTTAGGAGAACAGATTTTCAAGCAAAGTGTTGATTATGCATCCTTGCTGCTTCTTGCTGCTCATGCAAAAACATGAGAGTAAAAAGGTAGGTTGAAGAAAGAACTGTTGAGGAAAAAGTAACCATCACTTCCTGATATTGAAAGTTCTGAACTTACAAGGACTGCAGAAGATGTTGAAATTAGTACATTCCCTTTTAGGAAAGCATGTTCTAGAGGGAAGGTCAAACTTTTGCTGCTGTTGCTGTTCACTGGATAATTCATGTCCAGTGCTTTATGATCCCATGGATTGCAGCATGCCAGGCTCCTATGTCCTCCACTGTCTTCCAGAGTTTCCTCAAATTCACATTCATTTAGTCGGTGATGCTATCTAACGATTTTATCCTCTGCCGCTCCCTTCTCTTTTGCCTTTAATCTTTCCCAGCATCAGGATCTTTTCCAATGACTCGGCTTTTCACAACAGGTGGTCAAAGAATTGGAGCTACAGTTTTAGCATCAATTTTTTCAATTAATATTCAGGGTTGGTTTCCTTCAGGATTCACTGATTTGATCTCCTTGTAGTCCAAGAGACACTCAAGAGTCTTCTCTAGCACCACACTTTGAAAGCATCCATTCCTTGGCACTCAGCCTTCTTTATGGCTGAACTTTCAAATCCATACATCACTACTGGAAAAATCATAGCTTCGACTACATGGACCTCTGTCGGCAAAGTGATGGCTCTGATTTTTAATATGCTAAGTTTGTCATAGATTTCCTTCCAAGGAGCAAGCCCCTTTTAACCTCATGGCTACAGTCACCATCTGCAATGATTCTGGAGCCCAAGAAAATAAAATCTGTCACTGCTTACAATTTTTCCCCATCTATTTGCCATTAAGTGATAGGACCAGATGCCATGATCTTAGCTTTTTGAATGTTGAGTTTCAAGCCAGCTTTTCATCCTCATCAAGAGGCTCTTTAGTTCATTTTCTACCATATGAGTGCTAACATCTGCATATCTGAAGCTGTTGATATTTCTCCCAGCAATCTTGATTCCAGCTTTTGTTTCACCCAGCCTGGCACTTCACATATAAAGGTGACAATATACAGCTTTGTGGGACTCCTTTCCCAGTTTTGAACCAGTCAGTTGTTTCATGTAAGGTTCTGTTGCTTCTTGACCTGCATACAGGTTTCTCAGGAGACAGGTAAGGTGGTTTGGTACTCTCATCTCTTTAATAATTTTCTATAGTTTGTTGTGATCCACACAATCAAAGGCTTTTGCACAGTCAATGAAGCAGAAGTAGATGTTTTGATGGAATTCCCTTGTTTTCTCCATGATGCAATGAATGTTGGGAATTTGAACTCTGGTTCCTCTGACTCTTTGAATAATCTGGAAATTTTCAGTTCATGTACTGCTGAAGGCTAGTTTAAAGGATTTTGAGCATAACCTCACTAGCATGTGAATGAGTACAACTGTACAGTATTCTGAACATTTTTTGGCATTGCCCTTCTTTGGAATTAGAATAAAGATTGATCTTTTCCAGTCCTATGGTGACTGCTGAGTTCTGCAAATTGGCTGACTACTGAGCGCAATACTTTAACAGCATCATCTTTAAGGATTTTAAATAGCTCAGCTGTGATTCCATCACCTTTGCTAGCTTTGTGCAGAATAATGTTTCCTAAGGCCCACTTGACTTGACACTCCAGGATGTTTGGCTCTAGGTAAGTGAACACACCATCGTGGTTATGTGGATCATTAAGACCTTTTTAAAATAGTTCTTCTGTGTATTCTTGCCCCTTCTTATTAATCTCTTCTGGTTCTGTTAGGATCTTATTGTTTTTGTCCTTTATTGTGCCAAAACCTGTTGATAACTCCCAACTTTCTTGATGAGATCTCTACTGTTTCCCATTTCCATCACTTCTATTTCTTTGCATTGTTCATTCAAGAAGGCTTTCTTAACTCTCCTTGCTATTCTCTCACACTCTGCATTCAGTTGGGTATACCTTTCCCTTCTCTCTTGCCTTTCACTTCTCTTCTTTTCATGGATATTTGTAAGGTCTCCAAGACAACCACTTTGCCTTCTTGCATTTCTTTTTCTTTGGGATGGTTTTGGTCACTGCCTCCTGTACAATCTTATGACTCTCTTCAGGCACTCTGTCTATTAGATCTACTTCCTTGAATTTACTTATAACCTCCACAGTATAATAAGGAAATTGATTTAGGTCATACCTGAATAGCCGAGTGGTTTCTCCTACTTTCTTCAATTTAAGCCTGAATTTTTTAATAAGGAGGTCATGATTTGAACCACAGTCAGCTCTAGGTCTCTTTTTCCTGCCTATATAAAGCTTCTCCATCTTCAGCTACAAAGAACATAAATCAATTTGATTTTGGTATTGACCATTTGGTGATGTTCATGTGTATAGTCCTCTCTTAGACTGTTTGAAAAGGGTGTTTGCTATAATCAGAGTATTCTTTTCACAAAACTGTTAACCTTTGCCCTGCTTCATCTTGTACTCCAAGCCCAAACTTGCCTGTTCTTCCAGGTATCTCTTGACTTCTTATTTTGCATTTCATCCCCATGGACATCATTTTTTAGTGTCAGTCCTAGAAGGTGTTGTAGGTCTTCCTAGAACCAGTCAAGTTCAGCTTCTTCTGCATCAGTGGGCATGGCACAGGCTTGGATTACTGTGATGTTGAATGGTTTGCCTTGGAAATGAACTGAGATCATTCTGTGGTTTTTAAGATTGCACCCAAGTACTGTATTTCAGACTCTTTTGGTAATCATAAGGGCTATTCCATTTCTTCTAAAGGATTCTTGCCCATAGTAGTAGATACAATGGTCATGTGAATTAAAATCATCTATTCCTGTCCATTTTAGTTCATTGATTTCTACAATGTTGATGTTTAATCTTGCCATCTCCTGCTTGACCATGTCCAACTTACCCTGATTCATAGACCTAACATTCAGGTTCCTACACAATATTGTTCTTTACAGTACTAGACTTTACTATCACCACCAGATACATCCATAACTGAGTGTCATTTCTGCTTTGGCCTAGCCACTTCATTCTTTCCACAGCCATTAGTAATTGCTCTCCAACTCAGTGGTAATGAATCTGCCTGCCAATGCAGGAGATGCAGGAGACTCCGGTTTGACCCCAGGGTTAGGAAGATCCCCTGTAGGAGGAAATGTCAACCCACTCCAGTATTCTTACTTGGAAAATCCCATTGACAGAGCAGTTTGGTAGGCTACAGTCCATAGGGTTGCTAAGAGGACAAGAATGAGCGACTGAGCACGCACTTCCTGTGTATCATATTGGACACCTTCAGACCTGGAGAGTCATCTTCCAGTTTCATATTTTTTGCCTTTTCATACTGTCCATGGGGTTCTCCATGCAAGAATACTGGAGTAGGTTTCCATTTCCTCCTTCAGAATACCAAGTTTTGTCAGAACTCTTCACTATGACCTGTCTGTCTTGGGTGGCCCTGCACAGCATGGCTCATAGCTTCACTGAGCTTTGCAAGTCCCTTCCACAGGACAGGCTGTGATCCATGAAGGAGCAAGCTTTCGCTAGTGGTGAAGAAATCAGGCATGGACCCACTCAGACATTTCAATGAAAGCCAGGAATAGAGATGTGATTATCTTGGAAAGATCTATTGTGAACCGTCTTTCCTAATGGTGTTAATTCTCATAGCATATACAGGAGACCTTCATGCAAATGTCATATAAGCAGAAACACTGTAAGTTTGGCCTGATCAGGGCAGAGACAAGATGAAGCAAAAAAAGACTGTCAAAATTCTAAAACACTACTGGCATGAAACCGGTGTATCAAATCATTCTACTCCAAATGCACTATACTTCAAGAAAAGAATGACTGAGAGCCACAGAGGACTTACTTCTAGGCCTTGAAACCTAGTGAAATTTTCCAACTGAATTTTGAAATTGCTTGAAACTGATGACATCTTTTATAAAAAATGTTCTCCCTTTTGGAATGGGAGGGGCTATAACTGCTGTACTGTACGTGTCCCACTCCTGTGTTGTGGAAATAGATAACTTGTTTTCTAGCTTCGGTGGTCTGCAGATGGGGAAAATTTTTATCTCATGATGAATCATACCCAGAGTCTCCCCCATCCTGACTGAATTATTTAGATGATATTTGAGACTGTGGAGCTAATGAAAATGTGATGTGGTTTTTAGACTTGAGTTGATACTCTAATGGGTTGAGATCTGGGGGGATGTTGGGATGGAATGAAAGCATTCTGCAAGAGGGATACCTATGACTCATTGGAAGCCATATCATAAACTGTGGAAGGATAAAAAAATGCTCTCCTCAAAATATCAGGTCCCAATCCCTGGAATCTGTGAATGTTACCATATTTGAGAGAAAGTCTGTGCAGATGTAACTAAAATAAGACTGGTGTGCCCTAAATGCAGTACTAAGTGCCCTTAAAACAGAATAGCAAAGAAATTTCACTACACAAAGAGAATCAGGTGATGCGATGAAAACGCAGAGAGATTTTAAAATTGGAATGATGTGACAAAAGACAATGAATGCTGGAAGTCACTAGACTAGAAAAAACAAGGAAGATTCTCTTTTAGAGCTTCTGGAGAGTGTACAGTGCTGTCAACACTTTGATTTCAGCCCAGTGATACGTAATTAAAACTTCTGGCCTGCAAAACTGTGAGATAATACATTTCTATTGTTTTAAGCCACCAAGTTTGTGACAATTTGTTACAATAGGCATAAGAAACTGTAGAATGCATAAAGATTCAAGTGATTCAATCGGGTTAGACAGACAATACACACAAATTTCCAATCCCTCAGTTCAGCTCAGTTCGATTCAGTTGCTCAGTCATGTCCAAATCTTTGCAACCTCATGGATGGTAGCGTGCCAGGCTTCACTGTTCATCACCAACTTCTGGAGCTTAATCAAACTCATGTCCATTGAGTTGGTGATGCCATCCAACCATCTCATCCTCTGTCATCCCCTTCTCCTCCTGCCTTTGATCTTTCCCAGCATCAGAGTCTTTTCAAATGAGTCTGCTCTTCACATCAGGTGGCCAAAGTACTGGAGTTTGAGCTTCAGCATCAGTCCTTCCATTGAACATTCAGGACTGATTTCCTTTAGGATGGACTGGTAGGACCTCCTTGTAGTTCAAGTGATTCTCTAGAGTGTTCTCCAAAACCACAGTTCAAATGCATCAATTCTTGGGTGCTCAGCTTTCTTTATAATCCAGCTGTCACATCCATACATAACTATGAAAAGAAGAGGAGCAAAAAGCAAAGGAGAAAAGGAAAGATATACCCATTGGAATGCAGAGTTCCAAAGAATAGCAAGGAGAGTAATAAAGCCTTCCTCAGTGATCAATGCAAAGAAATAGAGGAAAACAACAGAATGGGAAAGACTAGAGATCTCTTCAAGGAAATTAGAGATGCCAAGGGAATATTTAATGCAAAGATGGGCTCAATAAAGGACAGAAATGATATGGACCTAACAGAAGCAGAAGATATTAAGAAAAGGGGGCAAGAATACACATAAGAACTATACAAAAAAGATCTTCACGACCCAGATAATCATGATGGTATGATCACTCACCTAGAGTCAGATGTCCTGGAATGTGAAGTCAAGTGGGCCTTAGGAAGCATCACTATGAACAAAGCTAGTGAGGTGATGGAATTCCAGTTGAGCTATTTCAAATCCTAAAAGATGATGCTGTGAAAGTGCTGTACTCAATATGTCAGTGCATTTGGAAAACTCAGCAGTGGCCACAGGACTGGAAAAGGTCAGTTTTCATTTCAATCTCAAAGAAAGGCAATGCCAAAGAATGCTCAAACTACCACACAATTGCACTCTTTTCACACGCAAAGAGTTGGACACAACTGAGTGACTGAACTGAACTGAACAGACGCTAGTAAAGTAATGCTCAAAATTCTCCAAGCCAGGCTTTAGCAATATGTGAACCGTGAACTTCCAGATGTTCAAGCTGGTTTTACAAAAGGCAGAGGAACCAGAGATCAAATTGCCAACATTTGCTGGACCACTGAAAAAGCAAGAGAGTTTCAGAAAAACATCTATTTCTGTTTTACTGACTATTCCAAAGCCTTTGACTGTGTGGATCACAATTAACTGTGGAAAATTCTGAAAGAGATGGGCATACCAGACCACCTGACCTGCCTCTTGAGGAATCTGTATGCAGGTCAGGAAGCAACAGTTAGAACCGGACATGGAACAACAGACTGGTTCCAAATAGGAAAAGGAGTACGTCATGGCTGCATATTGTCACCCTGCTTATTTAACTTATATGCAGAGTACATTATGAGAAAAGCTGGGCTGGATGAAGCACAAGCTGGAATCAAGACTGCTGGAAGAAATATCAATAACCTCAGATATGCAGATGACACCACCCTTATGGCAGAAAGTGAAGAAGAACTAAAGAGCCTCTTGATGAAAGTGAAAGAGGAAAGTGAAAAAGTTGGCTTAAAGCTCAACATTCAGAAAATGAAGATCATAGCATGTGGTCCCATTACTTCATGGCAAACAGATGGGGAAACAGTGGAAACAGTGACAGATTATATCTTTTGAGGCTCCAAAATCACTGCAGATGGTGACTGCAGCCATGAAATTAAAAGACGCTTACTCCTTGGAAGGAAAGTTATGACCAACCTGGATAGCATATTAAAAAGCAGGGACATTATTTTGCCAATGGTGGTCCATCTAGTCAAGGTTATGGTTTTTCCAGTAGTCATGTACGGATGTGAGATTTGGACTATAAGAAAGCTGAGCGCCGAAGAATTGATGCATTTGAACTGTGGTGTTGGAGAAGACTCTTGAGAGTCCCTTGGAGAGCAAGGAGATCCAACCAGTCCATCCTAAAGGAAATGATCCCTGAATATTCATTGGAAGGACTGATGCTGAAGCTGAAACTCCAATACTTTGGCCACCTGATGCAAAGAGCTGACTCATTTGAAAAGACCTTGATACTGGGAAAGATTGAAGGTGGGAGGAAAAGGGGATGACAGAGGATGAGATGGTTGGATGACATCTCTGACTCAATAGACATGCGTGAGTAAACTCCGGGAGTTGGTGATGGACAGGGCAGCCTGGCGTGCTACAGTCCATGGTGTTGCAAAGAGTCTGATACAACTGAGTGACTGAACTAAACTGAACAATTTTTAATAAAACAAAAGTGATCTGTTAGTAAACAGTATTTCTAGCCTTCAAACCAGAAGTTCCATCTTTTGTATAACTGTTCTTTTTATTTCCCCATATTACAGTACTTGTTAGTGGCATATAGTCTCAGTTGTCCAAGTATGAAGCTTAAAAATAATTTATTATTGATTTCTTCCAAACCTCTACCTCTATCCTAAAGAAAGGAATCTGCTCTTTATATCCATTACAACAGCCCTGTGCCAAAAACACTCACATGTGTGCTCAGACACACAGAAATATTCATGCTGCCTCTCCTGTACATTTCAGCACTATCGTCATCCAAATCTTTATTATCACTTTTCTGTGAACTCGGACATAAGGCTACTGCTTGATGGCTTCTCCTCATAATAGACTATAGTTTATGCTACCATTAGCTGAAGCCCAAAAAGCCAGCTGTGTTCATTTTACTTAGTGATCTAAAGACTTCAGTGATGCCCTTCTGCTTATAAACTGAAGGTTAAACCTTCTGGTCACACATTTGAGATCCTCTACCATCAACTGCCTCTCCTAATTTCATCTCTCATAACAGTTCCTGAAATATAGGTGACACTGTACTAAATTTGATGACACTCAAGTTCAACCAGAATTTATTTCATGTTTCTTTGCACTTTCTTAAGTCACTTCCTCTGATTAAATGTACCAATCTTCTCCTTTAACCTTTGGAAATGTCTTCATTGTTTAAGGCATACTCTAGATGTCACATTCTCCACGAAAATTTTCCAAATTCTATTTATGTAAAAGAATAGTACTCCATTGGCTTGAATTGATTTTTAATTATTTTTGCTTCTATAATAGCTGCTTGTATAATTGTCTTATCTCCTTTAATGGATTATCACCTCTTTTAGGACAAGCACCAGCCTTAATCACTTTAAATTCCATCAATGAGCTTAATGGCTTGCACAAAAACCTTAATAAATATTTGTTACGTAAATTAGTTGTATGAGTAAATGTTTGAGTGAATTTGAAGAAGGCTGGAACTTTGTATCAGCAGCCAGTGTTTATGATTCTCAAACGCAGTAAGACATTATAAGCATGATTGCATGTTGATACATTACATACAGCATACATATATACACACTCAAGTACATATGTATATATGTATATACATATACATCCACACACATATTTCTATATATTAACACACACATAGACATATATAGTTTTAAAGTCAGACGCACTGAAGATCAGATTTTTTAGAACTTAAATATTAAAAGTAACATATTATATATAAATAATGTTACATTTTTTAAAAATTAATTTTCATCATAGTCTGAAAATATATACATACCTTTAAAACAGTTTATTCCCTTTTGCATAGTCTCTTTTACACACATGTAAAGAACCACACGAAAGGCATTAGAAATTGAGAATACACCGCTCTATGTCCCTGCATTCTCACTTGCTCTTGATTAGGGATGGGGCTGATGTATTAGTATTAATCACAATTTTCCCTCTCCTTGTGGAAAGTGCAGTATTCATAGCAAATAATGATGTATCACGGAGGTAAGTGAAGTTGAAACAAAATGTATAGAGACCATTACGACAGTAATAGTCCAGACAGATATAATAAACATCAAGAGATGGTTGCTGTTTTGCGTCATGGCAAATGCAAAGTCCCCATTCTGTAGCTGGGCTCATAGACTTGTTTATCCCCTTTGCCATTTTACCGTTCAGTTTACTATGTAGTGATCGTTTGACACGATGAAAAAGAGAAAATCTTCCATTGAGCAACATCATGCTGTCACCTAGCTCTTTCCAGCGAGAAGATAGGATGCAACAAGGTTATTAAATGAAGTAGCACTGTTACATATTGGAATACGGTGAATATATAGAATTTTTTTCTCAGCTCTTTTGCATCACAAAATCTCAGCCTTTGCCCCTAGAAGAATGGTTTTTGTATATGACTCGCTTTTTGGAGAGTTTTATCCTATATCCTCTTGCCTGCTTCAAAACAGATGACCTAAAACAATAAAACAGGATACGAGAGAGGGCAAATATGCATCATAATTAAGTCAAGCAAGAAATATTGAAATAGAAAACAGATCAA
The DNA here is from genome assembly GCF_029378745.1 of Bos indicus. NCBI lineage: Eukaryota > Metazoa > Chordata > Mammalia > Artiodactyla > Bovidae > Bos > Bos indicus. Next base: position 10,950,906 of record NC_091787.1, read on the forward strand.
GTTTACCCTTATTTTGAGTTGCTATTTTGCAGAGATGCAAAATAATTTTACATTCTTTAATATGGAAATGGACAGTAAACTGTTCATTCGTAGACCAAATCTCCTAAGGCCTGTGGAATTTTGTAACCATAAGGCATTTACATGCTTTACCAGTCCAATCCAAAACTGAGGCTTTGATCCCTCAGAAAGCATCCACTAGCATTATAAAGCAGCTAGGCTCCAAAACATTCTCTGACATAAATTGTATCAATGTTTTCTTAGGTCAACCTTGTAAGGCAATAGAAATAAAAACAAAAATAAACAAATAGGGCATAATCAGACTTAATCTTTTGTACAACAAAGGAAACCATAAAAAAATGAAAAGACAACCTATAGAATATGAGAAAATATTTGCAAATGATGAGACTGGCAGAATTTTGTCTCCAAAATATACAAACAGCTTTTATAACTCAATAACAAAAAAAACAAACAACCCAATTGAAAAAAGGGCAGAAGACCTTAATAGACACTTATCCAAAGAAAACAAACAGGTAGTGAAAGGGCATATAAAAAGATGCTCAACATCACTAATAATTAGACAAATGCAAAGCAAAACTAGGACCATCTCACAATGGTACCTCACACTGGTCAGAATGGCCATCATCAAAAAGCTTACAAGTAATGAATACTGGACAGGGTGTGGAGAAAAGGGAACCCTCCTACATGTTGGTAGGAACATAAACTGGTGTAGCTACTACAGAAAACAATACGGAGTTTCCTCAGAAAACTGAAACTAGAGTTGTCATATGATCCAGAAATTCTACTCCTGGGCATATACCCGGACAAAACTATAATTCAAAAAGATACATGCACCCCTATGTTCATAGCAGCACTGGTCACAATAGCCAAGACATGGAAACAAAGTAAACATCCACTCATAGATGAATGGATAAAGAAGATGTGGTACATACATACAATGGAATACTTTTCAGCCAAAAGATAACTGCTGCTGCTGCTGCTAAGTCGCTTCAGTCGTGTCCGACTCTGTGGGACCCCATAGACTGCAGCCTACCAGGCTTCTCCATCCATGGGATTCTCCAGACAAGAACACTGGAGTGGGTTGCCATTTCCTTCTCCAATGCATGAAAGTGGAAAGTGAAAGTGAAGTCGCTCAGTTGTGTTTGACTCTTAGCGACCCCATGGACTGCAGCCTACCAGGCTCCTCCATCCATGGGATTTTCCGGGTAACAGTACTGGAGTGGGGTGCCATTGCCTTCTCCAAAAGATAACCAACTAATGCCATTTGAAGCAACAGGGATGGACCTAGAGATTACCATACTAAGTGAAGCATATCAGAAAGAGAAAGACAAATGTTATATGATATCACTTATATGTGGAATATAAAATATGACACAAATGCATTTATCTATAAAACAGACACAGGCTCAGAGAGATCAGACTTGTGGTTGCCAAGGGGCAGAGATGGAGGTAAAAGGCTGGGCTGGGAGTTAGGAGCTAGTAGATGGAAACTGGCTATTCCTTGTAGCTCAGTCAGTAAAGAGTCTGCCTGAAATTCAGGAGACCCGCGTTCAATTCCTGGGTCAGGAAGAAACCCTGGAGAAGGAAATGGCAACCCACTCCAGTATTCTTGCCTGGAGAATCCCACGGACAGAGGAGCCTGGCAGGCTACAGTCCATGGTGTAGCAAGAGTCGGACATGACTTAGTGGCTAAGCACACAGCACACAAATTCAGATGCAAACTATTGGGATTAACAATAAGGTCTTACTGTACAGACAGGAAACTGTATCTGATCTTCTGGGATTAAACCATAGTGAAAAAGTATATTATGTATATTTGTGTGTAACTGAGTTACTTTGTAATACAGCAGACATTAGCACAATAATGTAAATCAACAATACTTTGGTTGGAGAAAAAGGATGAAAAAAAAAATGTAGGGAGTCCCGTAGTGGTCTAGTGGTTAGGATTCTAGGCTGGGCTTTCACTGATACGGCTGCCTTCAATCCTTGGTCCAGGAACTGAGATGCTGCAAGTCCCACAGAGAAGCCAAAAAAAAAAAAAAAAAAAAAGACTGAAGTCAAGAAAATACTGGAAAAAATGTAATAAAAGAAATACAAGAACATCCAAAGTTTCACCAGAAAATGAGGAATATAGGTGAGGGATCACCTTTTCCCTCATGGAAGAGGATGTAGAATGGAGCCGGGGGAGTTCAGAGACATTGGTAGCCAACAGACTGTAGGAGAATCTGAAGCAGGCAAGTTGTGAGACAAACTGCTCCTACTGTTTACACCCATTCTTTATGTTCTCTTTGCTTACCTCCTAGTGTTTAGTTACCTCTTTTAATGGAAATATCCTTCTTGCCTAGGCTCAGGCATGATGAACCAAGGGAACAGCAGTGTTGACAGAATAAAACCTGAAATATTTAGTCATTTCTCTCTTCCTGTTTCCAGGGTCTATTTTCAGATTTAAAACAGAGGGTTTGAATTTCCTTATATTGTTGAAGGCCATGTTCTCCCAGGAGAAACACTACCACAACAAGACTTCCAACAGAAAGTTATTACCTCTGAATTTCCTGGCAACCAACACAGAGAAACATGACTTGCTAAAGAGTTATTTAATCCGATACTATGCACAACACCACTTCAGAAGACACAAACCTTTATTTGGCACTACCCTTTAAAAGGATTTACTATTTTATTTACATTATAAAAAGGATTCTAAACATCAAAATTGGCAGTATCTCCAAAGGCAGGTATGCAAAAGAGGAAAACACCTTGTCTGATTTTTTGCATCACATTTTATACACAGTGAAATTTACAGTCTTAATATTAAATTATAACTTTCTAACCTCCTCTTCTCTGGGATTATTAGATACATCTTAGATCTTAGATCTAAGTGATCTTAGATCACTTTTTCTTCCAGGCATGTGTTTACCAGGTACTTTAAATGGTCTTCCTTGAATATTAATTAGCCCTACTTTACTTAAGAGATAATCTGTTTATAAGATGCAAAATTAATTGGAAAATAAGCATCATTTAATTATAAAAATGAATACACATACAAATATAAGAGAAACTGGGAGACAGAGAAATGGGAAGTAGGTTCTAATAATTACACTTAATTTTTTTTGTTGTTGTACAATATTCCTTTCTCCAAGTCTGCTATTTTTCTCTTAGAAATCTTTCTGGTATAGCACACCCTAAAGAAGAATAATGTTATAAAGAGTTGTAGAAAATAAATATTTTGGATGTGTTGGTTATTTCTGAGTGCATTATTTCCTTACCACACTGGTTCTTAGCATCTCTATTATCTGAAGCCCATTTAGATGTATATTCTTTCCTTTGATTCCTTAGGATCCTACATTATGATGGATCCTTGCTGCTGCTGCTGCTTCTGCTGCTAAGTCGCTTCAGTCCTGTCCGACTCTGTGCGAACCCATCAACGGCAACCCACCAGGCCTCCCCGTCCCTGGGGTTCTCCAGGCAAGAACACTGGAGTGGGTTGCCATTTCCTTCTCCAATGCATGAAAGTGAAAAGTGAAAGTGAAGTCGCTCAGTCGTGTCCGACTCTTCGTGACCCCATGGACTGCAGCCTACCAGGCTCCTCCACCCATGGATTTTCCAGGCAAGAGTACTGGAGTGGGGTGCCATTGCCTTCTCCATGATGGATCATTAGAAACTGCATTAAAATGTAAGAAATCCTTCACCCCTTATCTAGAGTCTCCACAGGTCAACATAAATAAAATCAATTTAAAAGGTCATCAATACAATTTCGCAGCTAAAACTGTTCTTCCTGTTGAGCTCTTATTTTTTAAAGACCATAAATACTGGGGTGATCACACAGTAACAATTATTTATTAAGGGGTGTATTATGCTTTTGAAACAGCACGGGGTTAATAACAATATTATTCCAAAGGTATCCAAAAATGAAATAAAAATTTTTGTCACAGTATATTCTTTCATCAACAGATTTCATAATAAATTTAGTTTTCCCTCAAGATAGTGAGCAGTGGGATACTAATTTTATGCTAATTTTGACTTTGATTCCTCTATTCCATTAATTTATTCATCAGCAGTGACATGCCCTGAACTTCAGAATAAAGCCAAAGGCCTCTAGAGATTGAGTTAATTAGGTCAATGGGAAGGAGAGTATATAAAGTTCAGTGTGCCAGCTCCTTTACAATAGTGAAAAGTCCATAACTAACCCCACTTATTTTAAAGTTAATTATGAGCTCTTTCTAGATTTTACTTTCTAGGATGATTGTGTGATATACTATTTACAAAGTTGGAATAGTTGATATTTCTTTGCAAAATTCTCCTGATAAAGAGGAATATTTACAAAAGTTGTTAATTTTTCTTTTGCTCCATTTTTCCCTCAGTGGACAATATGACTTATGAATGTGATTCAAGTGTGAAAGATTTGGGTATAGCTTGTGTGTGTGTGTGTGTGTGTGTGTGTGTAGTATAGGTGCTAGTGGTAAAGAATCTGCTTGCCAATGCAGGAGAGATGAGAGATGCAGGTTCAATCCCTGGGACAGGAAGATCCCCTGGAGTAGGAAATGGCACCCCATTCCAGTATTCTTGCCTGGAAATCCCATGGACAGAGGAGCCTGGTGGACTGCAGTTCACAGGGCCACAAAGAGTCAGACACCACTGAGATACTGAGCACACACACACACGGAAAGCTTTGGTACTCGGTCTTGGCCTCTGGGAGGCAAACTCTAAACCCTCAGAACATCATTTCTGACATGAATGTAACAATACGATTTAGGGTAGGGGCTGGCCACTCACACTAGATAGTCTAAGAGTGTGATTTGGGGTGGGGGTTTTGGGTCACACAGTAACAGCTGACTCTTTAAAGGAACTGGACTCTGAGATGGGCCATATGGGTGGTCAACTATGCCTCAGTGATGGAACCCCATTAAAGTCTGGACCCAGGGCTTGTGTGAGCTTTCTCAGTTGCCATCACTCAGTACTTATTATCATGTAATGATGCCAGGAAAGTGATACTGTTCCTGACTCTACTCTGAGAGGACAACTGGAACATTCAGCAACTTCTAGGACTCGGCTCTAAATCCCTCTTCCCTTGGCTGATACTAACCAGTACCCTTCAGCTGCAATCATCTATAAACATGAGTGTAACAGCTTTCTAGAGACCACTCTTATTTACAAAAAGCTTTGCTTGGAATATATAATTTCACTCTCAAATATCCTTCTGTTTGGGTTGGGATGGGTATTGCTGAAGCACTTCTATTCCTAGCTCATGAAGAGGGCCATAAACTCAAGTTTAAACATAATGGCTTTGAAGAGCTCACTAAGATTTCTCATGCTTTGGGTCTTTCCCAGTCTCACACTTTTGTTTCTTTTTGATGATTAGTAAGAAAGAGACATGAAAGGATCTAAAGAGAGAATATCAAATGTGCCACTAATCCTTAGAGGGAGCAACTATTCGGGGCAGGAGTAGGGTGACCAAGTCCTTAGAGGTACCAGACAGGTAGATGCTGGAGCACAAAAGATCTGCTGAGAATTTACCTTAAGGCTTAAGTTTGGGAAGAATTGGGAAGATTGCTGAAAAGAACTTCAGTGGTAAAAGTACTTGTAAGCTTTACTATGCAAGAAAAAATTGCAAAATAAACAGTCTGTCCTTGGTATCAACACATGCCATTTATATTTTCATTCCACTTTTCTGTTATCCAACCCAAAGGTCTTGCATGTGGCTCTGGGACACTGCATGCCAGACCTGTCATCATTTCATATCATGAACATAATTCTCATACATATGCAAAGCATATTATAGATTATCAGGTAATTTAAACCTAATTGTTAATTAGATTACAGATGAGTGTGTTATTCTCTCATGGCAATTTATACTTCAGTTCAGTTCAGTTCAGTTCAGTCACTCAGTCATGTCTGACTCTTTGCGACCCCGTGAATTGCAGCATACCAGGCCTCCCTGTCCATCACCAACTCCCGGAGTTCACTCAGACTCACGTCCATCGAGTCAGTGATGCCATCCAGCCATCTAATTAAGGAACAGCAATGCCTTCGGTTGAAGAAATGAACACTGAGATTCCAGACACCATAATTTCAGGCCAATGGGAAGAGATATTTAATACTTTTATTGTTTGTTCTTCAAGGCATGTCTTAGGTTTGATTTTCTAATCTGTTGGGACTGGGAGGGGGTCATGTAACTAATTCTGGCTGGAGTTGTATATTTAAGTGCTGGAGCACTGAATTACCAGTGTAATACTGCATAAAGCTCTCTCTCTCTCTCAGGTGTTCCCTGTCTCTTCAGATTGAGTTCCTGAGCAGCTATAAGAAACAGTGCGCCACAGCTCTCAACAAAAATAAATTGGAAGTGGGAACAAGAAATAAAACTGTGTTTTTTCAAGCTACCAAGTTTTTTGGTTTGTTTGTTCATTCAGAATAATCTAGCCTATCCAGAATAATAATGTGCATGGGTATGTGATGTGGTGGTAGGGGGCAGTATATAACCTCGCAGAAGTCAGTTCGTCATCTATGAAAGGATGGTAATATAGTAATCTGGTTCATGGGGCTGTTGAAAAGATTAAATCATCGTTATATGTCCAAAGTGGTAAATTTGGACTTCTATACAGTGTAAATATCCAATGACTATTAGGTTATTAGTATGGCAGCACATGATATTACAGCAACTCTTTATGGATAAGCTATTACAGAAAGTTTACACCATACATACAATATGAATTTACTATGAATTTACCATTTCCACCATCAAATCATTAATACATTTAAAATATTAATATCAGGCTAAGAAAGCAGTATTAAATAAGATCTGTTGAAAAAAGTCATATTTTTCTTAGCTTTATGGATAGTTTGAATCATTCATACCCTCACTGAGAAGCAGCAGAACAAAGTGAGGATATCTGGAAGCAGGTATTCAAAAGCACTTCCTTTAGTTAACAGTTTTGTGATACTGGGAGTTACTTAAAATTCTAACAATTAGGTTCCTCATTTTCAAAATTCAGCTGACTCACTCTGGCTTATAATCCATATCTATTAATCAATCAATCTATCTACTTCTGTAATAGCTATTTATTTAATTTTTCAAGAACATCTCCTTTCTCCCAAAAACCACCCCCACGTTATTTCTTGGGAACTATTCCTCTCTTGAGTCCAAACAGATACTTCCAGTGTGCCCCACTAATCACAGAAGCCATTCTCCATTCGACCTCTCCTCTGCCATCCTAGCTACAGATGGCACACTCCCAACAATGAATCGGACTTTGATGTAATTTTTCATACTAGAACTAATAATGGGAAAAAGTCATTTCATATCTGATGAGAGAGTTAGAAAGATGAAGCCATAGTTGCCAGCAGCCAAGGGCCCAATTTCATGGCAAGAGTCGCTCAGAAAATACAGCCTTTTCCACAAGGCTAAGATGAGAGTTGGAGATGCTGTGTGTTTCTCCACTTTCAATTATTCATGAGTTCCTGTTAGTCACTGAGTCATGTCTGACTCTTTGTGATCCCATGGACTGCAGCATGCCAGGTTTCCACATCCTTCACTGTCTCCCAGAGCTTGTTCAAACTCATGTTCATGAGTTCCTGGAAATACCCTCATCTGACTTCAACATGTTTATGTAAGCCAATATAGTCTCTTTTGCCTCAGCTAATTTGCTAGTTTTATTTTTATGTGGCTAAGTGTTTTCATTTTTAAATCATTTTTAACCAAATGAATTCTGACTACTGTTCTTTAGTCCCTAATTTATAGTGACTGCTCAATAAATTTTATTTTTCTTCTGTGTTTCTTCTATTTCATAATTTTATGTGGAATAACAATTTCTAAAGAATAGGAATTGCTTTCAGGGGGTCTTTAGGATCAAAACTAGGCATTCTTTGTCCTTTTTATGGTGTTGAATTTACACTGATGGTTCAAAAACAGTGGTGGTGAAGACTGCTGGTGCCCAAGCACAAATTAGGACAATGGCCTTAGGGGAGCCATTGTATTTTTCCCTCCATATGCTTGCAGGACAAAAAGAAAAAAAAAAAAAAACTAGTTAGCTGGTTTCATGTAAGAATGTCCTTGATAAAGCAGCAAAAATTACTAATTTTATAATATGTTGATCCTTGAGTCATACTTTAATATTGACTACATGCTACTGATGCAGTATCATCAGACTTCCTGATGAGATTATTGGTGATATTGACAAATGTAGTTTTTGTTGCTGAATAAGGAAATGTGGCAATAAGATTTGCATAACACAAGTAAGCCATCATTTTCCAATGGACAGCATATAATTTAACAAAATTTTTCATGGGTAAGTAGTCTATTCACATCAAAAAACAGATCAATGATTTAAAGATAACTATGAAAAGTTTATTAGTATAATTTCAGATTTGTCATTCCAACAAACCTTTAAACCTGCCACTTGTAAAATTTTTATGTAGAGTTAAAAAAGAACAACCACAATTATCTGTGAAGGCTATTTACAGATTAAAAAAAACTCCCCCTCCTTCCAGTTACCTATCTGTGCAAGGTCAGATTCTTTTCATATATTTCAGGCAAAAAAACAGTGCCACTGCTAAAATACTGAAGTTCTTTTATTCCCCTGCCATAGAGCCCAGGTGATGACCATGACATTGGCAAAGTCAAGTACTTCTACCAGCAAGCTAGAAACAAGGAATTGAGACTCATGGCCAGGCTTCATAGGGAAAGCAACCACAGAAGAAGAGATATCATACTGCAGCTTGAGGAAATCCGGAGATCTCTAAAAATTTCCAGTATTTTTTAAGTGCTGTAATAGGTAATATTCACTTTCCATTGACCATCTTTACCCATGAAATTACAACAAACTGTGGAGTTATACTGAAAGATTTAGTTCAGTTAGTGAAAATAAAACTGCCAGCTGGCATTATCTGCTGGAAGCATCAGAGACACATGGCACAAGGGCTTTTCCAAAACTTTTCTAATTGGATGAACGTGGAACATTTCTCAAGATTAATAAGGGTGTCAAATCATGTCCAGCTGGCAACCCTGAGATCTCACCAAGTGTTTAATCACACAACATGGGAGCATCAAAGCAACATTAAGTAGTGTCCTGGAGACCCTGCTCAGTGGAGGGTAGTTCCTCTTGTGGGCTGCCAAGCTTACTTTTACCTGTGATTGGTGACCACTGCCTAAGGCTAAAACTCAGAGTAAATAGCAACAGTGTTCAAAATAAAGACTTATCGAAAAGAAGCAAATATTATTTACAGCCACAAGCCAATCTGACATCTTCCATGCTGTTCCCATCTGCTTCAGATATTCATATTGGACAGTTCTCAAATGATAGCAGATGTCCCAGCTAGAAAAAAAAATTAATCAGCTGAAAACTATGCCATTAGCTAGCTGATTTTATACTTCCAGAAGTCAGAAACTGCTTTTGGCCATTACCTTGACTCCTCAATTTAAAACCAGCTCTCTTATAAAACGAACAGTGTTTGCTTAGCTATGTAGAGTTTATAACATGAAACATCTTTAAGCTTAAGTAGCCAGGTGAAAAGGTTGCACTGACCTACACACACACACACACACACACACACACACACACACACACACGTATATCTTTCTTTTGGAGGAGGGGGGCACTTTCCCAGTGGCTCAGAGAGTAAAGAATCTGCCTGCAATGCAGGAGACCTGGGTTTGATTCCTGGGTTGGGAAGATCCCCTGGAGAAGGAAATGGCAACCCACTCGAGTATTCTTGCCTGGAAAATCCCAAGGACAGAGGAGCCTGGCAGGCTACAGTCCATGGGGTTGCAAAGAGTTGGACATAACTGAGCAACTAACACACTAAAAACCAATTTAGAAGGGAAAAAATACAGCCAAGTAATATAGAACCTCTTGTAAAGAGTGACTGTAAAAGGGTTGAGGGAAGCAAGTCATAGCTGGAGGGATGCAGGGAGTTTAATCATTTGCCAGTTTTTACACTGAGTTGAGAAGTCTGTTGAGCCAGTGGGCCCTGACCAAGGTGCTGAATTTGTGCGCCTGCTGTTTCCTCCTTGCAAGATTTACCCTGAGGAACTAGAAAATGGATGAGGGGCGGGGAGTAAATTTTCTTTGCAGACCAGTGGCAGGAGTCGATCCAGCACAGCAGTGGTTGTGTAAGATAGGAGAACTGCTAAAAACCTTTGTTTTTCCTCTGACCCTGCTTTGCTGGCCTCCACATTTGCCATGAGCAAGAACTCTGCTCCAGATATTCATAAGAGTATGTAAAGTCAACACAGGGCTGAAGCCCTCTTTTTCTTATTGAGAGAAAGTGAAAAAAATACAAAACAAAACAGAAAACCAGTGGCAATAATAGTTTTTGGGCAGTTGCTTTCTGATTCTCTCCTCTAAATGGGGTAATTTTAATCTAGCCCAGCTACTTGAAGTGATGTCTAGGACCAGCAGTATAACCATCATTTGGGAGTTTATTAGAAATGTAGAATCTAGGGTCCCACCCAGTCCTCTTGAAGTAAAAAATCTGAATTGTATTATGGTGTCCTAGGAAAAGGGTGAAAATCAGACCTAAGAGTTGTTTTTAGGAAGATAGTAATTGACTATAGTTCTTAGGTATATATGACTTATCTATTCTTAGGTCTGTGCACAGGTTCAGGACCATCCTTGGGCTTATCTGTTCTCTGTCCAATGTTACCCTTTGCAAAATGCTTAGGAGAGTAATTAGGCTTCTCTAGTCTCCTTTCAAATTCTCTTATCTCTTTTCATATGCTTAAGGTCATTTAAATTGCTGGTCCCTTTGCTGCAGAGATTCAGGTTGTCAAAAGGCAGAGTAAATTACTCTCTATCCCACAGATACACTCCTTCTCCAGGGGTAAAATAAGCACACAAAGACACGGGAGGGGCACAATCATTTATTTTTTTAAAGCCTGCAGGATTACAGATTTGAATCCTGCAGATGGATCATGTGGAAAGAGACACGTGTACCCCAATGTTCATCGCAGTACTGTTTATAATAGCCAGGACATGGAAGCAACCTAGATGTCCATCAGCAGATGAATGGATAAGAAAGCTATGGTACATATACACAATGGAGTATTACTCAGCCATTAAAAAGAATGCATTTGAATCAGTTCTAATGAGATGGATGAAACTGGAGCCTATTATACAGAGTGAAGTAAGCCAGAAGGAAAAACACCAATACAGTATACTAACACATATATATGGAATTTAGAAAGATGGTAACAATAACCCGGTGTACGAGCCAGCAAAAGAGACACTGATGTATAGAACAGTCTTATGGACTCTGTGGGAGAGGGAGAGGGTGGGAAGATTTGGGAGGATGACATTGAAACATGTAAAATATCATGTAAGAAACGAGTTGCCAGGCCAGGTTCGATGCACGATACTGGATGCTTGGGGCTAGTGCACTGGGACGACCCAGAGGGGTGGTATGGGGAGGGAGGAGGGAGGAGGGTTCAGGATGGGGAACACATGTATACCTGTGGTGGATTCATTTTGATATTTGGCAAAACTAATACAATTATGTAAAGTTTAAAAATAAAATAAAATTAAAAAAATAAATAAATAAAATAACATAAAAGAGTTCAACAGTGAAAGAATATACATTTTATTTTAAGCACATACAGAGCATTTATAGAATTGTTTAGGTATTAGGAAATTTAAAAAACCCTGAATATGTTAAAAGTAGATTTAATACAGATTAAGATCTTTGATAACAAAATAATTACATTAGAATTAAATAATAAAAAGTAAACTAAAAAAGACATTACAGAACATTTGGACACAAGAGAAAGCCTCCTAACTATGCAAGGGTTTAAGAAGAAATCAAAATAAAAATTTAAATAATATTTGGAATTGAAAGACTGTGAAAATCCGTATGTATCAAAATTGGGGAGGGCTATAAAATGGTATGAACCTAAAAAGTTAAAGCTCTAATTAATGAAGACAGCCAAAATTAATGAAGTGTGTCTATATTTAAGTTTACAGTGAAAATCCCAAAGAATACATGGGTAAGTTATTTAAGACAATATGAAAGCTTGCATTATAAGCTGGGGTATAAAATTAATGTAGAAATAGTAACACATTTTTGTTTATCAGAAGTAAATAACTAGAAAATAAAGAGAGTATGCCATTTATGAGACTATCAGATAATATTGAAATAATCAGGAATAAATCTAACAAAAATATACTAAAGAACTTTCCTGGGGAAATTATAAGAACTTTATTGAGTGATACGGAAGAAGACTAAATGAATGAACAGGCAAACTGTGTTCATATATAAAAAGAATTATATTACAAAAATCTCACTTCTCTTTACTCTTTAGACTCAATGCAAATTCCAACAGGATATGTTAGGAAACTTAAGAGATAATTCTAAAATGTCCAAGTGAGTCAGAAAGAGAAAGATAAATACCATATTCTAACAAGGACAGAAATAGTAGAGACCTAACAGAAGCAGAAGATATTAAGAAGAGGTGGCAAGAATACACAGAAGAACTATACAAAAAAGATCTTCACGACAAAGATAATCACAATAGTGTGATCACTCACCTAGAGCCAGACATCCTGGAATGTGAAGTCAAGTGAGCCTTAGAAAACATCACTACGAACAAAGCTGGTGGAGGTGATGGAATTCCAGTTGAGTTATTTCAAATCCTGAAAGATGATGCTGTGAAAGTGCTGTACTCAATATGCCAGCAAATTTGGAAAACTCAGCAATGGTCAAAGGGCTGGGAAAGGTCAGTTTTCATTCCAATCCCAAAGAAAGGCAATGGCAAAGAATGCTCAAACTACTGCACAATTGCACTCATCTCACACGCTAGTAAAGTAATGCTCAAAATTCTCCAAGCCAGGTTTCAGCAATATGTGAACCATGAACTTCCAGATGTTCAAGCTGGTTTTAGAAAAGGCAGAGGAACCAGAGATCAAATTGCCAACATCTGCTGGATCATGGAAAAAGCAAGAGAGTTCCAGAAAAACATCTATTTCTGCTTTATTGACTATGCCAAAGCCTTTGACTGTGTGGATCACAATAAACTGTGGAAAATTCTGAAAGAGATGGGAATACCAGACCACCTGACCTGCCTCTTGAGAAACCTGTATACAGGTGAGGAAGCAACAGTTAGAACTGGACATGGAACAACAGACTGGTCCAAATAGGAAAAGGAGTACGTCAAGGCTGTATATTGTCATCCTGGCTATTTAACTTATACGCAGAGTACGTCATGAAAAACGCTGGGCTGGAAGAAGGACAAGCTGGAATCAAGAGTGTCGGGAGAAATATCAATAACCTCAGAAATGCAGATGACACCACCGTTATGGCAGAAAGTGAAGAACTGAAAAGCCTCTTGATGAAAGTGAAAGAGGAGAGTGAAAAAGTTGGCTTAGAGCTCATCATTCAGAAAACGAAGATCATGGCATCTGGTCCCATCACTTCATGGGAAATAGATGGAGAAACAGTGGAAACAGTGTCAGACTATTTTTTTGGGTTCCAAAATCACTGCAGATGGTGAGTACAGCCATAAAATTAAAAGATGCTTGCTCCTTGGAAGGAAAGTTATGACCAACCTAGATAGCATATTGAAAAGCAGAGACATTACTTTGCCAACAAAGGTCTGTCTAGTCAAGGCTATGGTTTTCCCAGTGGTCATGTATGGATGTGACAGTTGGACTGTGAAGAAAGCTGAGCACTGAAGAATTGATGCTTTTGAACTGTGGTGTTGGAGAAGACTCTTGAGAGTCCCTTGGACTGTAAGGAGATCCAACCAGTCCACCCTAAAGGAGGTCAGTCCTAGGTGTTCTTTGGAAGGAATGATGCTAAAGCTGAAACTCCAGTACTTTGGCCACCTCATGCAAAGAGTTGACTCATTGGAAAAGACTCTGATGCTGAGAGGGATTGGGGGCAGGAGGAGAAGGGAACGACATAGAATGAGATGGCTGGATGGCATCACCGACTCGAAGGACATAAGTTTGAGTGAACTCTGGGAGTTGGTGATGGACAGGGAGGCCTGGCATGCTGCAATTCATGGGGTCGCAAAGAGTTGGAGATGATTGAGAGACTGAACTGAACTGAACACATATATACAGAATCTATAAAAATGGTACTGAAGAAGCTACTTTCAATGCAACAATGGAGAAACAGACATACAGAATAGACTTATGGACATGGACATGGACTTATAGACTTATGGACATCCCCTTTCCAGGGATTGAAGGACATATGGAAAGAGTAACATGGAAACTTACATTAACATATGTAAAATAGATAGCCTATGGGAATTTGCTGTATGGCTCAGGAAACTCAAACAGGGGCTCTGTATCAAACTAGAGGGGTGGGATGGGGAGGAAGATGCGAGGGAGCTTCAAAATGGGGAGGATATATGTATACAAAAAACAATAATGTCCCAGAATTGTGTGTGTGTTGTGCATGCGTGTGTGCGTGCACATACACATGCATAGGAGCATACATGAATAAAAGTAGAGGTAGAGCAGTTACTATGATTCTTTAGGAAATAGTGAATATGATAATCTAGTTTTTGTGTAAAAGAAGCAAATTAAGTAGTTAACCAATCAGAAACTGACTGAGCCATGTAAGTACAGATATTAGACATGGGTTAGAGGTGATATGATAAATGAGTAGGAATCGAACTAGATCGAACTATCGAACAAGATAGTTTGATAAACTGAGTTGGAAAAATAATTTATATGGAAAAATATGAATGTTGGTTTCCTTCCTGACATCATTTTAAAACAATAAACTCCATAGTTTAGCAGTTATAGGTTTTAGGACTAAATCTAAAAAAAAAAAATTTGAGCATTGAAAATATCTTTAGAGTTCAATATATGTGTGGTGTCTTAAACAATGCATGAAAACAATTTTATTTAAGATAAATTACTAAACTTAAAATACTGATTAATCACATTTATTCATCAAAGATTTTTAAAGTAAAGAAATTTCAAACCTAACTTACAAACTGGAAAAAGATATTTACAATACACACAATTAGATCAATATCAAGAAAAATATATGAGCACAAATACCCCAAAAGAAAAACTGGCAAAGGAATAGACAGAAGTTCAACATTATTGGTCTTCAGGAAAATGCAAATCAAGACCACAATTAAATAGCATTTATAATGATTCTACCAGCAAAATGAGAAATTCTGTTCAAACAAAGTAGAGAGATCTGGGTCCACAGAATGCACTATACATTGTTAGTAATAAAGTAAATAAAAGTTTGAAACCACTTTGCAGCCAGTATGAAAACATTTTAACATTTCCTCCTGAAATCAAACACTCATATAATCTATGATTTAGCTATTCAACATCTAGATACATAACTAAGAGAAACTCTTGAATATTAATAGATGCATGTAAGAATATTCATAGAAACATTGCTTTTATAATAGCGAAATTAACTCATTTCTTTTAAATAGGAAAATAGAATAAATTATGCCACATTCCCACAAAGGAATGTATAGTCAATATGAATAAGCTACAGTGAAATATAGAAAAATCTTAGTGCCACTATAGTCAGCACATAGAGTCCAAAGGACTGAATAAAAAGTGATACCTTTTTATGAAGTTAAAACATAATATACATACATACATATATATATACACACACACATACATATATATGTATGTATATGTATGATCGAACTATGTATTTGGGAAAACAATGAAATGACAAATATAAAATTCAGAATGATGGTACATGATGTAAAGAAAACTAAATATCTAGATCTAGGTCAAGATCCTGGCATTGTGTTTTGGTTGGAGGGTTTAGAAGCATGTAACATTATTTGCAATAACTTGGTAAATAGCTAATTAAGTAAAATAGGTACATAAATGGGTTAATGATGACAATGTGTCCTGAAACAGGACTGCACTGCTGCTAAGTCACTTCAGTCATGTCTGACTCTGTGCGACCCCATAGACGGCAGCCCACCAGGCTCCCCCGTCCCTGGGATTCTCCAGGCAAGAACACTGGAGTGGGTTGCCATTTCCTTCTCCAATGCATGAAAGTGAAAAGTGAAAATGAAGTCGCTCAGTTGTGTCCGACCCTCAGCGACCCCATGGACTGCAGCCTTCCAGGCTCCTCCATCCATGGGATTTTCCAGGCAAGAGTACTGGAGTGGGGTGCCATTGCCTTCTCCAGAAACAGGACTATAATGAAACTAATTTTGCCCTAATCAAGGTCCAAGACAACGACAAGAAAAATATGACCTCTGCTTAGAGGGAACCCATTGAAATTTTGAGTGTGAACATGTAGAAAAGTAATGAGATAAGCTCTAAGGTAAAGATGCTTCTTGGAAGAAAAGCTATGACCAATCTAGACAGCCTATTAAAAAGCAAAGATATTACTTGACCAACAAAGGTCCATCTAATCAATGCTCTGGTTTTTCCATTAGTTATGTATAGATGTTAGAGTTGGACTATAAAGAAAGCTGAGAACTGAAGTATTGATGCTTTTGAACTGTGGTGTTGGAGAAGACTCTTGAGAGTCCATTAGACAGCAAAGAGATCCAACCAGTCCATCCTAAAGGAAATCAGTCCTGAATATTCATTGGAAGGACTGATGCTGAAGCTGAAACTCCAATACTTTGGCCACCTGATGCTAAGAACTGACTCATATGAAAATACCCTAATGCTGGGAAAGACTGAAGGGGGGAGGAGTAGGGGACGAAAGAGGATGGGATGGTTGGATGGCATCACCGACTCGATAGACATGAGTTTGAGTAAGCTCTGGGATTTGGTGATGGACAGGGAAGCCTGGCATGCTGCAGTCCATGGGGTCGCAAAGAGTCAGACACAACTGAGTGGCTGAACTAAACTGACTGAAGATCCTCAAGAAGGCAGAGGAGTTAGATGTTAAGTATAGGTGGAAGGATTAGCCTTCAGTGAAGGAAGTGAGATCTGCTTTACTGTAGCAGAAGGAAGTAAACATATTCAGAAATTCTTATGTTTGCCTGTTTGTTATATGAAGATACTGAAATTCTGGAATACCAGTACCTGGAAATTTAGGATGTCCCCTACCTAATAACTTGATTCTCACATCACTGAAGTGAACTGGAGTTTGTGTGCATGTAGTTTGTTTGTGCTGGTGTGGGCCTAACCACTGAAAATGTTAGTGCATAGGAACACAAAAATAAATTTGAAGGGATAATAAGGTTTAAAATTAAGAAATATGTGCAAATATTTTATTTTGAATAAACAAACTTTTAGGTGGGGGGATCATTTAAATTAGCTTATTGCAAAGAATATCATTTAAATTAAGATTTTCAAATATGGGGGGAGGGATCACTTAGAAGTTTGGGACTAAAATATACATGTAAAATAGATAACCAACAAGGACCTACTGTATAGCACAGGGAACCATACTCGATATTTTGCAATAACCTATAACCTATAATTTAAAAGAATCTGAAAAAAAAATATATATATATATAACTAAATCACTTTGCTGTAAACCTGAAACGAACACAACACTGTAAATCAACTCTATTTCAATACAAAAAAATTAAGTGAAAAAATTTTAAATATGAACTAGCACACAAACTCTAGTCTTCAAACTATAGAAGTTGAAGAACTGAAAAATAAGATATTGAATATCCTTTTTATATAGAAAGGTGAATGGCAAAGCTCAGGCCACATGATTTTTACTTTCAAACTTTTATAAATGTTTATATATTAATGAGATACTGTTATGTATAAAATTAAGAAGTTTTAAAAAGTTAAATTACTCTCAATCAATATTCTCAGAATCATCAGGCATTTAAATCCGACATGCAAATTGAAATGAGGGAGAATTAAATTTTTTTCAAAAGATTTGAAAGAAGGCAAAAACTTATTTACATGTAAGCTATCTTTATGCTTATTTCCAAAAATTTACTTCATGTTATTAAAAATTACTAAAAATTGTTTTATCAAGAAATGATAGAAAAATTATAAAATGTCATTTCTTTAGAATGATAAAATGTCATTTTAGACTTAATTTAGGAGAATTTTATTCCTAGCCATCCATTTTGAGGTTCATCATAAATTATGTCTAATCAAAGTATTATACTATTGGGGGGAAAGGGAGGAATCCTACTGAAAAACACATAGGCCAGGGTTTGGCAAACTATATCCCAGCGGTAAAATCCAGTCTGCCACCTTTTTGTACAGCCCACTACTTAAAAATGGTTTTACATTTTTAAATCATTGAAAAAAATAATATTTTGTGACAATGTAAGAAATTTAAATTTCAGTGTCTAAATAATTTTCATTAGCTCATAGCCATCTTCATTCATTTATGAAGTTTTTATGGCTGCTTTTCTGCTACTATGGAATAGCTATGACAGAGACAGTAGGGCCTGCAAAGCCCAAAATTGTTACTCTCTGACCTTTTAGGAAAAAGTCTGCTTATCTCTGATCTAGGGGATTCACATTTTAGATACTGTATATTAAAAAGTTAATTTTTTTGGCTTGTGGGACTCTCAGTTTCCAGACCAGGGACTGAATCTGGGCCCCAAGCAGTGAAAGCACGCAGTCCTAACCACTGGACCACCAGGGAATTCCGAGAAAATGTTAATTTTTAATCAAGCTTTTCTAGGACAAAAAAGATGCCATGGAAAAGTATAAAATTATGCTATTATTTGTTTGTGGAATGCCCTCTTATTCCGTAAGTGGCTGAGCTTCTATATTCTATGTCAGGGCCTCTCAGCCATCAGCATGCTTCATGGTTTGTAACTATGATGATGGCTTATTCCAAGGAATCTTTTTTTTTTTTTTTTAAGAAAACAGTATCGTATGGCTTTTTTTTTTCTATAATAAAAACAAATGAATGCATTGATGACTAGAAGAATAAGACATTATATCACATAGTTACTTAGATAAAATATTAAACAAAAACTTATGGAAAAATCAAAGTAAACATTCAAGCACCAACATTATACATATCAAACCTACAATGCAAATTAGTATATAAGCTTGTTAAATACACACTAAATTCATCTGTTGTGAACACAGAGAAACATTCACTCAAAATATCAGTATAGATACAGTGGACAATCTTCAAAGAAATTACGACTAAACCAATTATACATCTTTTCATTAGATGGAAACTTCTTTACTCAATCAGCCTCAAAATTCACAGTTATCTCCCTCAAAGCACTAAAGCATTGCACACAGCCCTAATCTTGAAAAGAAGGTACACACACACACTTTCATACTGTTAAAAGGCCTTATCAGTATGCATCTACTATACATAATGCATATACTCTTCAAAATTCAGAACTGATACAATTATGATACCACCATCAAAATTATGCATCCTGATAAACTTGATTTTTCCTGAAATGTACTTTAAGAAAAAAGTAACTATTTGAAAATCTATAAATTCTCTCTAACCAATAAAATAGAGAAGAA
The DNA here is from genome assembly GCF_029378745.1 of Bos indicus. Taxonomy (NCBI): domain Eukaryota; kingdom Metazoa; phylum Chordata; class Mammalia; order Artiodactyla; family Bovidae; genus Bos; species Bos indicus. The sequence goes on from NC_091787.1 coordinate 10,970,297, forward strand.
ACTACTAGGTGTTACTTCTTTTTTCCTTTACTAGTTTAAATTTTTAAAATAATTTTGACTTCTCAACCAAAAAAAAAAAAAAAATTGGAATTTACAACACAAGACCCATGATAGGATGTTCAGTTTAACAAAATTTGTATGGTTAACTGAAAAGCTATCTAATAAAAAAAATTATCTTCAAGGTATCAGAAATGTAGGAAGTAAACATTTGATTACAGTTTGGTTTTTAACTAATCCCTAATATGGACTTACATATTTAATTTCTCCTGGTTTAGTTTTAAAAAGGTTCAGTTCAGTTCAGTTCAGTTGCTCAGTCGTGTCCAATTCTTTGCAACCCCATAAATTGCAGCATGCCAGGCCTCCCTGTCCACCACCAACTCCTGGAGTTCACTCAAACTCATGTCCATCGAGTCAGTGATGCCATCCAGCCATTTCATCCTCTGTGGTCCCCTTCTCCTCCTGCCCCCAATCCCTCCCTGCATCAGAGTCTTTTCCAATGAGCCAACACTTCACATGAGGTGGCCAAAGTACTGGAGTTTCAGCTTTAGCATCATTCCTTCCAAAGAACACTCAGGACTGATCTCTTTTAGAATGGACTGGTTGGATCTCCTTGCAGTCCAAGGGACTCTCAAGAGTCTTCTCCAACACCACAGTTTAAAAGCATCAATTCTTCGGTGCTCAGCTTTCTTCACAGTCCAACTCTCACATCCTAGGAAAAATAAAAATGCGAAAAACTCCTGAAGCCTCCTAACACTTAAAAGTCCAGCAGGAGGACCAAGCCTAAGAACTTAGATCCTGAATGACGACTTCTTTTTTCTACCTTTCAGCAAGCCAACAAAATCTAGATAAGAAAGGTTTTAAAACAAGGCTTTAGCAACTGTTTGGAAATAAAAATACAGCATTTTTAAAACTCAGGAAATAAACTGAGAAAAGAAGGAAAAATGAGCGACACTGAACTTAGTACATGATTTATAAACACCACAGAAAAATCGAACACTGACCTCCACCCAAATGTTATTTAAAATACTATTTTGGAAAGTAAGGACATCTATGTGGCAACCGTAAAATACAATATTCCCCCAACTTTAGAGAGGCAAAAAATTAACTCATTCATTTCATGCAGCTTTGTACCATTTAAGCCTTATAAGCATGAAGAAAATTGGCTGGGAGAAAAAGAACTTTAAATCTTACTGAAAACTCAGAGGATTAAGCATGCCATGTCACCGGCATGGCCACGCCAAAAGCAACGGTGGCAGAACCGTGGGTTGTGGCACTGCAGGCATGGGAACCAGAAACCCACACACCACTTTCATACCAGGAATAGGAACACTCCATCTCACACCGGAAACAGGAACCCTCCATGGGATGCAGCCCTTCTCTGCACAGGCAAGCCTGTGCCTGAGGGTTAGTCACACAAATCCCGAAGAGGAAGAGGAGGAGGATCGGCCATGGCGGTGTAAAAGCATACTCAGCACTCTTTCTGCAGTAGAAAACAGATCTGGACTGAGTGCTCCGTGTAACCAATAGATGGCTCTTCTAAGACAACTGCTGGGAGCTTCAAAACTTCCTTCAGAAACCTGTCTAACTTACTAAGTATCATCAGGCAACTGGAATCTGACATCTGGGAGAAAACACGTCTCAATTTGTCCAGCATTTTCCCACCACACACACACTGCATTGCTAAAACAGGAAATACCGTCAGCTTGCCTCGGGCCTCACTGCCACAGACACGGATCAAGACGTTGAGGAGTTGAGAAGATGCTCCATGCCCACTGGTGAGGCGAGGGAAGGCACGTGCGCAGCTGGTAGTAGATGCATGAGGGTTGGTCTCAAGGTGGGACTCACTGATCTCAGGTTGTGTCCAGTGTATCCAGGTCGCCATTTCGGAAGCTTTTTGTCATGTCCCAGGAGTCAACAAGAAGGTGGCTGCATTGTTTTTGCAAAATTAGTAATTTGCAAGCTCTTCTGTCAATTGATAGTCTTAGGACATCACAAGTCTGAGCGTACATTTCTAAGAGCACATGTCTTCTCTGCCACATTCCACTTGTGGCCTCTTTCCTCAATCTTTTGGGGCTGGAGTTGGCAGCGTCCACAAGATCTCTAGACTGGAGCCTCCTCCTGCCTGACCCAGAGGTGCCAGGTCAAGTTGTGGAGCCATCCCGGAAGCGTTTTTAACAGGCCTGCTCACATTACTTCCTGCCAGCCCAAAGGGGGTGGTGAGCTAGACAGCAGGTGGGCATGAGTGGCACAAGGAGCGTAAGCGCCATGATTGGTGTGAGAGGCATGAGGGGCGTGAGATTTTGGGGTTGTGAGGGGCGTGAGGTGTCAACGTCATGCGGAGCTTGGGGGTGGGCGAGTCACCAAGGAGTGAGGGGCGTGTGCTCTCGGGGGCCAGAGGGGCACGTTGGCGTGAGGGGCATGAAGTTGCAAAAGGCGCAGGGACGTGAGGGGCGTGGTCAAGATGGCGCCGGGCCGCGACAGCGTGAGCGCTGTGAGGTTGCAACTGCAGGGGATGGGGATGTGTCTGGAGCTGGCGGCCTGAAGGAGGGAAGGCAAAGGGCAGGCTCGAGACTCCTGTGTAACAGTATGTATAATGGCTTCCCAAGTCAATTGCTTCATCCCAAACATTTGTATATGTTTTTAACTACCTCTTCACTAACGTCACTGCACATATGAATTTGCCTTTTTTGGCTGTAAAATTGCCATCCAATTGTGACCGTGTTTCACAATGCATATACCTGTCCTTAACTGGCTTTTCCTATCACCTCTATCAGAGTTTTTATTCAACCATTGCATCCATACCTACATTCGTAAACACACGTTTTCCTTTTTTTCCACATCCTTTTACAAAAAATTTATAAAAAGTGAAGCTACAATGTGATCACATTTTTTCTTATGAGGGCTTTAATATGTATATGATACCAGTTGCAGATTTTACTCTATAGCTACCCTGAACATAATTGTCCACTGCATTAGTTTTCTTTTAATTAAAAAAAAAAAAATTCTTAGGATAAATACCTTACTTCATACTGGGAACAGTTGAGTTTCTCCTTAGCAGTTCATCTGTTTTAGGCTCATGCATATTGAGAAATAAGTACCCAGTTTTATTTCATTTTTTTTCTTTGCTAAAATGTATATAGATTCATCTTACCTCTGTTCTGTTAGAAGACTTGTTCTTATATGTTCTTCCATTTTTTATTTTTATATATTTTACTGTGTACCTTGCTGGAACAATTTATATTACAAATAATTTAAAACATACATGAAAATAATACATTTACTGAGTGCCAGCTGTGTACTAGTAATTTTCTATAAGTTGTGTATACTTTATTTTTATAATAATAATATATTCATTGATAAAGCCAAGTTTTCTAGGGCCTAAAGCTCATCTGGGGACTCTTTCTTTTAAAAATAATACAAAAAACATGGTATTTTTGCAAATATAATAAAAACACCAGTTCATGTTATCCCATAGGTAGAGCCCCACGCAAGGCCTTGAAAGGGGCCTGTGCAGTAAGAGTCCCTGACTTATGCTTCAAATCAGGATAGCTTCAAGGTCAATTTATCTCTGCATATTTTGACTGCTTATGCTGTGTGAGTCAGTTTTCATACACTGTACCGTGTACTGCCAGAAGAAGGCTTACAGGGAAATTAGCTGAGAGAATGTGATGATTAACTTCATGTCTCAATTTGACTGGGCTAAGAGATGTCCCAATAACTGATAAAACGTGATTTGTGGTCGCGTCTCTAAGGGTGTCTCCTGAAAAGATGAACATTTGAATTGATAGACAACAAAGAAGATGGCTCTCACCAATGCATGTGGGCATCATCCAATCTGTTGAAGGACTAAATAGAACAAAAATAGCAGAAGGCAAATTTGTTATCTCTCTTGGAACTGGGACATCCAGCTTCTGCCCTTGGAAATTAGTGCTCCTGGCTTTTGAACCTTCAGACTCAGACTGGGACTTATACCATTGGCTCCCCTGGTTCTAGGGCCTGTGAGTTTGGACTGGAACCACACTGCCAGTTTTCCTGGGCCTCCAGCTTGCAGACGGCAGGTTGTGGGGCTTCTCAACTTCCATAATTGCTGAGTCAGTTCTTTGTAATCAATCTCTTTCTGTATGCTTGACTATATTCTATTACTTTTGTTTCTCTAGAGAACCCTGACAGAGAGGTTACAATTATTTTTCAAAGTCAAAGGAGTGGTGTGTGATATATGTGTATTTGAACACAGTTCTGTTTGAATCTCAAATCCATTTATTAAAATTACATTTATTAAATGTAAGCATTGGCCTGCTGTGACAAGACTGACAGCTGTTGTGTTCTCATGAAGCTTTTTGTGTGATTATTTCTATTACAGGAGCTGGTCATTCTTCTCATTTATTCATTAATCTTCAGTTTGTGATACATTTTAAAGGTTCTTGTTCACTTAAAAATGAGTGTGCATTTTAAATTTACTGACTTGGCTGGCATAGCTGAAACTCATTTCCTTTTTTTCAGATTGATCCTTTTTTTTTTTTCTTTTTTTTTTGTATTTTGTTTTATTTTTGCCCCTGTCATGTGGCTTGTGGGAACTTAGTTCCCAGACCAAGGATTGAACCCCGTCCTTGGCAGTGAAAGCACAGCGTCCTAACTATTGGACAGCCAGGGAATTCCCTCTCTTGTTTAGTTTTGTTTATTAATTATAACACAAGTTGGCATTTTATGGCTCTTACATTGATCATTAAAAATATATACCTAATGGTTCATGAAAAGAACCTATTTTGTTTCATGAGTATATTAACTTTTCAATTGGATTCAGAAACTGATGACTAGGTTGATCTTTCTTGCATAGTTAACTATTTTTTGCAATCTTGATCTGAGCACTGTAGAAAGAGGATTACAGATCTTTAATATCAAACCTGAAATTTTAAACTCTCGTTTTCAGTTTCACATCAATGTAGCTCAGGAAGGCAGTAGTACTAAACCTACTAAACTGACTCTAAAAAGTCAGACACTACTGAGTGACTGGGCTGAACTGAGGACTAAACCCAGGAAGCTAGTAAAGTCAGATTCTTGGGTCCACATGCCAAATTACTGACTCAGATTTGTGGAGATAATGCTGAATTTTAAACCAAACCCTTAGTTGATTTTGATGTAAATGGACCACACAATCTTCACAATCTGAAGAGCATGGCTCAAAAATACTAATGAGATCACACTTATTTTGATATTTCAAAGTAAAGAACAAAAGTTATTTAAGTTTAATATTATTAAATAGTTGAGCTTACAAGGAGGTTGTGAAAACTTCTAATTTCTCTCTTTCTTCCTGTGTATTTCTTCTGTCTCTTTCCTGGATACCTCTCTTCTGTATATTCCTCTCTTTCTAGTTGTTCATCATATATCACCGAACCTTGGCATCCATCCTTGTATGTAATCTTGTATTTCATCACTGTTTTTGGACAGTCTCATTACCTCTGTTTTCAACCAGTGCTCATTGGCTAGATCCAAATTTTCATCTTATAACCAGATTTTTTTTTTTCTGAATTTTGGACCCCCAGCTCCACTCAGTTCTCTAACAGTGATGACTAAATGACTCTCAGTTCAATTCAGTTCAGTAGCTCAGTCGTGTCTGACTCTTTGCGACCCCATGAATTGCAGCACACCAGGCCTCCCTGTCCATCAACAACTCCCGGAGTTTACCCAAATTCATGTTCATCAAGTCGGTGATGCCATCCAGCCGTCTCATCCTCTGTCGTCCCTTTCTCCTCCTGCCCCTAATCCCTCCCAGCATCAGGGTCTTTTCCAATGAGTCAACTCTTTGCATTAGGTGGCCGAAGTACTGGAACTATTTCAATACTTTCAATACTTATTTCAATAAGTAAGTATTTCAGCTTTAGCATCAGTCCTTCCACTGAACACCCAAGACTGATCTCCTTTAGGATGGACTGGTTGAAACCCCTTGCAGTCCAAGGGACTCTCAAGAGTCTTCTCCAACACCACAGTTCAAAAGCATCAGTTCTTCTGTGCTCAGCTTTCTTCGCAGTCCAATTCTCACATCCATACATGACCTAAAGACCTCAAATTCAACATGTCCAAAATTGAAATTAATGCTGGTCAACCAAAAAAAAAAATCTATCCATTTCTTCTTCTAAGTTTTGTATTTCAGCTTTAATTTATACATCACAATGTATCCATTCTCCCAAACCAGATTCCAGGAAGTTATAGTTTTCTCCTCACATCCTCTCACTCATTATGTTGTCAGTCAGAAAAATTCTCTCAATTCTTGTTCTTAAAAAAAAAAAAACAACACACACACACACACACAAAACACTCATTGTTTCCATAACTCTATCACACCTTTGTCCAAGGCCTCATAATTTCTCACTATAATAGCTTTTTGTTTGAGAAAACTTTTGAAGATACTGATTTTCTTCAGAACCATTCTCCACAGTGCTGCCAGGTGGATCTTTCTAAAATGCAATTCTGATCACTTACTTCCTCGCTTAAAATTTCTTAATAGCCTTCCATTGCTGCCAGGATAAATACAAACCTCTTGGCATGACACGTTCTATCTGCTGTCTACCTGTCTGGTCTCATTTCTCACATTCTGCTTTTGACACTCCAGTCACATTGAATTCCTGAAAGGTCATATCCAGAATGTACTACATTTCAGAACTTTGCACATTCTGTCCCCATGACTGTGATTGCCTTTATCCCCTTCTTTGTCCTCTCAAGTGTCCTATATCCTTCCCTCTCACTGAATCTGGTTTATGTGCTATAGGCAGTGTTTGAGGATTTGGGGGATAAGCAAGGAAAAAGATATGACGTGGCAGTTGTACTCCTAAGCTTTATTTTGATGGGTATACATACAGGGGAGTACCTCACAGCATCAGTCTCTGGAGGCTTAAGGGGTGGGGGCCACCCAGAGAAGGCCGTCTGTTTCTAGAGAATGTGCTCAGCAGTCTGGAGAGGACTCTGCTGGGCAGACAGCTCCCAAGGGAAATAGCAACTCAGTGTTTTCTATTGTCCTGTGGTTTTATCTTATCTTTAGCTAGCAGGCATTAGGTGCAGTTTTGTGGGATATGCATGAGATGGCTGGATGGCATCACTGACTCGATGGACGTGAGTCTGAGTGAACTCGGGGAGTTGGTGATGGACAGGGAGGCCTGGCGTGCTGTGATTCATGCGGTCACAAAGAGTTGGACATGACTGAGCGACTGATCTGATCTGAGATATGCAAAGCAGGGAGACTTTAAAAGGCTAAAAATATCTGTGTAACTGAGTGCTGTTTAACAATTGGATGTGTAAAATGTTAAGCTAATCACTGTTGGACTTTGAGCTAATAACATCTCAGACCGATGTAAGGAAATAAACAATTGGTACTTCCTTGGTGGTCCAGTGGTTACGACTCCGAGCTTCCAATGCAAGAGGTACAGTTTTGATCCCTAGTTGGGGAACTAAGATCCCACATGTCTTGCAGTCAAAAAAATAAGTAAATAAATAAAGACATGAAAAGAAATAAAGAGTTAAATGCCAATATACAGAAACAATCTTTGGCTCATTTATATGACTGTATCTCTATGATGGTGACTCTCTTATCCCACTATTATTTGTTGTTTGTCTATGAGGTCCTTTAAAGTAGACATGAGTTTTTATTATTCCTAATATGAACTTCATACGACCTAGAATAGTGTGCGCCACAAAGTGAAAATCATTCAGTTGTGTCCGACTGTTTGTGACCCCGTGGACTGTAGTCCACCAGGCTCCTCTGTCCATGGAATTCTCCTGGCCAGAATACTGGAGTAGGTAGCCATTCCCTTCTCCAGGGGATTTTCCCAATCCAAGGATCAAACCCAGGTCTCCCATATTACAGGTCTGAGCCACCAGGGAAGCCCATGTGCTACAAAGTGAAATATCAATAAGTGTTTCATGAATTCATATCATATCCACATATTTTTAATTCATCCATAAGTATTCCTATAACTGGATGCGGTAAGAAAGTCTCATTTACCGTTTAGCTGGAGACACAGTACTTAAGCTAGATTTGTGTTCATTGCTGCTGCTGCTGCTGCTGCTAAGTCACTTCAGTTGTATCTGACTCGGTGCGACCCCATGGACTGCAGCCTACCAGGCTTCTCCATCCATGGGATTCTCCAGGCAAGAACACTGGAGTGGGTTGCCATTTCCTTCTCCAATGCATGAAAGTGGAAAGTGAAAGTGAAGTCGCTCAGCCGTGTCCGACTCCCCATGGACTGGAGCCAACCAGGCTCCTCTGTCCATGGGATTTTCCAGGCAACAGTACTGGAGTGGGTGCCATTGCCTTCTGGCAGTAATTTAATTTCAGTGACCAAAATCTTCAAACTTAAATAAAAAGTATTTGCTTATGAAATACAACTTGCTTATAAAAACATCATATTAAAACTCAGAATATATGCTGATAAGGCAAGGACATTTTCTTTTTTTTTTTTTTTTCAATTCTGCAGTATTCCAAGAGAGCATTTTTAGTAATTTATAGCTACTTCTCTCAGAGCCTATACCAGTGTCAGAGAATATGCAGTCCTGAGGCCAAAGTGTTTCCATGAAAATTGATCTGGGCTGTTGATTCATGAAGAGTATTAAGACACGTAGCTGAGCAGTCCTCTGTGGTAGAAGGTCAGGGAGACAGAAACATTTGAGGCTGGAAAAGAAATCCACTGTCTGCCCAGGACAGCAGAGTCAACAAGGGGGACATACAGTTTTCAAATGTATAAAACTTCAAACAAAGCGGATTCCATCTTGGGGATTTCCCTGGCAGTCCAGTGGTTAAGACTTCACTGCAAGGGGTTGTGGGTTTGCTTTCTGCCCAGGGAACTAAGATCCCACATAACATGGGACGTGGCCAAAAGTTTTTTTTTTTTATTAAAAAAAAAAAAAAAAACTTTTTTTAAGAAAGTTCCATCATGAATAGGCAGGAGAAATTTTTATTAGAAAATTGAACTCAATTGGATTGAATGATTCATAGATATGATAGGCTCAGCGAAGAGGCCAGCAACTGCAAAGGGTAAAATTAGTACAAATTTAAGGTGTGATCTGATTCAGGCTCCAACTTTTACTTCAGATTTCTTCAGCTCCTCTCTTGTTCTTATGTCACCCTTTCCCTGTGTAATAAAATAGTTTTAGTAGTTCCTGTCTTCACTACCATGTATTACACCATTCATAAGGAGAGTGAGCATGCGGGTCCCCAGTTTTTCAGAAAAATAAAAGCCTCAAAATTCCCTTCTTGGATCAGCCTAGGTCATAGTCTCAACTCTAAACTTTTTATTTGTCAAGAGTAAAATGTTCTATTTGGCCTCACCTAGCTCATGGATTCCATCAGGAAAATCTATATTTCTCTTTACATCATGACATCCTCTGTAGAAACCTAGAGTGTCGAGATGGTCTGGGGGAGTTGGTGGGAGAAGGTAACTAGTGGTCCATATAGGAGATAAGATGGGACTTCCCGGGGGTTCGTTGGCTAAGACTCTGCACTCCCAGTGCAAGGGGCCCAGGTTCCATCCCTGGTTGGGAAACTAGATCCCACATGCTGTAACAAAGGATTCCACATGCGACCACTAAAAGATTCTGCATGTCTCAACTGAAGATCCTGCATGCCACAACTAGGAAAAAAGAAAAAGTCCATGAGCTGCAACTAAGACCCACTGCAGTCAAATAAATAAATAAATATTTTTAAAAAAGATAATACAATAAACTAGCACAAACAAACTAGCCCAAATTTTGCATGGAAAATGTTTGTAGTTAGCCTTCGATGTGTTTGCTTAGTTTTCATCAGCGTTTTAAATAACACTGTTCCCCAAAGCAACTTACACATTTTATCTTCTATCTTGTTTATCGTATTCATTTCCTAATGCCCCCTTTTACTGGTAAAGGAGGAGAAGGGGGCAACAGAAGATGAGATGGTTAGATGGTATCTCTGACACAATGGACAAGACTTTGAGCAAACTCAGGGAGGTAGGGAAGGACAGGGAAGCCTGGCGTGCTGCAGTCCATGGGGTCACAAGGAGTTGAACACGACTTAGCAACTAAACAGCAACAACAAACTCCATTTCAAGTCCTGTCTCAGTTCAGATTCCAAATTTGTGTTGTCTGACAAACAAGATCTTGCTTAATTTGACATTCTAGATACATAATAGCTATGAAATACACAAAGAAGAACTCATAAGGTATAAAACTTGAACTGTCAAATAGTGGTAATGGCTAGCTCATTTTCAAATTTGAGTTTTCAGTTTTTTGTTAAAGTTCATATCACTTACTAATCCTTTTTGTCTAAATCTTTAGCACTGGGTTTGCGACTTCTCCTTCCTTCCCTCCTTCCCTACCTTTTTTCTTTCCCTCCCTCTCTCTCCTACCTGAATGTAGTTTCCATATGTCTCATGCATTAGCACATGTTCAATAAAGTGCCTGTCTCAGAGGAGACATTCATTCATATTTATTAAGCAAGTTCATTGCGTTACCTTTTACACGTTATTATATTGTGTGTCCTCCTTGACCATGGCTATGTACATAGTGGACCCAGACACGTTGTACAGGCTATAGTTATGCCAGAGAGGAGAGCTCAAATGATACATGGGGCTGAGACTTACGAGTGCGGTGCTGTTTGCATTTTGTTTAACCAACTGAGTCAGCCTTCATTGACATTTACAACTCTCAGCTCTGAATAATGCAAATAAGTTCTTCCAAGGAGAGAAATCGTTTGTGAAATGGAATGTATAATATATCTTACCTTAAGTGTTAACAATATAATGAGAAGAAATTATTTCAAAAATTGGAAATTTGCATTTGAAATATTAGAAAATGTCAAGGAAAGTTATTTTATATTCTGAAGATAGAAAATATAGCCAAGATTTGATAACCCCACTTGGTCTGATTTTTCTATTCTGTCTTAAGTCACATTTTGTTTCACCATTTTACTGGTACAAGTGTATGTGAAATCACTTTCAACATCTTCCTGACCTTGTTCAGCAGATGAGTACAGAGGGAAAATGGGACCTTGGCTTTCTACATGAAATGAGCTTATTGTAGTTATTTGTTTTATGGCAGTTCTTTTAAAGAGGATGTGTCAGTTTTAACTGAATGAAAATGAGCTTCATGCATAGTGTTCAAATTCAAAAAAGATTAATGTCAATAGAAGCAGCTTGATTATATATATCTTTTTCCCGATACTTTTGATATTTCTTGGGATAATGGAAAATAAAATTTTCTTTTAAAAAATAGCTATTTTTATAGCGGCAGAGGAAAATTAAATTCCTCAGATATAAGAATATGAATATGAAAGAAGTAAAATATTTGGGTTGCCAGGTAGATGAGCCCATGATAAGGTATTTTAGATATTCTGCCTGAAAGAAATAAGATTATAAAATAAAATTCTCCCCACATAATAAATTAAGAAAACAAAAGGAAGAATTTTCCCTAATAATTCTAATAGGACCCAAATAAACTAATATGAACCTGAATATATAATTACACTGACTAATGAAAAAGTCACATTATAAATCCCTTTTACCTTTATTGTCTTACATGCTTATAATTTAGTCTTGATAATACCATGATAATAACCTCTTATCAATCAGCCATCGAATAAACATAACAAATGATATTTGTATAGTGGATCACATGGCTTACAGTTTTTATCTTATTTGATCCTCTCAGCCTTTGGCAGCACAGATATCATCCTTGTACTACATATAAAATGATCAATGGTCAAAGATGGCAAAAGACAGCCTAAAATGAGACAGCATGAATCTGGGAGTTTTGACCCTTAAGTATAGGTTGTTTTTTTCCCCCACTGCCCTTCTGTGTTCCCCTCTGTGTGAAGACATATCCATCAGAATCACCTTGGAATGCCCTGATTCCCCAGTATCGCACTCTGCATTCTATATGGATGCTTCTATTATGGTTTCATGTTTTATTCCAGTTTGTTATCCTTCCTTCCATTGTCCAGTGCTTCATATTCTTGGACACCTTTCCCTGGTCATCTAGCTGAATGTCCTCCAGTGGCTATAGCTGAGACCCTGTGACAGTTGCTACACACCTTATTTTCTTTCATTCTGTACTTATCAGTACATGTAATTCTTTCATGTTTGTCCTTGACCAAAAATACAAAGTCTCCATAATTTACATGTTTGTATTCAAGGAAGCGGTAGATTGTATCACAACACATGTAAGGAAGAGACTTTGCTCTAAGTGAAAGTGAAGTTGCTCAGTCATTTAAGACTCTTTGTGATCCCATTGACTGTAGTCTGCCAGGCTCCTCTGTCCATGGGATTCTCCAAGCAAGAATACTGGAGTGGGCTGCCATTTCTTACTCCAGGGGATCTTCCTGACCCAGGGATCGAACCCAGGTCTCTTGCATTGCAGGCAGACACTTTACTCTCTGAGCCACCAGGGAAGCCCAAGTAGAATTGTTAAAGAAAATACAGGTTAACCAGGTGAACTTGAATTTCAGGTAAATTTTTTAAAAATTTAGTATAAATGTACCCTAGATATTGCACAGGGCATACTTATCTTGAAAAATATTTATTGTTGTTAATATTCAAATTTAACTGACTAGCCTATATTTTTATTTGCTAAATCTAACAACTCTAACAGTAAAAGAAATATGGTTCTTTTTCAAGTCACCTCAGATCTCATTTAATAGTTTAAGTACAAGAGGAATCTACAGATAGGATTGGAATTTGTGAAGAATACACAAATGAATATTCACAAGGAGCATCTTAAATGTCAAAAGAAGAAATTGCTTCCAATCCAGCAACTAATTCTTTCAGAAATCACCAAGATAACATTGAGGCAGAATGTTACATGACAGATGGGACATTAGCCTGCTTTCCATTATTAAATTGGGAAGTGAGTATGCTGTGTAATTGAAAATGTCTGCAATAAAATAAAATTATGCTTCTGTGTCTCAGTTCAGTTCAGTCACTCAGTCGTGTCTGACTCTTTACGACCCCATGAATCGCAGCACACCAGGCCTCCCTGTCCATCACTGTCTCCCGGAGTTCACTCAGACTCACATCCATTGAGTCAGTGATGCCATCCAGCCATCTGATCCTCTGTCGTCCCCTTTTCCTCCTGCCCCTAATCCCTCCCAGCAACAGAGTCTTTTCCAGTGAGTCAACTCTTCGCTTGAGGTGGCCAAAGTACTGGAGTTTCAGCTTTAGCATCATTCTTTCCAATGAACACCCAGGACTGATCTCCTTTAGAATGGACTGGTTGGATCTCCTTGCAGTCCATGGGACTCTCAAGAGTCTTCTCCAACACCACGGTTCAAAAGCATCAATTCTTTGGTGCTCAGTTTTCTTCACAGTCCAACACTCACCTCCATACATGACCACTGGAAAAACCATAGCCTTGACTAGATGGACGTTTGTTGGCAAAGTAATGTCTCTGCTTTTCAATATGCTATCTATGTTGGTCATAACTTTTCTTCCAAGGAGTAAGTGTCTTTTAATTTCATGGCTGCAATCACCATCTGCAGTGATTTTGGAGCCCAAAAAATAAAGTCTGACACTGTTTCCACTGTTTCCCCATTTATGTGCCATGGAGTGATGGGACGAGATGCCATGATCTTAGTTTTCTGAATGTTGAGCTTTAAGCCAACTTTTTCACTGTCCTCTTTCACTCTCATCAAGAGGCTTTTTAGTTCCTCTTCAGTTTCTGCCATAAGGGTGGTGTCATCTGCATATCTGAGGTTATTGATATTTCTCCTGGCAATCTTGATTCCAGCATGTGCTTCTTCCAGCCCAGCATTTCTCATGGTGTACTCTGCATATAAGTTAAATAAGCAGGGTGACAATATACAGCCTTGACGTACTCCTTTTCCTGTTTGGAACCAGTCTCTTGTTCCATATCAGTTCTAATTGTTGCTTCCTGACCTGCATACAGGTTTCTCAAGAGGCAGGTCAGGTGGTCTGGTAGTCCCATCTCTTTCAGAATTTTCCACAGTCTATTGTGATCCACACAGTCAAAGGCTTTGACATAGTCAATCTGTATCTCAGTAGATTTCAAATTATAAAATTCGTGTTATGTTTCCTGGCAGCATTCTTGTTAACACATTAATTTAAAAAATTACTGGATGTGCTTAATATCAACTTCTGACTTTTAATAAAGAAAATCTAAACATTATTGGTTGAGTTTCAGACTACACTGTATTAATTCAATACATTGACTCTCATGCGTATGACTTGGCCAGATCTTGTGGTGGACACAATGCTGGGGTTTGCAATGGAGGAGCTTAACATTTAGATGGGACATGTAATCAAAAAGTACAAAGTCTTTAATTCAGTTCAGTTCAGATCAGTTAAGTCTCTCAGTCGTGTCTGACTCTTTGCAACTCCATGAATAGCAGCATGCCAGGTCTCCCTGTTCATCACCAACTCCCGGAGTTCACTCAAACTTAATGGTCATCGAGTCGGTAATGCCATCCAGCCTTCTCATCCTCTGTCGTCTCCTTGTCCTCCTGCCCCCAATCCCTCCCAGCATCAGGGTCTTTTCCAATGAGTCAACTCTTCGCATAAGGTGGCCAAAGTATTGGAGTTTCGGCTTTAATATCAGTCCTTCCAATGAACACCCAGGACTGATCTCCTTTAGAATGGACAGGTTGGATCTCCTTGCAGTCCAAGGGACTCTCAAGAGTCTTTTCCAACACCACAGTTCAAAAGCATCAATTCTTCAGTGCTCAGCTTTCTTCAATTAGGATGTCAATAAAAACCCTGAGTAGATTAGTACATCTTTACATATTTTCCTTGTTGTTTTATCCATTTTATTGCATTTTCAATTTTGTGTATGTGAACTCTCCATTTCTTTCTTTCAGACCTACATTTTTATTCTAATACTACAAAATCTCATTTGTAAATTAAGCCTCTTGCTTCTCAATTCTACTGTGCATATTCTAATGGTGTTTGTTCTTTGTGCTTCCAATTGTGGCTTTCAGTTTCTGTGATGATTATTCTCTTTCACTTATCCGATCATGAGAGGTTCTTATGAAAGTGCGGACTGACTTACAAGCAAAACTTACTGGGAATACCCTAGAGGTGCACTCGTTAATACTCTATACTTCCACTGCAGTGGGCACAGGTTTGATCACTGGTTGGGAAACTAAGATCCCGCTGCTGCAAGGCCAAAAAACAAAAGAAAGAAAATTTTTTGAACCAAATAAAAATGAAAATGCAATATACCAACTTAAAACAATTATATGGGAAAAGTAACAACAACAATAAAAGCTTAATAAGACTTACTGAGAAACTGAAATACAATTATTCAGCATATCTATTGTTGCGTGTGTGGCATTCAGTCATTTCCGACTCTGTGGTCTCATGAACTGTAGCCCACCAGGTTTTTCTGTCCATGGAATTTTTCTAGGCAAGAATATTGGAATGGGTTGCCATGTCCTACTCCAGAGGATCTTCCTGACCCTGGGATTGAACTGTGTCTTTTGTGTCTCCTGCATTGGCAGGTAGATTCTTTACCACCAGCACCACCTGGGGAGCCCATCTATTGTTGTGCTTAACAGATATTTTTATTCATCAACCATCTTAAGTATTTTACTTGTGTCTATAATATATAAGTAATCTTACAATTGTCATCAAGATCATTGATTAGTGTTTCCTTGATGAAATTTGTAAGTGTGAGCACATTCTATTTCCAAAATGTGGGATTATGATAATTTTACTTATTAATATTTATGTTGTTTCCTTAAAGGAATAGTTAACAGACTTAAAAAAGAGCCACTTTTACCTTGGTAGTTTTAGAATTGTGTGTGTGTGTGTGCTTAGTCACTCAGTTGTGTCCGACTCTTTGTGACTCCATGGACTGTAGCCCACCAAGCTCCTCTGTTCATGAGATTCTCCAGGCAAGAATTTAATTGTCATCAAATCACATTCTTAGTAGAATTCTTAATAGAATTTGGGTCCACAAAGTCAAAAGCCAGAGTGCTCACTATGGTGAGCTCACTGCTCACTATGATATTATCAGTTTTATTAGGCATAAATCATTAGCACTGCATTAGTCCGGGTTCTTCTTAGAAACAGAACCAATAGGCTATATATATATATGATATATATATAATATGTTTACATATGTGTTTATAGTTAATAAAATATATTTACATATGTTTAATATAAAAGTAAATTTATTATATGAAATTAAGTCATTTGACTATGGAGGCTAGCAAGTCTCAAGATATGTAAGGCAAGATGGAGAGCAAAGAAACCAATGTTTCAGTTCATAAACCATCTGAAGGAAGGATTCTCTCTTACTTGGGGGATGATCAGGCTATTTGTTCTATGCAGGCCTTCCACTGATTGGGTTAGGCACACCTACATTAGGAAGAGCAATCTGCTTTACTTAGTCTATCTATTTAAATGTTAAACGCATCAGAAAACACCCTCACAGACATACCCAGGATAATATTTGACCAAATATCTGGGTATCCTGTGGCCCATTCAACCTGACACATAAAATTTGCCCATCACTATTTCTAAAGTCATTCAGAAATTCAGTAAAAAAATGGTCACTTGGAAACTTTTAGCAGTTATCTTCAGAGGGATTCATTTTGTTGTGTTACTGCAGAAGTGTAGTGTATTTGAAATATTCAGCTTAACTTTGTAGAATTATACTTGCTGGGATCCAAAAGTCTACAAGTCTAAATGCTGGAGAGGGTGTGGAGAAAAGGGAACCCTCTTACACTGTTGGTGGGAATGCAAACTAGTACAACCACTATGGAGAACAGTGTGGAGATACCTTAAAAAACTGGAAATAGAACTGCCTTATGACCCAGCAATCCCACTGCTGGGCATACACACTGAGGAAACCAGAATTGAAAGAGACACGTGTACCCCAATGTTCATCGCAGCACTGTTTATAATAGCCAGGACATGGAAGCAACCTAGATGTCCATCAGAAGATGAATGGATAAGAAAGCTGTGTTACATCTACACCATGGAGTATTACTCAGCCATTAAAAAGAATACATTTGAATCAGTTCTAATGCGGTGGATGAAACTGGAGCCTATTATACAGAGTGAAGTAAGCCAGAAAGAAAAACACCAATACAGTATGCTGCTGCTGCTGCTGCTAAGTCACTTCAGTCGTGTCCGACTCTGTGACCCCGTGGACGGCAGCCTACCAGGCTCCCCCGTCCCTGGGATTCTCCAGGCAAGAACACTGGAGTGGGTTGCCATTTCCTTCTCCAGTGCATAAAAGTGAAAAGTGAAAGGGAAGTCTCTCAGTCATGCCGACTCTTTGCGACCCCATGGACTGCAGCCCACCAGGTTCCTCCATCCATGGGATTCTCCAGGCAAGAGTACCGGAGTGGAGTGCCATTGCCCTCTCCTCCAATACAGTATACTAATGCATATATATGGAATTTAGAAAGATGGTAACGACAACCCTGTCTGTGAGACAGCAAAAGATACACAGATGTATAGAACAGTCTTCTGGACTCTGTGGGAGAGACAGCAAAAGGTACACAGATGTATAGAACAGTCTTCTGGACTCTGTGGGAGAGGAAGCGGGGGGATGATTTTGGAGAATGGCATTAAAACATGTATAATATCATATAAGAAACGAATCGCCAGTCCAGGTTCAATGCAGGATACCGGAAGCTTGGGACTGGTGCCTTGGGATTACCCAGAGGGATGATATGGGGAGGAAGGTGGGAGTGGGGTTCAGGATGGGCAGCACCTGTACACTCGTAGTGGATGCATATTGATGTATGGCAAAACAAATACAATATTGTAAAGTAAAAAAAATAAAATATATATAATCAAAGCAGACACTGGTAGGTCTTGCCAAATTAATCAACTCAAATACCAAGAGAATTGGCTATTTTTTTTCCCCTCTCATTTGTGGATAGAAAAAGCTATAAATTAGGTAATACTGGAGTGAAATTACTCATTATATCACCTTAAAAATAGAGCCTAAATTGTGTCTATCCAGTGTAGTGTAACTGCGGCTATAATACAGAGATACAAAAAGTACAAAGTGTCTTTGTATTCATCATGTTTTTAATTTTTTGAATTTTTTGATTCTTTGACATCTAGGGCCTGACAGTTTTCATCTCCCAGTGTTAGCTAATTTCTAGAGATAGCAAACTACTTTCTTCTGAGTGCAACTTCCATATGCAACCCAACAAATGCAAAGCACATGTCCCCCATTACTTTCTATATTGGCTTCTTAGGAGGCTCATACATTGCATGCCCTGTCTGGTATCAGAGGGTCAGTATCAGACAAAGTACAGCCCCAATACCTGAGAGCCCACTGAATTTATTCAAACTAGATGATTCTAGCCTGTTTTCACTTAGTTACACATTTCTTCCCACATAAAATTAATAAAGAGGCTTATCATGTTTTCTTCCTGCTCCACTCTGCCTCCTGACTGAGCCTGTTATTTCTTCATGTGTGCTACCTCCACCCCTCCTCGGTATGCCCTCCCCTTGGGAACTGTAACAAGCTATCTTTTCAATAGCAGTTGTCTCCTAATCTGCTGGCCTCATCACATCTGAATAGTAGTGAAACCTACATTTTAAAACAATCTTACATAATACATTATGTATATGCAAAAGTGTATATGTATGGGTGTATATTTGTAGTTCCTTTTTACATAAATGTCTCCAGTAATTTGAATCAGGTATAAATAACTTACTTGCTCAAGGTAGCACAAGAATTTTTCAAAACTGCCTTTAAAATCCGTATGGGTAGCCACATGACTAGGCTGTTTTTCTTGCATCCACATGTCAGGATTGCAAAGCTGAGTCTATGTTGCTTTTGAATATTGTCAGGCCAGGATGTACCCATCCCAACTTGAGGTGAGAGGGAGGCAGCGATTTCCCCTCAGACATGATGTGTTTTTCAAATCGCATCTTATTAGATTCTCCATTGGGTTCTTAGGCACTGTCACAGAAGTAAATCCAGGGGTCACTTGGTGTTTATGGTCTTATTTTTCCTACATAGCTTGATTAAGAACTCTGCTGGGAAAAAAAGGTAACTGGGAGGAGAACAGAGCATTCTTAGGTTCATTGGGCATAATATCACAAACCAGAAAGGTATGTGTGTGTGAACACACACACTAAGTTTGAGTCCTAACAAATATTTCCTCATGTGTTTAAGATCATTTTCTACAACCAGTTTCTCTAAAAAGTGAGAGATATTTGTAGCTGTTTTCATGAAATGGAAAAGCACTTAGACTTTAAAAGGTAAAAAAAATAAGTTGACTGGTTTTTTGCTCTACAAAATAGCCAATGTATTCCATTTTAAAAATTTCAAAATAGAAATTTAAATAAAGATATGAAAGGAAAATAAAATACTTTCAATCCTTTTTTATCCATTTTGAAAATACCTGTACCTTTGTTTGATACAGATTTATTGTAGATTTGTTTCATATTCCTGCATTCTATAAAAAACAATATTTTTCACCTGTGACATCTTAATAGAACCCTCACAATGGAAATAACCAGTATATTCCCAACTTTCCAATTTCTAGAACTTATGCCTTGAGTGACAGGAAAACCAACATTACTTCTAAAATGAGAAATTCTCATGAAAATTTGGTGGGTTTCTGTGTTTCTGCAACTGTAATAATAGTGACTATTACTAAAGAAGACAGTGTCTGTACTTCTGTCCCCTTAAAAGTAATATTTTAGGATGAATTAGAGGAAATATATTTTCTATATGACAAAAAATCGGAACATTAGAGAAAATTACCATCCCAGTCCATGTATAATCATCTTGTCGTAGTCAGAATCTGGATGGCCCTATTTATAGTTGGTAAAGAACAAAACTCTTCCTAATATTTTCTTATAACATAAAATTGTCATTTTAAAATATAAAAGAGGTGGCAAGCTTGTTTTTCCTTTGCAGCTTATTGAGGTGTTCTCTCTCTCGTCAACAGACTTGTGGGCAGCTCAGGAGACCTGTCAGTGAGTGGGTCCTCTAGGGGTGCAATATGCCCATTGAACATGATAAAATGTCCAGTTTCCCAGCCATCCATCCAGGGAGAGGAAATCAACATTGTCTATAACAGAATCCTTCAAGTAGGGCAGGTCAATTTCAATAGTGTAAGTAAGTGTTAGTCACTCAGTTGTGCCTGACTCTTTGCGACCCCATGGACTGGGGCCCACCAAGATCCATCTGTCCGTGAGATTTTCCAGGCAAGAATACTGGAGTGGGTTGCCCTTTTCCTTCTCCAGGGTATCTTCCCAACCCAGGGATCGAACCCGGGTCTCCTGCACTGCAGGCCGATTCTTTACCGACTGAGCTAAGGTTTTAATTCCAACTCGACCAAAAAGCACTGTCAAGCTAGAAAGCCATTCTTTGCTTGTGTTCCTGTATGTTGTTTTCTTGATTGCTCTGACTAGTATACACAGGTGGAAAACTTGTAACTCTTTTCATTACTGTCAAGTTCTTTCTCTAATAACTTTGATCATAGGAGCAACAAAAATTTCTGATGCCAAGAAAAGGCTTAGACTGATGAATTACACACCTTCTCCTCTTTGAGAGCCATAAATAACTGCTCTGTAAAAACCTTGATGTTAGCAGTACTGGCTACTATTAGCTAACAGGTAGGACTCCTGAACTATGGAGACATGGATCAGTTATAGATCACAGACCAGGGTGCTGATCTATGATGGAATGTGGACTGTTGGTCATGGTTCATTGATGGTTTCAAATTCTAGTTTGCAATTTCCTTGAAAAATACAGTGAATGGACATACACAGAATGCATTTTGATTGTGATACTGTAAATTAGAATATTTTGGCATCAGTAACCCATACCTTTGTGCATTTGTTTCTTTATTTAGAATTATGCTTCCATTTTACCACTTGATTGTTAAAATGTTTACTGGACACAAGAGGATGAAGTTGAACACAGGCTAGGAAAAGTAAAGGGACTAGACATAACCAAACCTGTATTCATTAACATTCATTTATTCATTAAGCAAATATTTATGGTCATCTTACCATGTGCAAGCATTATTTAATGCATGGGATAGAACAGAGGGAAAAACAAAGTCTTACTGCATGCATAATTTTGAGAAAATTATTTTTAACTTTTATAAACCTCAATTCTGTCATAAATATTAGATCATAACAATAAGCATTGGGGGATAATATAAAAAATAAATTTATTGGTTCTGGCTTATAATAGGTAAGAAAAATTTGAGAAAAGATTATTATTTAAATAATACTAGACATTTACTTTCTGATTACTATTTCTAATATGCTAGTAATGACACAAGGGGAGACAAAATGTAAAAACAAATTATTTACTTAAATGATGGTAGGAATAATTTGTATCTATTTGCTTATTAGATAAATTTGGCACAAATTCAGAAAAACTCATTTAGGATTACTTAGTGTCACTTTTGGAGAAGGAAATGGCAACCCACTCCAGTGTTCTTGCCTAGAGAATCCCAGGGATGGGGAAGCCTGGTGGGCTGCTGTCTGTGGGGTCACACAGAGTCAGACACGACTGAAGTGACTTAGCAGCAGCAGCAGCAGTGTCACTTTAAGGGCTTCCCCAACGGCTCATCAGGTAAAGAATCTGCCTGCCAAAGAAGGAGACATAAAAGATTTGGGTTCAATCCCTGGGTTGGGAAGATCCCCTGGAGGAGGGCATGGCAACCCACTCCAGTATTCTTGCCTGGAGAATCCCATGGACAGAGGAGCTTGATGGGCTAAAGAAGGCAAAAATGTCATAATTTGATTGGGGGGGATGAGGGTTGGTTTCTATCCAGCACAGGATATAGCAATGTTGTCAGTGTATTAAGATTTACCTTGTGTTTTTATAAACTTTGGCAAAAATACTGTGGTGATATTGATGTTCAGTTATAATAGTTTTGTAAGAGATCAGGTGAATTCAAGAACTTGCAAAAGTCTTGATTGTGCTGATTTCTACCTTGGGTTGAAACATATTGATATTCAGTCAAAATGCTTTTTTAGATATTGACAGAGCCTGAGTAACTACAGGAAACAGACATAATGAATTGGATTACAGATTCAAAGAAATTGTAAAAATCCATACATTATGCAGATCCTTCAGGGGTTGCATCTGGCTCTATTAAATTACAGATCTTCACAAGCTTAGGGCCTGGTTTTATTTATTCTTATCCAAACCACTGCTCTGAAGATGGAAAACAAGAGAAAAACTGAGTGTACAATAGCAAATTATTTCATGAAGATGAAAGTGAGAGAGTTTCTTGCTAATGGAAGATCTATGGTCACACAGGAAAGTGAGTCTAAACTGGGCTATTTTTTTTTTTTTTTTCTGGCCCAAGCAGCATAAGGGATCTTAGTGCCCTAACCAGGGATAGAACGTGTGCTCCCTGCATTGGAAGCATGGAGTCTTAACCACTGGACCTCCCTAAACTGGGCTATTGTTGAGAAAGGAAAATAAATAGTGTGAGCTCAGTAGAAATATGGTGGTAAATGTGGGTGACTAAAAAGGGGGAGGGGTAAGGTCAGTGGGAGTAGAGAGGTTATAATGAGGTGACCTAGACTAACAGGAGAGGTAATCTAGATTAGCCTCAGAGCTGACAGCTGTCTCATGTACTACTGAGGTAAGTAAGGTAAGTAGGGAATCTGGTTTGTTGTTGATGTTCAGTCCCTAAGTCATGTCCAACTCTATGCAACTCCATGGACATCAGCACTGGCTTCCCTGTCCTTTGCTATCTCCTGGAGTTTGCTCAGACTCATATCCATTGAGTCAGTGATGCCGTCCAACTATCTGATTCTCTGTCAACCCCTTCTCCTCCTGCCCTCAACCTTTCCCAGCATCAGGGTCTTTTCGTCGGCTCTTCACATCAGGTGGCCAAAATATTGAAGCTTCAGCATCAGTCCTTTCAATGAATAGTTCGAGTTGATTTTCTTTAGGATTGAATGGTTTGATCTACTTGCTGTCCAAGGGACTCTCAAGACTCTTCTCCAGCACCACAATTCAAAAGCATCAGTTCTTCAGCGCTCAACCTTCTTTGTGGCCCAGCTCTCATCCTTACATGACTACTGGAAAAACCATAACTTTGTCTATATGGAAAAGTTATGTTTCTGTTTTTTAATATGCTTTCTAGGTTTGTCATAGCTTTTCTTCCAAAGAGTAAGTGTCTTTTAATTTCATGGCTGCAGTCACCATCCGCAGTGATTTTGGAGCCCAAGAAAATAAAATCTGTCACTGTTTCTACTTTTCCCCCATCTATTTGCCATGAAGTGATGGGACCAGATGCTATGAGCTTAGTTTTTTGGATGTTGAGTTTTAAACCAGCTTTTTCACTCTCCTCTTTCACCCTCTTTTTCACCAAGAGGCTCTTTAGTTCCTCTTCACTTTCTACCATTAGAGTATTATCATCTGCATGTCATCTGCATAGGAAATCTGCTCGGATCAAGCAGGTTCATAAGGTGATCACATAAGCCAATATGTTAAGAATGATGAGAGCTAAGTTTACCACAGTTAAAGGTAAATTAAGGCTAAAAAGAATCATGAGGTGATGGATTAAAATTGGACATACATATCACTGTGAACTCATGGCTTAAAGGAGGAGGGTTCAGGATGGGGAACACATGTATACCTGTGGCAGATTCATTTTGATAAATGGCAAAACCAATACAATATTGTAAAGTTAAATAAAATAAAATTTAAAAAAATAAATTTTATAATCAATTTATCTAACTCAAGAAAAAAAAAATATCTATATACAGAACTAGATCTTTGTCAAGAGATACTGAATTAGTTAGAGATATGTGTGTGTGTGTGTGTGTGTGGTTGTATATGTATGTATGCATGTGCATGTATATGTGTGTGTGTGTGTGTATGTATATGTATATGTATATGTATATGTATATGTATATGTATGTGTATATACTATCTGGCTGTCTGGCTGTGTCCACCAAGAAGGCCTAGGAGCATTGAAACTTGGGTAGGAATGAGCATAATAAACACCTAGTCTTTGGTTTCCAAATACAAAACCTACACTGAAAGAACCAAGATTGGAAAAACTGTTGATTCTGGGCTAGGGCATTGAAATTCCAACTTTTCTTAGAACATCTTGCTGTGACAGAAAGTAAAAAAATGTTCAAAGAATGATAGGAAAGTGCCACAATATCACTTCCAGGGTTCTCACTGGCCAAATTTAGGGAAATTGGAGCCTCAAAATAGATAATGGTAAGAAAGGAATATACCCCACTGAATAAAAATATAAATATGTCTATACTTATATGTCTATTACATGAATATACAAGTGTATATGTCTACTCTATAGATATGTCTGATTCATTGGAAAAGACCCTGATGCTGGGAAAGATTGAAGCAGTAGGAGAAGGGGACGACAGAGGATGAGATGGTTGGATGGCATCACCGACTCGATGGACATAAGTTTGAGCAAGCTCTGCGAGTTGGTGATAGGGAAGCCTGGCGTGCTGCAGTCCGTAGGGTCACAAAGAGTTGGACACGACTGAGCGACTGAACTGAACTGATATCTATACTGATATAACTAAATGAATTAAAATGAATAAATCAGAAAATAATTGGGAAAAATGAAAAACTTTTCTGTATAGTAGAATGCTAATAATAAATGTAGAAAAAACAATAGACTACAAAGACACTACAGGCCTACTATTATTGTGGTAATTGATTCAGAAGAGAATTGTTCAATGGAAACCGAGCTGATGGGTGGTGATTTGATGGGAACTAGGATATTAATATAATCCTGGATTATGTCTCCATAAATTGAATATATCAGTTACAAAAGGTAGGGGAGGAAGGTGATTATGTGGGGAAACCTGGTTAAAAGAATATGACCAGGTGTTAAAGGTTAACATCCCCACTGTGGGCCCCTCATGTGAAGGACAGAGAAAAGTGCATGATTTCTGTAGTTTCTCTACCGTGAAAGCACATCTTGAATCCAGTAATGAGGAAACCTCAGGTGGACCCCAATTCAGGGTCATTCGACAATATTTAAGACCAACATTTTTTATTTTGTTTGTTGTTTTTATGTATTTTTTTAAATTTTATTTTATTTTTAAACTTTACAATATTGTATTAGTTTTGCCAAATATCGAAATGAATCCGCCGCAGGTACACCCGCTTTCCCTATCCTGAACTCTCCTCCCTCCTCCCTCCCCTACCCTCCCTCTGGGTCGTCCCAGTGCACCAGCCCCAAGCATCCAGTACCGTGCATCGAACCTGGACTGGCAACTCGTTTCATACATGATATTATACATGTTTCAATGCTATTCTCCCAAATCTCCCCACCCTCTCCCTCTCCCACAGAGTCCATAAGACTGATCTATACATCGGTGTCTCTTTTGCAGTCTCGTACACAGGGTTATTGTTACCATCTTTCTAAATTCCATATATATGCGTTAGTATACTGTATTGGTGTTTTTCTTTCTGCTTACTTCACTCTATAATAGGTTCCAGTTTCATCCATCTCATTAGAACTGATTCAAATGTATTCTTTTTAATGGCTGAGTAATACTCCATTGTGTATATGTACCACAGATTTCTTATCCATTCATCTGCTGATGGGCATTTAGGTTGCTTCCATGTCCTGGCTATTACAAACAGTGCTGCAATGAACATTGGGGTACACGTGTCTCTTTCCCTTCTGGTTTCCTCAGTGTGTATGCCCAGCAGTGGGATTGCTGGATCATAAGGCAGTTCTATTTCAACAAAGGAAACTATTAGCAAGGTGAAAAGGCAGCCTTCAGAATGGGAGAAAATAATAACAAATGAAGCAATGGACAAACAACTAATCTCAAAAATATACAAGCAACTCCTACAGCTCAACTCCAGAAAAATAAATGACCCAATCAAAAAATGTGCCAAAGAACTAAATAGACATTTCTCCAAAGAAGACATACAGATGGCTAACAAACACATGAAAAGATGCTCAACATCACTCATTATCAGAGAAATGCAAATCAAAACCACTATGAGGTACCATCTCACGCCAGTCAGAATGGCTGTGATCCAAAAGTCTACAAGCAATAAATGCTGGAGAGGGTGTGGAGAAAAGGGAACTCTCTTACACTGTTGGTGGGAATGCAAACTAGTACAGCCACTATGGAGAACAGTGTGGAGATTCCTTAAAAAACTGGAAATAGAACTGCCTTATGTATTATTTTTTTACTTGACCACGCCATGTGTCATATGGGATCTAGTGTTCTGACCAGGAATCGAACTTGTGCCTCTTACCCTGGCAGCTCAGAGCCTTAGCCACTGGACCATCAAGGAAGTCCATTGATCTACATTTTTTAAAGCTATGAGGCTCAAGAACACAGACAAAAGAGGAAGTCTTCCACTTAGGAGAAAACAGAATAACAATTTAATGAAATAAGTACTCCTGAGTGGAATTCTGAACTAAGAAAATAGGAGATTTGACTTGCATAGTTAGTGAAATTTGAATGCTATGTGAGGATTAGAAGATTATGTCACATCAATTATGATTTCCTAACTTGAAGGGTTGTACAGTAAGGGTAATGGGGCATCCCAACTATAACTTGTTATATGGCTCAGAAAAAGGTGACTAATAATGGGCATAAACATATATACATTATGTATGGAATTGAGAGTTAACAGCTGGGGAATTCTTTGTGTAACCTATTTAAAATACTGTGGTATTGACTAAGATCTATAGGTGCAGTTGGGACTTGAAAATCTAACTCAGAATCAATATTCATTATCACATTTCAGCACAATTTGTGATTTTGTTACCATTGACAATATTCTCTGGGATGCCTTTGCTTATTTCTGACTTCGCTTTTAAATTTGACCTGAAGTCTTCTTGACAATGTGACTATATCTCTCAGACTTGTGATGCATCAATGCCTTTCCCATCCTTGACAGACACAGTCAGGCCAGAGCATGTGCAGTTGATTCTGTGGAACTGTAATGGTATACTCTTTTTATATATACTTTTGTTTTTAATGGTTAGGTGCTATTTTTTTTCCAATATTTATTTTTATTTATTTAATTGGCTGTGCTGGGTCTTAGTTGCAACATGCAAAATCTTTGATCATCATTGCATCATGCAGGAATTGAAAAACAATTTTTTTTAAGTTGTGGCTTGCAGGATCTTTAGTTGCATCATGTAGGATCTAGTTCCCTGACCAAGAATCAAACCTGGGTCCCCAGGATTGGAAGATGGAGTCTTAGCCACTAGACCACCAGGGAAGTCCTCTTTAACAGTATATTTGTAATTTTACTGCTATAATAACTATATTACAGCCCTAACAGAATTGTTAGGGGTGAATGAGCATGTTGGAACTAGAGGGAACTTGTAAGATGATGCGGTCCAACTCTTTCATTTTATAATTGAGCAAAGTGGATTCCAGAGAGCTGAAGTAATTTTCCTAATATCAGCTGTGTAATTAATGGCAGAATCATTATGTGTATTTAGGCCTCCCAGCCGCTGCTCCTCAACAGCTGCTATGTAGGAATCCTGCATTTGGTTCATAGAGCCTCATAAATATAGCTGTCTACATCTGATGGGAAGGTTAGTATATATTGTGTGTGTTTAGTTGCTCAGTTGTGTTTGACTCTTTGCGGCCCCATCAACCGTAGCCCACCAGGCTCCTCTGTCCATGGGATTCTCCAGGCAAGAATACTGGAGTGGGTTGCCGTTTCCTTCTCCAGGGGATCTTCTAGACCCAAGGATCGAACCTGCATCTCTTATGTCTCCTGCATGGGCAGGCAGAGTCTTTACCAGTGCACCACCTAGGAAGCCCTAAGCATACAGTGGGCACACTTACACTCACTTTGCTGATCAATCTATCAGTCCTGCAGACTGTTAAGAGCCCTAGCATTGTATGCTCCTTGCCTTTATTCTACCACACCCCCTCTTTGTTGTTCCTCTTATGTACCAGGCATACTCCAGCCTAAGGGTTTATCCTGGTCTTTTCAGGCTGTTATAACAAGTTATCATAAACTGCATGGCTTAAACAACAAACATTTACTTTCCCAATTCTGGAGGCTGAAAATTCCAAGATCAAGGTGTCAGTATGGTTGAGCCCTGGTGAGGGCTCTCTTCCTGACCAATAGGCAATCACCTTCTTGGTGAGTCTTCACATGGTGAGAGAGATAGTGTTCCAATCTCTTCACCTTCTTAGTATAAGGATATTAATCCCATCATGGGGGCTTCACTCTCCTGACCTCATCTAAGCCCAGTGGCCTTCCAAAAGCTCTTCTTCCAAAGACCATCACATTGGGAGGGAGAGCTTCAACATATGGATTTTGGGGGCACACAAACATTCAGTCCATTGCAGGGCCTTTGCTCTTAACCATTCCCTCTGCCTGGCATGCTCCTCCCCAGATAACCTCTTGTCAAATTTCCTCCTCTCCTTCAAGCTGTCTCAGTCTCTCAGTATGATGGATACTTACCACCACATTCAATTCCACAAACTGCACCACCTGCTTCTCCATTATCCTTAAGCCAAGTAAAAGTACCTGGTTCTACTTTTTCTTTTTTCCATTATTTTAAAATATTATTTCTTATGTTTATTATTCATTATCTGTTTCTCTTATCATAATATAGGATCCACAGAACAAGGATCTTTACTTCACTGACTGATGGGCACAGTGCACAGGGCAATGTCTGATACATAATATGCACACAATCAATAGTTAATGAGTGACTCCATCAGAGTTATTCCATAAATCCATGACTAACTCAACCAATGGCAATAGATTATACTGAGAGGTTTAGACAAGTGGTTCTCAAAGCGTAGTTCACACATCCATGGAATTAGCATTACCCAGAACCTGGTTAGAAATGACTTGTCAGGTCCCAAATCAGACCTCCTGAGTCAGAAACTCTGGTTTTAAGGCCCACTTGTGTTTTAACAAGCTTATTGAGTTTGATGCACATTCAAGTGAGAAACAATTGGTTTTCCAAACCAGTAACCCTTAACAGCTATCTGAACAAACCAGAGGCAGGCAGGTAGACAAAAATAATGTGTAACTCATGTCGTTCTATATTTTAAAATTTGTAGCAAATAATCATACTCTTGGTAAGTCAGAGAGTTATGCTCCATGACAAACAAAGAAATAAACTAGGAGGAGCAAGTTCAAGGGTTGCTGCTGTAGGAGAGGAGCTAGTATATTATCACTGCCCTACCCTCCTTCCCCAGCTCACCATATACTATTACTTGCCTGTAACCTGTCCCTACCTGACTCAGTGAGAAGGGCCATTGTGGACCTGACCAATCACATCATAATTCTCTGCCGCTTTTCTGATTTGTTAAATTACGTGACTTTCCAAGTTTCTTTGCATTAATCGTGTAGTGTTCGTTTCTATTACTGGGCAGCATCTGGAGGGGAGGTTGCATAAAAAGCACCCCTGTTTTAACTTGACTCCAGATTTTAATCAGGCAGAGGAGGCTGCAACCCGGACTCTCTTTTGAAATAAAAATGTCATTTTTAATTTGTTTAAATATATTTTTCTAAGACAACTACTTGAGATTCCATCTTATCCATCATTTTATTATTTAAAGTCACTAATGATAAGACACAGTCCTGTTAGACTTCCCTGGTGGTACAGTGGATGAGAATCTGCCTGCCAAGGCAGGGGACACAGGTTCAATCCCTAGTCCAGGAGGATTCCACATGCTGCGGGCAACTAAAGCCCATGCACCACAACCACAGGAGCCTGTACTCTAGAGCCTATGAGCTGTAACTACTGAGCTCGTGAGCTATGACTACTGAAGCCCCTGTACCTAGAGCCTGTGCTTTGCAAGAGAAACCACCACAGTGAGAAACCTGCACACCGAAACGAAGGGTAGTACCAGCTCATTGCAACTAGAAAAAGCCTGTGTGCAGCAACGAAGACCCAACACAGCCAAAAAAAAAAAAAAAAAGACACGGTCCTTTTCCTGAGGGAACACCTAGTCTAGTGGAAAATCATATGAGTAAATCAGAGGCGATACAGGAGTAAAATTCGAGCAGAAAGGACAAGGCAAGCATGAACTGTAGTTGCATTTCTATGCATACTCAGTCATGTCAGACTCTGTATTTGACTCTTTGGGACCTCACGGACTGTAACCCACCAAGCTCCTCTGTCCGTGGGATTTTCCAGCCAGAAAACTGGAAAGGATGGCCATTTCCTTCTCCAGAGGATATTCCCAACCCAGGGATTGAACCTATACCTCCTGCATGGGTAGGCAGATTCTTTACTACTGAACCACCTGGGAAGCCCATTACTTAAAGACAGAGAAGAGTATATCCTAGAATGTTAGATATTAAGGAATATCAGTAGTCATACAGAAGCTTGATGGTTAAACTAAGTTAGGGAAACTCTGATGAAGGTACAATGGTTTTATACTTTCTTCTAAAATCAGAATGACTTTCCTGTTATTATTTTTGTATTTCTGATGCTTCAGTTAATTTATTTAAGAGGTGTCTGCTCTTTCTCTTGGATGAAAGAAACTTGATAGGAAAAACATAATACTGAAACGTGCACCTTAGATTAACTGACAGCCCCAAATCATGACAGTGGTTGTGTTCACTGTGGAAAATTCTATGTCCAGGAGGGTCAGAACAGGACAGCACCAGGGATAGCTCCCTCTTGCTCTCTGAGCACTATGTTAGAGGAGCAGTGGGTTCAGATGAGATACACAGAGGGTTGTCAGGCTGTTCCCTGTGGCTTGGCAAATTGCCCATGATTAGTCACATTTTAAAGTATGTTTTGATCAAACAGGTCTTTTTCAGACTCTAAATCATCTAGGAATACCAAGAAACCATATCTACTAAGAAAAGGAGTCGTGTATAATTCGAGTCTATGTTAATTAGCCACTCAAGGATCCTCATTATTTTAGATGTTTTCAGTACATCAAAGACTTAATAGACATTATTCATGCGAGTGTATTAAGAAAGTACTGTTAAGTGAAATACCTAGTTCATTTGATCTGAAATTAATGTTTATCAAATTCATCTTGGTAACATTCAAGATGATAAGAAATTTGATGACCTATGTGGTCTTTGATGAACCAGACTCTGTGCCATAATCACATAAGATTTCATGGATTCTTTCATGGAAGTGACTGCAGACTGGCATAGGCAGAGTATTGCTTCAGTTGCATATATTGGGAGAAACATAGAACAACCAAAGGGAATGAAATGGTTAAAGATACAGCCCTCCATCCACTTAGAATAAAATTCCCATTCCTTTGTAAAGGGTCCCCCCATGATTCTGACTCCAGTTTATGAGAGGCTGGGCTAGTGCAATGCTGTATAGTCATCAGACTAACAATTCAGGGTCGGGAGGATGAGAGCTGGAAAGACTCCCCGAGGAACATAAAGCTGTCTTTACATCTTTCCATTTAGGTCCACAGTCTGATTCAGCTTAGAAGGCTTTCTTTATTTTTTAAAAAAATTCACTACCCTCTGAACTGACTGAAGTGAGTTGCACTAGGATCTCAACAGTATTTGCAGTGAAATATCCTGTGCCAGTTACACACATACACATATCCCTTCTTGCGGAATGTTCCTTGTAAATGCACGTGCACTTTTTGGTCCTTATTGATCTTTGCACAGTGTTTATACAATACTGTATCAGTGACAGGTAAGATATTGATGACATCACCAAAACTAGTTCCCATCACTTAATAATTCCTTTAAAAGAATCAGGCAATGGTAACCATAAAGCAATTTATTAACATAGCAAAAATGAGAGTATGTTTTAAGTTCCAATTGTAATGATATTTTGTCTAGAGGACACTGATTTTGTTTCACCATGCTGCTCTGTAAATGGAAGGGAAACAGAATTATGATTCAAATTACTAGCATAATGAAAAATCATTTGTATTCCTTTTTATTGCGTGGGCAGACACCTGGTGAATAAGATAACCACATATTACTGAGAAGAGCTTTACAGGGAGAGGGAGGCAAAATCCTCATTAAATATCTGTCAAGTGTTTAAAATTATAAAGTCATGAGGGGGTGTAAAATTTAATGTTACAATGCAAGACCTACTTTAGCCAGGATTAATAGCAAATTTTTAAACACAGTGAATGGTTGTGAGTTTCTTATTAAAAGGGCTTTTGAAAGGGTTATGATTACAGGTAGTTCAAAAATGCTGACAAGTGAGGTTGGCACAGTTGTACATTTGAGACCTGTCAGAGCTAACAAATTCAGAGCATGACATACAGGGATTGAAGGGAGGTGAAATATATTAAGTGAATGTGCTGGTTTTTTTTCTCCATGTCAGTTGGTTGGGCTTTGCACAGTGTGGAAATAAGTATTCTATGTGCTCTCCACCACAGTCTGATGCCTTTGCATTGAATGTTGTCTCAATATTACATTTGAAACTTTCCCACCAGTTCCTTTTGTTTTCTATCCTAAGTGTCCTGGATACAGATAATAGACCTTAGAGATCTAACTTGAATTTCAAGTCCGAGTTCTTCCCTTCAAGGAAGATCTTTTGGGAGATTAACCAGAGTTCTGACAGGAAGCACAGGGCACAGGAGATTAGATTCTGAAGACAAATTAATAAAGGAATGATTTACAAAGTCATGTTCAGAGATTGGGAAATCAACAAAGGATGCTAAGGCATCCAGGAATTAGTGACTGTGAAAACTGGGAACCCTTTTAATTCTTAGGTCCTTAGGAGGTAAAAGATGGAAACATGAAGAAGTGCTGTTCTAGTAAGCACATTGTTTGTTTGGATATAGCTACCTCCAGAAACATGATGCTAGAACATGGAAATTTCTGAGGGGAGAAGTATCCAGAATTCTGTCTCCTACCCCAAGTTTCTTGCAGATACACCCCATTGGCCAAACTAAATCAGAAGTAAGAAGGCAAGATAGCCTTGGGGGTGAAATCAAAGCAGTATCAGGAACACAGTGGGAAGAGAAGCACAGAGAATGCTAAAGCGTAAGGTGCAAAATGAGGATAAGGCTGCTCATTGGATAAGACTGGATAGAAGAGAGTGGCATAAATAATTGGTCTCCCTTTTGCACATTGTTCTGAAGAGATACACTTACGGGCAATGTCACAGAGAAGAAAAAATCCTGACTCCATACTTAATCTATTCTTTTAGCTCTAACCCTCATACTCTGTTTTCTGTGCCTGGTTATGCTGGCTCTGCACCTTTTATAAAAACTGTTGTCTTATAGCCCGAAATATACAGGATACCCTCTTCTCAAGGTTCTAAGCTTTAAAAGTATAACACTTTTCCATTCATATAAAGATAAAAAGTTGCAGAACAGAGAATAATATTTGTCTTGTTGGAGATTTATAGAAACATTGTGACCAGACCTACATGGACAGGTGCAAGAACAAAGGATTCTAGCACCAAGAAGTTTGTTACAACCAGCCACAGCCCTCTACTTCTAGTATAAAAGAAGCCTGATGTCGTTCAACTTATTGGCCTGTTGTGTGGTGAACAGTACAAGTTGGGTTCAGTGACAGTCAGGATACAATAATTGTCAGCTAAGGCCTTTCTCCTTGGCTTTATGTGAAAGTATTACTTTCATTTTGAAATTTATAAAGTCAAGAAAAGGGTCAGTTGAGAAGAACTAAATCCATGTGGTTGAAACAATTACATATACTACTT
Organism: Bos indicus; assembly: GCF_029378745.1. Lineage (NCBI taxonomy): Eukaryota > Metazoa > Chordata > Mammalia > Artiodactyla > Bovidae > Bos > Bos indicus. The sequence continues at coordinate 11,003,850 of NC_091787.1, forward strand.
ATAACAGTTTATCCACCTTTTCATTTTTTTTTCAACCACAAACAAAACAGGGTTTCAACTAGGAAGCTGGGCAAAGTGTCAGCTCCTTATGGAACACAGAAGTGCTTTTGGAGAAATTCAATTAGTTGCTGGATCTAGTTTGTCAGGAGTAGGGAATCATGGAACCCCTTGACAGTACATGGAAACCCAGGGCTCATCCTTAGTGATTCAGATACCAGGCTGATAGCAGACTAATTCAGACTCTTCTAGTTGGTGGGCCCAGGATTACTGAAGCAGCCTCCTTCCTGACCAAGATTGGCTTAGTACCAGGGCAAGTTCAAGCCTGGAAGCAAAAGTCACCAGTGGCTATAGCTGTAAGTGATTGAGTGCACAACCATCTACAGTCTTTAGAGATGGTTAAGCAGTTGGAAATGTTTTTTAAGCAGTGTAAGTGCTTTCTTATTGAAGGAGGAGACTTCACAGTAAATTAGTCCTTGTGACATTCTGAATTCAAAATATTCAAACTTCTTAAGCATATGTAAGTAATTTGCTCACACTGACCTCTGAAGATAATATAAAAGATAAATTTGTTATACCTCAATGGCATAGGACAGTGGCAAAGGACTGTTGACCTAGACAGTACATTTCTAGTATTTTAATATTTATTCTTGGAGAGTCAAGATACTAATGTTTTAATTTTAAAAAATTACATTTAATAATATGTTACAATATTTTAAAGTCAGAAAGTGCAGCAGTAAAAAGGCCCATGATACTATCATTTAATTAAAATATTCTGACTTCTTATTTAACTATGACAATGCAACTAAAATTAATTAGACCAACAATTAATTAGACTGAATGTCTTCCTATGCTCTATTATATCAGAATGAACATAATGACTCATTTTGCATAAGAAAAGATATAAACTGACCTAATTGGAAGAAAATTACAGAATGTTTAACACTGTGCATTTCTCAGTTTATTAAAATTTGCTAACCTATATATAACAAAATCACTGCAGATGGTGATTGTAGCCATGACATTAAAAGATGCTTATTCATTGGAAGGAATGTTGTGACCAACCTAGATAGCATATTTAAAAGCAGACATTACTTTGCCAACAAAAGTCTGTCTAGTCAAGGCTATGGTTTTCCCAGTGGTCATTTATGGGTTTGAGAGTTGGATGGTGAAGAAAGCTGAGCAACAAAGAATTGATGCTTCTGAACTGTGGTGTTGGAGAAGACTGTTGAGAGTCCCTTGGACTGCAAGGAGATCCAACCAGTCTATTCTAAAGGAGATCAGTCCTGGGTGTTCATTGGAGGGACTGATGTTGAAGCTGAAACTCCAATACTTTTGGCCACCTCATGAGAAGAGTTGACTCATTGGAAAAGACCCTGATGCTGAGAGGGATTGAGGGCAGGAGGAGAAGGGGTTGACAGAGGATGAGATGGCTGGATGGCATCACCTACTTGATGGACATGGGTTTGCATAGACTCCGGGAGTTAGTGATGGACAGGGAGGCCTGGCGTGCTGCGATTCATGGGGTCACAAAGAGTTGGACACAACTGAGCGACTGAACTGAACTGATATAGCAAAAGTTAAATGGAGTCTTGTGGCTTTCAACAGTATCTCTTTGAAGACACATCCAATATTCAGATTGCTTATTTGTTTTGAGTCATTGGAAATGTTTATGCCAAAGTGAAAGTGGAGAGTGAAAAAGTTGGCTTCACACTCAACATTCAGAAAACGAAGATCATGGCATCCGGTCCCATCACTTCATGGGAAATAGATGGGGAAACAGTGGAAACAGTGTCAGACTTTATTTTTGGGGGCTCCAAAATCACTGCAGATGGTGATTGCAGCCATGAAATTAAAAGACGCTTACTCCTTGGAAGCAAAGTTATGACCAACCTAGATAGCATATTCAAAAGCAGAGACATTACTTTGCCAACAAAGGTCCGTCTGGTCAAGGCTATGATTTTTCCTGTGGTCATGCATGGATGTGAGAGTTGGACTGTGAAGAAGGCTGAGTGCCAAAGAATTGATGCTTTTGAACCGTGGTGTTGGAGAAGACTCTTGAGAGTCCCTTGGACCGTAAGAAGATCCAACCAGTCCATTCTGAAGATCAGCCCTGGGATTTTTTTGGAAGGAATGATGCTAAAGCTGAAACTCCAGTACTTTGGCCACCTTGTGTGAAGAGTTGACTCACTGGAAAAGACTCTGATGCTGGGAAGGATTGGGGGCAGGAGGAGAAGGGGACGACAGAGGATGAGATGGCTGGAGAGTTGGATGCGAGTCTGAGCGAACTCCGGGAATTGGTGATGGACAGGGAGGCCTGGAGTGCTGCGATTCATGGGGTCGCAAAGAGTCAGACACGACTGAGTGACTGAACTGAACTGAACTGATGTATTCATTATCCATACATCATATAGTTTACTAAATATGCATTTTATGTAGTTACTTTAGCTAATTTGGGATTCCTGTAGTTATCTCCATGTTATTGCCAATAAAATAAACTATCAGCATATTAACACTTTAAAAGACATATTTGTTACCCATCCTCTTTGAGAACAGGAGGTTAAATCAAATAGCATATTTTCATGATTCTAGGAATGTTGTAAACAATCAGTACAAGAAAGCAAACTTTTAGTTTGAAATGCATGGATTAATTAGAAAAAATGTTTAAAATTTTTGTTTTCACTTGTAAAATGGTATAGCCACTATGGAAAACCGTTTGGCATTTTCTTTAAAAGTTAGACATCAAACTACCATATTGACTCAGAATATACTCTTATACTCCTAGGTGTGAAATAAAATTCATATTTTATAACAAGAGAAGAAAAATTTAGGCAAAAAAATCTTCTCTGCCCTCTGGCCTCTTTTCTCCCCAACTGCATTGTGTGTCTGCATTATGTGCGGACCAAACCTCCCACTGCAGAGACACCTGATCAATCATAAAGACCGACGTTTTCCTAGAATCAGTAAGATAGCTCCTTAAAAATAACATTCCTGAATCTGCCTGCCAATACAAGGGGCACGGATTCAATCCCTGCACCAGGAGTATCCCACGTGCCACAGGGCAATTGAGCCCATGCATAACTACTGAAGCCCGCATGCCCTAGAGCCCATGATCTACAGTATGAGAAGCAACCCCAATGAGAAGCCTACACTCTGCAACTGAAGAGCAGCCCCGGATGCTCACTACTAGAGAAAGGCCGCATTCAGCAATGAAGACCCAGCACAGTCAAACATTTTAAAAATTAAAAAAAAAAAAAAATGACATAGCATTCCTTCTTGATTTTGTAAGGGGTCACTCAGGGCTTAGATCTGGATTATGTAAGCTGTCAATAACAAATCATTCAATGTACAACTCCCCTACTCAAAAGACTCACGTAACTGTGCCTTGACTCCTAAAGGGTAGAACAGTTCTCATAGCGTCCTGAGAGGCATTTCCTGGATTATAATCCTCAAATTGGGCTCAAATAAAAGTTTCCATTTCTTTCTTAGGTTTATTGATTAATTTTTCATCAATATAGGTATATATCCAAAATAATTGAAACACAAACTAGAACAGATATCTGTACAATCATGTTCACTGCAGTAATGTTCACAATAGCCAAATGTGGGCCCTGTGTGTTCATCAACAGATGAATGGATAAACAAATTGTAGCATATACATGCAATATACTACTATTAAGTTATAAAAAGGAAAAAACTTTGACATAGGCTACACTACAGATGAACCCTGAAAACATTACACTAAGTGAAATAAGAACTTCCCTGGTGAGTCAGTGGTAAAGAATCTGCCTGCCAATGCAGGGGACGTAGGTTCGATCCCTGGGCTGGGAAGATCCCCTGGAGAAGGAAATGGCAACCCTCTCCAGCATTCTTGTCTGGGAAATCCCCTGAACAGAGAAGCCTGGCAGGCTAGAGCCCATGGGGTCAAAAAAGAGTCATACACAACCTAGCAACTAAACAAGTGAAATAAGCCAGACATAAACTGACAAATGTTAAATAATTTCACTTACACAAGGCCTGCAGAATAGGAAAATTCATAGAAACAGAGAGCAGAATAAGATTATCAAAGTCTGTAAGGAAAGAAAAACTAATTATTATTTAATGAATACTAAGTTTATGTGTGTTGAGAATAATGAAAAAGTTTTGGACATAGACAGTGGTAATGGATACATAGGATTATGAATGTAATTAATGGCACTGATAATGGAGCAAAATTTGCCACTCCAAACTGTCTCTTTGGAAAGCAGATTTTTTCAAGCTGAAAAGAATCAAGACCCAAAACCCTCAGGAAGAAACTCTGCCTTTCCCCCTAACTGCCTCAGAAGAATTTAGAAAGAGGGCCTACCATATATATTTCCAGAGATATGTACAAAGAATGTGGGCTGTGTGTGGTGAGAGAAGCTCAGAGTGTTCCATTGTCTCTGCATGACTTAGCAAATATTTGTTGACCAAACATTCACTTTTTCAGTTACAAGTTAATTGCCTTCCTTCCCTAGTGATTGAGAGGAACTGGGTAAGGAATAAAGGAACTGGTGGATTATTAGACAGGCTTTGAAGGAAATCTGAAATGCTACAGATGGCATGCAAGCAGAAGGAAAATCATAAGAGACACATTGAGTCAGGAAACAGTTTATTTTTAAAGAAGCATGGGATGCTTGGGAAAGGAACGATGAGAGGTAAGGCAGCAAGTGACGATCTATCTTGGGAAGCTGAGATTATGGTGTTCCATTACTGATAGCCCAGAGTTTTTCGACCTTGAACTATTTTTGTGCATGTGTGCTAAGCCACTTCAGTTATGTCATCTTTGTGACCCCATGGACTATAGCCTGCCAGGCTCCTCTGTGTATGGTATTCTCCAGGCAAGAATCATGGAGTGGATTTCCATGCCCTTCTTCAGAGGATCTACCCAACCCAGGGATTGAACCCACGTCTCCTGTGCCTCCTGCCTTGCAGATGGACTCTTTACTGCTGAGCCACCTGAGAAGCACTTGGAACCGAAAAAGACTCCAAATTACCAGAGCAATCTCGAGAAAGAACAAAGAGGTATCGCATTTCCTGATTTAACACTATAAAAAGCTATAGCACTCAAAACAGCATGTTGCTGGCATGAAAACAGACACATAGATCAAAGAAACAGATGCAAGACCCCACTCATAAATCCACACATCTATGTTCAACTGATATTTGGTAAAGGAGCCAAGAATACTTAATTGGGAAAAGATAATCTCTTCAATAAATGGTGCTAAGACAAGTTGGTAGCCACACACACCATAATAAAATTGGATCCTTACCTCATACCAGTCACAAAAATTAACTTGATAAATGTAAAACAACCAGGGGAGAAATAAATTAGGAGGTTAGTATTAACATATATTTCTATGTAAAATAGATAACCACCAAGGACCTACTGTATAGCACAGGCAACTATACTCAGTATTTTGTAATATCCTATAAAGGAAAAGAATCTGAATCGTATATAAATATATATCTGAATATGTATATGCACATATATATACATCTGAATCACTGTACTATATACTTGAAACTAATATTATAAATCAGCTATAGTTCAGTTTCTAAAAAATGTACATGAGAGGACATGAAAGGATGAAAAGAATTATAGATATGGAAGACAGAATAGGAAAGGTAATATTGAAATCTTAGCTCTTTCAAGATTAAAATATTTGATAGGAGAGTGTGCCAGAAGTAGAGGAAACATTTGATACTGCCATTGTTTTTCTTTGTGAATTATTTACACAGGTGGTTATTAAGGTCACAATGTCAATTTTAATTTTGGCAAACTTTGTTCACCAAAAATCCTTGAAGTTTTCACTTTATTGAAGTATTCTTGACAGAAGACATGCAGGTGGGCTCATGACACCTGATTTTCTAGCTAATTTTCAAGAAACAAAATCATTCTAGAGCAAATTATTTTACATTAAAACTGACATAACAAAGTTAATTGTTTTTAAGCAGTGAGAAGGTGATTGAGTAGGAGACTTAAGTGTGTTTTCACTAAAAAGTAAGCCCACATAGATTAAATATAACTTCCTTATTAAAAAAAAAAAAAAAAACCTTCATAAGCAGTTTTTCCTTTTTAAATTTTGGAGGAACTTGCTAGGAGAATGAAATAGGGAGATAAGAATAGTATTAGCATCTTCTGTGCTTTTTAATGATTTTTTCCAAAGTGAAAGTTTCATTTATTTTTGTGGAGATGCCAATGGAAGCACAGTTCTTCCTGCATGCTTCCCACTGCCCTCAGCCCCTTTGCTGGGCTCAGAGCAGTGACATAATAAAAAATTAAGTGCTGAGTCTCTTACCAAAAAGCCCTCAATCAAGAGTTAGTGAGCTTTTTTTTTTTTTTTTCTTCCACTCATTTCTCTACTTTAAAAATTGCCCAGATTGCTCAAAGAGAGCTAAAGTGAGAGATGAAACAGAATCTGGAACCACAAAGTTGGGAGTTGAGTTGATCTGGGCTTGAGCTGTTTAAGAGCTGGTGGAACATGGGTTGGTGCATCCATATTAAAGCTTGGAAAATGACCTGGTTCTATCATCAGTTGTAGGGAGTTGAATCTTATTCTACCAATTTCTAATACTTTATCACTGGACAAACCTCTTAACCCCAGTAAGCCTTCATTTTCTCATGTTTACAGTGAGGACATGAAAATCAATACTAACTTCACAGGTTTACAGGGAGGATTATATAGAGTGGTATTTGTAACCTACTCAGGGAACCACTGGCATGTGGCAGTATTCAGCAAACTGGAGATGCTATAATTCCCCAAGAAATGTTCTCCCAAGAAAGCGTTTTTGAGTACTTCTTCAGGATAGAATCGTTGGTACTGAAAAACACAAAGAAAAATTTTATATCATCTCTGTCAACCAAGGAGTTATTAGAGTATCTTGGGAAGGTTTGTTATATAGAAAGTTAATTAGCAATGAAGAGCAGAGTGGTGTTTGGCTGGCTTAATATGAGGGAAGCAACTGAGCACAGAAAATGCCTGGAGGAGATAAGGTCTTCAGCAGATATTTCAAACTTGCTGCACCACTTTCTCTCCTTTGAGATTCCCTTGTGTTCTTCCAAGGCTGTTTATAACAACAAAGGCCAGTGTCCCCTGATCTGCCTTTCTTGACCTTTCCTTTGGTCCACCTGAGTTATCCTATCCTTTCATCTTATAGTATCTTCTTTTTTTCATCAACGTGTAACTAAATGAAGCCTGTATTCTTTGTAGTTGTTGTGTTCAACTCTTTGCGACCCTATGTACCATAGCCTGCCAGTCACCTCTGTTCATGGGATTTCCCAGGCAAGAATACTGGAATAGGTTGCCATTTCCTTCTCCAGGGGATCTTCCCAACCCAGGTCTCCTGCATCACCACTGGATTCTTTACAACTGAGCCACCAGGAATTCTAAGACAAACTTGTGTTTATTTGTTTATTTTAATGCTTCAAAGTAGGTTGTCTTACAAGCAATGTTAGAGACTTTCAATTTGTGAACTCAAATTTCAAATATAACTTTTCCACTACCTGGTAATCCTACTAAACTCCAGTATGTTCACTTTGTCATTCATCATATTAATGCTACTCTCCTCCTCCGCAAACATCCAATACCAGCTCTCCTTTGAAGCTTTCTTGACTTATTAAACTTGCTTCATTTTTTTCAATAACAAAGATTTAGTAACTGTCCCCATCTGCTGTCTAAGAGGGCTACCGAGACATATGTATCCCTAGGTATACCTTTTGTCTTATCCTTTGTGTATTTACTAATGTAGCTTGACAAATAAGAGAAAGAACTCCAGCCTTGCAATCATTTCCCATGTGAAAGGCTATGTATCATGCTATCATGCAAAGTAAGTCCAACAGTGCCCTTCCAGTGTGGCTTTCCTGGGCATCTTTCCTTCCAGCAATCCTTTAGAGATTCAGGTCACATTCCTGTTGGAGACCATGTTCAACACCTGGCCTGTGGTCACCACAGAGGCAAGAGAGAAGTGACAGAGCAGACTTAACTGCTTTAGTTCAGATGCAGCATTTTAATTATTGCTGTGATCCTTTTGTGGAAACTAATCATATGGCCCTATATATACCCAAGACAAATAGAAAATACAGTTGTGTGCTCAGAAAGGAGAAATAGTTTGGTGCTTAATTGGCCACATTATGGATGAAGTATTCTTGTTTCTATAAAATACATGCCCCTTCACTTGTGCTCTGTGCTCTGTTCTTGCTCAACTTATCAGGAATTCTACTTCTGAAATTTTTATTTCTCCCTCCTAACAATTTCTCTTCTTTCATTAGATCATTACTGTTAGTATATAAACATACTTCCATTCTTTTATATCTCTTGTCATAAAGAACAACAACAACAAAAACTATCAAAGAATACTTGCTTTGCCCTTTGCCTCTCTATCACCCAGCTTTCTAATAGCATTCAGACTTCTTCAAAGAGACTCCGTTTCTGTGTGTCTTCTGTTTCCTGGCAGGATGCTAACTGGTACATGCCTTCTAATGAGGAAAGAAATTGGGTGTGGAAACTCAAGATAGATAGTAGATAGATAGATGTTAGATACTAAGGTCTTGTGTTTATAACTGTCACCATGGTGACAGAGAAATTTAAAAACTGTCGATGGGTAAATTTCAGAAATAAAAATTCTAAAACCTGAAATTCAATATAAATGTATCAGCTATGACAGATAAAGAATACCTATTTTTCACATTGTCAAAAAGTTCATCCTGAAATTGTTACCTCTTCTACATCTGTGCATTCTACCCCCAGTAATCGAGTAGACATCAGTGACATCAGTGATGTCATCTTAAAAAATAAAAAACAGCACAGAATTTTCTTTGACCCTTCTACATTCCTTTTTAACTACGACTCTATTCTCTTATACCATTTAAAACTTGGAGTTTATACCCTCTTTGCTTTCTCTTTTTCAATTTCTGTCTTCCATCCCATTTGATAGAACTTTCATCTCCAGCACTCTACAGACAATGTCAAAGACCTTACGTGTTGGCAAATTCATTTTTAATGTTTTAATTTTATGAACAATTATCCTCTAAATCCTGGAGTGCCTGAGGGCTTCTCTCACTATATTCCCTTCGTAGGTGATCTCATTCCAAATGCAAGGCTTTAAGTATTTTTTTAATATACAAATACCTCCCAAACCTATATATTCAGCCAAGACCACTTCCCAGAACTCTAGACTCATATATCAAACACTCACACTTGATGTATTTATTTTACTATCCAATTTATATCTGTAACATGCCATAGCCAATGAAGAATTCTTAATCCATTCCCAAAGATCCTGCATTTCCACTGGTCTTCAAGTCAGTGATTGGTACTACTACCCACCAAATTGACCAGTTAATGAATTAGTCTCAGTTCATCTCCTCACCCCTACATTCAATCTATCAACAAGTCATGCTGACTCCTCTTAAGTGTAGCTTTGAAACTTTTTGTAAGTGGATCCACTCACATCTCTCCATCCATTGATATCATCCAGGAAAGAACAGCATGATTACTAGGCTAGGTTATTGCAGAAAGGCCTCCACAGGTCTTCCTCTTTCCATTTTTGCAGCACTTATCATTAACCCATTATTATGTATAAAAGTTACTATATTACTCCAAGCTTAGTGACTTCAGTTGTTCAGTTGTGTCCAGCTCTTTGTGACTCCAAGGACTGCAGCATGCCAGGCTTCCCTGTCCATCACCAACTCCTGGAGCTTGCTCAAACTCATGTCCAACAAGCTGGTGATGCCATCCAACCATCTCATCCTCTGTTATCCCCTTCTCCTTCTGCCTTCAATCTTTCCCAGCATCAGAGTCTTTTCCAGTGAGTCAGTTCTTTGCATCAGGTGGCCAAAGTATTGAAGTTTCAGCTTTAGTATTAGTCCTTCCAATGAATATTCAGGATTGATTTCCTTTAGGATTGCCAACAAAGGTCGGTCTAGTCAAAGCTATGGTTTTTCCAGTAGTCATGTATGGATGTGAGAGTAGGACTATAAAGAAAGCTGAGAGAAGAATAATTGATATTTTTGAACTGTGGTGTTGGAGAAGACTCTTGAGAGTTCCTTGGACAGCAAGGAGATCCAACTAGTCCATCCTAAAGGAAATCAGTCCTGAATATTCATTGGAAGGATTGATGCTGAAGCTGAAACTTCAATACTCCAAGCTACTAATATCATATTTAGATTAGTATCTGATTTCTTTAACCTGCTAATTGATGCCCACATGAGATGAGTCCTTCATTTCTCTCCAGCCTCAGCCTGTCTACTTTGTCTCTCTCCCAACCACTCTCCAGAAACACTGGCTTTATACTTTTTCCTTATACGTGACAAGCTCATTCTATTGGCAAGCCTTTACTGTAGCCCCTCTCTCTATAAAAGCTCCTTTTGCCTGGCTGACTCCTTCTTGCTCTTTAGATTCCAGGTTTAAATATCACCTTAGAAGAAAGTAAGTCAGCAATGACTAATTACTAATTTATATTAACTGCTAATAATTATTATTTTCTAATGATCTGCCTCTTGAGAAATTTGTATGCAGGTCAGGAAGCAACAGTTAGAACTGGACATGGAACAACAGACTGGTTCCCAATAGGAAAAGGAGTGCATCAAGGCTGTATATTGTTACCCTGCTTATTTAACTTATATGCAGAGTACATCATGAGAAACACTGGACTGGAAGAAACACAAGCTGGAATCAAGATTGCCGGGAGAAATATCAATAACCTCAGATGTGCAGATGACACCACCCTTATGGCAGAAAGTGAAGAGGAACTCAGAAGCCTCTTGATGGAAGTGAAAGAGGAGAGTGAAAAAGTTGGCTTAAAGCTCAACATTCAGAAAACGAAGATCATGGCATCCAGTCCCATCACTTCATGGGAAATAGATGGGGAAACAGTGGAAACAGTGTCAGACTTTATTTTTTTGGACTCGAAAATCACTGCAGATGGTGACTGCAGCCATGAAATGAAAAGACGCTTACTCCTTAGAAGGAAAGTTATGACCAACCTGGACAGCATATTAAAGAGCAGAGACATCAGTTTGTCAACAAAGGTCTGTCTAGTCAAGGCTATGGTTTTTCCAGTGGTCATGTATGGATGTGAGAGTTGGACTGTGAAGAAGGCTAAGCGCTGAAGAATTGATGCTTTTGAACTGTGGTGTTGGAGAAGACTCTTGAGAGTCCCTTGGACTGCAAGGAGATTCAACCAGTCCATTCTGAAGGAGATCAGCCCTGGGATTTCTTTGGAAGGAATGATGTTAAGGCTGAAACTCCAGTACTTTGGCCACCTCATGCGAAGTGTTGACTCATTGGAAAATACTCTGATGCTGGGAGGGATTGGGGGCAGGAGGAGAAGGGGACGACAGAGGATGAGATGGCTGGATGGCATCACTGACTCAATGGACATGAGTCTCAGTGAACTCTGGGAGTTGGTGATGGACAAGGAGGCCTGGTGTGCTGCGATTCATGGGGTCGCAAAGAGTTGGACACGACTGAGCGACTGAACTGAACTGAACTGAATGATGTATTTAATACTACTTAGAAAAAGCTAATTACTACTTTAGTATAATGTAACCATCCAATCATTTACTGATACATCACTTTATTTCAATTTGGTGCAAGACATTATAATTAATTAGTATACTGGTTTATTGTCTCTTACTCACTAAAATGTAAACTGTTAGTAAAGGCCTTGTCTATTTGTTATCCATTGATTTCTCTAAATATTAAGACAATTCCTGGAGTATTGCAGATATCTGGTAAATTTTTATTGAAAGCCTAAAAATAAAATTATATATTTGATGCAGTATTTTCATTTGATATTTTTATCGATATTTGTATTTTATTTGATACAGTATTTGTGTTTGTATTTGATACAGTATCTGTATAGTATTTTATGTTCCACAAACATCATTACATTGGTGGTGATTTGTCTTCTGTTGAATTTTTGGGAAACAAATACTAAGATACAGATTTGTCATATTGCGCACATGCATACTCAGTCACTTCAGTCATGTCTGACTCTTTGCAACCACAAGGGCTGTAGTCCACCAGTCTCCTCTGTCCTTGGGATTTTCCAGGCAAGAATACTGGAATGGGGTGTCATTTCTTCCTCCAGGCGATCTTCCCAACCCAGGGATTGAACCCATGTCTCCTGCTTTTCCTGCACTGAAGGCAGATTCTTTACCACTGAGCCACTAGGGAGGACTAGATTTGTCATATTAGGAAGTAGTAATTAGTAATTAATATTAGGATGATATTATGGGTTGGATTGTGTCCCCCATATGTATATGTTGATGTCCTAACCCTAATAGTACCTCAGGGTGTGACTCTAATCGAAAATAGCATCCCTGCAGTTGTAATTAGTTAAAGATGAGCTCATACTAGAACGGTGTGCATGCTCAGTCACTTCAGTCATATCTAATTCTTTGCTACCCTCTGAACTGTAAACTGTCCATAGTATTTTCCCAGCAAGAATACTGGAATGGGTGCCATGCCCTTCTCCAGGGCATCTTCCCAACCCAAGGATTGAACCTGCATCTCCTGCATTGCAGGGGGATTTTTTTTACTGCTGACCCATTGGGGAAGCCTTGGGGAAAGTTTGTAATCCCATATTACTCATGTCTATGAAAAGGGAAAAGCTGGATACAAATATGCACATAAGGAGAAAGTTATGAAGATGAAGGCTGAGATCACATGATGCAGAAGAAACCAAAGGACCCCAAAGATTGCCAGCAAACTACTAGAAGCATGGAATAGATTCTTCCTCAGAGACTTCAGAGAGAACCTACCTTTCACATCTTGACCACATACTTGTGAGACATTATGTTTCCCCTGTTGTGCTATTTAGTTTGTGGTACTTTGTTACTGCAGCTATAGCAAGCTAATTAGTTATTCAGAGCTGTTTTGATTGAGGCAAGGGTGTCAGGACTTGCACCCTCATAAATAAAGATAAAATTTAAAAGATTTTTTGGTGGAGTGAAAAAGGGAAGGGTGAGTGAGACAGAAAGGTCAAGAATGACATCTGGTTTCTGACCCTTTCAACTCAAGCTTTGAGACGCCCTTCCAGTGAAGGTATCAGCTGAAGAGTAAGTTGTCATTCATTGGATAGATAAATAAAACTAGGGTTAAGGGTTGGAAAGAAGCACTAGGGAAGCAGAAAGAGTGGGCATTGTGCATTAAAAGGAATACAAATGTGGAAGTACTAAGTGTGTTCAGAAGTTACAAAATAGTTCCTATATCTGAAGGACTTTTGAAGAATATCAGCATATGAGGCTGAAAGGGTGGGTTGGGAAAAGATATCAAAATCCTCAAATGTGCGGTGACCATGTGATTTATTTTCTTACCTGGTATGCCTTTTAGAGTGAGGAGGAAGCTATCAGTAATTATGACAATACAGTTGTTACCAATGGGACTGTCTTAAGATACTGGGATATGTGTTACTCTGCACTCTCTAAGGGGGCTGCCTCTTATAAGCCATGGAGTGTTGTTGGAAGTCTTTGAAGGAGGGCAGGAAAATAATCATAAAGATTTTAGAAAAGATGGTGTGGAACCTCTGTAGAGGTGAATATAGAATTTGCTTGTTCCTTAAAAAAAAAAATAAAACACAAGCAACTTTTGAACACCTTTACAAACCTTGTAACTATTTATTTCTCTCTCATTTTTCTTTTCTTTTTTTTTTTTGTCCACACCCCTTGTGAGATCTTAGTGTCTTGTGAGATCTTAGTTTCTGGAGCAGGGATCAAACCCGCTCACCCTGCATTTGAAGTGCAGAGTCTTAACCATTGGACTGCCAGGGAAATTCCTGCTTATTCATTTAAATTTCATCCAAATTATTACTTTATAAATAAGTTTTATGTATCATTCACCTTTAAATAGTTTTCCAGATTCTGTTTATTTTGATGAGAGAAAATGTGACTCTTGTTTAAAGTGGAAGGACTATGTACTCAAGTTTTGACTATATTAGAAAAGATATATGTGTAAATTTGCATGTATTTTCAGACACCAGGAGAGGACAACATAATTTTAACCCAATCTAAGTTTCTATACTCTTTTACCATTCTCCATTTAAGTCCGTGTTAATTTGTTTTTGCTAGTCATTCTTTAGAACCAGCTTCTGCTCATCTCTAGAGAAAGCCTCCATATTTCTTGAATACTTTTGGTTTTTATCCACTGTTTCTATCATCTATCTCCTGTCATCATTCTAGGATACTGTCAGCTAGAGGCTGGGGAGGGGAGAGACCTATTTAGCAGAAAGAGATACTGGAATCAGGACCAGATCATCCAGAACGAATGAGCAGATACATTCCAAGGTCTAAAGCACAGAGGTGCAGATAAACAGCAAACCAAGGTAACACACACTAGTGAGTAAACTTCTGAGAAACTTGTATAGCTTTAGCCCAGAGGAAGCACTAAGATCAGAAGTGGGGGCCTTCATGTTGTTGTAAAGGGCACAGGTGGATGGGCATGTGCACTCACATTCAGTCTCCACCGTTTCAGTTAGAATGTTTATGTAAATTGACAATTCCTCAAATTCTTCAATTGCAATAACTTGTATTTTCCTTCTCTCTCAGTGCTCCTCACTCATGCTCCTCTCTCAGTGCTGTGAAGGACCTTGACCTTTCTCCATTGACCTTTCTACCTCTTTTGACATTTGCCACCCTTTCCCTCCCACTAACTGTGCTGTATGTCTGTGTTTCCTCTGATCCCTTCTGTTCCTGTAGTCTATTGGCTACCATGTCTGTATCTAATCTCAGGTAAACAACCATTCTTCTCAGTAGTCATTTTTGAAATTGTTCTGCAGTGTTTCTGTACCACACTCTATAATGTCTACTTGGGCTGTTTTTCACTCTCCTCAAAGGGCCAATCCCATTTTCCATCATGGCCTCGCTTCCTACTCCTATAAGAAAAGAAAGAAGCAATTTGATGTGAACTCTTAAAAATTCCCCAGACTTGCCTGGTGGGCTAGTGGTTAAGACTCTGCACTTCCAGTTCAGGGGGCCTAGTTTTGATCCCTGGTCTGGGAGCTAGATCCCACCTGCTGCAACTAAGACCTGGCACAGTCATATTAAAAAAAAAAAAAAAGTTTCCCCTTCCACTCCAAAATTTCCCAGTGTTATTACCATTAATTACTCTACCTTCATCTCAAAAGAAAAAGAGACATTTTCCTTTTTAAAGTTTAGATATCTGCCTACTCTCTTCATTACTCTGGATCTAAATCCATTAAACATTCTCCTTTTTCCTTTTCTATTACACCTTAAACTTTGCCTTACTACTGGCTCTTCATCAAATCAACACGTTTTTTCCTCCCCTTTATTTTATTTCACAGGTATGTACAAAAATTTTCCTGTCGTTTGCAACTTCCCTTTTTAATTTAATTTTTTCTCTTTAACCACTCACTTTCTTACAGCAACATAACATCTTTTCTCTCTTCACACCCTCCACTTCCTTAGCAAATCAATCTAATAAAAAGTATTTCCACCTTCTAGCATTTTACAGCTTTTAACTGCACTTTCTTTTTATTTTAGTAAATAAAGTTGTTCATATTTTTCCATTTGTTCTTTCAATGTTTTCAGAGAAGCTTTGGCTTCTGACTGAAGTGAGAATTGTCATGATAAAATATGACAACATAGATTCTGTTCAAGTTCAAGAGAAAGGAAACATATGGGTGGTTGACAGCACACATATTTTATGTTCACTAGGACCGCTTGAGGAGCCAGTTCTCTCAACCATGGATGCTGGTTTTATGAAAGATAAAGTCAATTCTCTTTTAAGTCAGTTTGGGAAAATGTACAACTTGGCAAAATTTATTTATTCTTAGCAAAAGGTATTTTCAACAGATATTTTTGTTCCAAAAATAATGTCTGATTATTCTTTAGACAAAGCAGCATCACCAATACATATTTTAACATCCAGTCTGCCTATGGAACAAACATACATCTGTTTGGAGCACAGTTTGATAGCTTGTTAAATGAGGCAAATGTAAATTCAAGTGTCTTCTATGGCAGGATGTAAATCCAGGAAAAATCTGAGCAGAATAAATATGGCAGAGAAGTGTAGAAGCAACACCAAATTGGTTGGGATGAGTCTATGGCTTCCTTACTTATTCCCTGAGATTCTTAGTCTCAACCTCTCTACTCTTTAGCTGTCTCCATCTTCTCTTCCTCTCTCATTAAGAAAGTATTCCTTTTACTCACTCAACCCTATTAATAAAGGTTTTAAAAGTATCATTCAGAAAATTTAAAATTGCCTCAAAAATTTTATGATACCAGGATAGTAAGACACCTAGAGATGTGTGTAGTTGATTTCTAACTCTATTTCACTTAAATGTTGCTCAAATAATTAAAATCATTAGAAATTAATTTTCAGTGAAAAAACAGTTCACTTTTATAGGTAATAATCATGTAATATTTAAGCTTTACACACTTCATTCAGTACATTTAAATTGTCTTTTTTTTCTCCCTGGTAACTTTTGTTCTTTGTATCAGAACTTCCTCTTATGATTTCCCTTGTATACAGGTTTCATTTAGAGAACACTTCAGTGAAACCATTTCCAGTGTTCAGTCCCCACTCCTCTGCTCCTCTCTCTACAGCTTAAAGAATTGACCCACGTCTTGGGTGTAGTTTCAAATTCCATGGTTACCCAAATATATGATTCTACTCTTCACACCTTGGAAAATGTCCGTTCTTATGCCTTAATCTATACATGGGACCTTTACATTTTTATGTAATTTTTCTTAATAAATATGCATAAAATTAATAACTGGACTTCCCTTGTGGTCCAGTGGTTAAGAATCCACCTGTCAATGCAGTGGACGTGGGTTTGTTTCCCAGTCTGAGAAAATTCCACATGCAGATGATACCACTATCATGGCAGGAAGCAAAGAGGAACTAAAGAGCATCTTGAAGAAGGTGAAAGAGGAGAGTGAAAAAGCTGTCTTAAAACTCAACATTCAAAAAAATAAGATCATGGCAACCAGTCCCATCATTTCATGGCAAATAGATGGGAAAAAAGTGGAAACAGTGGCAGATTTTATTTTCTTGGGCTCCAGAGTCACTGTGGACAGTGACTGCAGCCATGAAATTAAAAGATGCTTGCTCCTTGGAAGAAAAGCTATGACAAACCTAGACAGCATATTAAAAAGCAGAAAAATCACTTGGCCAACAAAAGTCTGTATAATCAAAGGTATAGTTTTTCCAGTAGTCATGTACAGATATGAAAGTTAGACCATAAAGAAGTCTGAGCACCTAAGAATTGATGCTTTTGAATTGTGGTGCTGGAGAAGGCTCTTGAGAGTCCCTTGGACAGCAAAGAGATTAAACCAGTCAATCCTAAAGGAAATCAGTGCGGAATATTCATTAGAAGGACTGATGCTGAAGCTGAAGCTCCAATACTTTGGCCACCTGATGCAAAGAGCTGACTCATTGGAAAAGACCCTGATCCTGGGAAAGATTGGAGGCAGGAGAAGGGAGTGGCAGAAGATGTGATGTTTGGATGGCATCACCAACTCAATGGACATGACTTTGATCAAACTCCAGGAGATAGTAAAGGACAGGGAAGTCTAGCATGCTGCAATCCACAGGGTTGCAAAGAGTCGGGTGTGACTGAGTGACTGAACAATGGGGCAACTAAGCCTGAGCTCCATAAGTACTGAGCCTGAGCTCTAGAGCCTACAAGCTGCAACTACTGAAGCCCATGTGCCTAGAGTCCCTGTTCTTTAATAAGAGAAGCCACCATAATGAGAAGCCTTGCAGCACAACTAGAGAGTAGCTTGTCACTGCAACAAAGATCCAGCACATCCAACTATATATATATATGCATATAAAATTAAAAAATTAATCACATGCTTCCTTTAATAGTGGGCATTAAATGATTATGAATTGTATATCATGATGAAAACACTGAGACACAGATATTTATTTAAATATTTACTCAGATAACAAATGATACAGCTTGTTGCATCTGGACAGCTGGAAGATCTGAGTAAGTTCACGCTGAGATTTGGCTGCACAGCACTCCCCCACCCCACACTAGCATTTCTGTCCCCTGAAGCAGTATTTGGTCCACATCCTGCTAACAGCAGTCTGTGTGAAGTGGGTTTGTCAAGCCTGAGCACCAGCCATGTATTACCAAATCACCTTTTGTAACCAAATGTGCTTGATGTTGGATAGAGAGGCTGCTTGGAAAGTCAGTGCTTCCCCCCAACCCCCAGCCCACCACCAAGGTTACTTCTCTATTAAAAAAAGTCTCTTGCACATGTGCACCAGATTGAAAGTTAATAAAAAGTTCTTCCTCTAGACATCTTTTTAGGTGAATCTGCCTTCTATGCTCCAAATTAGATTTGCCCCTCAATTTCCTTGTCTTTTCTAAGATATTACCATTTTTAAAATTACTTTCACTCAGAACCTAGGAGTTCTCTGTGACACATCTCTCTCCTTTTCTCACTGTGTCAAAAATTAAAAATTTCTCACTGTTCCCACTGACATCTTCTAAATCCAGGTTCATTTTCATTCCACTTAGCAAACCAGCTGACTGGATTTCAGGAAGACTGTTGCTACACAACAACCCATCTCTAATTATGACACCAAATAAGTATCTCTCAAGCAACATGTCACTTTTCTGCTGAAGTACTTCATTGTGCATCTGTAATGTTTTTCAGCTGAGGTTCTTCTTTCAAATGTCTCACAACTTCAATGTATCCTCTTTTTCATCTTGTTTCTCCGTGTTTTCCAGTGTGAAGCTTCTACACTGATAGGGCCAGTCTCTTTGTTCTCCTCAAATTTAGCGTGCTTTCTTTTTCATTAAATTCTTTATATTCCTCAATGCCCTGATTCTCAAATTTGAAGCCTAGACAACTACCCTGCTTTTCAAGTTCCTCACATCCATTAACTCCTTTAAATAACCCCATCCCTATGATAGGCATTAAATTATAGACATGGAATCATAACCTTAGGATACTCTTAGTGTCTCTTCCTGTCCTGGAAATAGGTTTATCTATACCATTTTTTCTGGATTTCACATGTATGTGTTAATACATGATATGGACACAGGGTGGAGGGGGGAAAGGGAGGGTGGGACTCATTGGGAAATTGGGATGGACATACACTACCATGTGTAGAACAGATAACTAGTGGAAAGCTGCTGTATGGCACAGGGAGCTCAACTCGGTGCTCTGTGATGACCTAGAGGGGTGGGGTGGGAGGCGGGGAGGGAGGTCCAAGAGGGAAAAGATATATGTACACACATAGCTGATTCCCTTCATTGTACAGCAGAGACTAACACAGCACTGAAAAGCAATTATACTTCAATTAAAAAAAAAAAAAGATAGTATTGGTATTATACACTGAAATGTTCCCTGGCATGTGAAGTTTAACCTGGAGTCTGCTGGATCCTGGCACTCTAGGCCTCCACACCTTACTGACTGGTGACCTGCATCTCCAGCCTTCTTCTGTCCCTCTAAGGCAAACTTTTCCTTCCTTTACCAAATCTGACTACCCATAAAAATGAAATTCCTTTTGAATCTTCTCTCTCATCCTTGCTTTGATTCTAATCTAGAAACACAATCTCATCTAAAACTGTGCCTGACTTGATTATCTGGAGTGTAATGACTCAATAAAAGGATATGAAATTTTTCCTGTAACCAAGAGAAACTAAAGTCTCTAGAACAGATGTAGATTCATTGAGCTAGACAAACAAGCCAACAATCCCTAATATGTTAGTTAACATCTGAAGCAATATGTTAAATTTAGATGAAACCAGATTAAGTATGGTTTCCTAATTCAATTTGGTTCAGTTCAGTTCAGTCACTCAGTGACTGTGTCCGACTCTTTGCAACCCCATGAACCACAGCGCACCAGGCCTCCCTGTCCATTACCAGCTCCCAGAGTCCACCCAAACCCATGTCCATTGAGTTGGTGATGCCATCCAACCATCTCATCCTCTATTGTCCCCTTCTCCTGCCCTCAAGCTTTTTCAATTTGGTTACTTAGACTCTGAGGCTAAAATTATAATCCTTGTAGAATTCCTTTAACATGAATATTGTATATTAGTAAAATTCTGAAGGTCTGAACTGTTCATTTTCTTTCTATTGTGTCTTCATGTGCCCTGGCACAAAGACTGCTGCTAAGTCACGTTAGTCGTGTTCGACTCTGTGTGACCCCATAGACACCGGCCCACCAGGCTCCCATCCCTGGGATTCCCCAGGCAAGCATACTGGAGTGGGTTACCATTTCCTTCTCCAGTGCGGGGAAAGTGAAAAGTGAAAGTGAAATTGCTCAGTCCTGTCCAACTCTTATGACCCCATGGACTGTAGCCTACCAGGCTCCGCTGTCCATGGGATGTCCCAGGCAAGAGTACTGGAGTGGGTTGCCATTGCCTTCTCCGGCACAAAGACTAGTATGCTGCTGCTGTCACTTCAGTCGTGTCCAACTCTGTGTGACCCCATAGACGGCAGCCCACCAGGCTCCCCCATCCCTGGGATTCTCTAGGCAAGAACACTGGAGTGGGTTGCCATTTCCTTCTCCAATGCATGAAAGTGCAAAGTGAAAGTGAAGTCGCTCAGTCGTGTCCGACCCTCAGCGACCCCATGGACTGCAGCCTAACAGGCTCCTCCGTCCATGGGATTTTCCAGGCAAGAGTACAAAGACTAGTACTTGTCAATTATTTTTATGTGTATATTATTGATCTAAGACAGTGGTTGGTAATCTCCTGCTTGCAGACAAAATGTGACTAGCTACCAGTTTTTATAAATAAAGTTTTATTGGAACATGGCCACATCCAATTGTTTACATATTATTATTTACACATTGTAGCTTCCCTTACCCTGGGACTGCAGAGTTGAGTAGTTGTGACAGAGACCATGCAGCTGCAAAGTCTAAAATATTTACTATTTAACTTTCTAGAGAAAAGTTTTCCCAGCCCAGATATAAGGAGGAGGTCTTATATATTGTTAGCCATCTAACATTTATATTATACAAGACAACACTTTCAAGTTGGCAAATGCAAATGAATAGCAGTGCAAATACTCAAGAATTAAATTTAATTTTTAGTCTTCCATAAGATTTTCCCTGTTCTCTCAACAAAGTTAATTTTCCTCCTCCTTTGTGCTATAGAGCACTGTTCTAACAATGGAAATATTAATATACTAGGTGCTAAATAATTGCTAGTTGAGGGAAAGGATGAATTTTAAGTAAGAAACTGCAATCCAGTGAAAGGTAAACTTTAGCATTTCTGTTCATTGTATCCCTTCAGAATTTTGGTAAATATTTGCAATTAAAAGGCTTACCTGGCATGGTTAGAATGGTGATACACTCTTATTTGTAAACATTTCCTGAAGGCATGAAAAATGTTGAAATCACTATTAGTTTCATGATAAGGTGAATTTTATAAGGCTAATAGATAAATTCAGATTTTAACGTGTGATATTCTTAAGAAATTCTTGTCCTACTTTAAAAACTGCAGTGTTCTCTTTCTATTGAGCAGGTCTGTTATAAATATCAAAGACAGACACTGACTGGGATAGAGAATTGCTCAATCTTAATAGAGCAAACAGAATATTCCTATAAGTTAGGTCATTTGGCAAGATAGATACTTTTCATTTATTTACTGATTAATGTTTTCATTTATTTGACTATCAACAACTGATCACTTATTGTATTAGATTGGTGCAAAAGTAATAGCTGTTTCAGACCCTGAATTTTAAATCACTATAACTAGGCTCAAACATATCTTTAAAAAAGAAATTTATTTATTTTTAGTTGAACAATAATTGCTTTATAATACTGTATTGGTTTCTGCCAAACATCAACATGAATCAGCCATAGGTATACATATGTCCCCTTCCTCTTGAACTTCCCTCCCTCCCATTCCCATGCCTCTAGGTTGTTACGGAGTCCTGGTTTGAGTTCCCTGAGTCATACAGCAAATTCCCATTGGCTATAAATATATCTTTATTAATAAAAACAGAAAGCATTTCAATCAACACATTTTTTGCCAATGAGAAATATGTTTGTTTATTCTGTAGCGTAAAAATATGTGGTTTAGGATTCAACAAACTCTTGGAAAGCCTTTTCTGCCTCTAGCTGGTTGTAGAAGCATTTTCCCTGCAAAAAGGTGTCAAGTTGCTTGAAGAAGTGATAGTCGGTTGGCAAGAGATCAAATTTGTAGCCCAGTTTGTTCAATGAAGCATTGGTTGTGTGACATTCTGTCGGGCGTTGTTGTGGAGAAGAATTGGGCCCTTTCTGTTGACCAAAGCTGGCTGCAGGCATTGCAGTTTTTGGTGCATCTCATTGATTTGCTGAACATACTTCTTAGATGTAATGATTTCACCAGGATTCAGAAAGGTGTAGTGGATCAGACGGGCAGCAGACCACCAAACAGTGACCATCACCCTTTTCTTTAGTGCAAGTTTGGCTTTGGGAAGTGTTTTGGAGCTTCTTTTCAGTCTAGCCACTGAGCTGGTCTTTCCAGGTTGTTGTATAAAATCCACTTTTCATTGCATATCACAATCTGATCAAGAAATGGTTCATTGCTATTGCCTAGAATAAGAGAAGACAATATTTCAAAACAACATTTTTTTTAAAAAAATTTAGTTAGCTCATTAGGCACCCATTTATCGAACTTTTTCACCTTTCCAATTTGCTTCAAATGCCAAAAGACCATAGAATGGTCAATGTTATGTTCTTCATCAACTTCTGCAGTTGTAAGAGGATCAGCTTTGATGATGTCTCTCAATTGGTCTTTGTCAACTTCCTATGGCCAGCCACGATGCTTCTCATCTTCAAAGCTCTTATTTCCTTTGCAAAACTCCTCAAACCACCACTGGTTCATTAGCAGTTCCTGGGCCAAATGTATTATTAATGTGGCAAGTTGTTTGCACTGCTTTATGACCCATTTTGAACTCAAATAAGAAAATTGATCAAAGTTGTTTTTGTCTAATGTCATTTCCCTAGTCTAACATACATATAAAATAAACAGTAAGTAATGAACTGTGGTGCTGGAGAAGACTCTTGAGAGTCCCTTGGACTGCAAGGAGATCCAACCAGTCCATTCTAAAGGAGATCAGTCCTGGGTGTTCTTTGGAAGGAATGATGCTAAAGCTGAAACTCCAAAACTTTGGCCACCTCATGTGAAGAGTTGACTCATTGGAAAAGACTCTGTTGCTGGGAGGAATTGGGGGCAGGAGGAGAAGGGGACGACAGAGGATGAGATAGCTGGATGGCATCACCAACTCGATGGACATGAGTTTGAGTGAACTCCGGGAGTTGGTGATGGACGGGGAGGCCTGGCGTGCTGCAATTCATGGGGTTGCAAGGAGTCAGACACGACTGAGTGACTGAAGTGAACTGAATACTAGAAAAAACATAAAGCAAGAAATGCACAATAAAATTATGTATAACATAACCACATTTATTTAAGATTGTATTCCTATATCAAATGACAAAATTCAATAATGCAAAACCACAATTATTTTTTCATCAACCTAATATATCAAGGACTAGATTATGTATGTTTATTTTAAAAAACATCCATAACTTTGTGAAGTAAACAAGTCAAGTTTTCTTTTGTAGGTTAGGAAATTTTTATAAATACACAATTTACCATAGGTGTAGTGGCCAGAAAGTGAGGGATGAAATTATTAGCCTGTTATTAGCCTGTGTTTTTTTCTACCAGGTTCAACAACCATTCGATTACATCATTTAATCATATTAGAAAAATATGTGTCAATCTATGTTACTACTTAAATCACAAAATTAGTGTACTCATTATCTATCACTGTCATACAAATGAACACAAATGCAGTTGTAAAATAAAACACAAATTTATTATCTCATAATTCTGTAGGTTAGAATGCTGGGTCCAATGTGGCTCAGCTAATCTCTTTGCTTAGAATATCATAATACCTACATCTCAACTTTTCATGATGTATGCATTCTTTCTTGAGGCTCTAAGAATAAATCCATTCCTAAACTTATACAGGTTGTTAGCTAAGCTTAGTTATTTGGGGTCATGGAACTAGGCTTCCCTTTTCCTTGCTGGCAATCATTGGAAAGCTCTCTCAGCTCCTTCAGACCACCTGAGACCCTAGTTGCAACTCCCCTCCCCCTCAATCTCTATCTTCAAATCAGCATCTGTTCGATGGAGTCCTTGTTGTTTAGTCACTAAGTCATGTCCAACTCTTTGTGACTTCATGGACTATAGCCTACCAGACTCCTCTGCCCATGGGATTTCCCAAGCAAAAATACTGGAATGGATTGCCATTTCCTCTTTCAGGGAATCTTTCCTACCCAGGGATGGAACCCATGTCTCCTGCATTGGAGGATGAATTCTTTACTGCTGAGCCACCAGGGAAGCCCCATTGGAGTCCATCTCACTCCTTAAATCATCTCTCTGACTTCATCTTCAGCTGCACTTACTCAAGCCAGAGAAACTTCTGTTTTTAAAGGCTCATGTCATTAAAGGCCCACTAGACCATTCAGGTATGACCTAAATCAAATCCCTTATGATTATACAGTAGAAGTGAGAAATAGATTTAGGGACTAGATTTAATAGAGAGCCTGATGAACTATGGAATGAGGTTTGTGACATTTTACAGGAGACAGGGATCAAGTCCATCCCCAAGAAAAAGAAATGAAAAAAAGCAAAATAGCTGTCTGAGGAGGGCTTACAAATAGCTGTTAAAAGAAGAGAAGCGAAAAGCAAAGGAGAAAAGGAAAGATACAAGCATCTGAATGCAGAGTTCCAAAGACTAGAAAGGAGAGATAAGAAAGCCTTCCTCAGGAATCAATGCAATGAAATAGAGGAAAGCAATAGAATGGGAAAGACTAAAGATCTCTTCAAGAAAATTAGAGATACCAAGGGAACATTTCATGCAAAGATGGGCTCAATAAAGGACACAAATGATATGGACCTAACAGAAGCAGAAGATATTAAGAGGTGGAAAGAATACACAGAACTGTACAAAAAAGATCTTCATGACCCAGATAATCATGATACTGTGATCACTCACCTAGAGCCAGACATCCTGGAATGTGAAGTCAAGTGGGCCTTAGAAAGCATCACTACAAAACAAGCTAGTGGAGGTGATGGAATTCCAGTTGAACTCTTTCAAATCCTAAAAGATGATGCTGTGAAAGTCTGCACTCAATATGTCAGCAAATTTGGAAAACTCAGTAGTGGCCACAGGACTGGAAAAGGTCAGTTTTCATTCCAATCTCAAAGAAAGGCAATGCCAAAGAACGCTCAAACTACCGCAAAATTGCACGCATCTCACACACTAGTAAAGTAATGCTCAAAATGCTCCAAGCCAGGCTTCAGCAATACATGAACCATAAACTTCAGATGTTCAAGCTGGTTTTAGAAAAGGCAGAGGAACCAGAGATCAAATTGCCAAAACATCCATTGGATCATGGTAAAAGCAAGAGAGTTCCAGAAAAACATCTATTTCTGCTTTATTGACTATGCCAAAGCCTTTGACTGTGTGGATCACAATAAACTGGGGAAAATTCTTCAAGAGATGGGAATACCAGAGCCTTTTGAGAAACCTGTATGCAGGTCAGGAAGCGACAGTTACAACTGGACATGGAACAACAGACTGGTTCCAAATAGGCAAAGGAGTACGTCAAGGCTGTATATTGTCACCCTGCTTATTTAACTTCTATGCAGAGTACATCATGAGAAACGCTGGGCTGGATGCAGCACAAGCTGAAATCAAGATTGCTGGGAGAAATATCAATAACCTAAGATGACACCACCCTTATGGCAGAAAGAGAAGAAAACTAAAGAGCCTCTTGATGAAAGTGAAAGTGGAGAGTGAAAAAGTTGGCTTAAAGCTCAACATTCAGAAAACTAAGATCATGGCATCCAGTCCCATCACTTCAGGGCAAATAGATGGGGAAACAGTGGAAACAGTGGCTGACTTTACTTTTCTGGGCTCCAAAATCACTGCAGATGGTGATTGCAGCCATGAAATTAAAAGATGCTTGCCTCTTGGAAGAAAAGTTATGACCAACCTAGACAGCATATTAAAAAGCAGAGACATTACTTTGTCAAGAAAGGTCCATCTAGTCAAGGCTATGGTTTTTCCAGTGGTCATGTATGGATGTGAGAGTTGGACTATAAAGAAAGCTGAGAACAGAAAAATTGATGTTTTTGAACTGTGGTGTTGGAAAAGAATCTTTTGAATCCCTTGGACTGCAAGGGGATCCAACCAGTCCATCCTAAAGGAGGTCAGTCCTGGGTGTTCACTGGAAGGATTAATGTTGAAGCTGAAACTCCAATACTTCGGCCACCTGATGCGAAGAGCTGACTCATTTGAAAAGACCCTGATGCTGGGAGGGATTGGGGGCAGGAGGAGAAGGGAACAACAGAGGATGAGATGGTTGGATGGCATCACTGACTCAATGGACATGGGTTTGGGTAAATTCCTAGAATTGATGATGGACAGTGAGGCTGGGCGTGCTGCGGTTCATGGAGTCGGAAAGGTTCGGACACAACTGAGCGACTGAACTGAACTGAACTGAACTGGAATCTTTTGAAAATCTCACTCTTTTAAGGTTCATTGCTTTAGTTACATCTACAAAGTCCCTTTTCTGAGTAAGGTAACACATTCACAGGTTCCAGAAATTAAGGAACATCTTTGGGATGGACATCTCTGGGGACCATTCTGTCTACCTACCACACCTGGTAGGACACCTTTCTTAGAAAATTCTTTGAAGAAAAGTTTGTATTTCTGAATTGGCTTGATTATTTTGTAATAGTAAGTGACCTCAAAATCTCCATAGTTTATGAAAACAAAGATTTATTTTTGAATCATACTTCATTAAAGTTGGATTTCTGTTCTGCCCTGCATCACCTTTTCTCTGTGACCCAAAGTGACAAAGCATCCCTTATCTGGAACATCACCAGTGATCAAAGTAGAGTAAAAAGGGAAGTTCTGAGTCATCAAACACTTCTGCCCAGAAATGACACCATTACTTTCACATGTCATTGGCTGAAGCAAGTCAAAATGGTTCGTGGAACCCCATCTCCACGACTCCCCCCTTTCCAGTGAAGGTCAATTCAAAGAGGAAAATGGGATATTTAGTACAATATAATGTAGGATAATTTTTACAAGCCTCTTATCATTGTTTGATATTCTGTTTAAGACTAGTGGTCTCAAACAACCCACAATGATCCTTTAGAAGAGGATACTGAGGATCATAAGGGTATTTTATTCCTAATATCAAGACTGTACATAGACTATTCAGACTATTCATAGCTACCTAGCACCTAGGAGGATAAAAGAATTAACAGAAAAACAAATTTAGTAAGAACACTAAGTTAGCCAACAACAATGAATATATTGTGAATAAGAAAAGCAAAAAAAAAAAAAAAATGAGCTTATATTTTCCAAAGTTCTACACAGAAGCAAAATTAGAAAATCGCAAGATGTGACTGGGGAAATGTTGACAACCCTGTAAATTAAAGACATTTAATTTATTTATTTATTTATTTTTTACAGTCAACATAAGATTTTCATTTTATACATGGAAAAAAACAAAAATAAATCTGTTAATATTTCTCCTGTAAAAACAAAACTTTGGAAGACTTCCTTAAAGTTAATACACTTAATCATTTACTTTAGAAATTAAGAAGACATTTTAAATATTAAGGATCAGAGTTGAGTTGTTTTATATGTTATCCAAATAATCTTCCCAGCCTAGCTTTTGAAATCAGCATGACATGGCTCTAATCTTCAAATAAATACCAGTTTTTTTTTTTTTTTTTTTACGGGGGAGGGGGATGGAAATCCAGAAAGAGTGTCTAACATTTAGAGTGAAGTAAGCCAGAAGGAAAAACATCAATACAGTATACTAACGCATATATATGGAATTTAGAAAGATGATAACAATAACCCTGTGTACGAGACAGCAAAAGTGACGCTGATGTATGGAACAGTCTTATGGACTCTGTGGGAGAGGGAGAGTGTGGGAAGATTTGGGAGAATGGCATTGAAACATGTAAAATATCATGTATGAAACGAGATGCCAGTCCAGGTTCAATGCACGATACTGGATGCTTGGGGCTAGTGCACCGGGACGACCCAGAGGGATGGTATGGGGAAGGAGGAGGGAGGAGGGTTCAGGATGGGGAGCACATGTATACCTGTGATGGATTCACTTTGATATTTGCAAAACTAATACAATTATGTAAAGTTTAAAAATAAAATAAAATTAAAAAAAAAAAAAAACACCTCCTTTGAGTCTTACTGAGTAGCGTGAAAAGTTTTTGCTTTCTCTTTTGCTTTGCACCAAGCACAGCTGGTATCATTCAAACCTTGCAGGACTAAACCTGAGGATTATGGCTGACAGGTAGGGTGGCAAGAAGCACGAGTGTTGGGCTGCAGGTTGCCATGGGGAGATTGGCATTGAGGGGAGAGGCTACTGTGTATGTTTCTGTTACTGCTTATGCATGATTCTATCCAATAAACAATTAACGTCCTGTTAGTATGCAAAAGACAACACATGCTGTTTTTTCTGTGGAGGCTGCAAAGATACCTAAGAAATTGTCTTGGACTTCAAGAAACATTTCATTTGTGCTATATAGGGACTCCTTGGGAGTTAAGTTCATGTCAGTAGTTCAGCTGACTTTTGCATTGTGCAGATCATTGTTCAATATTTATTAACTATAGCCTTCCTGTGTACATGCAGGAAAACTGTTTAACAGTCCCTCCCACCCTTGAAATTCTCTCTGATTTCTCTAGTCACTTTGAGTGATGAAGCCCCACACCCTCTCCGTTCCTTTAGGCTCCCTTTTCAGGTACCTGTTACAGCATGTCTGCCTGCTTTGTGGAGTTGTATATAGTACCGACCCCTGCTCTGTACTGAGAACTTACTGAAGGCAGAGGATGAGTCCCTGATTCAGTGTTGTAATCCACATCTAGTACAAACAAAGTATCTTGCATTTAGAAATAGCAATAAGATCAACAGTATTAACAACAATGGCAAACTGAACTGTATTTTTGTGGAATTAAATTCTATATCAATGCAGAATTTTAGAGATGTGGGCCATGTCTAGAAGTCCTATCCATAGGAGAAGGAAGAATACGTCTTGGCCAGATCTTTGAAACTGAGCTTCATAGAATAGTGTTAAATGCCAATGAAAATAGGGTGCAAAATGATGGTCTACTTCTTTTGAATCAGGGATGGAAAGTAAATTCAGATTTTGGAATGCCAGGCAAGAGAAGAAATGACCCCTGTTAAAGATTTTTGCTGATACTTAACGTTTTATTGACTCCTGTGTTAACCCAGGGAACAGACACATTGAGAGATAAAATATTTCCTAGACAAGCTGTCTAAGCCTGGGATTCCCAGAAAGCACATGTGAAGGCAGAGGGTTTAGTAACTCTAGTGGAAAGCCCAATCCAGGAAGCAGAAGTAAGGGGTGAGGGGATGGAGGCAGGGAAGGAGAAAAGTCAACACAAAGATGAATCACAGAACTGACCACTTCTAGGGTGACTGACTACTGATACTAGGGCACAATACAGCTCAGGACCATTGCTTGGGAAGGCAAAGGGGAACTGATCTATTAACCCCCTTTATCTACCAACCCCCCTTTTCTATTGGTTAAATGTTTACCCTGCAGGACACAAATCTCTCTGAACTTCCAAGCCGTGCCTGCATGAGCCAGCATGAGCACCAAACAGGATCTCACCGCAGCACTGAGAGGGAAATTAGAAGGGTGACGGGCTAGAAATCGGCCAGGAAGGCAGGATGGGAGGTTCTGATAGACTGCATCTCTGCAATACAGAGCCCACTCAGAACTAGAACAGCAGAGTGGGGAGCTCAAGAGAATAAGAAGGTTGGGATTTCAATACAAGAATGCACTTAAGATTCATGGTGCATCTTTTACAAGGTCTTTAGTCTATGGATGCAAATCCCTTTCTTCAATCCTCCAGATTTTAAAAAAGAGAATATTCCACTAGATCTTTGGAGCATATTGCTAAATGAAAAAGTTGTAAGCTTAATACTTAAGGTGAATAAAGTTTAATGTAATTTAAGTAGGTGTTGCATAAGCACTTTAATTAGTAGAACCACTCTTCACTTGGGATAACATCCAACAGTAACTTTCTTAGAGACCAATAGTGAGAAAATAATCCATGTATTAAAAAAACTTGTCTATTTTAATTTGGGGTCTATAAGAAAATCTTGATTATTAAAGGTAATTGCAACCATATTAATGATAAGATTGTTATTTTAAATCATTTTAATATTGCAGATTAAAGTAACAGATTTGGAGTGGTGACAAACAGATTTGCTCACAACATGCCTTATAAATTTTAAACACTTTTCTTAAATTGTTAAAAGTGTATTAAGACAGGCACAGTTCTAGACTCAGTTGATTAAACATAATAACAAATATGGATTATTTTAGAAGATTTCAGAGTCTGGAGGGGGAGCAGATAAACAAGCAAGCAGTTATAAAACAGTGTGAGAAGTTGATATTGGTAGGAGTGAGTGGAGTGGGTTCAGTAAATGGGGTGCCAACTCTTCACTGATGGATCCCAAGAGAGGACTTGAGAGGAGTTAATAGCCAAGTAGAACTTTAAAGGAACACTGGATTTTGACAGCCACTGGCAGTGGGGAGAGGGTGTTTCAAGGTCTCCTTGGGGAGGAGCAGGTACAGAGGCCATTTTAGGAAAATGTGACCTTCAGGGAATTGCAAATAGGGCTGGCAGTGTGAATAGAAGTGATATGAAATGGTGACCTCTAAGGAGTCTTCATGCATGAAGTCATGAGTAACTGGAAGTTTTCAAGCAAGAGAGTTGAACATTCAGATTAGTATCTTTGAAAGATCACTTTGACAATTGAGTGGAGTGAGAGAGGAATCAGAAGGATAAGTTATGAGGTGGTTTCTATAAACCAGCAAAGAAACAAAATCTCAAGCTGAAGTTTTAGGAGCATGGATAGAGATCTGTGATTTGTTTAATGAGAATCCACAAAACTTGAAAACATAGGGGATGAACTCAGGAAGACAGAAATGAGTCAAGATTTCTGGCTGGAACGTCTCAGTAGGTGGCATTATTGTTCACTAAATAAGAAATGCAGGAAGAGGCATAGGGTTAGGGGGAAAGAGTGTGGGCACAGAAATAGAGGATGGTGTCATTTAATTTCACTTGTTTAATAATATTTAATCATTATTTCTAGTCAATGAATGAACCAGATAGACTTTCTCAGTGTATTAGAAGTCAATAATTTTTATATGACTCTTTATAGATTTTACTTATGTAAAATCAAGTTTGAAATGAAGTGATCATGAAATTAGTCAATCATTTAATCCATGGAAATTTCAAACTTTAAACCCAATATTTGTCATATGTGTATAAAGTAATTCTGAATTGTCCATTTTCCTTCTGTTTCTAATAGATGTTCTAATAGTTATTTCTAAATAGATTTTGAAATGTATTTTCAATGGATTATTTGAACTTATTGTTTGGTGCAACATCACCACAGTGATTTTATTGCATTAGTACAGATGTAGCTCAAAACTGGACTTTAATATACATTGGTGGATCCTATCTATGGCCATTATTACTGGGGTGTATATAAATGGTGACTTTTTGTTTCTCTCTGTCTCTGTTCCTCTACAAGTCTCTGTCTCTGTCTCTCTGATTTTTGGATACTTCCTTACTTTATAACATACACTACATTCCAGGAACATCTTTTTCCTGCTGCAGTCCTGGAATCAACCTTTTTGCCATTGAGCGTTGGATCCTTTTATTGGCACATTGACAAGAACTTCCAGTACAATGTAAGATAGGGCTTTTGAGAGAAGACATCCTTCTCTTGCTCCCAAACTCAATAGAAAAATTTTAGTCTCTCCATTAAGTATATTGTTAAATCTAAAGTATTTTGTAGATACCTTTTATCAGGTTAGAAAGTTTACTTCTATTCCTGATGGTTACAGTTGTTTTGTTTGTTTTATCAAGAATGCATGCTGAATTTTTGTCAAATGATTTTTCTGTATCTATTGAAAAGGTCATATGTTTTTCTTCTTCATTCATGTTTTAATATGATGAATTACATTGATTTTTGAAAGTTTAAGTAGGGTAGCTTAAAATTATTGTTGATGCTTTCTTGTCCTAACCCATGTCTCAACAGATTAACATTCATGCTTCTCATTTCATATAACTGTCTTGACAAAGTAATGGTTCATTTTGGGTCATCTTTTCACATTAACATCTTTTATATAACTGTTAGTTATGACCACATTCTAGAAATGTTCTTCCCTGGTTTTCTTTTTTTGTTTGTTTTTCTTATAGTCACTGCTCACCTATTTCCTTTGTCCAATCTAGAGGGATGTGTTCCTTAAAATTTCATTTCTTGCTTTATGTGTATTTTTCATTTATGTATTTACTATTTAAGTCAATGTTTTCAGAAATCATGTATATGCAGATGACTCCCCAAACCCAAATCTCCAATCTGGAATCCTCTCTTTGAGTTCTACCTCCAACACATTTATTTGGATATCATTTGCTGCTGCTGCTGCTAAGTCACTTCAGTCATGTCTAACTCTGTGCGACCCCATAGATGTCAGCCCACCAGGCTCCCCTGTCCCTGGGATTCTCTAGGCAAGAACACTGGAGTGGGTTGCCATTTCCTTCTCCAATGCATGAAAGTGAAAAGTGAAAGTGAAGCCACTCAGTCGTGTCTGACTCTTAGTGACCCCATGGACTACAGCCCACCAGGCCTTCCGTCCGTGGGATTTTCCAGGCAAGAGTACTGGAGTGGGGTGCCATTGCCTTCTCCATGGATATCATTTAGTAATCAGTATAAATTGCCAAGCTAACCACATGCACCTGCCTGAAGTTTTGAAAGTTCCCTATTAATTTTAGCTGAAAAGTTATCAGTCTATTAACTGTAAGCCCTGTTCATTTTTCCAGCTTTATTTCTTGTTTGTTCTTTACTCTGAGTTCACTGATACTAGTTATTTTTCATTTCTATATGAAATCACACCATGCTATGTCACACCTCTAAGCCTTTGTGCTTGTTGCTTCCTCTTTCTGAAATACTCTTTTCTCTTTAAATTCCTCCTCATCTTTATCTATTTATTTTTCAGTCAAGGCTTTATTGGGGTTCCTGCTGCAGCAGGCGGGAGGGAGAACAACAGTTTCCCTTGTTTTTTTGCTCCTTGAGCAGGGATTGAGCTTGTTCCTTACATGGGGTGAGGGTAGCGGTTTGTCAAGGGGCGGGGCTGGAGGGATGGCTTAGGTGGTTTGCCCACCCCTTAGGGGTGTTGTGTGCAGGGGGCATGTGTAGTACCCTGCTTTTGTTCTAGACTCTTTATAAGTGGCAGTTGGGTTTTTTGGTCTCTTTGTATCTTTCGTCCAGAATTTGCCCTAACTGCCCATGCATGCAATTATTTTTAGTCCCATGTAATTTCTTTACATTTTGTTGCTCCATCTTCCTCATCTTTCTTTTTTTGGGTGGCCTGGGGGCTGGGTCCTGCGACGTGTGGAATCCTAGTTCTCCAACCAGGGATCGGACCTGTGCCCCCTGCAGTGGAAGGGCTGTGTCTCAACCACTAGACCACCAGGGAAGTCCCCGGATCCTTCTTATCTTTAAAGCTCAGTCTATTTCATTTCCTTTGTGAGTTCTGAAACTTGTATCTCTCTGCACTGCCCTAGGCCAGGATGATAATGATTTAATGTCTGCACTCTCACATTTACCTGTTTACCACACAATGTTATGCTGTAATATTGTAATGTTGCTGTCATCATTGATTTACATGTTTATTTCTCACACACAGATACCCATATGTTACTATGCATTGTGAGGTCAGGGGCAGTGTATTGACCCCTCAGCATGTGAAAAGATGGTGCTATTCTGAAGGAGATCAGCCCTGGGATTTCTTTGGCAGGAATGATGCTAAAGCTGAAACTCCAGTACTTTGGCCACCTGATGCAAAGAGTTGACTCATTGGAAAAGACTCTGATGCTGGGAGGGATTGAGGGCAAGAGGAGAAGGGGACGACAGAGGATGAGATGTCTGGATGGCATCACTGACTCGATGGACGTGAGTCTGGGTGAACTCCGGGAGTTGGTGATGGACAGGGAGGCCTGGCGTGCTGCGATTCATGGGGTCGCGAAGAGTCGGACACGACTGAGCGACTGATCTGATCTGACATAACTGGCAATGAGTACATATTTGTTGAATAAATAGCCCATGTGTCTAGAGTTTTGCCTTTATAAAAGCAACCCTGAATTCTGAAAATTTCAGCCTTTTAGTTTAAATTCAAATCTTACTGTGGTCAACTTTTGTAGGAATATGATCTGTAAGGTGGGAGTTTCAAGCTGTATGTTGAGAAAGGAAAACTTGAGCAACAAAATGGGTTGTTGAAGGATAACTTAGATCCCAAGAAACATCTCAGTTAGATAAGGGTTCCATCAGCACAGAATGTTTTTCAATATAGAGGGCACCGGAAATGTGATAGGGCTCTGCCAAAGCAGCACAATATAGGAGCTGGCAATAGCACATATGCATCATTTTAAAGTTGCTGTTCCTCAGCTAATGGCTTCCTATATCGTATGTCTCTATGATAAATTTCTGGAGGCTATGAGTATGAGATGACTCACATCCTAAAGATTAAGCACCATCTCTAATGAAGTGATGACTGATACATCATAAAATCAATGCTGCATGGCAGCCAAGCTTCCTTCTCACAAAGGTTTTGAAGGGTCATTTCTTAAACCTCACCCCATATGCCTAAAGAAAGTTAAACTTTGGGTTTTACTTTTTAAAAACCTATGTTTTAAAAAATAAAGTTTAAATACAAAAAAACTTAGTGAAGCATTTGTTTAGTTTAATTGTATTAGGCTATGGGCCAAAGGAAAAATAAGGGTCAAATATTCCAGACTGGAAAAGGAGCAAGTTATGAATCAGCGTCTTACACTGACACTATTAAACATCAAGGTCACTTTTTTCTGGTAAAGTGAATGAAGCTGTGTCTTGATACTAAATACAGTAGAAAAATCTAAACAGTACTTCATTTTATCTGCTTTCTGATTAACTGATGCTGTGTGTTTCCTGTCTAAAAGATAATGACACAATGAAACTTGTGATTAGAGGTCTACGCCCTAGGACAAGGGTTGGCAAATATGGCCTGTGAACAAAACACAGACCCTTGCCAATTTTAAATAAGTAAAATGCTATTGGAACATATCTACCACCATTCATTTGCTTGTCTATGCTCTTGCACTAAAACAGCAGAGTTGAATTGCTGTGACAGAGACCTTCTTTGCCACAAAGCAAAAAGTATTTATTAACAAAGCTTAACAGAAAGTTTTTCAATCCCTGCTCTAGAACATTTCTACCTTATAAAATGTAGATGCAGTGCTGTTGTTCCTAATCTTCAATGTTGATTGCTTTTATTATATCAGTATTCTAATTTAATTATATATTTAAAAACAATGATGGCATGTGAGTTCAGTTCAATTCAGTTGCTCAGTCGAGTCCAACCATTCGCGACCACATGGACTCCAGCATGTCAGTTTCCCTGTTCATCATCAAATCCCAAAGCTTGCTCAAACTCAAGTCCATCATGTTGGTGATGCCATCCAACCATCTGATCCTCTGTTGTCCCCTTCTCCTCAAGCCTTCAATCTTTCTCAGCATCAGGGTCTTTTCCAATAAGTCAGTTTTTCTCATCATGTGGCCAAAGTATTGGAGCTTCAGCTTTAGCATCAGTCCTTCTAATGAATATTCAGGACTGATTTCCTTTAGGATGGACTGGTTGGATCTCCTTGAAGTCCAAGGAATTCTCAAGAGTCTTCTCCAACACAGTGCAAAACCATCTATTCTTTAGTACTCAGCCTTCTTTATGATCAAACTCTCTCATACATGACTACTGGAAAAACCATAGCTTTGACTAGACAAACCTTTGTTGGCAAAGTCATGTCTCTGCTTTTGAATATGCTATCTAGGTTGGTCATAACTTTCCTTCCAAAGAGCAAGCATCTTTTAATTTCATGGATGAAATACATGGATGAAATCACCATCTGCAATGATTTTGGAGCCTAAGAAAATAAACTGTTATAGTTTGCATTGTTTCCCCATATATTTTGCCATGAAATGATGGGACTGGATGCCATGATCTTCATTTTTTGAATGTTGAGCTTTAAGCCAGTTTTTTCACTCTACTCTTTCACTTTGATCAAGAGGATCTTTAGTTCCTCTTCGCTTTCTGCCATAAGGGTGGTGTCATCTGAATATCTGAGGTTATTGATATTTCTCCCAGCAATCTTGATTCCAGTTTGTGCTTCATCCAGCCCAGCATTTCACATGATGTACTCTGCATATAAGTTAAATAAGCAGGGGGACAGTATACAAACTTGACATGCTCCTTTTCCGGTTTGGAATCAGTCTGTTGTTCCATGTCCCATTTTAACTGTTGCTTCTTGACCTGCATATAGATTTCTCAGGAGGCTGTTAATGTGGTCTGGTACCCCCATATCTTTAATAATTTTCCACAGTTTGTTGTGATCCACACAATCAAAGGCTTTAGCATAGTCAATAAAGCAGAAGTAGATGTTTTTTCTGGAACTCTCTTGCTTTTTCTATGATCCAACAGATGTTGGCAATTTGCTCTCTCGTACCTCTGCCTTTTCTAAATCCATCTTGAATATCTGGAAATTCTTGGTTCATGTACTGTTGAAGCCTAGCTTGGAGAATTTTGAGCATTACTTTGCTAGCATGTGAGATGAGTGCAATTGTGCAGTAGTATGAACATTCTTTGACATTGCCTTTCTTTGGGATAGGAATGAAAGCTGACCTTTTCCAGTCCTGTGGCCACGGTTGAGTTTTCCAAATTTGCTGGCATATTCAGTGCTGCACTTTCACAGCATCATCTTTCAGGATTTGAAATAGCTCAGCTGGAATTCCACCACCTCCACTAGTTTTGTTCGTAGTGATGCTTTCTAAGGCCCACTTGACTTCACATTCCAGGATGTCTTGCTCCAGGTGAGTGATCACACCTGGATAACCACACCATGATTATCTGGGTCATGAAGATCTTTTTTGTATAGTTCTTCTGTGTTCTTGCCACCTCTTAATATCTTCCTCCTCTATTAATTCCATACCATTTCTGGCCTTTATTGTGCTCATTTTTGCATGAAATGTTCCTTTTGTATCTCTAATTTTTTTGAAGCACTCTCTAGTCTTTCCCATTCTATTATTTTCCTCTATTTCTTTGCATTGTTCACTTTGGAAGGGTTTCCTTTCTCTCCTTACTATTCTTTGGAACTCTGCATTCAGATGGGTGTATCTTTCCTTTTCTCCTTTGCCTTTCACTTCTCATCTTTTCTTAACTATTTGTAAGGCCTCAGACAACCTTTTGCCTTTTTGCATTTATTTTTCCCTCCTATACATTGTTTTAAACCTCTGTCCATAGTTCTTCAGGAATTCTACCAGATCTAGTCCTTAAATCTATTTGTCACTTCCACTGTATAATTGTAAGGGATTTGGTTTAGGTCATACCTGAATGGTCTAGTGGTTTTCCCTATTTTCTTCAATTTAAGTCTGAATTTGGCACTAAGGATTCCATGATCTGAGCCACAATCAGCTTCTGGTCTCATTTTTACTGACTGTATAGAGCTTCTCCACCTTTGGGTGCAGAGGATATAATCAGTCTGATTTCAGTATTGAGCATCTCGTGATGTTCATGTGTAAAGTCATCTCTTAAGATGCTGGAGGTGGATATTTGCTATGACTAATGTGTAATCTTGGCAAAACTCTAGTAGCCTTTGCCCTGCTTCATTTTGTACTCCAAGCCAAATTACCTGTTATTCCAGGTTTCTCTTGACTTCCTACTTTTGCATTCCAGCTCCCTATGATGAAAGGACATCTTTTTTTTTACTTCAGTCTTCAGCATTAGTTTTTGGGACATAGACTTGGATTACTGTGATATTGAATGGTTTGCCTAGGAAACAAACAGAGATCATTCTGTCATTTTTGAGACTGCACCCAAGTGCTGCATTTTGGACTCTTATTGACTATGAGGGCCACTCTATTTCTTCTAATGGATGCTTGCTCACATTAGTAGATATAATGAATATCTGAATTAAATTCACCCATTCTGGTCCATGTTAGTGCACTGATTCTTAAAATGTCAATGTTCACTCTTGCCATCTCTTGTTTGACCATTTTCCATTTACCTTGATTAATGGAGTTAACATTCCAGGAATGGAGTTGCATTCCTCTGCACTATTGTTCTTTTAACATCAGTCTTTACTTCCATCACCAGTCACATGCCTAACTGGGTGTTGTTTTTGCTTTGGCTCCATCTCTTTATTCTTTGTGGTGGTATTTCTCCTCTCTTCTCCAGTAGTATATTGGGAACCTACCAACCTTGGTGGTTCATCTTTCAGTGTTATATCTTTTTGTCTTCTCATACTGTTCATGGGGTTTACAACCAAGAATACTGAAGTGGTTTGCCATTCCCTTCTCCAGTGGACCACGTTTTGTCAGATCTCTCCACTGTGACCTGTTCATGTGGGGTGGCCATATATGGCATGGCTCATAGTTTTATTGAGTTAGACAAGACTGTGATCCATGTGATCAGTTTGGACATGTGAGTGCAACAACAAAAATGTCATATTGAGTCTAGAAAAAAGCAATAAAATCAAGGATTTAAAATATTGTTATTGAATTAAGTATGAAAATCCTATTAAAAAACACCCTAGGATTCAAGATACCTTTGCAATTTTTCCAACTTCCTATTCTATATTTCAGAAACTGAAGCTTAAAAATAATAAACAGTGCATTATAGGCATAATTTACACACACACACACAATGTGGGACTTTTATCGGCAGAACTATAGTCAGTGAGCCATCTTAGGTCATCCAGTGATTTCCAGAACCAATATTTTATATGAAAATATGGGTGGTATAGATATTAGGGAAAAAAATCCCAGAGTATCCATTTATTGAGTACAAATGGGATAGCAAGGGCTTCCCTCATAGCTCAGTTGGTAAAGAATCTGCCTACAATGCAGGAGACCTGGATTCAATCCCTGGGACGGGAAGATCCCCTGGAGAAGGAAATGGGAGCCCACTTCAGTATTCTTTCAAGGAGAATCTCATCGACAGGGGAGCCTGGCAGGCTACAATCCATGGGGTCTCAAGAGTCAGGCACAATTTAGTGATTAAATCACCACCACTAATGGGATAACAAAATTATTCAGTGACTCTCCTTAGCTCAAAAATAGAAGTTAAATAGTTGATTAATCTCAGTTGTAGAGTAACTTCAAATATGGATCAAAGAGTATAAAGTTTACTTCTAGCCTATATGATAACACAAAAATCAGAGCAGAATCAAAACAACTTTAAGAATTATAACTTGTAGGTGACACCTGTAGCAATGTAATATGAGCTTACTAATTATAAATTTTATTTATTTATTTTTCTTTTTTTATTATTTTCCTCATCAGAAAGATCACTGAATCTTAGGATTTTGAAAACTTTTTATGATTTATCCTTTCTAATTTTCCATCTTTACAAAAATATTTATGCAAGGATTTTAGATTATTTAAAGGTTTGCATGAATTGAAATGTTGTATTAAATACTTAAAAAATAACCTAGAGAAAGCGTTTATAGACAGTACATCTTTCATCTTTAGTTACAAAGAACTTGAGTAAGCTCATTAATTTACTACCATGTAAAACCTTTGATGCAACTGGGTCAAGAAACCCTGGAAATATTGAAAGAAATGATATAAGAAAAATTTTATGAATTATATTTTTGAAAAATTTAGAAGAAAATTCTTCCATAAGTGTTAAAACACCATTAAAATATAGCATGCTATTTACTTTATTACATTAGTGGAGAATGAAGTTCCCAATGAATTTGCTAAATGTTATGGAAAACTTGGCTTGAGGTCAATAGATCTACAGAAAAATCTTATACTATAAAGAGATAATAAATACTGTGCTATTTATTAATCAGAGAGAATGAAAGTTCCAGTCATTTGTAGCAATGGTCCCCAACCTTTTTGGCATCAGGGACTAGTCTCACAGAAGACAATTTTTCCATGGACAGGGAAGGGTGGGGAGGATGGTTTTGCAATGATTCAAGTACATTACATTTATTGTGCACTTTATTTCCATTATTATTACATCAGTTATACCTCAGATCATCAAGCATTAGATCCCAGAGATTGGAGATTGGAGACCTTGATTTATAGGAAGATGATATACAATAAAGGATTAGTGTGGAAAAGAAACAAATCCAAGTATGTAGGATAAGAAAGGAATGGAGAAGGGAGAAGAGGATAAAGAGAGCAAGTTAAGGAAAAATAGCTTTTCAGCAGCCAGAGATATTCTAGACACCACTTTATATTTAATTGACTAACAACAGATATGAAGTCAATGATGTTCATTGGAGGTATTGTGTTGAGAAAAGACAAGTGAATTTATAAATATCCTTATTGAAATTTTAAATTGTAAAAACAATAACTTACATAATTATTTTTAAGGTGTATAGGTATATAAGTATAGTTTTTAATTAAATTATTAATCTCTTTTAAGAAGGAAGCCACATTCATTAAAATGTAGGGGATATTAACTATAGAATGATGGAAACCTAAAGTAGTGGGGACTTTGCAGGTTATATAAAGCAATCTGTCATACTGGACTGTTTAATACAATCCCATTTTTTATATTTGCTCCTTAGACTGCATCACATTTTACTAAACAGTTTTCAGAGAGGAAAGATTGAGTGGAACTAACTCTGGGTCCGTCTAGTCAAGGCTATGGTTTTTCCAGTGGTCATGTATGGATGTGAGAGTTGGACTGTGAAGAAAGCTGAGCGCCGAAGAATTGATAGTTTTGGACTGTGGTGTTGGAGAAGACTCTTGAGAGTCCCTTGGACTACAAGGAGACCCAACCAGTCCATTCTGAAGGACGTCGGTCCTGAGTGTTCATTGGAAGGACTGATGCTGAAGCTGAAAGTCCAATACTTTGGCCACCTCATGTGAAGAGTTGACTCACTGGAAAAGACCCTGATGCTGGGAGGGATTGGGGGCAGGAGGAGAAGAGGACAACATAGGATGAGATGGCTGGATGGCATCATTGACTCGATGGATATGGGTTTGGGTAAACTCCGGGAGTTGGTGATGAACAGGGAGTCATGGCGTGCTGTGATTCATGGGGTCGCAAAGAGTCTGACACGACTGAGCGAGTGAACTGAACTGAACTGAACTCTGAACAAGATATCAGATCTGAGAATCCAAATGTCAGTAACAAATCTAAAAGACAGGAGCCTTTTTAAGTAGGAGATGGAGCCAGGAGTAAGAAAGTAGGCATATTGAAAACAGAAAACGAAGCTCAAAGAAGCTCTGTGGCTGTGGCTCACATGTGGGCAAGTGGTATCTCTGGATGTTTCATACTTGCTTAAGGAAGCTTTGGTAAGAGTGAAGAAAAGAAATGGTTCACTACATTACATTTCTGAAACATCACACAGACTCTGGATGTTTCCAGGAACAAAATGGGAACTAATTTTTTTCTTCTTTGTTAGGAAGCTATCCTTCATATTGATCCCAAATTCTCTTGGGCACTTCTAGATGCACATTTACCTGAGGGAACTACATAAAATAAACTTGATACTTCTTTCATAGAAACACTTTAAAATATTTAATATCATCATTTAGTGTTCTTCAGGCTTTTCCTTTATCAGTTTAAATGGCTCAATTCTTTTTCAATAATCCCTACAATGAAACCTGTCCTCATATTTGCACACACTCTCTGCACATATTTCAGTCTGTGTGTTATCTGGAAATGAACATCACTGGAAAAAACTATAATTCAAAAAAAATGAAGACACCCCTATGTTCCCTGCAGCACTATTTACAATAGCCAAAACATGGAAGCAACATAAATGTCCATCAACAGATGAATGGATAAACAAGCAGTCATACATCTGTACAAAGGAATACTGCTTAACCATAAAAAGGTTGAAATACTGTCCTTTGCAGCAACATGGATGGACCTAGAGATGATTGTATTCAAGTAAGTGATAAAGAGGAAGACAAATACCATATATCACTTGTATGTGGAATCCAACATATGACACAGATGAACTTACCTACAAAACAAAACAAACTCCTAGACATGGAGAACAGACTTGTGGTTGTCAAGGAGAGGAGTGATGGAGAGGGATGGATTGGGATTTGGGATCAGCAGATGCAAACTGTTATATATAGAATGAATGAACAAGGTGGTATATATAAATATATATTAAACTGAAACACTTTGCTGCACATCAGACACCAACACAACATTGTAATCAACTATACTTCAATAAAATAAAAGATGAACATCAAAAACTAGTTGTTTCTTCTCAGAGGAAATGGGATTATTACTTCCATATTATAGACTTTGTTGTCCACCTGTAATGCTATTGAAGATTACAGTGGATATTTTCAGGAGTTAGGCAACAGAGCTATCTCAGATTGAGTTAATATTTAATAATCAGTTGCTGCCATTAGGCCTTATTCACACACTGTCACTGCTCAGCAAGTTCATACTATACATATGCAGTGGAACATTTGAATTTATTGACTTCTCAGATAGTAAAGCATCTACCTACAATGCAGGAGACCCGAATTCAATCCCTGGGTTGGGAAGATCTCCTGGAGAAGGAAATGGTAACCCACT
The DNA here is from genome assembly GCF_029378745.1 of Bos indicus. Classification (NCBI taxonomy): domain Eukaryota; kingdom Metazoa; phylum Chordata; class Mammalia; order Artiodactyla; family Bovidae; genus Bos; species Bos indicus. Next base: position 11,046,531 of record NC_091787.1, read on the forward strand.
CCAGTATTTTTGCTTGGAAAATCCCATGGACGGAGAAACCTGGTAGGCTACAATCCATGGGGTCGAAAAGAGTCAGACACGACTGAGCGACTTCACTTTATTGAGTCAATAAGTAAAATGCACTTTTGAGTATTAGTCTGCCAAAAACCTAATAAAATTCAGAATTTTGATGTAGTTGTCAAAAAAATTAATGTGATGAAATCAATTGAGGATATTCATCTTGAGAAGCTGAGACAGAAATTTGTCTTCTAATATTTAAAGATTAGTCATATGAAGAGAGATTAGAGGTCAAAAAAGTGCCCTTAGTATCAAAGGATGAACTTGATAGTAGAATATCTGAGTTTAAGTGCTTTTTATGGTCTAATATTACTGTATATTTGGGCAGCTTATATACTCTTTGAATGTTCTTTTCCTGGTTTGTGAAATGACAACCCAAAGGATTCTTAACTCAAAGAGTTGATGAAATAATGTATTTGCAGTTGTTAAACCTAATATAAATGGTTTTACTTGGGCTTAGTCACTTAGCTTCTCTAAATTTACCTTTATTACTGGCTAAATATGTGTTCATTCCTGCAAGCATTTCTCTGGTCACCTCTGCCTCTGGAACAATGGTCCCATCTTCGCAGTTCACGGACTCTACTACCACAAACCCTTGTACTCCTATGGTTTCTTGCTGTCTGTATTGTGGTATGGAAACTTCCTCCAGGCAGTAACTTGGGATGATGGCAAAAATCACATCCTTTACTTCCCTTCTAAGTAGTTCTTGCATAAATTTTCATAAGTTCATAGCAGTGAGTGAGAAATTCCTACAGCTATTAACACTTTATGGGCAAAAGTGAAAATCTCATGTATTCTTTAGTGATTTATTCAATAAATTAAATGTGCATTTAATTCCTCACCAAACATGGCAGTATGCCAGCATATATGATTTGGATATAAATAATATATAATCTCTTTTTTCAAGGATCTTAAAATCTCAGGGAAAACAAAACAAACAAGTATACACTTTAATAAGCTTAATGAGAAGCATTATATGTTAACTATATGGACATGAGTTTGAGTAAGCTCCAGGAGTTGGTGATGGACAGGGAAGCCTGGCATACTGCATTCCATGGGGTTGTAAAAGTTGGACACGACTGAGTGACTGAACTAAACTGATTATATGTAAATACTAACTGGCATATGTTACCTGCAAAATTATTTGCAAAATGAGTACCACAATATTATCAATCAGTTGTCATTGAAGACATTGGAGAAGGTTGATACAGACATTGAAGCAAGAAAAGCATTTAATAGATGAAGAAGACATGGAATGTCTTTGTTAAGCCTTCTCCAGTCTCTTCAGTAAAAATTTGTTACTCATTCTTCTGTACTTTGCTCAGATTTATTGTATCAATTATCCTTGATTGCTTTATAATGTAACTGTGGAGGTGGATGACAGTATCAACTCCCAAATAGTAGGCCCCTTGAAAGTGGGAATGCTATCTAATATGATTCATCTTTGCAGCATTGTCCTTCAAATTTAGGCTTAAAGTCCTTTTAATATAGTAATGAATCTTTGGCCTTTTAGGCAAATTCAGCAAAATCTGAGAAAAATATTTATAAAATGAGATAGAAACTGGGAGTTAAACTTAATTGGGGATAAGGGATAAGAAAGGATCAGTTACAACAAATATCACTAAATTATATCATAATATGCATAGAGCTATTTCCAAACTCTGTGTCGTACTGTATTTGTTATATCAGGAACTACTTGAAATAAGCATTTCAGTAATAAATTAATGGTAATCCTTGCACTAATTAGAGATGTTTAGTTTTATAGTTTGTATAGCATAGAGATATAGTGTTATAGTCTGACTATGCCAAAGCCTTTGACTGTGTGGATCACAATAAACTGTGGAAAATTCTAAAGGAGAAGGGAATATCAGACCCTGTGACCTACCTCTTGAGAAACCTGTATGCAGGTAAGGAAGCAGCAGTTAGAACTGGACGTGGAACAACAGACTGGTTCCAAATAGGAAAAGGAGTACATCAAGGCTGTATATTGTCACCCTGCTTATTTAACTTATATGCAGAGTACATAATGAGAAACGCTGGGCTGGAGGAAGCACAAGCTGGAATCAAGATTGCTGGGAGAAATATTAATAACCTCAGATGACACCACCCTTATGGCAGAAAGTGAAGAAGAACTAAAGAGCCTCTTGATGGACGTGAAAGAGGAGAGTGAAAAAGTTGGCTTAAAGCTCAACATTCAGAAAACTAAGACCATGACATCCAGTCCCATCACTTCAGGACAAATAGATGGGGAAACAGTGGAAACAGTGGGAGACTTTATTTTTCTGGGCTCTAAAATCACTGCAGATGGTGATTGCAGCCATGAAATTAAAAGATGCTTACTCCCTGGAAGGAAAGTTATGACCAACCTAGACAGCACATTAAAAACCAGAGACATTACTTTGCCAACAAAGGTCCATCTAGTCAAGGCTATGGATTTTCCAGTGGTCATGCATGGATGTGAGAGTTGGACTATAAAGAAAGCTGAGCACAGAAGAATTGATGCATTTGAACTGTGGTGTTGGAAAAGACTCTTGAGAGTCCCTTGGACTGCAAGGAGATCCACCTAGTCCAACCTAAAGGATACCAGTCCTGGGTGTTCATTGGAAGGACTGATGCTGAGGCTGAAACTCCAATACTTTGGCCACCTGATGCGAAGAGCTGACTCATTTGAAAAGATCCTGATGCTGGGAAAGATTGAGGGTAGGAGGAAAAGGGGACGTCAGAGGATGAGATGGTTGGATGGCATCACCGACTCAATGGACATGGGTTTGGGTAGACTCTGGGAGCTGGTGATGGACAAGGAGGCCTGGCATATTGCGGTTCATTGGGTCGCAAAGAGTCGGACATGACTGAGCGACTGAACTGAACTGACCGTTATAGTGTTTGTTTTTAACAAGATTTGACCTGTATTAAATATCATTGATTATAAGATGTTTCCTATAAAAATGAATCCTTATCAGGGTGTTGGAAGTTTTGAAAATGAAGTGAGAGAATTGTCTAGCATCTGCAAAGGAGTTTGGACGATAAGAAATCAGAAACATATAAAAGTGATTACAGCCTTCTCATGTATTTAAGCTTCATGTATTAAACTTCAACGTTTAGGGAAAATGTAACAGGAATAAATTTAAAGTGGGAAATTACATACCAGAGTCCCAATAGAGCAGGAAAATTATGTATTAGGCTAGAAAATTTAGCTCATCAATCTTTTCAATCAGTAAAAACTTTGACATTACTGCATTTTATCAAATACAATAATACACATAATTTGAAAAATAATGTAATCAGCATTGAAACATTTTTACTTTTTCTGAAGGGAAAGAAGAAGCTATGCTGCTGCTGCTAAGTCACTTCAGTCATGTCTAACTCTGTGTGATCCTGTAGACGGCAACCCACCAGGCTCCGCCGTCCCTGGGATTCTCCAGGCAAGAATACTGGAGTGGGTTGCCATTTCCTTCCCCAATGCATGAAAGTGAAAAGTGGAAGTGAAGTCGCTCAGTCGTGTCTGACTCTTAGCGACCCCATGGACTGCAGCACACCAGGCTCCTCCGTCCCTGGGATTCTCCAGACAAGAATACTGGAGTGGGTTGCCATTTCCTTCTCCAATGCATGAAAGTGAAAAGTGAAAGTGAAGTCGCTCAGTCATGTCCGACTCTTCGCAACCCCATGGACTGCAGCCTACCAGGCTCCTCCATCCCTGGGATTCTCCAGACAAGAATACTGGAGTGGGTTGCCATTTCCTTCTCCAATGCATGAAAGTGAAAAGTGAAAGTGAAGTCGCTCAGTTGTGCCCGACTCTTCATGACCCCATAAGAGGCTGAATAATGGACATGTCAAGATTGTGGAACATGAAGACATTATTTGAAAAAGGGTGTTTGCAGATGCAATTAGAATTAAGATCTTGAGATGGATGGATTATCCTGGAGTATTCAAGTGGACCATAAGTGGAATCACATATCCTCATAAGAGAGAAGCAAACAGAGATAATGCAGACAGAAGAGGAGGAGGCAATGTGACTATAAAGGCAGAATTTGAAGTGATGAGGCTGGAAGTAAAGGCATGCAGACAGTCACCAGAAGCCGGTAGAGACAAAGTATGGATTTTTTCCTGAAACTTCCGAAAGGAGTGTCGTGTTTCTAATACCTTGATTTTGAACCTAAGTTATTCAGAATGGTGAGAGAATTCATTTCTGTTGTTTTAAACCATCCAGTCTGTGGCAATTTGTTACAGTAGCTGAGTAAACTAGTATAGCAGCTTTCTGATTTATGTAGATTAAAGATAATATGAATAATTACAATCAAAGTAATTATCAAAATAAATTTCAAATCAGTTTTCTATGTCATATAAACATTTGCAACATCAAAATATTAAGCCGTTAAATAAGGTGTAATTTATTGTATCATAAGTATGTGGTTATCAAAATCAGAGTGGAAGAACTGAAGTTTGGATGGTAGAAATTAAACAATCTATAAATCTGAGATGAACCTCTGGGCTGAGAGGTCTACCTTGACTTTAGAGAGCATATTCTCTTTTTTTTCAATTAATTAATTTATTTTGTTTTTGGCTATGCTGGGTCTTCACTGCTGCACAGGCTTTTCTCTTTTTTGTAGTGAGTGGGGGCTACTCTCCAGTTGGGGTGCACAGGCTTCTCATTGCAGTGGCTTCTCTTGTTGCAGAGCACAGGCTCTAGGGCGTGCGGGCTTCAGGAGTTGTGGCACGTAGGTTCAAGAGTTGTGGCTCTCATGTTCTAGAGCGCAGGCTCAGTAGTTGTGGTACACTGGGCTTAGTTGCTCTGCAGCATGTGGGGTCTTCCTGGACCAGGAATTGAACCAATGTCTCCTGCATTGGCAGGCAGATTTTTTTACTACTGAGCCACTAGGGAAGCCCTAAAGGGCATATTCTTGAATAGTTCTGGGTATGTTTAATATTATCAATTAAATCATTTCACAATTGCCCTGTGGTTAATTCTGGGGTAAATTGCCAAATACATATATCTTTTTAATTTTCCCTCAGTTTACTATATTGCCATTTGAAATTTGTTTTACAAGTTTTGTGCATAATTAGAAGCATAGCTATTTGCACTGTTTTGATTTAAGTTTATGAGAAAGTTAGTCTTATCAAAATGGTATAAATTTAATTAACAGTTTACCGAACATCCGTAAGTTATGAAGTGAATGGAACTGATTTTTTCTGTTTTCTGTGAAATATCTTAAATAACTTTCTCCCAAAGTCCAGGATGATTCTAAGATGTACAGTAGTGCATAGCCTAAAGTGAAGAAAAAGATCTGAAAAATGCTAGGGCTGATACTGCACAAGTTGGTCTTCATAGACAGAAGATGGATAGCAAGAATAATGGTGCTAAGAATAATAGTACTTCTGTGTGGTAACTTTGTGCACTTTGTATTTTAACCTTTTCACGGATAGACGTTTTTAATTTTTTCAAATGATTACGATTCTATGTTAACTTTGTTCTAATAGAGTAGCATTCTTTCTATGGGTAGTGTATTAGTATTTTATGGCTACAATAATAAATAACACAGGCTGAATGATTTATACAACAGAAAATTATTTTCTCACAATTCTGGAAGCTCAGAGTCAGCAGGATTGGTTTTTCCTGAGGCTTTCCTTCTTGACAAGTAGATGGCTGTCTTCTCCCTGTGTCTTCACATGGCCTTCCCTCCATGTGTGTGTCTCTGTCCTAATCTCATCTTCTGTAAGACACCAGCCATACTGGATTAGGGCTGACGGTAATAACTTTGCCTGCATGCTAAGCCTGCCAGGCTCCCTGTCCATGAGATTTCCCAGGCAAGAATACTGAAGTGGGTTGCCATGCCCTCAACCAGGGAATCTTCCTGACCCAGGGATCAAACCCACTTCTCTTATGTCTCCTGCATTGAGAGGCAGGTTCTCTACCACTAGCGCCACCTAGGAAGCCCCCTTAATAACTTCAATCAGCCTTAATTATTTCTTTAAATGGGGCTTCTCAGATGGCTCAGTGGTAAAGAATCTGCCTACCAATGCAAAAGATACAGGAGAAGAGGGTTTGATCTCTGGGTCAGAAAGATCCTGTGGTGGAGGAAATGGCAACCCACTCCAGTATTCTTGCCTGGAAAAATGCCATGGACAGAGAAGCCTGATGAGATGCAGTCCTTGGGATAGCAAAGAGCGACTGAACATGCACACACTTAAATACCCTATCATTAAATACAGTCACACAGGAGGGAGGTTAGGAACTCAACATTTGAATCTTGGGGAGAAAATCAAGCTCTATAGAGTTACATTTGTATAAGGAATGTTGTCACTTGTGTAAGGATACACGAGTGAAAAAAAAAAAAAAAGAAAGCTGAGTGCTGAAGGATTGATGCTTTTGAACTGTGGTGTTGGAGAAGACTCTTGAGAGTCCCTTGGACTGCAAGGAGATCCAACCTGTCAATGGTAAAGGAAATCAGTCCTGAATATTCATTGGAAGGACTGTTGCTGAGGCTGAAACTCCAATACTTTGGCCACCTGATGAGAAGAACTGACTCATTGGAAAAGACTCTGATGCTGGGAAAGATTGAGGGCAGGAGGAGAAGGGGAGGACAGAGGATGAGGTGGTTGGATGGCATCATTGACTCAATGGACATGTGTTTGAGCAAACTCTGGGAGATGGTGAAGGACAGGGAAATCTGGTGTGTTGCAGTCCGTGGGGTCACAAAGAATCAGACACAACAGAATGACTGAACTAAAATGAACAGGACTGTAGTCTGCCAGGCTCCTCTGTCCAAGGGATTCTCCAGGGAATAATACCATAGCGGGTTGCCATGCCTGCCACCAGGGGATCTTCCCAACCCAGGGACTGAACCTGTGTCTCTTATGTCTCCTGCATTGTCAGGTGGGTTCTTTACTGCTGGTGTCACCTCAGAAGCCCAATGATGTTGCATATAAGGAATATTTCTTTTTTTCCCCAGTTTTATTGAGATGTAATTGACATACAGCACTGTATAAGTTTAAGGTGTACAGCATAGTGATTTGAATTATATACATCATGAAATGATTGCCACAATAAGTTTAGTGAACATCCATCATTTCATATAGATACAGAATTAAAGAAATGGGAAAAAAATGTTCCTTTTGATGAAAACTCTTAGGATTTACTTGCTTAAAAATTTTTATGTACAACATACAGCAGTTAATTATACTTATGTTGTAGATTACATTTATAGTACTTATTTATCTTATAACTGAAAGTTTATACATTTTGATCAACTTCATCCAATCTTCCCTCCCTGCAACCCAGCACAGCCCACCCAATCTGATACCACAAATCTTGGAGACTGTACTTTTCTAGGAATTTGTCCATTTCTTCTAGGTTGTCAAACTATTTGATTTATAGTTGTTTGTAGTACTCTTTTATGATCCTTTGCAATTCAGCATTTTTGTTTGTACCTTTACCTTTTAAGTTTCTGATTCTATTGATTTGGGGCCCCCTTTCTTATTTCCCTGGTGTCTCAGGTGGTAAAGCATCTGCCTGCAATGCAGGAGGCCCAGGTTCGATCCCTGGATGGGGAAGATCCTCTGGAGAAGAAAATGGCAAACCACTACAGTACTCTTGCCTGGAAAATCCCAGGGACAGAGGATCATGGTAGGCTACAGCCCATGGGTCACAAAGAGTCAGACACAACTGAGCAACTTCACACTTTCTCTTTCTTATTTCATGATGAGTCTGGTTAAAGTTTTATCAATTTTGTTTATAGAGTTTCAGTGATTTTTTCTATTGTATTTTACTCTGTATTTCATTTATTTCAGCTCTGATCTTTATGATTTATCTCCTTCTACTAACTTTGGGTGTGTTTGTTCTTTTCCTAGTTTCTTTAGTCATAAGGTAAGGTTGTTTAAGATTTTTGTTTGTTTGTTTCTGAAGTAGGTTTGTATTACTGTAAATTTCCTTCTTGGTTCTGCTTTTGTTGCATATATTCTCAATCATTGTATTTTCATTTTAATTTGTCTGCAGGTATTTTTAAATTTTTTTCTTTCATTTCTTCATTGACCCATTTGCTGTTTAGAAGCATATTATTTAGTTTTGCACGTTAGTGTTTCTTATGATGAGAATTGTTTTCCCTTATAATGACTCTAATTAATTTCCCTTATAGTTACTTTCTGGTTAATTTCCTTCATGATTAATTAACAGTTATTTTCAGTTCAGTTCAGTCATTCAGTCATGTTCAACTCTTTGCAACCCCCATGGACTCTAGCTGTCACTCTTTCCATTGTTTCCCCAACAGTTTGCCACAAAGTAACGGGTCCAGATGCCATGATCTTAGTTTTCTAAATGCTGAGTTTTAAGCCAACATTTTCACTCTCCTCTTTCACTTTCATCAAGAGGCTGAAAAGGGTGGTGTCATCTGCATATTTGAGATTGTTGATATTTCTCCCAGCAATCTTCATTCCAGCTTGTGCTTCCTCCAGCCCAGCATTTAAGATGATGTACTCTGCATATAAGTTAAATCAGCAGGGTGACAATATACAGCCTTGACAGACTCCTTTCCCAATTTGAAACCAGTCTGCTGATCCACATCCAGTTCTAACCATTGCTTCTTGACCTGCATACAGATTTCTCAGGAGGTAGGTAAGGTAATCTGGTACTCCCAATCTCTTTAAGAATTTGCCACAGTTTGTTGTGATCCACACAGTCAAAGTTTTGGTATGGTCAATAAAGCAAAAGTAGATGTTTTTTTTCTGGCACTCTGTTGCTTCTTTGATGATCCAGTGGATGTTGGCAATTTGATCTCTGTTTTCTGTGCCTTTTCTAAATCCATCTTGAACATCTGGAATTTCACTGTTCATGTACTGGTGAAGCCTGCTTTGGAGAATTTTGAGCATTACTTTGCTAGTGTGTGAGATGAGTGCAATTGTGCAGTAGTTTGAGCTTTCTTTGGCATTGCCTTTCTTTGGGACTAGAATGAAAACTGACCTTTTCCAGTCCCATGGCCACTGCTGATTTTTCAAAATTTTTTGGTGTATTAACAGCATCATCTTTTGGGATTTGAAATAGCTCAACTGGAATTCTATCACTTCCACTAATTATGTTTGTCATGATGCTTCCTATAGCCCACTTGACATCACATTCTATGATGTCTGGCTCTAGGTGAGTGATCACATCATCGTGGTTATCTGGGTCATGAATATCTTTTTTGGATAGTTCTGTGTATTCTTGACACCTCTTCTTAATATCTTCTGCCTCTGTTAGATCCCTACCATTTCTGTCCTTTATTGTACTCATCTTTGCATGAAATGTTCCCTTGGTATCTCTAATTTTCTTGAAGCAATCTCTAATCTTTCCCATTTTATTGTTTTCCTCTATTTCTTTGCATTGATCACTGAGGAAGGCTTTCTTATCTATTCTTGCTGTTCTTTGGAACTGTGCATTCAAATGGTATATCTTTCCTTTTCTCCTTTCTCTTTAGCTTCTCTTATTTTTCAGCTATTTGTAAGGCCTTGTCAGACAACCATTTGCCATTTTGCATTTCTTTTTCTTGGGGATGGTCTTGATTACTGCCTTCAAACCTCCATCACAAACTTCCATCCATAGTTCTTCAGGTACTCTGTCTATCATTCTAATCCCTTGAATCTATTTGTCACTTCCGCTGTGTAATCATAAAATATTTTATTTACATCATGCCTGAACGGTCTAGTGGTTTTCCCTACCTTCTTCAATTTCAGTCTGAATTTGGCAATAAGGAGTTCATGATCTGAGCCACAGTCAGCTCCTGATCTGTTTTTGCTGACTGAATAGAGTTTCTCCATCTTTGGCTGCAAAGAATATCATCAATTTGATTTTGGTACTGACCATCTGGTGATGTCCATGTGTAGAGTCTTCTTTTGTGTTGTTGGAAGAGGGTGTTTGCTATGACCAATGCATTCCCTTGGCAAAACTCTGTTAGCCTTTGACCTGCTTTGTTTTGTACTCCAAGGCCAAATTTGCCTGTTACTCCAGGTACCTCTTGACTTCCTACTTTTGCATTCCAGTCCCCTATAATGAAAAGGACATCTTTTTTGGGTGTTAGTTCTAGAAGGTCTTGTAGTTCTTCATAGAGCCGTTCAGCTTCAGTTTCTTCAGCATTATTGGTCAGAGCATACACTTGGATTACTGTGATATTGAATGATTTGCCTTGGAAATGAACGGAGATCATTTTGTTGTTTTTGAGATTGCATCCAATCATTTTGGACTCTTTTATTGACTATGATTAGCTACTCCATTTCTTCTAAGGTATTCTTGCCCACAGTAGTAGATATAATGGTCACCTGAGTTAAATTCACCCATTCCAGTACATTTTAGTTTGCTGATTGCTAAAATGTTGATGTTCACTCTTGCCATTTCCTGTTTGACCACTTCCAACTTGCCTTGATTCATGGACCTAACATTCCAGGTTCCTATGCAATATTGCTCTTTACAGCATTAGACTTAACTTCCATCACCAGTCATGTACACAACTTGGTGTTGTTTTTGCTTTGGCTCTGTCTCTTCATTCTTTTTGGAGTTGTTTCTCCACTCTTCTCCAGTAGCATATTGGGCAACTACCAACGTGGGGATTTCATCTTTCAGTGTCCTATCTTTTTTCCTTTTCATGATCTTCATGGGGTTCTCAAGGCAAGAATACTGAAGTGGTTTGCTATTCCCTTCTCCAGTGGACCACATTATGTCAGAACTCTCCACCATGTCCCGTCCATCTTGGGTGGCCCTACAAGGCACAGCTCATAGTTTCATTGAGTTAGACAAGGCTGTGGTCCATGTGATCATATTGGTTAGTTTTCTGTGATTGTGGTTTTCATTCTGTCTGCCCTTTGATGGAAAAGGATTATGGTAGCTTCCTGATGGGAGAGACTGAGGGGAAACTGGGTCTTGTTCTGATGGGTGGGGCCATGCTCAGTAAATTTTTAATCCAATTTTCTGTTGATGGGTGTCACTGTGTTCCTCCCATGTTGTTTGAGCTGAGGCCAAACTATGGTGGAGGTAATGAAGATAATGGTAACTTCCTTCAAAATGTCCCATGTACACATTGTTACACTCAGTGCCCCCAACCCTGCAGTAAGCCACTGTCAGTCCACACCTCTGCTGGAGAATCCTGGACATTAATGGGCAAGTCTGGGTCAGTCTCTTATGGGGTCACTGGTCCTTTCTCCTGGATCCTGATGCACACAAGCTTTTGTTTGTGCCTTCCAAAAGTCTGTTTCCCCAGTCCTGTGCAAGTTCTGGCAGCTCTATTGTGGGGTTAATGATAGACCTCCTCCAAGAGGGCTTATGCCATACTCTGGTCTACTGCACCCAGAGCCCCTGCCCTTGCAGCAGCCCACTGCTCACCTGTACCTTTGCAGGAGACACTCAAATACAGTTCTGGCTCAGTCTCTGTGGGGTCTCCTGGTCCTGGTTCACACAAGGTTTGTTTGAGCCCTCTGAGCATCTCTGGCAGATATGAGGTATGATTCTAAATGTAGTATCGCCCCTCCTACCATCTTGCTGGGGCTTTTTCTTTGCCCTTGGGTGTGGGGTATATTTTTTTGATGGAATCCAACATTCTTCTGTTGATGGTTGTTCAGCAGTGAGTTGTAATTTTGGAGTTCTCATAGGAGAAGATGAGCATAGAGAACTCCATTTGAGCACACTCCTGCACAGGACTCTCAGGAAACAGGATAGATTCCTTTCAAGTGCACATGGAACATTCCCTGGGATACATCACAGGTAGGCTGCAAAACAAGTCTCAATAAATACAACGAGATTGAAATCACATCATGCACCTTGTCCAACCACCATACATTGGTTAACTATATTAACTATAGGGAAATATTTTTCCCTTATAGTTAATGTTTTCCCCTTACACTTCAGTCCTCCCTTGTCCTCCTGCCTTCAATCTTTCCCAGCATCAGGTTCTTTCCCAAGGAGTCAGTTCTTCACATTAGGTGGCCAAAGTATTGGAGTTTCAGCTTCAGCATCAGTCCTTCCAGTGGATATTTGGGACTGATTTCCTTTAGGATAGATTGGTTGGATCTCCTTGCAGTCCAAGGGACTCTCAAGAGGTTTTATCCAACACTACAGTTCAAATGCATCAATTCTTTTGCACTCAACTTTCTTTATAGTCCAGCTCTCACATCCATACATGACTACTGGAAAAAGCATAACTTTGACTAGATGGACCTTTGTTGGCAAAGTAATGTCTCTGCTTTATAATATGCTATCTGTTTTGGTCATAGCTTGTCTTCCAAGGAGCAAGAGTCATTTAATTTCATGTCTTCGGTCACTATGTGCAGTGAGTGATTTTGGAGCCTCCCAATATAAAGTCTTTCACTGTTTCCATTGTTTCTCCATCTATTTGCCATGAAGTAATGGGACCAGATGCCGTGATCTTAGTTTTATGAATGTTGAGTTTTAAGCCAGCTTTCTCACTCTCCTCTCTCACTTTCATCAAGAGGTTCTTTAATTTTTCTTCACTTTCTGCCATAAGGGTGATGTCATAAGAGTGGTATATATTGAAATGAATATATACATGTATATGGACAACTGAATCACTTTGCTGTATATCTGAAATGAATATAACACTATTAATAAACTATATTCCAATTTAAAAAATAAAAACTTCAGGGTATTCTTTTTTAAATTATTATTATTTCACTAATTACATGATATCTTTTTTACTTAGATTCTATATTCATGTATCTTCATGCCCCCACTGTTTTAGGGATTCTATTGGGTTTAAGGTTTTCATGTATTTAGAAGAAATTGTGAAACTGTGAGTGTAAATGAAATCTATGGAAGAGGGGAAAGAGTAGAGAGTCTAGGGCTGAACTTGGGGAGTGTTTGCCTTGAGCAGAATAGAGCAAGGCTGTGGGTATTGACAACTAATGACATAGAGGAGTATTCCAATGGGCTGCCAAGAGTGAAAATAGGGGTGTTTATCCAAATTCTCATCAACTATAAAACATTTTTGTAGCTATTACTTCAGTATTAGTATTATTTTTACTTAAGAAAACTGAGTTTTACAGTTTTTATAATTGACCCAAAAGCCATTTCAGCAGCTGAAATACACAAGCAGAATTTGAATACAAAGTTTTTGTATTGTCTTTATTTCCACTTCTCCACTCTTTTGCCTATTATTAACCTAAGATTTCAGGTGTGCTTATAAAACAAGAGATGTAGAGGTTCTTACAGCTTTTTGGACACCCTTCCTTTATCATTAAAAATTTTGAAGAGACATTTGTTTTTATCTAGCAATGAGTGATAATATTTATCAAGGGATTTCCTGAAGATCATGTAGCTAGTTAGTGGCTAGGTTAACACATAAGTTTTTTTTTTTTTAAACTAGAAGCACACTTCAGAAGAGAATACACAGTTTCACACTTTATACAAAGAAATATTATGTATTTATAAAGTGTTATGTTAGCTATGGAGTATTGCAGTTCAAATATATTGCTTATTATTGATGAATCTGTGTGAGTCTAAAGTTACAAAAGATCTTAGGCTAAGCGGAGTTTTCCCCAATGATTTATCATAGAAAATTATACAAAACATTACAAAATTTAAAGAAACAGAGAAGAAAAATATTTGATAGGTGAAGGGGTTTTATGGCTGTAAAACATGGATTTTGTCTTCAAGGAAAAATGCATAAGCAACTTAGAGATCGGAATATAAGCTTAAGTCCTTGCTTTCTAGCATGATTTTGACATATTCCTATTTGTGAACAAAGTAAATAAATAACTTCCATAATTGGCAGCTCTACTTATGATCAATATTATTGTTTTATTGGGACATTTAATATTCACTGATCAAACTTAAACTTTATTTCATAATTATTACTGTGCTTAGATTTCAGCTTTAAAGCAATAATGAAAGAAATAATAAAGAAAGCAATAATGTTTATTATAACTTTATGATTTCCAGTAATCAGTAAGATCAGAGTAGACCACATAAAGACTGTTAATAGCAGGATTTGTAAAAACACACCAGAATGTCTTATTGGAGATGTAATTAAAGAAATCCATGAAGTAATTAATATAAACTCACACTTTTAGAAAAAACAGAGAGAGATAAGAAAACTTTCCTCAGTTTGACACCTCAAAGCAGAAGCAATTTCAATTCTTTTCATCAAAACAGTTTCTTTTGCTTGATAAAGACCACATGAAAAAACATGAGGTTTCACATTTTTTCCCTTCTGTCTTCTAAGGTTTTTATCATTATGCATTATGACTTCAATCTCCAGAATCCACAGTATCATCATAGCAAGAATGAAATTATTGAATGTCATTTTAGACACATGTTGCAATTGGAAAGCTCAGTCTAAGTAGTTTTTTTGATAGGTAGTTACTTGAAATTCAGATTTAAATTGCTACTTATCCACACATTAAAATGAGACTATTTAAATCCATAAAATTACAGTTAAATAATATCATTTCAATGCTATCCAGCATAAATCACTGAATACTTAGAAGGACTCTAGTAAAAAAAATCAGTTTAGCAAATATTTCATAATTTACCTAGCTCTAAAAGACTCCCTGATAGCTCAGTTGGTAAAGAATCTGCTTGCCATGCGGGAGACCTGGGTTCTATCCCTGGTTTGGGAAGATCCCCCGGAGAAGGGAAAGGCTATCCACTTTAGTATTCTGGCCTGGAGAATTCCATGGACTATAGTCCATGGAATCGCAAAGAGTTGGACATGACTGAGCAACTTTCACTTTCACAAGACTACAAGGAATTCTAGAACTAATACCAAAAAAAGATGTCCTTTACATCATAGGGGACTGGAACGCAAAGGTAGGAAGTCAAGAGATACCTGGAAAAACAGGTAATTTGGCCTTGGAGTACAAAGTGAAGCAGGGAAAAGGCTAACAGAGTTTTGCCAAGAGAACGCATTCGTCAGGGCAAACACCCTCTTCCAATTATGACTCTACTGATGGACATCACCTGATGGTCAATACCGAAATCAGACTGATTACATTCTTTGCAGCTGAAGGTGGAGAAGCTCTATACAGTCAGCAAAAACAAGACCAGCAGCTTACAGTGGCTGAGATCATGAACTCCTTATTGCCAAATTCAGACTGAAACTGATGAAAGTAAGGAAAACCACTGGACCACAGATACTACCTAAATCAAATCCCTTACGATTATACAGTGGAAGTGACAGATTCAAGGGATTAGATATGATAGACAGAGTGCCTGAAGAACTATGGACAGAGTTTTGTAACATTGTATAGGACACTGTGATCAAAACCATCCCTAAGAAAAGGAAATACAAAAAGGCAAAATGGTCGTGTGACAAAGCCTTACAAATAGCTGAGAAAAGAGTAGAGGCTAAAGGCAAGGAGAAAAGGAAAGATATACCCATTTGAGTGCAGAGTTCCAAAGGATAGCAAGGACTGATAAGAAAGTCTCCCTCAGTGATCAGTGCAAAGGAATAGAGGAACACAATAGGATGAGAAAGACTAGAGATCGCTTCAAGAAAATTAGAGATACCAAGGGAATATTTTATGCAAAGATGGGCTCAATAAAGGACAGAAATGGTATGGACCTAACAGAAGCAGAGGATAATAAGAGGAGGTGGCAACAATACACAGAAGAACTATGCAAAAATGATCTTCATGACCCAGATAACCACGATGGTGTGATCACTCACCTAGAGCCAGACATCCTGGACTGTGAAGTCAAGTGGGCCTCAGGAAGCATTGCTAAGAACAAAGCTCATGGAAGTGATGGGATTCCAGCTTAGCTCTTTCAAATCCTAAAAGATGATGCTGTGAAAGTGCTTCACTCAAAATGCCAGCAAATTTGGAAAACTCAGCAGTGGTCACAGGACTGGAAAAGATTAGTTTTCATTCCAATCCCAAACAAAGGCAATGCCAAAGAATATTCAAACTACCACACAATTGCACTCATGCCACACGCTAGCAAAGCAACGCTCACAATTTTCCAAGTGAGTCTTCAATAGTATGTGAAGCAAGAACTTCCAGATGTTCAAGCTGGACTTAGAAAAGGCAGAGTAACCAGAGCTCAAATTGCCAACATCTGTTGTATCTTAGAAAAAGCAAGAGAATTCCAGAAAAAACATCTACTTCTGCTTCATTGACTACGCTGAAGCCTTTGACTGTGTGGATCACTACAAACTGTGGAAATTTCTTCAAGAGCTGGGAATACCAGACCACCTGACCTGCCTCTTGAGAAACTTGTTTGCAGTCAAGAAGCAACAGTTAAAACCAGACATAGACAACAGACTGGTTCCAAATTAGGAAAGGAGTACATCAAAGCTGTGTACTGTCACCCTGCTTATTTAACTTATATGCAGAGTACATCATGTGAGATGCTGAGCTGGATGAAGCACAAACTGAAGTTAAGATTGCTGGGAGAAATATCAATAACCTCAGATATTCAGATGACACCACCCTTATGTCAGAAAGCAAATACTAACTGAAGAGCCTCTTGATAAAAGTGAAAGAGGAGAGTGGAAAATGTTGGCTTAAAATTCAACATTCAGAAAATGAAGCTCATGGCATCTGGTCCCATCACTTCATGGCAAATAGATGAGGAAACAATGGAAACAGTGACAGACTTTATTTTGGGGGGCTCTAAAATCACTGCAGATGGTGACTGCAGCCTTGAAATTACATATGCTGGCTGCTTGGAAGAAAAGCTATGAGAAACCTAGATAGCATATAAAAAAGCAGAGATATTACTTTAAGGACAAAGGTCCATCTAGTCAAAGCTATGGTTTTTCCAGTAGTCATGTGTTGATGTGAGAGTTGGACCATAAAGAAGGCTGAGCATTGAAGACTTTATGGTTTTAAACTGAGGTATTGGAGAAACCTCTTGAGAGTTCTTTGGACTGCAAGGAGATTAAATCAGTCAATCCTAAAAGAAATCAACCCAGAGTATTCATTGGAAGGACTGATGCTGAAGTTGAAATTCCAACATTTTGACCACCTGAAGGGAAGAACTGACTGATTGGGGAAGACCCTGATGCTGGCAAAGATTAAAGGCAGGAGGAGAAGGGGACAATAGAGGATGAAATGGTTTGATGGCATCACTGACTTGATGGATTTGAGTTTGAACAATCTCCGGGAGATTCTGAAGGACAAGGAAGCCTGGAGTGCTGCAGTCCATGGGGTTGCAAAGAATCAGACATGACTGAGTGACAGAACAACAACCATATTCTATTCTCTATATATACTCTGGCACATCTTCTTTATCCATTCATCTGTCGATGGATAAGAGAAATGATTGATAACCATATTCTGACAAATGTGATGGAAGCATTGGAAAAATTCTGTTATAATATACTAGCACTGTACAGAAATCAGTATGTGTTATTTGAAGGAGGGCTTAGGGTTATCCATCTATGATCGATCATTCTAAATAGCAGATTATTTTAAAGTATAATTGATACATTAAGCAAATAGGTAAAATTGAAACATACAATATTCAATTAAGCCCTGAGGAGGGAGGAAAACTGGGAAAAAAGTTAAACAAAAAATTTAATTTATAAGAAATAGTTAAAATAGTACCAACTGAACAACATCAAAAATATCTTTAAATATTATAGATAAACATATAGAAATTAAAAGAGATTATCAGAGTGGATAGACAATAAGGCCCAATTATATGTTGTCTACAAAAACCCCTTTAAATATGAAGTTTAAAAGTAAGGGTATAACATACTGTAACTAATTCTCATTACTATAATTGGAGACTTCAATACTCTCCATCAGTAATAATAAACAAAACAGACAGAAAATTAGTATAGATGTAGAGGGTTTGAAAGATATTTTTTAATGTTAGAGCAATATTAATGAATTGAAAAACAGGAAAACAATAAAGAAATTCAAGGAAAACAAAGTCTTGTTCTTTGAAAGCTTCAATGAAATTGATAATAGTAGGGGTGATAGTCAAGCTGTATAGGATTTCTTTTGGGGTTTGTGAAATGTTCTAAAATGGATTATGTTAATGAGTACACAATTCTCTGCATTTATATATATGCTGTCATCTATCTCCTTAAAGCGCATCCAATCCAAATAATAATAGTATTATATCAAATACTGTTCTTATAAGAGGTCTGCATAAACTGCCATTAGGAATCTTTGGTATTTTTATTAATCTGTATCACCCAATCCAGTACATGCAGTGTCTATAATATGTTGATGCTACATTAAGTCAGGTCTTTCAAACACTGTAACTCCCAAAAGCATTTTAAGAGGATGTCTTCTGTGGGCACTTTTTATAGGAATGCTAAAGCTGCCTCCAGAACAAGGAGTCTGCTCTTAATAAGCTTCTTTAACTTATCCATATGCTATATTCACATGATACTTACATTGCTTTAAAAAATTTATATTTTAGATAAATTAGGGAAAAGAAAAGTATATTTTATTTTACGTTCACTTATTCCTTTTGGTTGTACTTCTTTTCTTTGTGTTAAACTAAGTCTCTTATTTATATCATTATCATTTCACTGGAAAACCTTTTAACATTTATTGAAAGAAAGTCTGATGATGAATTCCATCAGTTTTTGTTTGTCTGAGAAAGTCTTTAGTTTGCTTTCTACTCTTAAGAACAATTTCCCTGATTTTTTTCTTTTAACCTTTGTATTTCATTTATTCTTTTGTTTGCATCATTGCTGACAAGATAGCCACTTAATATATTCTTTTTTTCCATCTATAGTTAAGCTTTCCTTCTCCCCAGACTTCTTTTAAGATTTCCTCTCCTCTGTTATTATAATCACATCTGTATTACAATTTTTGAAAATAAAATAATTCCCAGTAATCCCTGCCTTCTGGTGCCCCTCTCCCAATTTTGTGTAATTCAAACAGTGAAATCTGTGACTTGATTCTAACCTATTATATGACACAGGTGATAGAATATCACTTCCATGATTTCATTTCATTTTAAAAATGTCTGAGCAGACTGTTGAGAGACTTTCTCGCTGAAAATTGAAGAACCAAGGTGTCACGTTCTGAACGACATATATAGGGGGACATGTGGCAGAAGAACTTCAGGGCACCCCTAAGGCAGCAGTCTGCAAAATGCCAGGGCCCTCCATCGTACAGTGCCAATGAAGTGAATTCTGCCAGTAATCTGATTGAGCTTGGAAGAGGATTCTTCCCAATTTAAGCCCCCAGATGAGAATACCATCTTGACTGCAATTTTGTGAGACCCTATGAAGAAGGCCCAGCTAAGCCAAACCCAGATTCCTGGCCCGTGGAACCTGTGAGATAATGTGTGTCTTTATACTACTAGGTTTGTGATTGTCTGTTACATGGCAATAAAAATCCAATACAGTTGATAATAACATTTTTGGAATGATCTGTCTGAAAAAAAAAAAAAAAAGTTTAAGGGGAGTAAAAAGAAAATAATTGATCCAACTAGATCTTTATGTTGAGCAGTTATTGCTTATATGGTCAGAAAATTATTGTAATGTGTATTAAAATTATAAAAACTAATAACAGAAACCTCAG
Organism: Bos indicus; assembly: GCF_029378745.1. Lineage (NCBI taxonomy): Eukaryota > Metazoa > Chordata > Mammalia > Artiodactyla > Bovidae > Bos > Bos indicus. The sequence goes on from NC_091787.1 coordinate 11,066,052, forward strand.
TTAAGTAGAGGTTTCCCTGGTGGCTCAGATGATAAAGAATCTGCCTCCAATGCCAGAGACCTGAGTTTGATGCCTGGGTCAGGAAGATCCTCTGGAGAAAGGAACGGCTACCCACTCCAGTATTCTTGCCTGTAGAATTCCATGGACAGAAGAGACTGGCAGGGTACAGTCCATGGGGTTCCAAAGAATCAGACAGGACTGAGCAACTAACACTTTCACTTTTCACTTTCAGTTAAATAGAATCAGAAGACCAGAATGGGAAGCTCTCAAGCCTGCGAAGCTAGCAGAGCCCAAAAGGAAGAAGAGACTCCTTTCTTGGCAAGTAATCAGTCAATGAAAATCATGGACTTTGTTTATTATAGCCTTTCTCCTCTCCTTGCTGTGTATAAACTGGCTCATAGCTCACCATAGTTGGAGACCCTGAACTGCAGTCTTTTGTGCTGTGCTGTGCTATATGCTTAATCACTCAGTCATGTCTGACTCTTGCAACCCCATTGACTGTAGCCCACCAGGCTTCTCTGTCCATGGGGATTCTCCAGGCAAGAATGCTGGAGGGGGTTGTAGTTTCCTCCTCCAAGGCATCTTTCCAACCCAGGGATTGAACCCAGGTCTCCCTCATTGCAGACGGATTCTTTACTGTCTGAGCCACCAGTGAAGCCCAATTTTCTGCTGACCCCAAGTAAACCATCTGGCAGTCTGTATATTTCAGGTCAGACTCCAAATGGGAATGTTTTTCATGCTGTAGAAGACTCAGATGCTTTATGGAAGGATTATTCTGTTTGACGCTGTATAGTGGAAAGAGCCGGAGAAGGCAATGGCACCCCACTCCAGTACTCTTGACTGGAAAACCCCATGGATGGAGGAGCCTAGCGGGCTGCAGTCCATGGGGCAGCTAAGAGTCGGACATGACTGAGCAACTTCACTTTCACTTTTCACTTTCATGCATTGGAGAAGGAAGTGGCAACCCACTCCAGTGTTCTTGCCTGGAGAATCCCAGGGATGGGGGGGCCTGGTGGGCTGCCATCTACAGGGTCGCACAGAGTTGGACATGACTGAAATGACTTAGCAGCAGCAGTGGAAAGAGCACTGCTATGGTTTCCAGATAGATATGAGTTATGTAAAGAAAGCTGAGCACAGAAGAATTGATGCTTTTGAACTATGGTGTTGGAGAAGACTCTTGAGACTCCCTTGGACTGCAAGGAGATCTAGCCAGTCCATTCTGAAGGAGATCAGCCCTGGGATTTCTTTGGAAGGAATGATGCTAAAGCTGAAACTCCAATATTTTGGCCACCTCATGCGAAGAGTTGACTCATTGGAAAAGACTCTGATCCTGGGAGGGATTGGGGGCAGGAGGAGAAGGGGACGACAGAGGATGAGATGGCTGGATGGCATCACTGACACGATGGACATGAGTCTGAGTGAACTCCAGGAGTTGGTGATGGACAGGGAGGCCTGGCATGCTGCGATTTATGGGGTCACAAAGGATCGGACACGACTGAGTGACTGAATTGAACTGAACTGAACTGAACTGTTAGTGTTTTTCCCCAAATTTTTCCAGCTTTCTGGATTGTACTTTCTGACCTCTCTGAGTCAAATATGGGATCATGTGATAAATTCTAGGTAGTGAGTTAACTTAGTTTGCTCTGTGCTGGAGCATTTAATTGTTATTTCAGGATTTCCTGTCCCTGTATTATAAAATATTGTAAACTCGGAGATGGCAGTTGCTCGACTAGCCTAGATCCATGAAAAAAATGTGATGGGAAAAACACTGCTATCAGTCTGGAATGAGCGTGTAGCATGGAAGAGAAACAAACTTGTGTTGTTCTAAGTCACTGAAATTTTGGGTTTTATGTTGTGAAGCAAAATAACTTACTCTTTCTGACTTATGAATGGTTCACACACCTGCTTCACAATTTACTAGCTCTGTAAACTTCAGCTAATTGCCCAACTTCTCTTATTCTCTTTCCTTAACGAAACAATAGTGGAAAATATAGCATCTAGTTCTTAGGGTTATTAGGACCTAATGAGATAAGAAAAAAATTACATGGAATGGTGCAGTTGTTGTACAATGTGTTTGCTGTTGCTGTTGTCAGCGTTATAATCCTTTGATACCCAATTATTGTGTGACTTAGCCTTGCTTCTGACATCTGGTATCTGGCCTAAACAAGAGAACGAATTCATAGAACACATGATTCAGACCAATAGGTCTGAGGTTACCTAAAGAGTAGTTCCTAAAAGCAATTTTATCATATTGTCCATTTGTATTCTGGGTGCCCACTTTTGATTGGATTTTATAAGCAGTCTTGAACTGAATGTTGAATTAGACAAAAGGAATGTTTGTGTAAGTGTGTTCACATGTGTATCATATATTTTTATATTTTCCACTTAGTTTGGAAAATAATATACATGTCTGTATCTACATACCCATATATATATATATACACACACAAATCCATATCTCTATCTATTTACTATTGTGGAAAATAAAGACTGTATTGTGACAAGGAAGGCAAGGTAAATAGTCAAGCAGGAGAAAGGTCAAATACTGAGGCAAAACCTTACATGCTCGGTGGTTCTGCATGCTTATATCTTTTAGATTGTTCTATTTTCCTATCATTGAGTAAGTGAGACTTGTCATTTTATATAATCTCATATCAGAATTCATAGCTGGATTTACTTGCTAGGAAAGCAAAAATATTTTCAGGCAATTTCTTAGATCCTTAGTATGTAAGCAAAAGACAAAAATGACCATGCAAAATAAAAGTAATCATTAAATCACATAATTTTGTGAGAAATAGACATATTAATTTTAAAAAATCCATCTTAATTTTGAAAAACAATATAACCCTTATTATATATCATCAGTTCAGTTCAGTTCAGGCACTCAGTCATGTGCGACTCTTTGTGACCCCATGAACTGCAGCACGCCAGGCCTCCCTGTCCATCACCAACTGCCGGAGTCTACCCAAACTCATGTCCATTGAGTTAGTGATGCCATCCAACCATCTCATCCTCTGTTGTCCCCTTCCCCTCCCACCTTCAATCTTTCCCAGCATCAGGGTCTTTTCAAATGAGTCAGCTCTTCACATCAGGTGGCCAAAGTATTGGAGTTTCAGCTTCAACATCAGTCCTTCCAATGAACACCCAGGACTGATCTCCTTTAGAATGGACTGGTTGGATCTCCTTGCAGTCCAAGGGACTCTCAAGAATATATCATCAGATATGTTATAAAGCACTTTTTATAGGAAATTATCATAAATTATCTGAAACATATATATGCATACAGCTTTTCATAGGCATTGTTTTATTTTATATGGAAAACTTTTAGGAGAGATAGGCAAGGCAGTCATTCCTCCCATTTTGTAGATGAAATTGATATTTAGAGAAACTAAGTGACTTAGCCAAGGCCCCAGTGAAAGATACCCCTTAAGCCCCTGTTCCCCTCTTTGAATTTGTGGGTGAGCTGGGGGAGATCTGTGGGGTTGGTAAATTGGAGACCAACCAGCCACTGAGGTCATGGAATTACCTTGGATCTCTTATCCAGCCCTCTACCACCAACCATATCCTGTCAGCTTTTAAATTCTGATATTTTATGCCCCAAATATATTACCACTATCATTTTCACCTCGCATCTGAATTTCTCCTATACGGAGAGGTAGTCAAGTTCTAACTCAAGTTTACACTCTGATTCTAAGTTGACTTTGACTTTGAGGCAGGGTCCTGAGCATTTAGTCCATACGCTTTGTTGGCAGAAAGACCTGGCCATGGCTACCTGCTAGATGCAAACATTTAGGTGAACTAGTTACTTATCTTATTTTCTTCTATTTCAAATGTGGGCCACACAGTACATTTAATAGGTTGTTTTAAGAATTAAGTGAGATTCTATAAAATAGATAACTAATAAGAACCTACAGAATCACACAAGGAACTCTACTTAATACTCTGTGGTGGCCTGCAGGGGAAAGGAATCTTTAAAAGAGTGGATATGTGTGTATGTTCCCAGGTGATGCAGTGGTAAAGAATCTGCCTGCCAATGCAAGAGACTCAAGAAATGCAGGTTTGATATATGAGTCTGGAAGATACCTTGGAGAAGGAAATGGCAACCCACTCCAGTCCCATGGACAGAGGAACCTGGTGGGTTACAGTCCATGGGGTTGCTGAAAGTCAGCATGACTGAACACACACACACACACACACACACACACACACACACACACACATATGTATATGTATAACTGAGTAACTTTGCTGTACACCTGAAACTAACACAACATTCTAAATCAATTGCACTCCAATACAAAAAATTTTTTTAAAGTTAATTTAGGTCTAAAGGTGAGGGAACTGCTTACTGATGTTTGTGTGTTACTTACAAACAACCACCTTAAAGAATCATGGGAAATTATTTCCTAAGAGTCAGGACTCCCTTACGTGATCCTACCAGGTTCTTGCTTTGCTGTTAATATTTTAATCTACAAAAGAATCTCTTCTTCATATGTACCTTAGTTTTTAACTTGTCACTTTCAGTGTTCCACTGTATATTTTTAAATCCATTCTACATGTTTCTGGATACTATGAGATTTTGAGACTGGTGTTGATCTAATTAAAATTATTCAGGTTTCCAAAAAATTTTTAAAAATTAAAAACAAAAAAAGAATTAAATGATATTTTAAGAGGTAAAGAGATTCATATGGTGCAAATACAGAATAAATGCATAGCACATGCTAGTTATTTTTATTATTTTATTGTTGATTATGATTACTTGTTATCCGATACCCTCTTGATTTTATGTTTGCTCCTTAGTACTTATCATCTATTCTTGACTTTTGAGGAAATATATGAAGAGCAACCAAATGAGAAAAGCAAAGGCTGTTTATTCAGTGCTTGCTGTAGCAAGGAAGTCAGTCACCATCACATGTATTTTGGTAAACAGAGAGGCAGGTAGCAGACTGGGAAAATCTTTACAGTAGATAAAAGGGTTATGCCCTTCAGATATGTCCTGATTGTAAGCTGTTGGCCCCAGAAAGCTGTAGACAGGCTGATTAGAAGGTGGGGTCCCTGTGGTTAGGAGAGCATGTTTGGCTTTGTCTGGCTTGTCCTAAATTGGAAATGGGGACTCAGATTAAGAAATATATCAGTTATTAATCAGGGAAGGCAATGGCAACCCACTCCAGTACTCTTGCATGGAAAATCCCGTGGATGGAGGAGTCTGATAGGCTACACCATCCATGGGCTCTCAAAGAGTTGGACATGACTGAGCAACTTCACTTTCACTTTTCACTTTCATGCATTGGAGAAGGAAATGGAAACCCACTCCAGCATTCTTGCCTGGAGAATCCCACGGACAGAGGAGCCTGGTGGGCTGCCATCTATTGGGTTGCACAGAGCCGGACATGACTGACGTGACTTAGCAGCAGCAGCAGCAGCAGTTATTAATCAAGTTCTGACTACTTTGGGCCAATTTTGCAACAGTTACAATGTTGCTTCCCGGATTATTACTAGAGATAGCAATCTGACTTTCTTTTAAGTCTGACCTGTAGCAGCTTGTCTTCTTGGCCTGTTTATTGTACATAAGGGGTTGGTTTTCTTGGCAGGATACTTCAAGTTATGGGTCAGAGTTCAGTTTTTGCATGTGGTTTGTCCATTGTCCTTTTATATGTTTAGTCTCACTTTTCCCTCATAGTGATACATTCAAGACACAGATCATAGAGAGTGACTTCTCTGTTTAAAATCCTTCTATGGCTCCCCATGTTTCTAGGATAGATTCAAAGGCCTTGAGCAGGGCACTCTAGATCCTTCAAGGTCTTACTCTTTCTTATATTTTGTTTCATCTAATACCACTTTGCAAGGAAATCCAGCTTTATCCAGACAGAAGCACTTGCATTTCCACTGTTTATAGCATGCTGTTTGTCAGCTCTACTCATTGTTGTCTCTACAAGGACACCCTCCATCTCACAACTCTCTTCCTGTACCTTCTTTCAGCCTCAGCTCAGCTGTCTCCTCCTAAAGCCTTCACCTAAAGTCAACAGGCTCCTGAACTACCTTATGACCCACAGATCCACTCCTGGATATATATCTGGAGAAAACTCTAATTTTAAAAGATACATGCACCCCAATGTTTATAGCACTAAATGGAAGTGCTGTAAGTGGAAGCAACCTAAATGTCCATCAACAGAAGAATGGATAAAGCGGATGTGACATATACATATACACACAATGGACTATAACTCAGCCATAAAAAAGGGTGAAATAATGCCATTTGTAACAACATAGATGGACCTACAGATTGTGATACTAAGTGAAGAAAGTCAAAGACAAATATCACATGTTGTTATGATTTATATGTGGAATCTAAAACATTGACCCAAATGAACTTATTCACAAACAGAAGTAGATTCACAGCCATAGAAAAAAAAATCTATGGTTGCCAAAGTGGGGAAAGTGGGAGGAAGGATAAATTAGGAGTTTGGGATTAACATATACACACAACTATATATAAATAGATAAACAAGATTCTGCTGTAATGCACAGGGAACTATATTCAGTATTTTATAACAACCTATAAAAGAGAATCTGAACATGAGTGGATATATGTATAACTGAATTACTTTACTGTACATCTGAACCGAACAGCATTGTTAATCAACTGCACTTCAATTTTAAAAAATTAATAATCTGTTAACTTTTTTAAAAGTTTTTTTTTAACTATTAACAATTTTAAAAAGTTAATAGATAATCTCTGTGATCCTCGAACACCATGTGCAAACTTCTGCCCAGAACTTACCCGTGTTGTCGTTCGGTTGCGAGGTTCTGTCCCACTCTTCTGTGACTCCATGGACTGTAGCCTGCCAAGCCCCTCTGTCCATGGGATTTCCCAGGCAAGAATACTAAAGTGGGTTGCCATTACCTTCTTCCCAGCACTTACCACCATATCATAATGCAATTCTATCTTTAAGTTTGGGAAGCTCAAATAGTGAGCTTCCCAAAGGCATAGACCGTCTTTGTTATACTCTTCCCCAGACCCTCACTCAGTTCCTGGCACATGTTTAAGATACTGCACTGAATAAGAGTGAAGGATGAAAATCAGCATTTTCATTATCTGACATCTGTTTCAGAGTTTTTCCCTCAATACTTTAAGTCTTATGAAAATGTGACATTAAAAATGAATGCTGGAAAATAAATTCAAGTGGTGGAGTGGAACCAAAGGCGATTAAGGCATTTTCAATTTGTCCTTCATGACATTTCAGAAAATGTCTCTATTCTGAGGTTAAGTATTACTTGAGCAGTCCACAGACCACAATTGGGAGGCAAAAACTGCTCTTTGCCTGACCATAAAAATGGGTGTACCTACGACTGATGCTTGTTTATGTTTGACAGAAAAACACAAAATTCTGTAAAGTAATTATCCTTCAATTAAAAAAAAAAATAAACTGGCAAAAAAACACACAAAAAACAAATAGTGTTCTTATTGAAACATTTGTGTCCTGAAATGAAAATACTTGCTGTTTCTCCAATTAAGACTTCAGTAATGGGGACCTGAAACACTGATCAAAGAGCCCACCTTAAGGCAAAAAGAGAAACTAATTTTCTCAAAGAGAAAAGCAGTTAAGCACCAATACATTAGACGATGTATTTTTGAAGTGGTTCCTATCTGGGGAAGCCAGTCTGCCTAGCTGTGAGGCCTCTTCTGGATAATGGGGATCAGATTCACCTGGACCTTTGTCTCATAACCACCTACCACTTTCCTTTCTCCCTGACTCTATGCCATTGCTCTGTCACAAGTAGGAGTGGCAAAGGACACTGAAACCAGTATTTCCATCTGTTTTCTTGCCATTTCAATCCACCAACCAGAAGTTTCTAATGCATACTGCTGATCATGTCATTCACCTGCTCAAAATTCCAGTTTCCTCATGGACCAAGATGTAGGTTTGTGCCCAAGATCATCTGTCTGGTGTCTGCAATTTACCTTTTCATGGCTACTTCACCATATAGCCTTTGAACTGCACTCCAGATAAATTAATCTATGTACTTTTTCTGAACACATTGCATGGTCTCACTTCCATGAAATTCCTCAGGTGCAAATTTTATACATGTCTATGAAGATTTTGCTGCTCTCTCTACCCTAGGTTTTCCCAGTATGAATGAAAAACATTGCCTACCATATCAGTAAACAAAGGATATTGCAGTCAACAAGCCATCACATTACAGCCACCCTGAAGGTGAGCCCTGAGGAAACTCAGGATGAGAATGTGTAGGGTATTAGTCCCACATAGCTAAGGTGCACACAAACGATGGTCTCAGTAAGTCCAGACTCTTGTATCTTCCCCTGCATAGAAAAGTGCTAAATTAACTAACTTCAGATGTCTGCTTTCTTTAAACATCTTTGATGTTCTGACTACCCGGTCTTTGTCACAAAAACTCCTACATATACAGGCTCCTTTCTTACCTCTTCGAAGCAGACTCTCAGAATTATCTGAGATGCTGTGTTCTGGACTTAAGCCCTCAGTGTTGTCTAGTGAATAAAACAAAATGTCTAGGTTGTGCTTTTTTTTTCTTTCCAGTTAACACAAGGCTTACCTGAACAAGCCAGGAAGAAGCATATTAAAGTACAGACTTCTTGGTGATAACAAAATGACAGAGGAGTAGGAGGATGTGGAGTACATCTCTCTCCATGGATACATCAGGAATATACCTTCAGACAAAGAAGAGCATGCAGAACACCAATTGAGAGTGGACAGGAATACCTGACCAGTGGAAAAGAATATATAGAATCATGCAAAACTTGATAGGACAAAGGAAATAGGGAGAAAAACAGGAGTGTTAGTAGGACTGGACCTGCCCTTGGTGGGTGGGGGAACTGAAGCAGGGGTCTGATCTCCACATTGTGGCAATTGTCTGGGTCAGAGGAGAAACATTGAAGGCTGAGAGTGAAAGAGTTGATCTGTGGCAGCATATATGGAAAACTCAGCAGTGGCCACAGGACTGGAAAAGGTCAGTTTTCATTCCAATCCCAAAGAAAGGCAATGCCAAAGAATGTTCAAACTACCAAACAATTGCACTCATCTCACATGCTAGTAAAGTAATGCTCAAAATTCTCCAAGCCAGGCTTCAGCAATACATGAACCATGAACTTCCAGATGTTTAAGCGGGCTTTACAAAAGGCAGAGGAACCAGAGATCAAATCGCCAATATCCACTGGATCATGGAAAAAGCAAGAGAGTTCCAGAAAAACATTTATTTCTGCTTTATTGACTATGCCAAAGCCTTTGACTGTGTGCATCATGATAAACTGGAAAATTCTGAGAGATGAGAATACCAGGCCACCTGACCTGCCTCTTGAAAAACTTATATGCAGGTCAGGAAGCAACAGTTAGAACTGGACATGGAACAACAGACTGGTTCCAAATAGGAAAGGGAGTACAACAAGGCTGTATATTGTCACCATGCTTATTTAACTTATATGCAAAGTACATCATGAGAAATGCTGGGCTGGAGGAAGTACAAGCTGGAATCAAGATTTCCGGGAGAAATATCAATAATTTCAGATATACAGATGACACCACCCTTATGGCAGAAAGTGAAGAAGAACTAAAGAGCCTCTGGATGGAAGTGAAAGAGGAGAGTGAAAAAAGTTGGCTTAAAGCTCAACATTCAGAAAACTAAGATCATGGCATCCAGTCCCATCACCTCATGGCAAATAGATGGAGAAACAGTGGAAACGGTGGCCGACTTTATTTTTCTGGGCTCCAAAATCACTGCAGATGGTGATTGTAGCCATGAAATTAAAAGATGCTTGCTCCTTGGAAGGAAAGTTATGACCAACCTGGACAGCATAGTAAAGAGCAGAGACATTAGTTTGTCAACAAAGGTCTATCTAGTCAAGGCTATGGTTTTTCCAGTGGTCATGTATGGATGTGAGAGTTGGACTATAAAGAAAGCTGAGCACCAAAGAATTGATACTTTTGAACTGTGGTGTTGGAGAAGACTCTTGAGAGTTCCTTGGACTGCAAGGAGTCCAACCAGTCCATCCTAAAGGAGATTAGTCCTGGGTGTTCATTGGAGGGACTGATGTTGAAGCTGAAACTCCAATACTTTGGCCACCTGATGTGAAGAGCTGACTCATTTGAAAAGACCCTGATGCTGGGAAAGATTGAGGGCAGGAGGAGAAGGGGATGACAGAAGATGAGATGGTTGGATGGCATCACTGACTCAATAGACATGGGTTTGGGTGGACACCGGAAGTTGGTGATGGACAGGGAGGCCTGGCGTGCTGTGGTTCATTGGGTTGCAAAGATTTAGACACAGCTGAGAGACTGAATTGAACTGAAATGGAATGAGAATCAGTCAGTCCTTGCTACAACCATGCATACCCTGGACAGGAACACTGGTTCCCTTGAAGGCACAGCAGCTGGCAGTTGGAGTTTAGGGATTGTGGAGCAATCCCAGGGCAAGGGCTTCTGTTGACTGCAGAGAGACAGATTGAGGGGGTGTGAGGGAGGAGATCATGGTGGGAAATGCTGGTGGAGGAAGGCCAGGCAGCCATGGAAACAAGGCAATACTGCTGAGTCATGCATAGAGGGTGGAGACATCACCATAGCCTATCTCCACCCACATGCCAGCATCAGCAGCTGAACAAGAGACGCTGGCCCATCAAATGCCTAATGCACTGAACTACAGAGCAGGACCCATCCAGGGTGCTCCTTTAAGTGACTGATGCACTGATCTACAGTATAGGAGCCTAGCCAGGGGGGCCCCTCTATGTGCTTGATGTACTGAACAATAGAGAAGGACCCCAGGCAAGGGAGCCCTCTAAGTGCCTGAATGGGTGGAGCTATGGAGAAAGACTGTGCCAAAGAGGCCTTCTGATAACCAGCTACAAGACGATCAAAAAAAGACTCTGATAGGGCCATGACTCCCGTAGCAGAGGCAGTATGTGTCCCTGTGCACGTTGTGCCACCAGGATCCCTGCAACCCAAGCAATTGCACCACCTTCATGCTCAACTCTCACTGGGGCAGAGCTGCCACAGGCAAAAAAAATGTCTTGCATCTATGTGTGCAAGGTCACTTTGGTAGTGCCCAACTCTGGCCCTGTAGACTGTGGCCTGCCAGGCTTTTCTGTCAAAGAGCTGGGTTTTCCAGGCAAGAATGCTGGAGCATATTGGCCAATACTGGTTGCCATATCCTTCTAGAGTGCTATATTTCCTGCTGCCCTACCTGCCAACCCCTCTGAGCACCTGGTGCTGCCAGAACCCCTGTGACAAGCAGCTGCACCACCTCCACACTTGGCCCTCACAGGGGCAAACCCAATCCTCCAGGGCAGGCTTAGGAGCAAAACCCCAGTGGACAACCCACATGCAGAGGTGGAAGTAAAACCATATTTGAAACCCAGGGGCAGTGTGGCTAAGGAAGAAGACCCAAAACCTTCCCACGAGCTGTACAAGCTGCAGATTCAATCCACATTATCAACTAGGCAGACTTTTCCCTTAAAGCCTGGGAAAAGGAAACCTCAAATACACTAAGTTAAAAAAAAAAAGAAAAGAAAAGGCAGAGAAGTTTCCTACACAAATGAAGAGAAAAATTAGAAACACAGAAGTCCAAATAAGTGAAGAGGAAATAGCCAAACTTCCTGAAAAAGAATTCAGAATAATGAGAGTAGAGATGATCAAAAACCTTGAAAACAAAATAGAGAAAATGCAAAAATCAATTAACAAAGACCTAGAAGATTAAAGAAGAAACTTACAGAGACAGACTACACAATTACTGAAATTAGAAATACCCTGGAAGGATCAGTAGCAGAATATCTGAAGCAGAAGAACAAATGCATGATCCAGAAGATAAAATGGTGGAAACAATTTCTGAAGAGTGAAATAAAGCAATGGGATGGGGAGGGAGGTGGGTGGGGGGGGTTCAGGATGGGGAACACATGTACACCCATGGCTGATTCATGTCAATGTATGGCAAAAATCACTACAATATTGTAAATTAATTAGCCTCCAATTAAAATAAATAAATAAAAAAGAATGAAAAGAACTGAGGATAGTCTCAGAGGCCTCTGGTACAATATTAGATACAGCAACATTCAAATTACAGGGGTCCCAGAAGAAGGGAAAAAGAAAGGGTATGATAAAATTTTTGAAGACATAACTGAAAATTTCCCCAACATGGAAAAGGAAATAGTCAAGTCCAAGAGGAGCAAAGAGGCCCATACAGGATTAACCCAAGGAGAAACGTGCCAAGACACAGATTAATCAAATTAACAAAGACTAAACACAAAAAAGAATATTAAAAACAGCAAGGGAGAAGCAGTAAGTAACATACAAGGGAAACCCCATACACTTAACAGCTGATCTTTCAGCAGAAACTCTGAGGGCCAGAAGGGAATGGCAGGATATAGTTAAAGTACTGAAAATGAAAAATCTACAACCAAGATTACTGTACCTGGCAAGGATCTCATTCAAAATTTATGGATAAATAAGCTTTTCAGACAAGCAGAAGTTAAGAGATTAACTAACACCAAGCCAGCTTTACAACAAATGTTAAGGGAATTTTATAGTCAAGAAATACAAGAGAAGAGAAAAGATCTACAAAATCAACCACAAACAATTAAGAAAATGTCAGTAGGAACATATATATCAATAATTACTTTAAATGTAAATGGATTAAATGCTCCAATCAAAAGACACAGACTGGCTGAATGGATACAAAAACCAGACCCATAGATACATATGCTGTCTGCAGAAACCCACTTCAGATCTAAAGACACATATAGACTGAAAGTGAGAGGATGGAAAAATACATCCCATGTAAATGGGAAGCAAAGGAAAGCTGGAGTAGCAATCCTCATATCAGACAAAACAGACCTTAAAATAAAGAAGATTACAAGAGATAAGGAAGAATGCTACATAATGATCAAGGGATCAATCCAAGAGGAAGACCTAACAACTGTAAATATCTATGCACCCAACATAGGAGCACCTAAATACATAAGAAAAACACTAACAGACATAAAAGGAGAATTTGACAGTAACACAATAATAGTAGGAGGCTTTAACACCCCACTCACACCAATGGATAGATCATCAAAACAGAAAATTAATAAGGAAACTCAAGTCTTAGATGATACATTAGATGAGATGGATCTCATTGATATCTTCAGGACATTCCATCCAAATGCAGAAGAATACACCTTCTTGTCAAGTGCACATGGGGCATACTCCAGGATAGATTACATCTTGGGTCACAAATCAAACCTCAGGAAATTTAAGAAAATTGAAATTGTATCAAGCATCTTCTCTGACCACAATGCTGTGAGACTAGATATGAACTACAAGGAAAAATCTGTAAGAAACACAAACACGTGGAGATTAAAAAAAAGACATTTCTAAATAACCAACAGGTTACTGAAGAAATCAAAAGGGAAATAAAAAAATTTCTAGAAACAAATGACAGTGAAAACACAACTCAAAACCTACGGGATGCAGCCAAAGCAGTTCTAAGAGGGAAGTTTATAGCAATACAATCCTACCTCAAGGAACAAGAAAAATATAGAATAGACAACCTAACGTTACATTTAAAACAACTGAAAAAAGAACTAAAAAACCCCAACGTTAGTAGAAGGAAAGAAATCATATAGATCTGAGCAGACGTAAATGAAAAAGAAATGAAAGAAACAACAGTAAAGATTAATAAAACCAAAACCTGGTTCTTTAAAAAGATAAACAAAATTGAAAAACCTTTAGCCAGACACATCAAGAAAAAAAGAGAGAAGAATCAATTCAATAAAATTAGAAATGAAAAATGAGAGGTTACATCAGACATTGCAGAAATACAAAGAATTGTATGAGACTATTAAGAACAGCTATATGGCACTAAAATAGATTACCTAGAAGAAATGGACAGATTCTTAGAAAAGTTCAATCTTCTAAGACTGAACCAGGAAGAAATAGAAATTATAAACAACCCAATTACAAGCACAGAAATTGAAGCTGTGGTCAAAAATCTCCCAAGAAACAAAAGCCCAGGACCAGATGGCTTCACAGGAGAATTCTATCAAACATTTAAAGAAGAGCTAATGTCTATCCTTCTAAAACCCTTTCAAAAATTGTAGAGGAAGGAACACTTCCAAACTCGTTTTATGAGGCTACCCTGATACCAAAACCAGACAAAGGCAACACAAAGGAAGAAAACTATAGGCCAATATCACTGATGAACATAGATGCAAAAATCCTCAACAACATTTTAGCAAACAGTATTCAGCAACTCATCAAAAAGCTCATATACCATGATCAAGTTGGATTGATTCCAGGAATGCAAGGATTCTTCAATATATGCAAACCAATCAATGTGATACACCATATTAACAAACTTTAAGATAAAAACCATAAGATCATCTCAATAGATGCAGAAAAAACCTTTGACTTAATTCAGCACCTATTTATGATTAAAACTCTTTAAAAAATGGGCACAGAAGCAACCTACCACAACAGAGTAAAGGCCATATATGATGTTTACAGCAAACATGATTCTCAATGGTGAAAAATTGGAAGCATTCACCCTAAGATCAGGACAAAGACAAGGGCGTCCACTTGTGCCACTATTATTCAACATAGTTCTGGAAATCCTAGCTACAGCAATCAGAGAAGAAAAAAAATAAAAGCAATCCAGGTCAGAAAAGAAGTAAAGCTCTTACTCTTTGCAGATGATATGATACTGTATATAAAACGCCCTAAAGATAGTATCAGAAAATACTAGAACTAATTAGTGAATTTAGAAAGGTTGCAGGATACAAAATCAATACACAGAAATCACTTGCATTTCTGTATACTAACAATGAAAAATCAGAGAAATTAAGGAATCAATTTCATTCACCATTGCAACTAAAAGAATTATATATCTAGGAATAAACTTACCTAAGGAGACAAAAGAACTATACACAGAAAATTATAAGATACTAAATGAAAGAAATCAAAGATGACATAAACAGAGGGAGAGATATTCCATGTTCCTGGGTAGGAAGAATCAATATTCTGAAAATGATTATACTACCAAATGCAATCTACAGGTTCAATGTAATCCCTATCAAATTACCAATGGAAATTTTCACAGAATTAGAACAAAAAGTTTCACCATTCATATGGGAATGCAAAAGACCTTGAATAGCCAAAGCAATCTTGAGAAAGAAGAATGGAGCTGGAGGAATCAACGTTCCTGACTTCAGATTATACTACAAAGTTACAATCATCAAGACAGTATGGTACTTGCACAAAACTGGAAATATAGACCAATGGAACAAGATAGAAAGCGCAGAAATAAACGCATGCACCTATGGGTACCTTATTTTTGACAAAGGAGGCAAGAATATACAGTGGGGCAAAGATAGTCTCTTCAATAAATGGTACTTGGAAAACTGGACAGCTACATGTAAATGAATGAAATTAGAACACTTCCTAATACCATACACAAAGATAAACTCAAAATGGATCAAAGACTTATATGTAAGACCAGAAACTATAAAACTCTTAGAGGAAAACATAGGCAGAACACTCGATGATGTAAATCAAGGTGAGATCCTCTTTGACCCATCTCCTAGAGTAATGAGAATAAAAACAAAAGTAAACAAGTGAGACCTGATTAAACTAAAAAGCTTTTGCACAGCAAAGGAAACTCTAAGCAAGGTGAAAAGACAACCCTCAGAATGGGAGAAAATAATAGCAAATGAAACAACTGACAAAGGATTAACTTCCAAAATACACAAGTAGCTCATACAACTCAATACCAGAAAAACAAACCACCCAATCAAAAAGTGAGAAAATGAGCTAAACAGACATTTCTCAAAAGAAGACATACAGATGGCTAACAGACACATGAAAAGCTGCTCAACATTGCTTGTTATTAGAGAAATGCAAATCAAAACCACAAGGAGATATCACCTCCCACCAGTCAGAATGGCCATCATAAAAAAAGTCTACAAACAATAAATGCTGGAGAGGGTGTGGAGAAAAGGGAATGCTCTTGCACTGCTGGTGGGAATGTAAATTGATACAGCCACTATGGAAGAAGGTATGGAGATTCCTTAAAAAACTAGGAATAAAACCACCATATGACCCAACAATACCACTCCTCAGCATATACCCTGAGGAAGTCAAAATTGAAAAATATACATGTATCCCATTGTTCATTGCAGCACTATTTACAATAGATGGAACATGGAAGCAACCTAGATGTCCATTGACAGATGAATGGATAAAGAAATTGTGGTGCATATATGCATGGGAATATTATTCAGCCATAAAAAGGAACACATCTGAGTCAATTCTAATGAGGTGGATGAACCTAGAGCCTATTATACAGAGTGAAGTAAGTCAGAAAGAGAAAGGTAAATATCATATTCTAATGCATATATACAAAATCTAGAAAAATGGCACTGAAGAATTTATTGACAGGGCAACAGTGGAGAAACAGACATAAAGGATAGACTTATGGACATGGGGAGAGGGGAGGAGAGGGTGAGCTGTATGGAAAGAGTAACATGAAAATTTACATTACCATGTATGAAATAAATAGCCAATAAGAATTTGCTGTATGGCTCAGGAAACTCATGCAGGGGCTCTGTATCAATCTAGAGGGGTGGGATAGGGAGGGAGATGGGAAGGAGGTTCAAAAGAGAAGGGATATATGTGTATCTATGGCTGATTCATGTTGAAGTTTAACAGAAAACAGCAAAATTCTGTAAAGCAATTATCCTTCAATAAAAAATAAATTAATTAAAAAATACAGATTTATTGTTCTGGAGGCAACTTTAGCACTCCTATAAAAAGTACTCATAGAAGACACCGTCTTAAAATGTTTTTGGGGGTCACAGTGGTTGAAGGACCTGACTTAATGTAGCATCAACATACTATAGATACTGCTTGTACTTGGATTGTGTGATACAGATGAATAAAGACACCAAAGTTTCCTAATGGTAGTTTATACAGGTATTATATAGTAACAGTATTTGATATCAAATACCATTATTATTTGGATTGGGCAGGCTTTAGGCAGATAGATGACAGAATCCAAATCTATAGCCTTCCAATTCTGGGGCATGCAGAAGCTGCGTTTTTAAGAGGCACACAAAGTGATTATTCTTTTTTTTTAAATTAAATTTATTTATTTTAATTAGAGGCTAATTACTTTACAATATTGTACTGGTTTTGCCATACATCAACATGTACACCCGTGGTGATTATTCTTTAAACCAAATTTTGAGGGAAATATTCTTTTTTTATAACTCTTGTGGTTGGCAAAACTTTATAATTTGGTACTTATTTCCTTTAATGGGTTTTCAATGTCACAAGAGGCTGTGTCTTTCATGTCTTAAATCTCCAGAGTCTAGCAAGGATGATATATATATATATATATATATATATATATATATATATATATATATACATATATATTTAATTGGAGCATAATTGCTTTACAATGTTGTATTAGTTTCTGCTGTACAATGAAGTGAATCAGCTTCACTGATATATGTTTACCTATATCCCTTCCCTCTTGGACCTCCCTCCAAAGATGTTTTTAAACCAGAAGAAAACTTTCAGATGATCAATTATTAGCCTAGAGAATTTTGAGGTAACATGTTATTTGATATTGCTGCTGTTGCTGCTGCTAAGTCACTTCAGTCGTGTCTGACTCTGTGCGACCCCACAGACGGCAGCCCACCAGGCTCCCCATCCCTGGGATTCTCCAGGCAAGAACACTGGAGTGGGTTGCAATTTCCTTCTCCAATGCATGAAAGTGAAAAGTGAAAATGAAGTCGCTCAGTCGTGTGCGACTCTTTGCAACCTCATGGACTGCAGCCAACGAGGCTCCTTCATCCATGGGATTTTCCAGGCAAGAGTACTGGAGTGCGGTTCCATTGCCTTCTCCGTGATATTGCTACAGATCATTAATCAATAATCATTTGCTACAGATCAAGTGAAATCCCAGATTTCATTTATTTCATTTAGAAGATATATTCTTCTATTATTTCATTTAGAAGATATATTCCTGCTAGTGTAAAGTCTGCCCACCATTTGTAGCCATAATAGAAAAGAAGAAACAAAGTTTAAAATATTAAACTACTACTAATGGAGGCATCCCACTCCATTATTCTTGCGGAGAGAATCCCATGGACAGAGGAATCTGGAGATAAATAGATGATAGGATCACGAAGAGTCCTCAGACACTATTGAGCACACATGCAGACATTCTCCACATACAACCTAGCAGAATGTACACTGGAAGAATTTGACTTGGAAGACTGTGTTTAAGTGAGGGTTTTGGATATTTGTCTGTAGTTGGTGTATTGATAGTAGCCCAAGAATATACTCAGTTCAAGTATGTGTCATCCTGGTACATGAAAAATGACCAACAAAAACTCAAGAGTGAGCAATAGAAGAGGAAATCAGCAGAGTGGAAAGAGATTCAAAGTAACAAACATCCCCACATCAGGAATCTACCAGATCAGTTCAGTCACCCAGTCATGTCCAACTCTTTGTGATCCCACAGACTGTAGCACGCCAGGCTTCCCTGTCCATCACTAACTTTCAAAGCTTGCTCAAACTCATGTCCATCGAGTCAGTGATGCCATCCAACAATCTCATCCTCTGTCATCCTATTCTTCTCCCACTCTCAATCTTTCTTAGCATCAGGGTCTTTTCAAATGAGTGAGTTCTTCACATTAGGTGGCCAAAGTATTCAAGTTTCAGCTTCAGCATCAGTCCTTCCAATGAATATTCAGGACTGACTTCCTTTAGGGTGGACTGGTTGGATCTCCTTGCAGTCCTGGGACTCTCAAGAGTTTTCTCCAACACCACAGTTCAAAAGCGTAAATTCTTCAGCACTCAGCTTTCTTTATAATACAACGTCACATGGACTACTGGAAAAACCATAGCTTTGACTAGACAGACTTTTGTTGGCAAAATAATGTCTTTGCTTTTTTTTTTAAATTTAATTTTATTTTTAAACTTTACATAATTGTATTAGTTTTGCCAAATATCGAAATGAATCCGCCACAGGTATACATGTGTTCCCCATCCTGAATCCTCCTCCCTCCTCCCTCCCCATACCATCCCTCTGGGTCGTCCCAGTGCACTAGCCCCAAGCATCCAGTATATATATCTAGGTTTGTCACAGCTTTTCTTCCAAGGAGCAAGTGTCTTTTAATTTCATGGCTGCAGTCACCATCTGCAGTGATTTTGGAGAGCAAAAAAATAATCTGCCTCTGTTTCCATTGTTTCCCATCTATTTGCCATAAAATGATGGGACAGGATGCCATGATCTTAGTTTTCTGAATGTTAAATTTTAAGCCAACATTTTCCACTCTCCTCTTTCACTTTCATCAAGAGGTTCTTTAGTTCCTCTTTGCTTTCTGGCATAAGGGTGGTGTCATCTGCATATCTGAGGTTAATGATATTTCTCCTGGCAATCTTGATTCCAATTTGTGCTTCATTCAGCCAGATTTCACATAATGTACTCTGCATATATGTTAACAAAGCAGGATGACAGTATATAGCCTTGACCTACTCCTTTCCCCATTTGGAACTAGTCTGTAGTTCCATGTCCAGTTCTGACTGCTTTTTCTTGATCTGCATAGAGATTTCTCAGGAGGGAGGTAAGGTGGTCTGGTATTCCCATCTCTTTAAGAATTTTCCACAGTTTATTGTGATCCACACAGTCAAAGGATTTAGCGTAGTCAATAAAGCAGAAGCATATGTTTTTCTGGAACTCTTGTGCCTTTTTGGTGATCCAACAGATGTTGGCAATTTGATCTCTGGTTCCTCTGCCTTCTCTAAATCCAGCTTGAACATCTGGAATTTCATGGTTCATATACTGTCGAAGCCTAGGTTCGAGATAAACCCAAGCTGAATTGTATTTGGGCTTCCCAGGTGGCACACTGGTAAAGAATATGCCTGCAATGCAAGAGCCACAGGAGATTCAGGGTCAATCCCTGGGTCAGAAAGATCCCCTGGAGAAGGGAATGGCTACCCACTCCAATATTGTATATGTTGTTCATTTGTAATGCCCTTGTTGTCTTAACGATGTTTTTAAAAATTACAGTAAGCAGCAGTATTTAAATAATATATAAATGAGCTTAATTAATCACTGATATTCTGATGAAAATCCCTGCTGGATTGGTAGAAAGCAAAGGTAAATCCACAGAGTTTTGGCCAGAGAATAAATACAAGCTACAGGATTTGTTCCGTAGTGGTGAACACCCAATGAGCTGTATAGATTCATTTGTGGCTGAGTGTTTTTGATTTGAAGCCTCATTGCTTTTTCTTTATCATTAGGTAGCAAATGTACTTCATCTGAGTTGAATTAATCAGTTATCTAATAATAGTTATCTAAAATTTTTAACAGTTGAGGGGAGATGGGGGAGGGAAGAGGAAGACAGATATTGATGTGCATTATTTGTAATGTAGCCATCAAGCCAATCCAGTTTGACAAATGGGATATAAAGCTAACAGATCCAGAGTGTGTTTTATGTTTTTACCCCAAACATCTATAATGCAAAGTGAAAAAAAAATTTTTTTCTGTAAATATACCCTACCCTACATCACTCTAAGCAATTACCATTACATGCTGTACTGTACCACTGAGGACTCTCATTAGGGTATTACACCACATGCATTTGGAATAAAAGAAGAGATAATTAGTTTTACCAAGACTTGGTCTAACATGTGTGTGGCTCCATCATGATGCTTCAGTACATAGATACTATCATACATCAACAGTGTGGTTTATTAGGAATGTTTAGGACCATAAATTTAGTCAATCTTTAAATAGTGGTCTAGACTGTGAAAAAAATAAGATGAAAAATGAGAATCTAAGTTTTACGCATGAATTTTAAATATTTTCCTTATTTTAGCAAGTGTAAATTGCTAAAGAATTGTACTGTATTGTAATACAGTTATTGTAAATTGTGATCCAAGTGCTCTCACTCACTCCCCTCACATCCATAGCAGGTACGGCCGCTTGACTGTACAATCCTTTTTCACCAAAGACTAA
This sequence comes from Bos indicus, assembly GCF_029378745.1. NCBI lineage: Eukaryota > Metazoa > Chordata > Mammalia > Artiodactyla > Bovidae > Bos > Bos indicus. Next base: position 11,087,088 of record NC_091787.1, read on the forward strand.
CATCGTTTTACAAATCTTCTCCACTGAGATCTCCAGCAGCCATTACCCACAAGATAGACCTAACCTAGTTTTCATTTTGAATTTACTGTCAGTTTTGTAATTACATTAGACAGACCTACACAAAATTATTCAACTCATGTTTCTATATTTTCTATCAATGTTTGTCTTCATCAATAGACTAGGTATTGAAGACAGAGATTGAATCATGGTAGAAATGACGAATACCTGAAAGTGAACCTGACAGAATTTAGGAGAAGAAGGGAAAACAAACCATAAAGCCCTCACTTCTTGAAGACAATCTTAGCTTCCAAACAGTTTTGTCCAAACTGCACACATCATACTTAGAGGGGAGGGTGGAGGTGTACACAAGAGAGAATGATGAGATTTTACTGAAGCCATTTGTACACAACCACAGCAACTGAATATTTGCTAAATTAGAAGCAGAAAATGGTTCTTTCTTTTCCTAGCCTCTCATCCTGAGACTTAATCATAAAAAGTGTGTGATGTCTGTAATTCACATTCTGGTGTTATACTGTTTTCTGCTGTTCTCCATTTGCACCCCAGACTTTGAAATCAGCTGATATGAAAACCCTGGATACCAAGCTGGCAGAATCCAAACAGCAATGAGATGTCAAGAGTCCTGCTTTATCCATGCCTTGTATTCTGAACCATTTTCCCTTGTCAAGTTTTGTATTCAGGTTCTTTATTTGCCCCGGTTGCCCTGTCTCCTGACCTGTTGTCTCATCCCTTGTCTCTTGCAGCTCATACAGGAGGTGAATGATTTTTCTGGTGCTGACCACAGCTCTTCTGCTGGGTCAGAATTTCACATCGCCCATCAATCTATGCCTGCTTTTGATTTCTGTACTGAATAATGCATCTAGATTCTACTGGTATCCCTTTAGCTAGCCAGCCTTTCCCCTAACTTTGTCATTCATCTCAGGACAGGATATAATAGTCCTGTTTTTCATAAGTTAAATAATTTTCCTTTTCTTTCCTTTGTTAAAATAACAGCAACAACAACAAAAATCTTCTCAAGTCCTAACTCCTTCTGTGGTGCTCTTACTTGTCAGAGTGAGTCTGGTTATTGGAAGATGGAATTCCTGCCAGTTCATGTATCATGTGGATGGGTTAACTTAAGAGGCACAGCTCCACTGTTCTGTTAGGGCTCAGCAGAGGGGCACGTTCTTTCTGGGAAAATCTCCAGACTTTAAAAAATAATAAATAATACTTTAAATTTATTTTTCCCTTGGTCTTTTAAATAAAAAGAATCCTTTTCTGTTCCAGTATCCCGCTGAGGGTGACACATCTCATTTAATTGTCATGTCTCTGTAGGCTTCTCCTTGCTATGACAGAGTTTCAGGGTTTCCTTGTTTAGGGTAAACTTGACAATTTTGAAGAGTAATGGTCAACTATTTTGTAGAGTGTCCCTCAGTAAGAATTTTCTGATTTTTTTCATGATTAGACTGAGGTTGAGTTTTTCATTTGTTTGATTTTTGGGGCGGGGAGGGTGAGGGGAAACACTGCACTGAGTCTTCGTTGTGGCATGTCAGATCTACTTTCCTGATGAGGGATCAAACCTGGGCTGTCTGCATTGGGAGTACAAAGTCTTAACCATTGGATGACCAGGAGAGTCCCGGACTGAGGTTTAGTTTTGAGGAGGAAGACCACAGATATAAAGTGTTATTTTTTTCACATCATGTCAAAGGTCCATACTATCAACATGACTTCTCACTGTTGTTAATCTCAATCACTTGGCCAGGGTAGTGTTTGCCAGATTCCTCCACCATAAAGATACTCCCACCCCCATGTCTACACTGCACTCACTGGAAGGCAGCCACTGCCCAGTCCATATACTTAATTAGTAGGGGGTTAATGCCCCACTTCCTTGAGAGCAGAATATCTACATACATATTTGGAAATCTAGAAGGGATATTATTTATTCAATCATTTAAAAAATATCAGTATGGGCTCGTGGATATTTACTTTATACTTTGGGTTATAATCCAACACCATTTTACGTATTTTGTTGTTCAAATTGTTTCAGCTTTGGCGGGTTTTGTTTTGTAATGCAAAAAGTACCTCTTTGATGGGGATTTCACTTCACATTTTCTTTTTAGATCAGAAGGAAGACAAACTAGGCTGGCAATAGAACTGTTTGAATTTGAGGTTTTGGCATAGAGTATAAGCAACAGCCTACTTGTATAATCCACTTGTGTTTTGGTATTGGTATCTATGAACTGTGCAATTAGAACATCATGCTTCAAATATTCCTTTTGTCTACGATATTAGAATCCTAACATTCTTGCCTTATTAGAGGGGAAAAGAAAACCTTTAGGTTTTCATAAACTTTTGTATTCCATGAAGTCTCTGTTAACTACCTATTTACACAGGCATCCTTTGCCTCAGCAAGAGTTAGACATGGGGCAAGTTATATGCTCCACTCAACCCTTCCCAAACAAGAGGATTAGTACAATCAATATAAGTATTATTATTATGTGATAAAGAGTAATGTTATCAGAAAGCTCCAGATGTAGTGCTCATAAGAATCAACACTTTTATGAATCATAAAACATTCAATTAAATATTAAATACACCCAGTACCTCCTGGAATAGGAAATGGCAATCCATTCCAGTATCCTTGCTTGGAAAATTCCATGGACAATGGAGCCTGGCAGGCTACAGTCCATTGGGTTGCAAGGATTTGGACATGGCTCAGCATGCATGCACATCCAGTACCATACCAGGGAATGTAGTAGACACAGTAAATATTTACTGAAATAATCAATTCATAACACTTAGAATGTTTTCTTCATTTAATCTTATTAATTGATTAAAATGCAGTAACTATGCTAATCCAATTTCTCTGTGTTACTTTTCTGAGTCCTTTTTACCATGTATCAACTACTCCAGGTCCTCCAGGTAGGCACCTAACTATTGTAATTTTTGACAAGATTGCAGCTATGTGAAAAACCATATGAGTAAGAAATCTATGAAGAAATGTACCAAAAGAGTCATTATCTAGATACTGAGACTACAGATGATTATAAAGCTCATTCTTCATTTATATATTCTCACATTTTCTGTAATAACCTTTAATGCCTTGTTAGTGGTTAAACATGCTTTATTTATTTTTTTGATGCAAATACTTCTATGGCTGCTACATTTGGTCAGTTAGTGATATAAATATTGTTCCATATTTTGCTCCTGTTGCAATGGAAGCTGAAAAAAATTAACCTGGAAATTTAGATAAGTAACAAAACTATATTTTCATCATCAACAAGACTTTATCCCCAATATATTGTGTCTGTTAAAAGCAAGTAATATAGAATGTTATATCTTAGCCCCTGGTAACCTATGGAAATTTGTGGTAAACCTACGGTGAAACTATGGAAATCACTGAAAAAAAGATCACAAAGCAACTAAGAATTCTTCTCTAATAAACTGTGGCTATCAGCATGAAAGCAAATCCATTCATGCTCTACAGAGACTCTCATTAATTACACGAGGAGAGTTATCCTCCTGGATGTTTATATAAGTGAGCACTTTATTCCCACCTCCATTATTCAGGGATGCAGTCAGGCACACTTACACTTGGAGGAGTGTGCCTTTGATTCTTTTATTTCTGACTGAATTACAAGTCAGAATATTGTGTGGAAGTGGATCTGCAGACTATCCGCATGAAGGAAGATCACTTAGTATGCTGTGAGTGTACTGAAGTTTCCCTTTGAAGTCTGTTCAAGGGAAAGTTTTTGCTTTCCAACAACATAGGCATGATTCTCCCGAACTGTGCTTTGAGTTTATCAATTTGTGGAGGTTACAGCAAGAGCAAAACTACAAAGACTCATATTCAGCAAGCATCTAAGACCTTTGTCATGTGAGAATGCTCTGTGCTGAGGGGATTTAGGGTAGAGGTGAACAGGCACAAAAAGAAAAGAAAATTAAGGGTGATAAACTTTAACTGCCCTAAACATATACTTTACTTTTCTTCTTTAATTTAACAGTTAAAGTATTAAATTATAAAAATATTTATGACCCTCTCAGATACGAGTCTTTCTGTCACTAGTTATGGTGATAATGAGCATGATGATAGGGTTTCCTTCAAACATTATGAATCTCTACAATTTCTTTGAATCTTTGTAAACTTTATGCCTCAAATCACATAATCTTGGAGTTAAAATGAGGCCAAGCTAGCAATCATCTCTTATTCCTTTGACGTGTGCCCCCACAAACAGTTTCAGAAGCTTCAATCTTCATGTAGTATCAGAATTTATTTTTGTGAGTCTCTAGTTCATGTTTCAAAGATGCTTATGAAATGGTCTTATTAACTTCCAAGTGTAATCCTCAGTTGACTCTCCCATTTTGGCTCAATTCCTGCTTCCATTGTCACCACTACCAATACCACTGCAGATGCTTCACATTGTCAAAGAAGCACATCCTTGGTCTCCAGAATCACAGACAGAATGATGGAGCTGTGCTGTGTGGGAAGAATTCAGCCTCTACCAAGAACTGATTTGACATCTTGTTACATGGATGTACAGGTGACGCAGCGGTAAAGAATTTGTCTGCCAATGCAGGAGACATAGGAGACGTGGACTCGATCCCTGAGTCAGGAAGATACCCTGGAGGGGGAAATGAAAACCTACTCCAGGATTCTTGCCTGAAAAATTCCATGGACAGAGGAGCCTGGTGGACTATAGTCCATGTGAAGAGTCAAACATGACTGCACACACATTGTATATGTTCCATGGGTCTGCATTCCATGACTCCCAAAAGAAACACAGCTCTTGGTTTGGGTTTGCAGCCCCATTCTCACTAGCATTTAGAAAGAAGCCCATAAAGTCTGGCACAAAGAGACTTTGGAGGAGAATATGGGCTGCATTTTCTGCTTTCACCCCATCTAGTGCTCAAGCTCCTTCCATCAGAACCTCACTCCCTTCTTCAAGGTTAACGCACTGCTCCCTAGTTCCATCATCAACTGAGTCAATGCAGTGGGTCAGATTCTAACTTCTGCTACATTGCAAGATAAGATTTACAGCAGAGAACATTGTTTTCATGATAACTTTACTAATTATTAATTTCTGTGGGCATATCCAATTCCTCACCTCTATGAATTTCTATTATCTCATTCGTCAAATAGGGCAGAAACTATTCTTTGTTATAACAAGTTATAAAAATGGCTGATATAACATATACCTCATTGAAATATCTGTTCTACCATTATAAGACAGTAAAATGCAAAGTATTAGAATTGGGTGACTTAGTGAGCTGAGAGTCCTCTGTAAGAACTCTGGAAAAATCAGTTATCCGGTCAAAACAAGGAATTTCTCCTTGCTCTAGAAGTTTTCCTGTTTGATGAAAACTGGACCTAGGAAATGGATATAAACACGGCAGTTGTTTCGAGAAAGGGGAAGGAGATCACCCATAAAACCAACAGGATCATGTCATTATTAACCTTAAGTCTGAGAATTATGCTAATTATCCTCACCAAACTATGAGTTTTGTTGATTGTAGCATCAGTGCTAGGTCAGTGGGAATCAAGGTGCTTTGGGTTTCATGGACTGGAAATGTGGAAAAACATTACTGGGTTTAGTTAAGGTGAAAGGAATTTACAAATGCAAGTCATCCAGAAGGTCTCCACATCTCCATATGCAGTCTTGGATTTCAAATAATTTCATGACTTCTGAGAAAGGGAAATACTGCCTTCAAGTCAATATGTTGATGAAGTCATTGCTTTAAAGCATCGAAAAAAGTTGCACATATTATGATAGTGTCATTATGTCACTGCTCCCAAATTAAACATTAAAGGGAAGGAAACATACTTTTATTTTTGTTTCTGTCAAAGTGTGAGCTCACAGTCTAGGACATAGTCCACAAATAATTTTTTATTTGTTGAGATAAAGAAGTGAATGGCTAAATTTGCCTTAGAGAAGTCATTTGACTATATGTACAAGACTATGACACAGTTTCACAAGTTACTATTGATGGCTCCATATTTTCTGAGCAGCTTTCTCTGGGCTTGCTGAGGAATCTACTGTAACCAGAACCCTAGGGAGTTCAGAGCTCTGGCCCAGAGGGAAAGGAAAGCACTCTGACAGCTATATGAATGCGGTAGAGTGGCTCCACAATTTTTTGATGATGAATATTTCCGTGACTCTGTTGAACTGTGCTATGGTATATTCTTTACACATTTCTCCTTCCCGGCTTTTGTCCAATTGCCTTCATTCAATTCATCAAGATGGATGTCTCTGTGTTAAGGTTTTACCTTATTTTTTTCTAAACATGTTTAGTGTCGTATTGCCAGAGACCAATAAACTTGCCCTTTAATTCTTAAAACCGATGGCAATTCAGAACCTCATTTACCGAGGGCTTTGTCCTGCCACTTTCTGTTAAATGAAATGAGTGGAAATGCTGGTGCAAGTTGTTCAGACTCTGGCTCTGACACTGCAGTTTCAGAGCTCACAGGCTGCTGGAAAGAACAATCATTAGATAGGTCAGGCAAGCTCAGGATTTCAATCCGGTGAGTCTCACTAGTTGAATTAGTTCTGTGCTTGTGAGGAAAAGGGGGAGAGCTGTGCTATCCCATACCAGCAATAGAAATCATAGAGGAGGGTGGGCGGATACTAATGGTAGCCTATTGAGCAAATAAATCTTTCAATTCTGAGATAGGTTATATAAAGATCTTTCTGTTTTAAAAAGCCATCTAAAGGTACATATACAAATCCAAGTTGGAAAGACCTACAGAGAAGTTTGTAAGTAGTAAGTGCCTGTTAGTCACTCAGTTGTGTCTGACTCTTTATGACCCTATGGACTTTAGCTTGCCAGGCTCCTCTGTCCATGGGATTCTCCAGCCAAGAATACTGGACTGGGTAGCTATTCCCTTCTCCAGCAAATCTTCTCAACCCAGGGATAGGATCTGGATCTCCTGCATTGAAGGAGTGTTTACCATCTGAGCCACCAAGGAAGCCCAGTAATTGGCTGCCTTCAACAAATATTTATTTGTGAATACTTGCTGTTCGTACAGCTTTTTAAATTTTTACTGAAATTTAATGTGACTGAAAGACTGAAGTTTGTTGAAGTGGAGACCATATGAGATGCTGATAATCAACTGACCTTGAAGTATTCTTTCATCATTTGGACTTCAGTTTTCATGGGAATAAAATGGGATAATAATTATTCCCTTATTTTATTATTAAAGGACATTTTTTCTATTACCTTGGAGTTTCATCAAAAGTTGAAAATCTGAGAACAATAGGTGATTAATGAATCCTCTTTTATTCTAAAAATTAAGCTGAGCCTAGGACCCTCTCCAGGGTTTTCTATGACCTTCAACCTTCCATTCCCATTGGCTTCTAAGGAGAGAAGACTAGAGAACTTGAGAAATTTCACAGGAGTAAAGAGTTTCAGGCAGTAGGAATGTGAAGGCATTTGGTGTCTTTCTATCAAGGCATAGAAGTTGTACTCCCCACCCTGGTTCTAATTGGTAGGTGAGATCCCAAGTAGATCCTCACAGAGATGTCCTGGGTGGAGATGGTATGGGGCAAAATCAGGAAGGCTCTGAAATTTTCCTTTAAAAGTGAGATCCATATGAGGATATAGCACCTCTGGGAGGCATGAAAAGCAAGGAGAGAAGGCTCTTAATGAGGGCTACACTTTCACCATTTGGCAAGAACACATGTGCACTTGTGTTATTAAATGAAATCTGGATGCTATTATATGAAATCAGTCCTTAACAAGGAGATGGCCACAAGAGTCAAGTTAGATGTATAGCTGGAACTGGTGGCAGGGCCTTGAGATGTTAAACAAAGACCACTGCCCCTTTTGAGAAGCTGCAGTGCAGAAGATGCTGTGTCTGTGTGTAATGTGTGAGGAGTGCCTCTTGGAGAAACTCACCTACTCTCTAACACACAGCTTTGAAATCAAGGATCTTGACAGCTGAATGCCTCAGTATTAACAACTTTTTGCCATTTTCTTCTAATTCTCAACCTTTCCTGTGCACTACCCCTCAAGTTCAGGCTTATACGCACTAGTCAATAACTCAGGGGATGAGAGTCAGGATCGCATGAGGCAGTCCATTGTGCACACCTGGTACCTAGTGAGCACTCAGAGGAAAGGCTCTTACGTACATGATTACAATGACTCAGGGAAAGAGGAGTATTTGTTTTATGTGTGATATGTCATCACATGAGTTTTACAGTTACTATAATAGGCTTATTTCTGAAAAGTTCATCATGAAATGAATCTCTTTATAGAAAATGCACTTCTTGCTACCAACTTAAATAATGAAACTAGAATTCTGTTGCTCTAAAAATATTTCCATATTTTCTCATAAAGCAAGTAAGTTATTAGAATCAAAAAAAAAAAAAAAAGGAAACCAAAGATGAACAAGTCAAAAATAGGACATGAAACCATTTGATTTTCGGTTCTGATTTATTGGCATTAAAATCTAAAGGACAAAAGGAAAAAAAATTCTAAGTTAGGAAACATTGAACAGGCAAATTACTAATCTGCCATCAAAAATTTCTTCCTAATTCATTTTGTTTTTTCATACCATCTTTTCCAATATTTTTGAAGTTATATATTTATACAATTTTATTTATTTAATAATTAATTGGTTTTCTCTATATTATAACTCAGTGGACATGTACTTGGAGCTTGTAAGTTGCTTATCCTACACTGAGAGAGTATGGAGAGAGAAAGATACACAGACAGCAAAATAACGGTTCAACTCTTACACTAAATCATAAAATAAGGGCTTCTTTGGTGGGCCAGTATCTTGGACTCCATGCTCCCAATGCAGGGGGCCTGGGTTCAATCCCTGGTCAGGGAACTAGAGCCCTCAGGCCACACTAAAGATCCTGTATGCTGCAATGAAGACCTGGCATAGACAGACAAATAATTAATTAAAAAAAAATGAATCATAAAGGAGAAACTGCAAAGCATGCAGAACTATAGTAGAGATGACACTAAAATTGATAATGTGACTTCTTGCTATTGTTTTTTAAATATGTTACAATACTTAAAAATATAATATTATTCATTAGCATACTTTTATGTTCTGAGTCATATTTGTTCAGTTCCAGCTCAGGGCTTTGTTTGCAAGATACTGGTTGCAGAAAATACATAGGTCATATATTCTAAACATTTTTAATAATCCCCACAAAGGTTTATCTCATCTCTAAATTGTAACTTGATTTTACAGAGTCCTGGATGTCTTTTCCTCAGAAATCTAATCATTGTTTCTTGGTGGTATAAAGAAGCAAGGGTAAAAATCATTTCTTTTCTTGGCACTGGGTCAGGAAAACGGAGCAACTTCTTTTTTAAGCTGGTAGAGATTTGTGTTAGAAAGCACTGAATGATGTGCAGCATTTTTTCAATACAAACTGACCCATTTTACTATTGATTGACTACTAAAAATCTTTCATTTAGGATTTCTGTCAGAGATTATTTCCAGCAATGTCAAATTGGGATATTCAAATCAAACCTTCAATGATGCTTAAAAACTCCTTAGAAATATCAAATAGCTGACAAGAAAGTAAGGAGCTTCTTGGCCAACATCTAAGAGGAAATGAAGGAGAGAAAAACCAGATGATCACAGCCACTTTAGCTATGAGGTTGCTGGTGGATCTCAGGGATCACGGGCCCATGGCTTCTCAAACACAAGCAACAGAGAATCTCTACATGGATCTGAGAAGAGATGAATTAGATCTATGCCAACACCACCCACCCCAGGGAGCATCAGGGTAATAGGTGCTCTGTGCCTTAGGTCTGGTTTCCACAGGAGCTAACTTGAGAGTCAGATTTGAGTGCAAGAAGTTTATCGTCTGGCTTCCCAGGTGCTGCTAGTGTTGAAGAATCTGCCTGCCAATGTAGGAAATGCAGGTTTGATAATCCTTGGGTTGGGAAGATCCCCTGGAAGAGGGCATGGCAATCCACTCCAGTGTTCTTGCCTGGAGAATCCTATGGACAGAGGAGCCTGGTGGGCTACAGTCCATAGGGTTGCAAAAAGTCGTACACAACTGAAGTGACCTGGCGCACACATGCAGTTTATTGGCAGGTGTAGTGGATGCTATACTACGTGGCCTATGCCTCATTCAAGAATGACACACTCATTCCACTACACCTATGAGTGTGGAATGGACCCAACTCTTGAGTCCTGAGGCTGTCTTCAGAATTTGCCCTCAGCTGAGGAGAGCTGCTCATGCAAGGTCATCCCCTCCCTGTCTGTAGCCCACATCTAATGGCTGGATTGTGTCATCGATTGTGTCTCAAAGTGGAAAATCTCTAAAAGCTGGTCTATTGGGTTGACCAAAAAGTTCATTTGAGCTTTTCTGTAACACTTTATGGAAAAACCAGAATGAACTCTTTTTGGCCAACCCAATAACTCCAGAGCCTTCCAAGGAGTCATTTGGGGTC